>NC_064814.1:16605084-17205084 GCF_023721935.1 Panthera uncia | reverse complement strand
ACTGACATTAGGGAATCAGAAAAAGCGTCCAAGGGGAAGTTGTGTCTAACCAAAGACCTGAGGGTAGGGAGAATACCAGGTGGAAAACGTGGGGGTGAGCATGGCTAACCAAGGGGGCAGAGTGTGTGTGCTAAGACCTTGAGGCAAAGGAGAGGACAGTGCCTTCAACATAGCAGGAAAACAGCCTGTCGGCCCTGGGTCCATTCCAGCCCAAGGATCAATTAGTCCTCTTCAAAAAGCCACCATTGTCCCCTGAAATTTCTGCCAGGAACCCCACTGGCCTGACTCAATCTTTGAGAGTCTTCAGGAGAAGCTTCCTGAAAGTTGCTCAGCCAGCACTCAGTTCCTGAGCACGGTTGTTTTTAAGACTCCCCGTGTGTGTTATTAATATGTTGGAGAGAAATTCTCTGCTCCAGGATCAGGTTCTGTCTTTGCTCACCACCACATGGCTCCAGTGAAAAGGAGAACTGGGGGGAAATGGAGGCCCAGCCACTTGAGGACAGCCTCCACAGCGGGGGTCCACAGAGTGGGGATGGTGGTAAGGGACAGTGTCTGTGAACACGGTGAGAGTAGGGGCAGGAAGTTATGAGAACATGCCATTTTCTGGAAGACGGTCATGGTTTTTATCAGTTTCCCAGAGACATGGTCCAAAACAAGGTTAAGAACTACAGAATCATTAACAACTCAAGTGTGCTCCATGTGATGTGATGTCTGTTAAGAACTCCAAAAGAGTGGTTAACCCATTTTCTTCTCAAAGAGTCTACTTTGTGGATTGTTCTAAGTCCAACATCCCCAGAGGAACTTGGCTTGCCTTCAGAAAATGGCTCAAAATAAATAAACGGTGATCTCAGTGTTAAAAAGAGACAGCCCTCATCTCCCAAAAGTAATGAGCTATTAGGTTATTTTTGGTACACCAAAGGAATAGGCGGTGCATTAATTTAAAACTTTCATAGTCCAAAGTATTTCTAAAACTTTCATACGGATTTCACAATTCAAACTGATAAAAGCCAACATGCACTGATAAAAGTTTCAACACGAACTTGGAGAGGAGAAGAGGAAAATGATTTCCATGTTTGCAGAGCATGAAGGAAAAGGCAAGTTGCAACAGGGGATTGGCTACCAGTTGATTCTGTGACCTTGAGCTGTCACACATCTTAGAGTTCTTCTACAAGAAGTTGCATTCATTTTCTAGGGCTATCATGGCAAATTATCACCAACTCTGCCTTAGAACAACAGAACTTTATTCTCCCACTGCTCTAGAGACCAGAAGTCCCCAATCAAGTTGTCCACAGGGCCGTACTCCCTTCAAAGGCTCTAGGGAAGACCCCTTCCTTGCCTCTTCTAGCTTTTGGTGGTTGTTGGTAAGCCACAGCATCCCTTGGCTTGCAGCTACATCACTAATCCTGGCCTCTGTCATACGAGGCATTTCTCCATACGTAACTGTGTCTGTGTCTTCACATGGACTTCTCATAAAGAAAGCAGTCATTGGATTTAGAGCCCACCCTAATCTAGGATAACCCCGCCTTTACTACTTACATCTGCAAAGACCCTATTTCCAAAGAAACTCATGTTCTGAGGCTCCAGGTAGACATGAATTTTGGCGGGGGGTGGTGGGGGGGGGACACTATTCAACCCAATGTAGAAGGAACGTGACAAGATGAGCTCAACTCCTTGCAGGTCTGATTGTCCATGTTTCTAAGATGCTCCTATAAATAGAAAGGTACAGCACCGGTGATTTACCTGCACATAACCTAGTCTTTTGAGCCATCGCAGTCTGATGTTTGCTCCCTGTGCTTTGCTTTCGTGTGTTTGGTGTCTCTGCCTCTGGGATCATCACTGTGCTTCTGTCTCTAACCTTCTTCATGTCCTTGCTCTCATCTCCCACCCTTTTCCTGCTTCTTCTTTCCTTTATCCCCTCCATTTCATCTTTTTCCTTTCTCCCTCATCCACAATTACTTGACCATAATACAGAATTGAAGTTTACATACTTCTTTTTTTCTCTTTCTTATTCCTTTATTTCATTGTGAAAGTTTTCCTTAAAAAAAAAACCCAAAAAACTGAAGTATAGTTGACACAGTATTACATTAGTTTCAACAATTCTGTATATTATGTTGTACTCAGCACAAGGGTAGCTACCATCTGTCACCATGCAACGCTATTACAATACCATTGACTATACTCCCCCTGCTGTACCTTTCATCCCGGTGACTTATTCATTCCATGACTGGAAGCCTGTATCTCCCACTCCCCTTCCCCCATTTTGCCTAACTCTCCCTCCTGGAAACCATCAGTTTGTTCTCTGTGGTTATGGGTCTTTCTGCTTTGTTTTGTTTTTTGGATTCCACATATAAATGAAACCGTGTGGTATTTGTCGTTGTCTGACTTATTTCACTCAGCATAATGCCCCCTAGGTCCAGCCATGTCGTCACAAATGGCAAGATGCCATTTTTTATGGCTGAGTAATATTTCACTGTATATACTCACCACATCTTCTTTATCTATCCATCTGTTGATGGACACTGGACTGCTTCCATATCTTGCCTATTGTAAATAATGCTGCAATAAACATAGCAGGACATATGTCTTTTCAATTAGTGTTTTTGTTTTCTTTGGGTAAATAGCCAATAGTTGAATTTCCATTTTTAACTTTTTATATATTTCTCATATTTATGAATGCCTTTTATATTCTCATTTATTTTGAGAACCAATGCATGGAATATTTTCCATTTTTCTCTCTTTTCAGGAAAAAAAAAATGCCTCCAAAAGCCTGCAAAGTTGTTTTTGGTTTCTGTCTATATTTGACCATTGGTGGATTATTTTTCCAAGCGTTTATTAGATTTATTAGGAAAAAGTCCCCAGTTGCTGCCTTACTTCCTCCTGATCCTGGGATGTGCTAGTTTTCCTGGAACCTCTTGGCACAGGAGGGTCTGGTTTAGTGCCAGAAACTATTCCATTAGTTTCTGGTACAACTAACACTCTCCTTCTCAGGGCTTGGGTTATTCGGGCCAGAATTTGCAGCACAAGTAAACCTCCCACGGTTGGGACTTTGAAGGATCCTGGGACTGGGTCCTAGGGAAAGGAAAAAGATGCATCAGACAACCAGACAGACAGGGTCTCTGGTGCTTGTGATACTTTGCTCGGAGAAGTCATGCTTTTTAGTCATGCTTCTTAGGGGGAAAGATGTCAAAATGTCAAATGTTCACAGTAGTTATCTCTTTTTAGTGTTAATGTCTACTCATGAAGTGGATCCCCAGACCTGGAGAGCTTTGGAATCATTACAAAAGGTCCTCAGATGCATAGGGATGTATTTTTATCAACCTAATAATGCTAAAAAGGTCAATTAAACTCATGTGGGAATCTTTGCAAACTCTTTTATTTATTTTTTCATTTATTTTTTTAGTTTTAGGCTGAGCATGGAGACCTACACAGGGCTCGATCCCACAACCCTGGGATCATGACCTGAGCTGAAATCAAGAGTGACGCTCAACTGACTGAGCCGTCCAGGTGCCCTGCAAACTATTTTATATTCAAGAAGAATCCTTGTACTTGAACAGGTTGGGACCTATCGGTCTACTATATTCATCTCTGAGTTTGTCAGACGTTCCGTGTCTGTCCTGAGGTGATGTGTCTGTCCAGCCCTTGGTAGGTATGCATGTGCGTGAACGCACACGTGTGCGTGTGCTCATCTGTATGCACACATGCACGTGCACTGCACGCTAGAGAACAAGGATGCCCCAGCCCTGCCCCTGAGGAGGTGGTGTGCCAAGACCAACACAGGTGCTTCTCTCTGTTTTGTAGGAAGGTGTTGGCATATGGATAGGTGATATTTAAGTCAAAAAGTGAAAATCAAGACAGCATGTCTCCAAACAGTCCACGTGTCACTTTTGCTCATCTGATTTTTTTCAACAAACACTGAGCATCTGGCTTATGTGAGGCTTTGTCGCACGGCTGTGTGGAAGATGCCAAGATAAGCAGATGCCCCGAGGAAACAGGAGCCCACAAATAGCCAGCATGGGCCAGGAGCTTGTTTTAGTCCTACTCAGCCCTCCAAGACAGCCGCCCTTACCACGATGCCTTGCACACAGCAGGCTCATGGCAAACCCAACCAGGTCTCTTTCAAGATGGAAGCAACTGATCCATGTAATTGAAGCAGAGGGATCCAGGTCATTCAGGCAAAAGACCAGGTTTGGATCAGTGCAAAACCTAGCACCAGTTGGTGACTAAGGCCACTTGACAACTGTGTTGAAGCTCTGGGCCCTCTCACAGCCAAGGACTGTTAACATGGCAGAACCAGCGCCAAGTGGAGAAAGAACATTCTATGTGTGTGATTGTCTGTTATGGGCAGAGGGACAGTGTGGTGGGGGCTCAATTAAAGACATGGTCACAGTGACTTCTATTTTAAAAAGCACCAGGCACAAAAATGCCTTGGGAAATGTATTAAGTAGTATATTAAAATATTTGTAGGGGCGCCCGAGTGGCTCAGTTGGTTGAGCGTCTGACTTTGTCTCAGGCCACGATCTCACAGTTTGTGAGTTCGAGCCCCACGTTGGGCTTTGTGCTGACAGTGTGGAGCCTGGAGCCCACTTCGAGTTCTGTGTCTCCCTCTCTCTCTGCCTCTCCCCTGCTCATGCTCTGTCTCTCTCTCTTTCAAAAATAAATAAACATTAAAAAAATTTTTTTTTAATTTGTAAATCAAATATCTTATACAGGATTAATATCCAGAATATATAGAAAACTCCTAAAACTCAACAATAATAAAAAAACAAACAACCTGCTTCCAAATGGGCAAAGCACTTGAATTGACAGTTTGCCAAAGAAAATCTACAAATAGCCAATAAGTGCATGAAAAGATGCTCAACAGCACTAATCATTAGGGAATGCAAATCAAAATCTCAATGAGATACAACCTCACACTCATTAGGATGGCTTCTATTAAAAAAAACAACAGACGATACTGTGTTGGCGAGGATGTGGAGAAATTGGAACACTTGTATACTGTTGGTAAGAATGTAAAATGGTACACCCACTATGAAGAACAATATGGTAATTCCTAAAAAATTAAAAACGCTTTAATATTTATGAATTACAGTGCAATATTAATTACATTGTGGCCCAGTAATTCCATTTCTGGATATATGCCCAAAAGAATTGAAAGCAGGGTTCAAAGAGGTATCTGTACACCTATGTTCATAATAGCATGTATGATAACTAAAACATGGGAGAAACCCAAGTGTCTTTTGATGGATAAATGAATAAACAAAACATTGTGTATACATACAGTGCAATATTATTTAATCTTTAAAAGGAGGGAAATTCTGCAATATGTTACAACATGGATGAAACTTGAGGACATTATGCTAAGTGAAATAAGCCAGTCACAGAAAGACAAATACTACGTGATTCCACTTAAACGAGGTACAATCATAGAGACCGAAAGTAGAAGGGTGGTCATCAAGGGCTTGGGAGAGAATGGGGGGGGGGGGTGGTATTATTTAACGGATATAGAGTTTCAGGGTTTTAAAAAAAAATTGTTTATTTATTTATTTTGAGAGAGAGCGTGAGTAGGGGAAGGGCAGAAAGAGAGTGAGAGGGAGAGTTCCAAGCAAGTCTCACGCTATCAGCACAGAGCCCCACGTGGGGTTCAATCTCATGAACTGCAAGATCACGACCTGAGACGATATCAAGAGTTGGGCTCAACCGACTGAGCCACCTAGGGGCCCCTAGAATTTCAGTTTTACAAGATGAAAAGAGTTATGGGGATGGACAGTTGTGTTGGCTGCACAACATTATGAATGTATGTAATACCACTGAAGTATACATTGAAAAGTGGCTAAAGTGTTAAATTTTATGTCATGTGTATTTTATCACACATGGTATGGGCACATGCACACACACACACACACACACACACAAATTTTGGGGTGAACCACATAGAAAAAAAAAGCCTTAGGATTTCTTTAAATAAAAAAAAAAGACAAAGGGTCGATAAGAGAATAACGTCATTTGTTCATTTGTTCAAATATGTCGGCTAGTATTCACTCACAAGGTATTTAGAGGCTTTGTAAAAGAATTGGGTTTTGAAAGAGCACCTGTGTCCTTGCTTGGTGCAGGGCACAACTTCCCAGAGGCCAGAAGAGGTGAACTTGTATGTGCAGTCTCTCTCTTTTGGATGCATAACAAACCCTAGCCAATGCTTGACGCAACCTGGAGAAACAGATGTGGCTTCCTCCCCTGTTCTCTCTACGCCAGAGATAGCTGGGCCTAGGGAGTTCCCTGCGGGGAAGTCAGAAAAGGAAAGAGATGGTTTGTGGCAGAAACTCAACAGATATTTCTTGAACATAAGAAAATCCAACCCATGAATTGCCTGGGGTTCAATGTTTACCAAAGATTTAAGACATCGGATAATTTGTCAAAGATATTCTTAGATGTGTTGAACTACGCATTCTTCTAGATTCTCGAGTTTCCATCTTTATTTTCCGTTAGAGCATTAGGACAGGAGTCACTTGCACCACAAGAGCTGTCTATGGTCTGTGTGATTTAATGTTATACTCTCAGTCTTCCCTGATAAAGGGACCACATTCTTTAACCATGACTTTGGGTATTTTGTAAACATTGGCCAACTTGGAGCCCAGTGGATGTTACACAGAGTTCTCCGGTACCAGTTCCTCCTGGAAGTGAGTCCCTCCCATTAGAGTAATTAACTACTGTCAAGTGCCTGTTACGTGGACTCCCTCTTCCTTTAGATGGTATCTCTTCCATTTTGATTCTTAACTGTTCCATTTTATATGACCTTTAATCTTGTCCGCTGCTTCAGATGCTTTTTGGAAAAGGCCTAAGCCAAATAATAAAAATGAAAAATATCGCTTACAATTTGATAGAAACAAACCCTTGTTTTTAAGTTAGATTCATTCAGAAGAATAGGAGCAATATCCCTACAGTCTGTGTGACCTTGGGCAAGTCTTTATCTGGCCTAGAGACCTGGAGCTCATTTCTTCATCAGCAAAATCAGGGGATTGGGCTCTGTTATTTTGAAGGTCCCATTAAGGTGCACAGATATTTTCTTGGGCGCCTATTATGTGCCAGACACTGCTCTAGGTGTTTGGGATATATTGGTAAAGGAAATAGACAAGGATCCCTGCCCTCATGGAACTTAGATTCTAGCCGGGAGAGACAGAAATCAGCGATAAACATAATAAGCAGATTATACGGTATGTGAGAAGGTAGGGAGGGCTTCAGGGGAAAAGGATCGAGCAGATGGAAGCAGGCATGGGGGTAGGTGGTGGTATTCAATAGGGTGGTCTGGGTAACCCTCATTAAGAAGTGAGATTTGAGGGGCGCCTGGGTGGCTCAGTCAGTTAAGCGTCCGACTTTGACTCAGGTCACGATCTCGCGGTCCCTGAGTTCGAGCCCCGCGTCAGGCTCTGGGCTGATGGCTCGGAGCCTGGAGCCTGCTTCGGATTCTGTGTCTCCCTCTCTCTCTGCCTGCCCCCCCCCCACCCCGCCCCGTTTATGCTCTGTCTCTCTCTGTCTCAAAAATAAATAAACGTTAAAGAAGTGAGATTTGAGCAAAGGCTGGAGGGAGCCAAGAGCGTTATCCAAGCAGAAGGACATCTGTGGAGGGGAAGGGCATTCTAGGCAGAGAGAATAGCTAGAGCAAAATCCCCACTGTTTGAACAAGGAGGCCAAAGGGCTGGGTGTAGGGAGGAGGACATGGGAGCAGCTTCCTTACTGATTGTGACATAAAAGTAAAAGTTGCCTAACTGTAAATAGATATATTTCTTCACATGCTTGTTCTAAACTCCTGCTCCTCCAAGTGTGGTCTGTAGACCAGCAGCATCACCATCACCAGTAGCTTGTTACAAATGCAAACTCTTGGAACCTACCACAGTTCCACTGAGTCAGAGCCCTGATGTGCAATATCCCAGGGAGGGGGGATTATGAATCATATGTGAGAAGTCATGCCCAAAAGAATAGCATCTTTATAAACACACGGGCATTTTTAACATCATATGCTTTACCAAATAAGAGCCTTATCTGATTAAGACAAAGCGGGGTTGCTTGCCTTAAATTGCCTTTCCAGGATGGCTTTCTTGGCCCAAGGACTGTTGAGAGCGCCACCTAGTGGTGGTTTAGGAAAATTTACATTTCTAGGACAAGGATCACATTTAGGATTAAAATATTATATCATATGTAAAGTAATCGTGGTTGTTCTTTATCTTTATTTTTTAATTTTAAAAAAGTTTTATTTATTTATTTTGAGAGGGACAGAGCGTGAAGCGGGGCAGGGGCAGAGAGAGGAAGAGAGAGAGCACACCAGGCGGGCTCCACACTGTTAGCACAGAGCCCAAGGTGGGGCTGGAACTCACAAACTGGGAGATCATGACCTGAGCCGAAACCAAGAGTGGGACGTTTAACCGACGGAGCCACCAGGCGCCCCGTAGTTGCTTTTTTAAAGTTTATTTATTTTGAGAGAGAGAGAGTGTGTGTGTGCATGCACATGAGAGTGGGGGAGGGGCAGAGAGAGAATCCCAAGCAGGCTCCACACCGCCAGGGCGGAGCCCACAAACTGGGAGATCATGACTTGAACTGAAATCAAGAATTGGACACTCAACCAGTTGAGGCCACCCAGGGGCCCCTAAAGTAATTGTAGTTTTAAAACAATTTAGACTTTTCAAAATCTCCATATCAGAAAAGACTAAAATGTGCTGGGAACTGCTCTAGATTAAAGGAAACTCTTCAGTTTCAGGGAACTGAATGCAACACGTAGGTGATCCTGGATGGGATCCTAGGCAGGAAGAAGGGGGCCGGGGGAGGGGAGGGAAAGCTATCAAAGGATATTATTGGGCCAATTTGGAAAATTTGAATATGGAATGTATGTTAGTACTAGGATAGTATTAAATATTAGGCTTCTCAAGTGTGATTATACATTGTGGTTATGGAGGATGTCCCTGTTCCCAGGGGATACGTGCTGAACTACTAGGAACAAAGCATCATGATGTCTGTACCTAAATTTCAAATGATTCAGCAAAAATGAAAATTATATAGGGGCACCTGGGTGGCTCAGTCAGTTAAGCATCGACTCTGGATTTTGGCTCAGGTCATGATCCCAGGATTGTGAGATTGAGCTCTGCATTGGGCTCTGCACTGAGGGTAGAGCCTGCTTAAGATTCTGTCTCCCTCTTCCTCTGCCCCTTACACACACACACACACTCTCTCTCTCTCTCTCTCTCTCTCTCTGTAAAAGAAGGAAAGAAAGAAAGAAAGAAAGAAAGAAAGAAAGAAAGAAAGAAAAGGAAAATTATATATATATACAGAGAGAGGGAGCAAATGGGCAAAATGTTAACAACTAGTGTGACTCTAGGCGAAGGATATACAAGTGTTCATTGTACTATTTCTTGTCACTTTTCTGAGGTCTGGAAATTTTCCAGAAGAAGAAAGGAAGAACTATCATCTTCAGACACTTTCAATTGCAAGAAACTACTTAAGAAGACCAGGTCGTAACAGCTGGGGTCAACTTGAAGCTCCAACCCCCACCCCCATGGTGGAATGGTTATCTCCATTTCTCTGACTTGTTTTCCTCAAGAGACTAGAGATCAAGCCCAAGAGCCCACGGAAGGCTGAAGCGACGGAGGGCCCACCTCTCTGGGCCGTGCGAAGAGTAGAAGGGGGACATGGGGCTCAGCCCTGTGTCTCCGGCCCCGGCTGTATCCCGGGCCCCAATTCTGCATTTCTCATTCATTTAATTCCCTCATTGTGTATTATTTTAAAATTACAAATACGATGCATGTTTATTGTGGGAAAATTCAAACAATATAGAAGCACAGAGATGAAAATAGAAAAACCCTCATTAAAACTATGTCCCTGCTCCCAGACGCCCCGCCTAGAAATAACCCATGGGAACAGGTCCTTCTGGTCTACTTTGTGTTCCTTCATAAACCCTGGTCATGTGCATGTCACGAGAGCAGGGGCTTTGTGTAGCTGTTCCCTTTTTATCTACGGTGCCCGGCCTGGAAAAGGCTCTCATTAAATGTTGGTTAAATAAAATAAGTATTTTCTTTTACATAAATGGGATCATTTTGAACATATTTTTCTTCTGCCTGCTGTTTTCATTTAACAGCAGATAGTCTCCTGTAGCCGGCACAGGTCCGCCTCATTGTCTTTTTTGCCTCATTATTTTTAACTGCCTGGTGCAGCTGCCTGGCATCCCATAATATGGAGGACCTTCACTTACTTAACCAGTTGCCCATTAAAGGGCTTTCCCCTCCCCGCCACCGCTAACAACAGGGAAAGTTCTTGCAAACGCCATTATGCACATGTGTGAGTATTCTCAGGGATGAATTTCTGGACTGGGAATTTGGGGTCAGAGGATGAGCACATTTAGCATTTGAATGGCTGTTGTCCTGTGGACTCAGTCCCTGGTGGTTCCCTCCTCCCGCAAACTTCCCTTCCTACCACACGGGAACTGTGGAGACCCACAGCCCCTTGAGCACAAGGGAGGGAGTTGGGGCCTTTTCCATCCTAAGGCAGGAATGAGCTGGCCTGGAGAAGCTTCTGGTGCAGGTGGATCCAGAACTTAAGAAGCTCTGCCAGGGGCATCCTTACTTCCCAGAGTTTCTAGAGGCAGAAAGGAAAAAGTGTGAAATAGGACAGCCAAGTACACTGAGCTTTGAGCTTAGGTGGTGGGCAGCCAGCCCTGAGCCTGCAGGGTGGGGGTGAGCATCTCGGTGGGGGGACCTGCCCCTTGGCTGAGCCTCTGGGGAGGAGGACACTCAGAAGCTACATCCCTCACCCAGAGAGAGCAGCTCCTCCAGGGAAGCACGTCGGCAGCAGGAACCCTGGGAGAACGGACAAAGTGTTGATGGATGCTAACTGCGTGGGCAAAGTCACCCACCACGCGCACAAAGAAAATAAGGAGTCCGTATGTTCCTAAGCTTGATTAAACAGTAATTATACCTCAAAAGCTTGCTAAATGTCCCTCTTAAAGAACCGCCCAGCTAGGCAATTTTTCTTTCACGTTTGACAGCAACTATTCTTGTATTCTTTCTCATCCAAAGTGGTCATAATTATGGGGTGTGATGAGACGGCACCCTCCTAAGCTGTTGGTGGGAGAGGGGAGTAGCACAGTCCTTCCGTAGAGTAACTCCTTCCAAGAGCTTTAAAAACCTTCCCACCCTTTGGCTCAGTGAGTCCATTTCTGGGAATCTATCCTGAGGCAACAAATAGACCCACAGATAATATTTATGTAGGAAGATGTTTATCACTGCCTTGTTTATAGTACAAAAATATTGGAAATCACCTAAGCAGTGACTTTTAATGAGGGATACATTTTAATTTATTATTTGTTTTTGTGTTTTGTTTTGTTTTTTTTTAGAGAGAGAGCATGTGCAAGCTGAGGAGAGGGGCAGATGGAGGGAGAGAGAATCTTAAGCAGGTGCCATGCTCAGCGCAGACGCCGACATGGGGCTCGGTCTCAAGACCCTGGGATCATGACCTGAGCAGAAATCAAGAGTCCGACGCTTCACAGACTGAGCCACCCAGGCGTCCATGAACTTTTATAATCAGAAAACGATATTATGAAAATAGACCAGAAGACAATAGGAGGTTCAGCTGGCAAACTCCTACTGTGTACCAGGCCCTCTACGGGTATTGATTCTGAACTAAAGAAAGCACAATCTGGCCCTTCAAGAAATTCACAGCCTTCCACGGGAGAAAGCCGTGAGAAAACAAATATTCTTTCAATCTACAAAGAGAAACATGTCCTACTAGGTAAGTACTAGGTATGGTGCCATCAAGGGAGTAATTAGGTAATTAGCTCCGGTTAGAAGCCCTGGGAAAACCACTTATGGAGCATTTTAGTCAGTCTTCCACATCTAGGAGAGAAGGAGGGAAATGGCATTCCAGACCCAGGAAACAGCCCATGCAAAGGCACTGAGGCATGAACACCCTCATATGTTTGAGAAAATGTGAGCAGTGAGATGTGGCTAGAGCAGAAGGTTGCACGAAGTCACAAGAGGAGGTGACCTGGGAGAGGCAGGTAGGGCCCGCTCTGGGGCTTGTGAGCTAGGTTAAGGACCTGCATTTGAAGCAAGGGCCAGTGGTTCCCAGACTGTGTGCCAAGGAACACCAGTTCTCCTTCAGATCGATGGATAGATGTTCAGGGCTTCAAGGGGTCCCGTGGCAAAATGCCTTTGGAAGACTCTAGGTTAAAGTGTTCTTTGATTTTATTTTCAGGACACATCAAAGCCTTCAATATACTAATATGTCGGAAGTTCTCCAAGACAAGGCAGCATAGGGAACATGTCCCCGGTTTATGTAACTATAGACCTCCACCACCACCATATACACATTTCATCGCTGTGGATGCTGTTTTAAAGAAAACTCATCATGAACATCTTACGTAGTGGTGTTCCCAGTGGCAGAGTTTGGCAAACTCAGCTGTGGTCAGTAGAAAGCCCGCGAGGGAAACCAGTGAAATGAAAGAAGCACAAACTCAAAAGTCCCACAGACCTGGACTCAAATCCCAGCTCCCCTATTTACCAGCTCGGCGATCTGGCCAAGTCATTGAAGCAAGGTGTCTCGTCAGTAAAGCCTGGTACCCGGTAGACTTTTGGAGACGAAATGAAAATGCGAGCGAGATGGCCGGCACGCAATAGGGTGTAAGTAGTTGACGGCCACTGTTATGATCTTTTCATCTGTGTTTCAAAAAGATCCCTTGGCAGCTGCCCTGGAGTGCTCAGCCAAGTTTGCAGGCCCAGAGGCAAGGGCACACGTCTTGCTTCTGCCAGGGGAGGTGGACAGTGAGGCCGGGGGAAACATCCCGCAGCTGTGAGAGGCAGGACCAGATGGCCTGATGAAGCAAGAAAGGGAATATGGAGGGCACCCCTGAGTCTAACACCAGAGGGTCTCAGGGGGTGGGGTGGGGGGAGGTTGGTGGGAATGTTAGCCAGGACAGAAAGTCCAGGCAGAGCGGCACTTTGGGGAGAAAAAAAAAAATCGTTGGATGTGTGAAGCTCCCTCTGTTGAATTCAGGCCCTTCTGCATGACTTGAGCCTGGCTGTAAAAGCTTTTCTTTGATTTATTAACTTTATTAGAACTGTAGACACTATGATCACTCCCAGTTTCAAATCACATTTCATGTTGTTTCTCTCTGCCAGACTCAGAGGGTTTTTATTATGTCTTTTCCCCCGTCTATAATAACAAAAGAAGGGAGAATAAATTTTAGGTGGGGAAATTAGGTGCTCAGCTCTTGCAAAAAAAAAAAAAAAATTACCACATACGCAGGTGTCTCGGTGCTATTACAGAAGACAGATTCTGTAGTAATGCAGCCATGGGGCAGGAGTGGGAGTGTTTTTGAATGGATGCCAGTGGCTCCTAGATGTTCCCACACCAAGAGACATCGGCAATCTCCTCATGGACGTGTGTGTTTGCCACAAATCCACCGCTGGTTATAAAGAACAAATGGTAATAAGAGGGCCGTGCCAGACATTTTTGCAGAAGGCAGATCTGATGCTTGGAACCTCCCAGGAAGGTAGCGCAAGGCAGCACCATTTTGTAGGTGAGGATGCTGAAGCTTAGCCGGGCTAAGTCACTCACTTGAGGTCACATAACTATAAGTGTGGCAGATCTGGAGATTCCAGACCAGGTCTTTCTGGTTCCAAAAGTGCAAACTCCACTCTCCCATGTCCTCACGTCTTTGGATATGGGCACAAATAAAATGCTTAGCACGGCTCCTGGCACATAGTAGGCCCGCGGTAAAGGGTAGCTGCTCCTAATATCAGTATTGTTATTCCTAAAACTTAGAGCAGGATGGCGACCAGTGTAGTATCTGAGAATTACTATGTCCCACCCCCCACAAAACCCCCAGCCCCACAGGTAGTAAAACCACAATGTTTGTGCACAGGGTCCTCGTCGACATTTCCTTTAAGCTTAATGGTACTTGGAGCTGGATAAAAACCACTTCCTCTACCCCAGTTTGGGAGTTTTACAGGCAAGGAAACCAAAAGCTGGGACTTTCCTGGGCTCAGTCAGTGAGGAGGGCAGAGCAGGCCATGCTCAGATCTCTTGACTCCCTGGTTGGGACTCCATCCACTTTCTTGAGTGGGCCGCCTTCCCATTCCCATGAGGCCTGCTTTAGATTAAGGCAAAGGCTCCAGAAAGCCTCACTTAACTTGGCTCTAAACCTACATTAGCCAGGATAGGGGGAGGCCATTTAACTGTACTGATGATTGCAGGTAATTATAGATGGCTGTATTTGTCACCTAGGGCTACTGTAAGAAATGAGCACAAACTGTGTGGCTTTCAAGCAACACTCAGTTTCTTTTCTCTCACAGTTCTGGAGACCAGAAATCCAAAATCAGCATCACAAGGCATAAGTCAACACATTATCTGGGCTGTGGTCCCTCCGGAGACTCTAGAGAAGAATCTGTTCCTTGCCTCTGGCAGCTCCCAGGGGCTGCTGGTTCCTTCACTGGGGCCACATCACTCCAGGGCCAACGTCTTCACATCTCCCTCTGTTCTGTCTTCACATTGTCCTCTCCTCTGTGTGTCAAATCTCCCTCTGCTTCTATCTCAAAAGGACACTTGTGACAGCATAGAGGGCCCACTGGGATAAAGCAGGATGACTTTCCCATCTCAAGGTCCTTAAGTTAATTACATCCGCGAAGGTCATTTTCCCATATAAGGAAACATTCACAGGTTCAGGGATTAGAATGTGGTATCTTTGAGGGGCCATTTTTCAGCAAATCACAATGGCCGGATAAATTCACTTATCTGCTAGCTATCCTTGAAGGCCCTGGGGGATGGGAGCTGGAAGGAAAATGTCAGATGGCAGGGGAAAGGAAGGAAGAGAAGGAGACAGGGCGGAAGCTTGGGGTGGGCTCTCATCTAGTGAGCCAGACAGCCCCTCTGAGTTTTAGGGGTGCTGAATGAGCAGTCAGGGTGCCCACTGGATACTCTCAGGACAGGATCTGCAAACTTAAGGCCACTGGCTGACTGTTTTTGTAAAGTTTTATTGGAACACAGACATGCCTATTTGTTCCGTACTGTCTGGGATTGCTTTCGAGCATAGTTGAATAGGCAGAGTTGAATGATTGCAGTGGAAACCATAAAGCCCACAAACCTAAAACATTTACTATCTGCCCTTTGAGAAAAACAATCCCAAGGCACCTGGGTGACTCAGTTGGTTAAGTGTCCGACTTCGGCTGAAGTCATAATCGTGTGGTTTGTGAGTTTGAGCCTGCATCAGGCTCTGTGCTAACAGCCCAGAGCCTGGACCCTGCTTCAGATTCTGTGTCTCCCTGTCTCTGACCCTCCCTTGCTTGCTCTCTCTCTCTCTCTCTCTCAAAAATAAATAAACATTAAAAAAAAGAAAAAGGAAAAAAAACTATCCCAATCCCTGCACTAGGGAGATAAGGGAAGCAGGGAAATGACCCCCTGCTCATTTTTTCCCCCCTTTTTTTCCTCTGTGTTTCATTTCGGGTAGTTACTAATGCTATGTCTTCAGGTTTACTCATCCTTGCTTCTGCAGTGTCTAATCTGAAATTAATAACATCCAGCATATCTTTTTCCCAGCATATCTTTTCAGACATCGTATTGTTCATCTTTAGGAGTTTCATCTGGATTTTTTCCCCCTATTTTCCATATCTCTACTAAACATGCTCACTCTCCACTACCTTCCTGAACATAGGGTATATCGTAGCTGTTTTGATGTCCTGGTCTACCAGTTGTACTATCTATGTAATTTTTACGTTTGTTTCTACTGATTGATTTTTTTTACTCATTGTGGATCGTTTTTTTTTTTTTTCTTCTTTGAATACCTGATAATTTTTTATTGGATGTCAGATTGTGACTGTACCAGTTACCAATGTATTCCCTGGCAGCTCCAGATTTATTCTTCATTGTCTGCCCTGGACTCCGAGCATTTCTTTGCAGCTGGCACCATATTAAGCTCCGTCAATAGGAGCACTAGATGGATGATGTAGGCAAAGGGCTTCTCTTCCTTATTCTAATGTACTTTTTTTGGCTTCTTACCCCTATTGCATGGCTGCCAGTCAAGTATGGAGACCTTGGGGGGGGCACCCCCATCACATTTTAGCCCCACAAATTACAAGGTTTTCCACTCTGGCTGGTAGCAACATGGACTATTCCTGGTCCTGTATGGGCTCCAAAGATTCTTCTCTCTGCTCCTTTCAGGTGGTCCTTTCTCTGGCTTCTGGTAGTTTCTTCACATGGTTGGGCTGATCGGTACTTAGCTGGTGACTTGAGTGGGACCTTGTGCAGATTTCTGGAACTTTCTCTTTGTGAAGCTCTCTTCTCCAAGTCTCTGTCCTGCAAAATAGCTGCCCTGGCCACCTGGTTCCATCTCCTCAGTTCAGGGAGGCTGCCAAGTTCCACCTGATTCCCACCACCCACACCATGGCCTGCAAACCCTCCGGGCAGTTAGTTGGAGCAATCATAGGGCTCCCTCCATCTGTCCATCTCCCAAGGGTCATTGTCCTCTGCTGCCCAGTGTCCAATGTCTTGACAACCATTGTTTCATGTATTTTGTCCAACTTTTAAGTTGTTTCAGGCTGGTCCCTAGTACTCTGTCTTCAAACCTCCTAATTGTAAAATATTCATTTATTCACTGCATGCACAGAAAATTACTGAGCACCAGCCATCTGGATGCATCAATGAACAAAATAAACAAAAACCTCTGCCCTCCCAGAGCTGACATTCTTACAGCAACTGATTAAGCAAATCTCTACTGCTGTGTGAGCCCACAAAATGTATTCTGGTGTGGCCCACCAGGCTGTGAAGCCCCCTCCAGCTCTCCCCGTCCCTGAGTCGTACTGAACTACGGCTCTGTTCTTTTTCCTTCCCTTCCTCCTCCAGACATGGTGCCCACAACGGTGGCCCCTCCTTTTCTTTCCTGAGATAATTAATAGAATTCTTCAAACCGCTTTATCTGTGCGTGCCTGTGGAAAGCAGCATGATGAATGCCTCCAAAGCCTAGAAAGTATAATTTATGTTTTTAATTATATCTTTCCAGCATCATGGAAGGAGTTTTCTTCCTTCCTATCTCCATCGCATCACACTTGCTCTTTAGTGAGTAGATTGAGATCTAACCTCAGCCCTTACAGGGTCACAGATAACCAGCCCTAATCAGCACCTTGCATCTGACAGCTAAAAGCCAAGGTCTTATTTATAGGCTCTGTTACATACTAACCACCCCCCTTCCCTGCCAAGTTCATCTTTTATTATTCTATTTTAAATTGGGGAGATAGCCAATGCCACATCCTTCTTTGTCTGCCATACCGCCAGGGGGTATAGACTGGGTAGCAGCCATAAACATATATGTAGATATGTTTAATAACAGCTTGGTTGAGATATAATTCACATACCATAAAAATCATCCCTTTAAAGTGCACAAACTCAGTGACTTTTAGTATATTCACAGAGTTGTGCCACCATCACCACCATCAATCTTGGGACATTTTTGTCACCCCCAAAAGAAACCCCGTACCCGCTGGTAGTCACTCCCAATTCCCTTAATGCCCCTGGCCCTAGGAAACCACCAATCTGCTTTCTGTCTCTGGGGATTTGCCTTTTCAGTACCTTTCGTATAGAAGGGTCTCAGACAGAATGCGGTCCTTTGTGACCGGCTCCTTTCACTTAGCATCCTATTTTCAAGAATCACCATGTTTCGGCGCTCAGGCCGGACTTCCATTTCCTTTTTATTACCAAATAAGATATCATTCATTGTGTTGGTGTAGCCTATTTTGTTTATCCATTCATCAGTTGATGGACATTTGGGTCGTTTCCCCCTTTGGGCTCTTGTGAGTAATGCTGCCAGGAACATCCATGCATGACTGTTTTGGGGGTAGACATAAATACTTAACATCAATCTCCATCAGCAATTTGGCTGAGGACATGCTTGAGACAAGGTCCGTGAAGGTGGCTGCAAAAGCCGGCCCATTTTCTGTCACACTGATGGAGGTTTCGGGGAGGAAGGAGGAGGAAGACCAAGCTGCTGCTTAGAAAGTTCAGCCTCATAGACAGGAGCCGAAGACCTGCTTTTTGGTGGGCACTGAGATGGGTGCTGAGACCGTAGCCTCTGCCTCTCTTCCTCTTGGCACTCGTTATTAGCTTCTACTCCCTGCCAGACTCTAGGAGGTGCGCCCAAGGGTCTTCGCCTAGTGGGAGAAACAGGTGCTTGACTTCAGGACAGTAAGTGCCCTGGTGACAATAGTTCCTGTCCTGGAACAACAATAGCCCATGAGAGGGGCACTCAGTCCAATTCTGGAGGATCAGGGAAGGCTTCTCAGAGGGGGTGACTTCTGTTCTTACCACATTATACTATACAAATTTCTAAACTTACAGAAAACCTGACATGCTCATTACCAGTGTTTAAGGACTCAAAATCTTGCCAGATTTTTTTCTGAAAAATTTTTTAGGCAAATTTCAGATATCGTGGCAGTTCACCCCTAAATACAGGGGCACAGGGGTGCCTGGTGGCTCAGTTGGTTGAGCTTCTGATTCTTGATTTTGGCTTGGGTCGTGATCCCAGGGTTCTGAGATCGAGCCCCACATTGGGCTCCATGCTGAGCATGGAGAGTGCTTAAGATTCTCTCTCTCCCTCTGCCCTTCTCCCCCACTCATGCTCTCTCTCTCTCTCTCTCTCAAAAAAAAAAAAATCAAAGAAACAAACAAAAAAACGCTTCAGTACATATTTTTAAAAGGAGGATATTTTCCTGTATACAATACTCTTAGCCCACTGAGCATAAGTCACAATATTCCTTTAATATCCTTAATACCCAGTTCATATTCAAATTTCTCCAATTATTTCAAAAGCATTATTGATGATTGCTTTGTTTGAAAGAGGATCCAATTCAGATGGGGGTCCCCTTTAATTTGCAACGTGAAAGGAGGCCGAGGGGGCTCTGTGGGCAGAGACAGGTCCACAGCAAAGGCCTAGGAGGAGTCTGACATGCCCAGAGCCTAGGGCTGTGAAGAAAGGGCCTGCTGGTTCTTGCAGTGGCCCCAGAAACTGCTTCCTGATGTCCCCTCAGGGCAGGAAGTCCTCAAAACCTTCCTACAGCCAGGGGTAGAGGTCCATCCATCCTTCAATCGGCTGCTCTGGAAACTTTCGCGAGTGAGTGATTCTGTCATGGCTTGTCTTGTGCTCTCTGTCATGGCTTGTCTTGTCATGGGCCCTGCCTGGACCCCCAGGGCAGTGCTCTTTCTCCCGAGCCATGCCGCTTCCTCCCAAGACAGGCGACCATCCTTCCTCAGGCATTCTGGGACGCTAGGACGGTGGCCGATCCTGATTGTGTGACGGCCCAGGTTGGTGTTCTCGCTTCCCCAGATCTCTGGCGAGCTGCTGTGGTGCCCCTGGATGACTGTTCTAATTGTTGGATTGATGGGGGGGGCCTGGGTGGCTTAGTCAGTTAAGGGTCTGACTTCAGCTCAGGTCATCAACTCACAGTGTGAGTTCTAGCCCCACGTCAGGCTCCACGCTGACATCTCAGAGCCTGCTTGGGATTCTCTCTCTCTCTGCCCCTCCCCCCTCTCTAAATAAATAAATAAATAAATACAAACGAATTGTAGGATTGATCGCCAGAGAAGGTAAGGGTGGCCCTCTCTGTTCTGAGCCCTCTCCTTTGAGAACAGCTATGTGCTCCTCAGGTGGGTTGAAGACGACCTTTTGAGAAGCGTACCCCATTTCCCAACAGCCCCATTCATCCCTGTCTCTGAGATGTTGCTTCTTTGTGATGGGACTTCGGATGAAAACCACTTCTCAGACTTCACCTTGTGGGCCTTGAGTCCACAGATGGCCTGTGAGCCCTCGGCAGGTGCCCATTTAAACCCAGCCAGCAGGGATGAAAGGGCTGGAAGTAAGGGCCGGTGGGGCGGCTGTGACTGTCCCCAGCACAGCCCCGTGAAGCCCAGGTGTGGGGTGCAGGGCAGGGAAGGGTCTTTCTTACTCATCAATAGAGTGTCTTTCCAGGCAGTGCTCTAGTTCAGGCCTTACCTTCCCCAGAACTTCTTTATCAGCTCACTTCATCAGGCTCACTAATCAAGCCATCAAGAGCTGGACAAATAATCTAGGAAGCCACTTTTATTGACTCATTCACTCAACATATATCTAAAAAAATTTTTCTGTTAAATTTTTTAATGTTTTTACTTATTTTTGAGAGAGATACAGACCGAGCATGAGTGGGGGAGGGGCTGTGAGAGGCGGAGATACAGAATCCAAGCTCTGAGCTGTCAGCACAGAGCTTGACGTGGGGCTCGAACCCACAAGTCATGGGATCATGACCTGAGCTGAAGTCAGACCCTAAACTGACTGAACCACCCAGGTGCCCCTAAAATAATTTTTTTTTAGAGAGAGGAAGAGAGCATGAGCAGAGGAGAGGGGCAGAGAGAGAGACAGAGACAGAGAGAGAGGGAACCTTAAGCAGGCTCCACGCAGTATGGAGCCCGAAGCAGGGCTCGATCCCACGACCATGGGATCATGACCTGAGCTGAAATCAAGTGTCGGACACTCAACCAACAGAGCCACCCAGGCGCCCCTCAACAAAATTTATTAGCATTTTCTGTTTGTCAGGCATTGTTCTAGGGGCCGGGCACATAGAGATGAAAGGCACAACGTTCCCACCCTTGCAGGAAGTACAGTAAATTCATTTGCAGCTAATTCATTTCAGAAAGAAACAGAGCAGCCAGAGCACTGAGCACCCGGGTCAGCTGACCCATCATGGACAGGGTCAAAACAGTGGTGTGGTTCATGGGTCTTAATGACCAACTGGTCCCTGGACCACCAGAAACATCTCAGGTGCCTACAGTGGTGTCCCCTTCCTCAGAGACCATTGCCTCTGTAGATGGTGCAGCTAATTCTTGTCCTGGGTATTCCATCTGGATTCATTCTGGGAGTGGAAATGGGGGGATGGTTTGAACCCTGTATATTAACTATATATATCATAAGTTCTTTTTCAAGATTTGAGGTTTGTATCTTTTAAAAATTACCATTATCTAGGGGTGCCCAGGTGGCTCAGTCAGTTAAGCATCCGATACTTGGTTTCAGCTCAAGTCACGATCTCACAGTCCATGGGATCAAGCCCTGCATCGGGCTCTGTGCGAACAGCACGTAGCCTGCTTGAGATTCTGTCTTCCTTCTCTCTGCCCCTCCCCTGCTCATGTTCTCTCTCTCTCTCAAAATAAATAAACTTAAACAAAACAAGACAAAAATTATTATTATCTAAAGATATTCATCTGTATATAATAGTAATAATGATAATAGTTAAAATAATAGCTGCTTATAATAGCTCTTATGTATTAGACATGTTCTAAGGGCTTCAGGCTTTGCATATAATAATAATTGTAATTAAATTTAAATGTAAGTATAATTAAATGATTATAATAAATAATTTAATCTTCACTGCACAACAACCCTGTGAGGTAAGTATGCTATTATTATCTTCATTTCAGAGATGAAAAAACAAGGGTGAGCAAGGTTAAGGGACAGATCCAGGAGAAAATCTACTCGCCTCCAGATCCCTGCTTTTAACCATGATGATATATGTGTTACTTTTGGATGCACTTGAAACAATGCCGTACTTGGAGGAAGTTTTCCAGACTCTGCAGGAAGAAGAGAGAGACCGACAATTCTGTAAGGGACGTCATCTGGAGATTCCCAGATCCCTGAAGTTGCTGAGGTCTTGTGAATTACAGATTCCCAGGCCCCCCTGCAGAATTTCTGGACGGAAGCAACAAAACTCATTATGTCACAGTCCCCCAAACAGCTCTAATGCAGCTGATCCGGGCATCAACCTCATGGAGCCTCAGGTCTACTCCCTCCAGTTTACAGGACAGGTGACTTGGCAGCTGGTTTAGCTCCTTACAGAACAGAGATGACCTGGGAAGGATCTGGTGTGGGCAGAGCTATGGTGACCAAGGTGCAGGTTCTTCTTAGGCAGCTCCTCTCTCAGGTGATTTTCTGGTGGGCAGGTGTCAGCTGGGTTTTCTCTGCACTGGTGGTAAACCCTGGGGCATTCAGGATCCCCTATAAGCTGGACACACACAGTGAGCACAAGTTTCCAGAAAAGCTCAGACTGAACATAGAATACCAATGGGACAGGTGAGCTAGATTCATGCAGGATGTCATATGAGATGACATGAGCCATGTTTCTCACCTGAGGACATTTATGTGAGGTCCCCAGGATAACCCTGTGCCCACATACTGAGATGGACCTTGGGCTGGAAGTCCCCTGGCAGAAAATTTAGCGTGACATTTATGCTGCCTATGGAGCTATACATACCTTTTAATGGTCTTTTTAATTCTTCATCTTTGTCTAAGAGTAGTTGCTTACTTTGACCACAAGGTGACGCTAACAGGCTTGGTGGCCCATAGTTGGGGTTGGTTAGATCTTGAGGTCTTTCAAAAGAAAAACTCGATTGCTCCCTTCTTAAGGGATCAAATCTTACATTTCTTTTCCCTATTCTGCACTTTCCAATCTTGGTGAGGGGGGACTACCACTCAATAACAAACTGTCATTTGGTATATTAACTTTGGACACTTTTTTTTTTTTTTTACATGATTGTGGCTATATGGTAGTATAATTGTTTAATCATTTTTAAACTTGATATAATATTTTTCTGTGTCACTACAAGTTCTTCATAAACACATTGATTGCTGCACGTTATACAGCAACCATATATTAAGGTCAGGACAGAGCCCGACGCAGGGCTCGAACTCATGAACTATGAGATCATGACCTGAGCCAAAGTTGGACACCCAACTGACTGAGCCACTCAGGATCCCCTGTGGTTACATATTTTTCAAGAGCCTTTCCCAGGAGTGCTTCACTGGCTCAGTCAGTGGAGCGTGCAACTGTTGATCTCAGGGTTGTGGGTTCCAGCTGCACGTTGGGTGTAAAGATTACTTAAATAAAACCTTTAAAAAATAATAAAGAGCCTTTCCTACAGATGCATAATGTAGTATTTACAAGTGAAATAATATTATCTAGAATTTACTCAAAAATAATCCAGTTGAGGGGTGCCTGGGTGGCTCAGTCAGTTAAACATCTGCCTGACTTCGGCTCAGGTCATGATCTAATGGTTCATGAGTTCAAGTCCCATGTCGGACTTGTGCTGACAGCTCAGAGCCTGGAGCCTGCTTCAGATTCTGTGTCTCCCTCTCTCTGACCCTCCCCTGCTCACGCTCTGTCTCTCTCTCTCTCAAAAATAAATAAACATAAAAAAAAATAATCCAGTTGAGGGGGGAGTAGAGGATTAATAAAAACAAGAACTTAAGTGGGTGTTGATCACTGATAAAACTCCATTATGGGTACACAGGTGTTGAATATGCTATTCTCTCTACTTTTGTATATGGTTGGAATTTTCTATGATGAAAAGTTTCAAATATAGCTATAAAAAAAAATCTTATAATCTGTAAGAGAAGCCAGACCCATAATTCCTCTTCTGCCTAATTTAGTGAGAAAGGCAGGAAACATGGGGTAGCTTTGCAGAATAGTCTTCTCGTCTCTCTCTCCTCATTAAATAAGAGTTAAGGTCTCCCTATAACCAAACCATATCAATCCATTTTGTTTTGCTAATACTTTTATTTATTTTTAATAGGGTCATAGAGTTGGAAAGAATCTTTGGTATCCGGTCCTCATTCTTTTAACCTACTGAGAATCTTCTGAATTACAATCAGTGCTCTATGACAGTTTCATGCAGACACTTCCCAACCATAGTTTGGTGCAGGCTTTGAGTTTCTGGAACTGTTCAGTGTTTCTCTTCATAGTAGGAAACCTCACCTATCATATCATTTTATTTTTAAATGTTGTTTTTTTTTTTTTTGAGAGAGAGAGAGAGAGAGAGCACACGCAAGGGAGGGTCAGGCTCCATGCTGACAGCAAAGAGCCCAATGTGGGGCTCAAAGTCACGAACCTGGAGATCATGACCCGAGCCAAAGTCGGACGCTCGACCGTCTGAGCCATTCAGGCGCCCCTCACCTATCATTTTAAATTTAAAAATGAAAATGTTTTGTGTGCTCTGGACATGATGAGCATTGAGCATTTGGAGACTCCCCAGGAGAGGTCACAGCATCAAAATGAAAGTCAGTTATACCCTTTGTCACCCTGCGTACATACCCCTCCATGGTTTTACTCTCATGTCTCCCTCCTGGCACTTCTTATGGGCTGGCACCTTCTACCCACCCACCCGTATCCTTTCCCCAGGATACCTGGTCAACTCTGCCAGCACGGGCCTGTCACACAGGACTTGCTCAGCGCGGCTGGTCCCCTGGGGGGAGATCTGGAAGAGGAGCCTGAGGAAAGGCTGCAAATCCTCCCCTATAGGTTTTGGCTTTTCAGTCCTCCAGAGTCCTTCTATGTGGAGTCTAAAACGCAAAAACAGAACTCACGGATGCAGAGAACAGATTGGTGGTTGCCAGAGGCAGGGGTTAGGGGTGGTGACATGGGTGAAGGGGGTCAAAAGGCACAAACTTCCACTTATAGATATGTCCTAAAAAATAAGTAAAAAATAAAAATAAATAAGTCTTGAGGATATAATGTATAGCATGGTGACTATAATTAATAATACACTGTCATATATTGCTGAGGGAATAGATCTGAAAAGTTCCCATCACAAGAAAAAAATTTTTTTGTAACTATGTGTGGTGTTGGTTGTTAATTAGACTTACTATGGTGATCATTTTGCAGTAAATATATAAATCAAATCATTGCACACCTGAAATTAATATAATGTTATATATCAATTACATCTCAACTAAGGAAAGCAAGAAAAAGGGGCACCTGAGTGGCTCAGTTGGTTGAGTGTCCGACTTGAGCTCAGGTCATGATCTCACGGCTCATGAGCTCGAGCCCCACGTCAGGCTCTGTGCTGACAACTCAGAGCCTGGAATCTCCTTCGGAGTCTGTGTCTCCCTCTCTCTTTGCTCCTCTGCTGCTCATACTCTGTCTGTCTATCTGTCTCTCTCTCTCTCAAAAATAAATAAACATTAAAAAAAAAAGAAAAGCAAGAAAAAAAGAACAAAGTAGGTGTTTAGTAAATATAGGCTGTCTTCAGCTTTTACTATATGAGTAATTATAAATATAAATTGATTAATATTTGATATTTAATATTAGATACTCTGGGGAAAAGAGAGTCCTTAAGGCAAAACAAAAGCTAGAACGCCCTCTCCCTCTTTTTTTTCCCTGCCTTGGTCACAGAAACAGGAGTTTCTATCTTTATATATGCCATGTGATTTAGGAGCCAAAGTCTTTTAAGGGGAGAGAGTTCACTGTCTTAAACAAATACCACTACCCAAGGTTTTTATTAGGTTCGGTGTTGGATATAAAGTCCTTGGAATCACTACCCTCCTCCCACCATATATGAGAAGAATTTTCTCCAGGCCTTGGAAACTCCATCCTATGGATTCAGAATTTACACCTCTTTTTTCTCATGGGCCTGCTTTGTTCCCTCGATGGGACTTGTTGGTTTGAAGTTTCTGAGACACAAAGAAATGATGTCTGTCATACCACCGTGGAATGAGAACAAAACTTTGGCTCATCCCAGCAGCTTCTAGCCTAAAAATACCTCAATTATAGGAACTTTGTCTTTTCCTTCTGATAGACAGGGCTGGAGGTAGACAGGACCCTTCTAAGCTCTAGGTGGATAGAACATGTGTCTATGAGAAGAGGGGTGTTTCCCCTGGCCCAACAGGCCCAGAGAGGTCCCTTCTTATGACGGCCTGACCCTGTGGAAGGAGAGAGAAACAAGAGCTGATCCCTGCCGTCCCAGAGCTCACCGTCCAGGATAGGAGATGCCAATAATGACTGGAATCACTCTTTTGGTAAGTATCACAGAGGAGATAAACAGCAGCAGCAGGACCTAGACCTCTCTGATTTACAACCCAGGGCCAAAGGAAACAGGTCGCCACGGTGACAGGACTCAATTCACCTTTAGAGAAGGAAGATTCTAGCAAAAGTGAAGAGGCCTGAGAATTAAGAGGTAGATATTGATGAAAAGGGTTGAAAAAGTTGGGGTCTGATACTGATTGACGTCCAGAAAGGGAGAAAAGGCAGGGAGGTTTCAAGTTGTTCCCTGGGCACTCTGTCAGCAGAAACACTAACCAGAATTATAGCAGATACGTGACTTCTATAGCCAAGCGCTTGGAAAGGTCACTGAGATACAATCATATAATCACAGCTACGTGGGAGTCTTGAGTGATGCCAACAGGCCCCGGACTGTCACGTCCTTTCGTGCCAGAGGCAGGTCACCTCCATGGATTGCTCCCCATCGAGGACACCTCTTCCCTGGCACTCTACCCACAGATGAGATCCTTGCAGATGAGAGCTAACTCTTCTTATCAGGCATTTTAATTGTTGGCATCCAACCTTTATTGCCCAACCATTAGAACTTTAATGATGGAAATTAAGAGGGGGAAAAAAGAAACACCAGCAATCCTATCACACCCCCGTATCAATGTAGTGCATTGACCATTCCCAGCCCCCGTTGTATAAGATGAAGAGAACAGGCCTGTGGGGACATTGTTTGGTGCTCTTAGCAGACATCCCAGGGCCTGCCCTGGCCAACACCCCACCCTTACATTTCCTGGCACCGATGGACAGATGGATGCCCCACCTGCTGGACAGGAAACAGACCACCAGAAATGTGTGACCTGACCTGGGTGACAAAGCTTGCTGTCACTGTCCCACCACGGCTCAGAGAGGATGTGAGAAACTAGACTAAGGAGCGAAGTTTGGATGAGATGAGAGGTAGGCAGTAGAGGTTTGGGAAAGGACTAACAAGAAAGACAGAGAAGCGACCTGAGGTTTGGCAGAGTTCAGATATCAAGGATTTGACAAGAACCACTCCAGGGGAACAGTGGAGGCAGAAGCCCCTTTGGAGCAGGTTAAAGAGGATGAAAGGAGAGGAAGAGAACTTTTTTTTTTTTTTTTTTGAGAAAGGATGGCAGAGAATGGGACAACATGAGGGAGTCTTGGACCGGAGAGAAGGGGGTTTTCAGAAGAGAGATACAGGGCATGATTGTGTGTTGGCGGGAAGGATCCAGTTGAGAGAAAGAAACTGATTATGCAAGAGAAACAGGGGGGGGAATGACTAGATCAGCAGACTCCTAGGAAGCCAGCGAGGTTAGACCTTGGGAAGGACTGAGAACAGTAAACAGAGGGCATGCATGAAGAGGCCACAGGAGACTTGGCGTGGAGAAGACAGGGGACTTTCTGCCTCCCTGGGTACTTACGTCCCGGGAAGGAGATGATGGGGTTAGCGGTTAAGAGGGGGGAGGCGGTGTTGGGCATCCGTAGGGAGAGCGGTCAGTGCTGTCCCAGAGAGCGGGGGAGTGAACGCACTGACAAAACGCAGCCTCGCTGGCCAGGCCTGAATGTCTGCGATGAGGAAGCACTGAGTGAAGGTGAAAGCAGAGTCCAGGTGAGCACTGATGGTGGCTGTGGAGAAGGAGAGAGGCAGACACATTT
This sequence comes from Panthera uncia, assembly GCF_023721935.1. Taxonomy (NCBI): domain Eukaryota; kingdom Metazoa; phylum Chordata; class Mammalia; order Carnivora; family Felidae; genus Panthera; species Panthera uncia. Next base: position 17,177,605 of record NC_064814.1, on the reverse strand, counting down.
GAGAGTTTGGATGTGCCCAAACCAGGACTTGTCCATGGACTGGATGTGCCCAGGGGAGGGTGAAATCAAGAGTAACTCATTGTTCTTGACTCGAGCCAGTGAGTGTGGGGAGGAGGGGCATGGACTAAGATGGGGGTGGCAGAGACCAAGAGCTCCATTTGAGGAGTCAAGAAAGAGAAGTGACCTGAGATTTGGCAGAGTTCAGCTATCAAGGATTTGACAAGCAGGAAGGTGGGTGAGGCTGGAACATAAGGGGGAGGTTTTCTCCTCTGCTCTGCTCTACAGTGTATGAGACGTATGTCGTGAGCTGGGTCTGGGTATGTGGCTTCACCATCCTGACTTGCACAAAGAGGAAGAAGGTCTCCAGCGCTAGACTGCAAGCTCCTTGCAGGCAGGGCCTGGGTTTTGTTCACTGACATATCTCCAGCACCTCGCAGAACACCTGGAAGGCAGTAGGTTGCCATGACCATTTTCTGTCTGGATAGATAGATAACATCACGGTCCCTCCCCTACCCTCCAGAAACTGGGTGACTTTGTAAAGCCTGGAACAGATGCTTTCATAGCTTAATGAGAGAGGCCTTGCTAATTACATGATGATGACAATGAGTTGGGGATGACTTATAGTCAGGAAGGACCAACTGCTCTTCTGAATAATCACTTGAATGGGTCACACCATGATTGCTCAGAGTGCCATGACTGGCGAAGTGGATGGATGTAGGAGGGTGGGGTGGGTGATCAGAAAATGGGAGGAAAGGAGTTCCACCGGTAAGCTGGGTTTGCTGTGTGACTTCAGGCTAACTACTTGATCTCTCCCGCCTTTTGAATTTGTTTTTTATGGGGGGGAGGGGTGGTTTTTTTTTTAAGTTTATTTATTTTGAGAGAGAGAGGACATGAGTGGGGGAGGGGCAAATAGAGAAGGAGAGAGAGAATCCCAAGCAGGCTCCATGCTATTAGCACGGAGCCTGACACAGGGCTCAGTCTCAGGAACAAGAAGGCCATGATCTGAACTGAAATCAAGAGTCAGATGCTTTACCAACTGAGCCACCCAATCACCCCAGTTATTTTTAATGGAAGTGATAGAGATCTACCACCCCAAATGGCCATAGGCACCGCTGATAAAATTGCGGCACCTCTGTGGCAAACAAGGGGACCTAATAAAGCAGAAGCTGAGCACCAGTTCTCAGAAACGGAGACTTTGTCTCTAGGAGACTTTGTCTCTACTCTAGGAGACTTTGTTGGGGCCCTGGATGCTATCAAAGATGCCAAGTTGTTTTCTAGCCAAAAGACAACTGCAAGGCTTGACCTTGAGGAAGGTAGATGGAAAACGTAGTCTGTGATTGTTCTGTTCTTTGCCCGTGTGTCCCAGGGACCTGCTGGGAGCATTTCCAGTTTCCTCTGCCTGAATTGAGCAGGTGCTACCTGTAGGGTGGAGGCCTCTCTGATCTCTTCCTGCCAAGTCACACAGGCCGATGACTGAGATCCCCAGGACAGCTTCATGAGGACCAGGTGCCTGGAGTACGTGTGTGCCACAGAAAGAAAGAGGAAGGAACTGGCGTGGGGGTGAGTAACAGAGATACCGCACGCTGGAGTCCTCCTACAATAGTAAAGTGACCATGTGGCAGGCAGCCAGGTGAGCAGTCATAAAACAATAGAGAGATGGAAACATGCAGGATGGAAGGCATGGAATGGCCTAACCTCTGTGATTTTATAGAAGAGGAAACTGAAGCCCCACAAAAGTCATCCGTTTTTTTCACCAGACATTTCTCAAGAGCTAATTATGTGCTAAGTACCAGGCCAGTGTTTTGGTTAAATATTGCTGCAAAACACATCACCCCCAAACTCAGAGGCTTAAAACAACAGCCATTTTATTATTTCTCACATATCTGTGGGCCAGCGGACCTCAGCCGTGTGGGTCTTTGGTTCCATATGGTGATGGCTGAGGCTCCAGTTATTTGGGGCAAGACTCAGCTAGACCCTTCAAGATGGCTCACTCACAGAGATGGCAGCTGGTGCCAATTGTTGGCTGGGAGATTACCTGGGTCTTTCACCTGCCATGCCTCAGTGCTCTTCTGTATGGCTTCTCCGTGTGACTTGGGCTTCTCAGAGCATGGTGACTGATTTCCAAAGGCCAGAAAGTGGAAGCTGTCAGGCCCATTAATGCCCAGGCTCAGAAGTTCCAGAATGCTACTTCTGCTGCATTCTATTGGTTAAAGCCAGTCATAGGGGTGTGTTAGTTAGTTACCTACTGCTGCGTAACAAATAATTCTAAAACTTAGTGGTTTAAAATGATGATAAATATTTATCTCTCATGGCTCCTGTGGGTTGTTCAGGAAACATGGAGCAGTTTTGCTGGGCAGTTATGACTTGGGGTATCTCATGAGATTGTAGTCGAAATGTTGGCCAGAGTTGAGCTCATGTGAAGGCTTGATTGGGACTGGAGGATCCATTTCCAAGATGGCCCACTCATAAAGTTGGCAAATTTGTGCTTGCTTTTGGCAAGAGGACTCTGTTCTTCTGCACATGGGCCTCTCCACAGCCTGTGTGAGTGTCCTTGTGACATGGTGGCTGGCTTCCCCAGAGCAAGTGATCCAAGAGATCAAGGCAGGCCTTTACAAGCTAGCTTCAAAGTCAGACTTCATCACCTCTGCCGTACATTTTTGTCACACAGACCAGCCCTGATTTGCAGTAGGAGACCATGAAAGGGCATGAATGGCCAGGAAGTGAGGATCACTGGGAACATCTTGGAGGCTGGCTACACACAAGGCTAGCCCAAGATTCCAACGGGCAGAGAAATAGATGCTGCCTCTGGATAGGGGGAATGACCAAGACTTTGTGACCATCTTTATCCACCAGAGCCCAGCCCTAGAGATTTAGCAGAGGACCAGACAGAAGAACTTTGTGCTCACAGAATTTACAGTCTAGACCATAGTCTAGGTCCTACAGTCCAGGCAGGACCACATAGAAAACTAGTGTCAAAGAATAGATGTGTCTATCATTGTCCTTATACAGATGCCAGCCTGAGGCTGAGAAAAAGCCAATAATACACCCAAAGTCATATAGTGAGTAAGTGGCAGAGCTGAGGTTAATACTCAGGCCCTTCTGACCCCAAGCCAAGCCCTCCTTCCCCTTATGTTATAATGTTACATTTCAAATAGTCAATACAACATTGTATATAGTGTAAAATAACAGCTATGTAAACCAAACTATGCTTTTAAAAAGAACAGAAGGAAATACAATGTTGACAGTTATTAATAAGTGGGAAGCAGATGAGTGAGGGTTTTTTTTTGTTGGTTTGTTTTTTTTGTTTTTTTTTGTTTTTTTTTTTTTTTTTTTTTTTTTTTTTTTTACTTCTTCTAAGTTTCTGGCTTTTTAATGCTCTAAATTGAGCTCCTATCACTTTCATGATAAAAAACCCCAAACCATTTCCTTCTGTGGTGGATCACACAGGCCCAGAGAAGAGACGTGTACTTGGGGGGGGGGGGGCTGGGGGAGGGGTTAGAGAAGGAACTGGAGGGGACAGTGAGAGGGGAGCCCTCCACCTGCAGATTTGGGTTCCTCCTCTGCTGGGCGGCATTCATTGTGCTTCCAGTATCTGGTTCTTCTGAAAGTTACATGGCTGTTAATTAACACACCTGTGCAAACAAAGCTGACCCCCACCCCACCCCCACCCCCTCCACTGAGATGTGGGAGGAAGGACCTCATTCTAAAGAAGAGATGTGCTTCCCACTCTCCAACAGCTGGCAGAGCAAAGGCAAACTAGAGGGCTGACATTTCTCCTTCTTGATGGGATATATCTCTAATGCTGTTTTCTGGTCCAAGATCAAGGTGACTTCCTCTCAAATATGAGTTTACATACGGAAACAATGTTTGATATTGATGCTTTCCTGGAAACTCCAAGATAGGTAGTCACTATAAACCCAGGGCTGGGTTTAAAGTATTTGGCTGTTTAAAGTATTAGAAGTCCTTTTATGTTCCCTGCAACCATGGTATGTCTTCTTTCACTTTTATTTTTGAGGCTTAAACACGTCACTCCATTGTCCTCTTCCACTGCCAGAGCGTATTTTCCCTAGAGTGAAAAACAACAGCTTCCATTAATTGAGCACCTATTATGCAAAGCTGCTATATTAAGTATTTGTACATATATTTAATCTTTGCAATAACATATGATGTGGGTATCTCCAATTTAGAGATGAGAAAACAGCAGCTCAAGGGAGTTCAATATCTTCTCCAAGGTCACATGGCTCAGAAATGACAAAGGCAAAACCTTGAACCCAGGTCCAAATGACCCCCCAAAAGCTGCTAGCCTGATGCTGATTCCCTAAAAAGAACATTACAACAACATTAAAAGACATTTGAAATATCATATCCCTATACCCTAAGATGGCGGTTTTGGGGGGACAGTTCAAGGTTCTCTTTTCGAAAATGGACTTTGTACCAGAAACTTCTTGAGCATCACTTGAGAACTTCTAGCTACTGCTGCAGTGGCCAGTTCTGTGAATACTCCTACCAGCTTAGAGCAGGTGCAATCTGACAGTGTCTTGCCTCAGGCCCGCAGCTGGCACCTCTCAGCAGCCCCCCCACCCCGCCCCAGGGCATCTGTCAACAGCCCCTCGGAGCCAGGCCAGTGCCTCCTGGAATCAGGGCAGAGCCTTTCACCAATGGGGTCAGAGGCCATTGGATAAATGCCTTCCCCTTTGTCCCCCATCCCAGATGTGGGTCCTGAGATGCTTTCCGCAGGGCTTCTCAGTCCTTCCAAATCAAGCAGCTGGAATGTGGCCACCCCAATGACACATCATCAAATGCCTCTGCCTTCATTCTTGCTTTGAGTCCTGAGCCTCAGGTATGCTTCCCGGCTTCATACTCCACAATAATGTATTTGTCTGTGAGCTTTGTCTCAAAGGACATCTCTCACATTCCAGGACACCCTGGCCAGCACAGATTCAAACATTTCCTTTGCTTAAGTGCTCACTCAAATATAGACCATCGTTGTCTTGTGAATCACGTGGGTGCTGAGTAGAATACATATGTGGAAATGGCAAAGATTTGCAATTCCACTTCCATTTCAGTTCTATTTAACAACCTGGTCAGGAGCTGACATTTCCTACTGACTTGTAGGAAATATACCAGGGAATATAAGTAGAAAACATATGAACCTCCTTTTCAAAATTAAAAAAACAAAAATAAAAACAAAAAAGCTCAACCTTCCCCCATGTTTAGGTGGGTGTATATGTTGCTAAATGGTCAGCTGAGCCCTCCTGTTTCTGCTACTTAAGGGGTGATATATGCTGGTGGGGAGGAGAAACGCAGGGCTGGGGCCACACCTGTTGGCTGCACTGTTCGGCCCTCTCATCCCTGGAGTTAGAACTGTGCTCCAGGGTGATTCTGAGCAAGCTGGAGATTGAATTTCCCACGCTGGAGTGGAGCAGCGGGACTGGTGGTTGGAAGGCAGCGAGGATGGTGGGTGACCTCAAGGTTTTAGGGAAAGCAAGAGAGTAACTGTTGTATTGTGTATTCATTCTCTGTAAGCATTGGGGGTGGGGGTCTGAGAGGCAAGGCATAGAGTGGGCAGAGAAAGAATCTCTCCCTAGAAATTCTTTTTTTTTTTTTAGTTTATTTATTTATTTCGAGAGAGAGAGAGAGTGATGCAGGAAGGGCAGAGAGAGAGAGAGAGAGAGAGAGAGAGAGAGAATCCTAAGCAGGCTCTGCACTGTCAGCTCAGAGCCTGACTTGGGGCTCGAACTCACGAACCATGAGATCATGACCTGGGCCGAAACCAAGAGTTGGATGCTTAACCAACTGAACCACCCAGGTACCCCCTCCCTAGAAATTCTATTCTGGCTCTGCTCCACATCAGCTGGAAGCCACCATTCCCCCAGTGACCCTGGGAATGACAGAGCTTTGAGACATTTATATTTGATAACCCCAGGTCTCATGTGCTAACTAGCAGAGTAAATAAGTGACATCACCTGCAGTTCGCTGCTCCCTGATGACCGGGAATTAGTCACAGAGCATCAGCCCACTGGTGGAGGCCTCTCTAAAGCCCCTGAAGACTCCCTCAAACATCCCTTCCCACAGATGCTCATGTTTTGATGATGGTAAGAGTCCTGATTATTAGCAGGTTTTTATTTTAGAAGGAAAACCAGACCACAATATGTTCTCCCCGCCTGCCCCCCATCATTTTGGAGAGTCACCCCAGGGCTGGTGCAGAGTGAACAGAGAGTGAGTGCACAGTCGCCCATCATTCTTCGTAAGGAACCGAGGTACCGGAAACCGGGACTTGACCATCTTTGGAAATTCCAGTTCTGTGGCCACACCTGACCTTGTCATTCCTCAGAATCATTCTTCTGTGAAGAACCTTGCCTCCACATCCCACTCCGAATGATAGCTAACCTGGGTCTTCTCACCTGTCTTGCTCCCACATATTTGCCCCTGCCTATCCCCTCCTCCTTGGATTTCCTTCTATGTCCATCCAACATAGGATCCATGACCCATCATTTCAACCCTTCTGTGGTCAGTACCCACTGTTTTGTTTTCCTCTGGTTCCCAACCCTGTAAATTGGAGACTCTGGATTCTCCACACCTGGGCCCAGCTGCCTAGTCCTCCACGGTCCTGTGGCCGCCTCAAGTGTGTGGGCCCAAGGGGCTGCCCAGAACTCTTCCTTTCTTTTTTTTTTTTTTTTTTTAGAAGTCTTCCTTTCAATCTGGAAGCTCGAAGCTCCTTCTTTCATTCCCTCTCAGAGGCTTTTTCAGTTCTTCACTGTTTCCTTCAAACCCCTGTTATCACCTCCCACCTACTCTCAAGAGATGACTTTGCTTCTCACTTTAGAGCTAAAAAGAAAAAAAAGAAGCCAGCAGGCAGGAATTTCCTCAACTTCCTGCCTTCCACCTATGAATGAATCTGCACCCACACCCATTCTTATCAGTGTCTAGCTCACTGCAGTGGGAGACCAGACCCTTTTCCTGCCCCAGGCCTGCTCCCTTTCCCTGTGGGCCTCCTGGGACCCTGTCCGGTGGGCCCTCTCCTGCCTGACCTTTTCATTCTCTTTTCTTAGCTCTTCTCCTCAGCCCCAGCTCTGGGGGTCCTCTGCATTCCTAGCCCCACCAATACTGCTTTTGCTTGTGACCCAATAACTTTCTAATTTCCAAATCCCCAAGTTTACTGTTCAGGCTTCTTCCAACTTGAACCTTCTGAGGCATATGTTGCTATTGACCACTTCCTCCTTCTCCAAATATCTTCTCCCTTGGGTTTTTATCTCCTTTCTGGTTTCTTTTCTTTATTTTATTTTATTTTTTAATTGTTTTTTAAATTTTTTTAACATGTATTCATTTTTGAAAGGCAGAGAGAGATAGAGAACAAATGGGGGAGGGGCAGAGAGAGAGGGAGACACAGAAACAGAAGCAGGCTCCAGGTTCTGGGCTCCGGGCTACCAGCACAGAGCCCGACGCAGGGCTCGAACTCACAGACTGTGAGATCATGACCTGAGCCGAAGTCAGCCACTTAACCGACTAAGCCACCCAGGCACCCCTGGTTTCTTTTCTTAATGGCCCTCACCTGGCCACCCCTAAAACATTACTGGGGTTCCCCAGGGGGGCATTAGTGCCTATTCTGTGGCCTGTAGCTCCTGGGCTTACATATACGGAAGCCTATAAGGGTCTATCAACTTGATAGATCTTTCTCTACTAGATCTAGTGGCCAAATTCTACCTTTTTTTTTTTTAACACTTTTTAATAGTTACTTTCGTCTCCATCCCCAGTGCTTAAGCACCTGGTACTTCCTGAGCTCTCAGTGATTGCTCATTAAGGGTACAGCTTGTGCACAATGGATCCCTAGCCTATTTTAGGTGTACAAGTGGATCAACTTTTTTTGTTTTTGTATACTTTGTAACCATTTCTCTTTTCAAAAGTACAAATGCAGTGTCAAAAAAATTGAATTAAAAATCTTATAGCATTTTTGTTTGCTTAGGGTTTGGGGAGAAAATAGGGATTATCTTGAAATGCCATAATTGGGGATAATTCAAGTCACCAGAACCTATGTTAGCTAAAGGTGAAGACTGGGTTGACGGTTGGGAGAAAGGGTGGCTGATGCCAGAGCAATAATAAAACTTGAGCTTGAATTTCTATGACTTCCACTTCTACTATAGGTAGGAAAATTAAAGCATGTAAAGCAGCTATTTGGGGGATAAAGTAAAGAATCTTGTGTGATATCTGAATTTAGCATCACGATCCCTGACCTGTGTCATAGGTTGCCATAATGAGTCATAGATGCCAAACTTTGAAATTACTCTTTTCATTTATAAGCTCAAAGTATAGGTATATATATATATATATATATATATATATATATTCTCTATTTGACTTGATTTTCATGCCAGCCCAAGGAGGCAGAATTGGTTATTATCCTACTTTATTTTATTTGAGACAGAGAGAGAGCGCACAAGCAGGGGAGAGGGACAGAGGGAGAGAGAGAGAATCTTAAGTGGGCTCCACACTCAGCATGGAGCCAGACGCAGGGCTCCATCCCACAACCCTGGGCTCATGACCTGAGCCAATCAAGAGTCAGACGCTCAACTGAGCCACCCTGGCGCCCCTATTATCCCACTTTATAGATGAGCAATCCAGGCTCAAAGAGATTTAATTATACATCTTGTTCAAAGTCAAATAGATGTAAGTTCGAGCAAGGGAACTTAAACTCCAAGGCGGTGCTTCTATATTACATTGTTGGTGAAGATTAGTGATATTTGTTCTTTTTGCCTTTTGAAGTTATCCATCCATCCTGTTTCTGGCAGGAACAAAGGGCATTTGGCAGGCACTGGAGCGGAGCAGTTAGGAGGATCCTGGTGATTAGGGTCATGAATGCTGGCTCTTTCTTTAGCTAGTCTTGTGATCTTGGACTCATCAGCAATCCTCTCTGGCCTTCAGTTTCTGCATCCATAAAATGGAGGAAACAGCAATCCTATCTACCACACAGGATTATTGCGAGGTTTCAATGACAATATGTACAAAGTCCTAGGCTTAGTAAGGTGCAGAGCAGGTTCTTACTAGGTATGAAGTGTTAATATTATTATGTTATTATATATCCATTTGTTTTTCAAAGCATCCAAGTTACTCACTTTTCAAAAAGAAGGGATCCTTCTGAGTGTTCATGCTGGATCTTACTGGACTCTAGTTCGAGGTCAGGTTGATATAGTATTAATTAATCTAATATTTATGTAGGGCTTGAAATGAGCATGGGGGGGGGTGGGGACTCTTGAGATGCATCTTGCCAGCTTCAAGTGGTGCAGTTTCAGGGCCTATCCTCCGACCCCCCACTGAGGTGGAGGTTTTAAGATATGGCCAAGAAGAGTTTGGGAGCTGTTTCTCCACTGATAATGGCCCTTGTTGCACATTTCCAGATATGCATGAATGGAGCCCTCTCCTGTTGAGGAAGAGTTCCTTTTCCTTTGGGAACCAAGAGGAGACATGGTAATACCAGGCAGTGATATCAGCAACCCAGAGACTTAACCCTGACAAGGGTGATCAATGTGTGTGTGGAGATATCTCTGACAAACCCGGAACCCAACAGATATTACAGCAAAATATGGGTTGTTCTGTGGAAGCTATTTGCTCCTCATAGGAGGGGTCTAGGTGGAAGAGGCTGACCTTGAAATTGAAGGCAGTGACTTTTCAGTCAGATGCATACCTGGGACACGGAGGATGAGAAGAGGAGGGGGGCTGGGAGAGTAGGCAGGACTCGATGGCACTGGAAGGGACCTCCAGAGGGGCAAGGCACCCTCCTGGGCTTATGACTGGGTCTGGTCACAGCAATGAGGAAGGGTGTGTTTGCCATTAAGATATTTCAGCATTGTCTTACTACTCAGAGAACAAGACTGGTTTGTTACCTCATCCCAGCCCAGTTCCCTTCAAATTCAGTTCTTAGCAGGACCCACTCAGCCAGCTGCTCTGAGTTTCTTAGTAGGTGGCCTCCAGCCCAGCTAGAAAGTCTCCCAGCCATATTACTGATTTTGAGGATAAAAGAGAGTTTAGCTTTATTTTTGGCAGCTGACTTTGAATTCCATTACTATGATGGACTCGAAATACGCACCTGAGTGTGTGTGGATCTTGTAACACCTACATTAGACTCACGTCGGGGGAGGGATGTTGAAAAATGCGTATTTTCCCCAGTCCCGTTCCAGAAGTAGGAAATGAGAGACTCTGGTGGGACCCAGGGATCTTTATGTTAAAATCCTCCAGGGTGAAGCTGAGGATGTGTCTTTTGAAGCGAATTTCTGGGATTGGACGGGATAGATGACGGCCTTCTAAAACCCAAATTTGAGTGAATACGCCCACCGGGAAACCCCTGGCTCTCGCAGCCTCAGTTTCTCCCTTCGGCCAGGGCACGTTCTGCCCCCACTTGTTTGCTAGGCTGCAGGAAGAGGAAATTAGTAAGTGCAAAGAACTGGAGAAAGCGCCGCAGCTGAGCTGGGAGAGAAGAGGAGCTCTTACCCCTCCCACCCGGACTCTGCAGGTAACCGTGTCACCGCCCCTCTAGCCCTGTGGGCGGCGGTCCCTTTAACAGACCTGACCAATCGCGCGCCCATTTCCGCGGTCGCTCCTCGGCGCGCGGGTAGGGGCTGGATTGGCCGTGTCTGGCGCGCGGCCTGCTCCGCCCCTGCGGCCCTCTGGTTGGTGGCGGCGGCCGCGGGCGCGGGGCGGGTCCGCCGGCGGGGCGGGGCGGCCGGTGCCCGGGGGCGGGCGGGCGGCAGGACAGCGGCCGGAGCCCGAGCCCGAGCCGGAGCCGCGGCGGCCGCGGAGCACGGGCGCCGGCGCAGTACAATGAAGCAGCCAGCGGAGCCGGGGTGAGCGCGACCGGGGCCGGGCGGGGCGCGGTGGAGGGAGCGCCCGCGGAGAAGGCCCGGGCGGGGGGCGGCCCGACCCCGCAGGGTCCCGACTGTGCCGGGGGCCGGCGGCCGTTGGTGCTGCGGGGCAAGGGGATCGTCCCCCTCCCGGGATCCCGCCCCGCTGTCACGACGCGGCGTTAACGGGAGACGCCCACCCGCGACGCCCCCGGGCGAACGCCTCGTTCGTTTGGGGTCGGGCGTGGCGGTTTGGGCTTGACCCCAAACGGAGGCGCCGGCCGGCCCATCCCCTCCAGCCTGCCGTCCGCGGGCTCCGGGCTCCGGGCTCCGGGCTCCGGGCTCGGCCCGGGCCAGGGAGGGCCGTCCACTCGCAAACTAAAGGAAAACAGCTCGTAATTTTATGAATGGGCCCCCCGGCTCCTGCCGCCCCCCTCGCCCGCGTCACTAAATGCTTGGAAGTCGAGAACCGCAGTTACTTTTACGCGGATCTGTCAGGGGCCGGCAGCGCTCAGGTTGTTTTTCTCCAACTCCTTGGAAATCGCGGGTGGCGGTGGGGTGGTTTGCGTGCCTCAGACAGGAGGCGGCGGCGTGCCGAGAGCCGGGGGATCGGAAGGTTAACAAGTGACATTGGGCTGAGGCCTAACGCCAGGTGCCCTGCCCGGGAGCGCGGGTGTGACGGTGTAGGCTGGGGCTGCCGGCCGCTGGCTCGCACCCCAGCGAGACCGAGGCACCGGGAGGAGGAACGCACAGCTACTCCGGTTGCACCACGCACGCCGCCCAGATCGCACGGCCGACGCGGGAGTTGGTGCAGGGGAGTTTTCCCCTTTTGCAAACGGTTTTTGGAAAACGTAGCCCCTCAGTGGGTTGATGGTTACTTAAACCATCGGTCGTCATGGTTACGGGGCATCAAATGTAAGGGCAAAGTCTGTTTCCACCCTCGCTCGCTCTCCGAAGCTATGAAGTACTTTGTCACTACGTTTTTACAGACACTGCGCCGGGCGGACATACTTTTTTAGAGTTGAAGGGAAAGCGTGGGCTCCTTGAAGGCAGGGGTGGTACCACATTCCTGTTTGAAGTCCACCGTGGTTCTGCTCTGCACAGGAATTGAAAGGAGTCGGCCTTCTGCACATTTTGATGGTTCTCATCAAAGGATTTAAAGGATTCCTTTCAGGAGCCAGATGTAAGCTGGAAGGAAAACAATGAGTGACTTTTACATGGAGACCAATGAGGAAAATCAGAGGGGCAAATGATCCTTGAAGTCCAGGATAGGGGGTATTTGAGCAGGCCGGGTTTGTGAGTTTAGAACCAGGTGACACAGTGAAGCTTGTCTCAAAGGAGGTATTGAAAGAGTCAGACAGCCATTTCTATTAGTTCTTACTCAACCCTTAAGCTGTTTTGGTATTTCAAGTTCTTCCAAGAATTGGTAGTTGGTCTACACTTACGGAAAACAAGTAAGCCTCCCAAGGTGTTGGGGAGAGAGCGGGCCTTTTGCCATACAGCTTCTTTCTTTCACACGGGCCTCTCCGGGAGTGTCCGTGAAGGCCTCAAGTCCATGTGCAGAGAGGGCTGTGGGCGAACTCAACTTGGCCTGCATTTATCTCCAGGAAGGGGTGCTATGCCTGAGAGGAAGGAGATTAGCAACCTGATTCAAATCAAGATGGTGGTCATTGCAACAACTGACAAGTCCCCCCGGGGGCTGGGACGGACGGAGGGAGGGAGGGAAGGGAAGTGCAAGAGTGTGCTTGGGCTGAGTGTCCGGGGCTTGGAGGTTGGAAGAAAGTAGCATGTGGCCCTGTGACAGGATTGGAGATACCACACATACCGAAGGTATTGTTTGTTTATTAGAGATTATGTTTTTAGAATACTTCTGGAAAAGCAGCAGGAGAGATTAGGTTTTTCAGGTAGAATCAACGGACAAGATGTTTTGGAGTCTTCATCCAAAAGAAATCGCGTAGAGTTGAAAAATATTCATTCAGCTAATTTTTATTGAGCCGATAGTGTGCCAGAAACTGCCAGGCATTGTGGGTTGTGGTGGAAAAAACCAAAACGGGTGGAGAGTTTGTTTCTACATGTGGTATGATTCGCCTTCCCGCCAAGTCAAAAAAGCTCTCTTTTAAGGATCTTCTGAAGTCCTTGAGGAAAGAAAGGGAGAAATACACCGAATATTACTTAGTGTAAGAACAAAACAGAACAACAGGGGAGAGTCTTCCCACTGTAGATCACTTTTGGTGTCAAACTGAAACTTCAGAGAATGGTTTTCTGTGTCAGGTTTGGTATAAACCCATCTGCATCCTCGTATCTGTTGGCCAGTATCTTTTCATGGTGTTGGCTCCTGTTCCGTCTTCCTTCTAGCAATTTATTTGTTCAAAAATTTGGAAGTTCATGAAACAAACATCGTCCCTGGCCGCCAGATGTTTCCACTTCATTTTCTGGGCCTGAGTATCCCTCAGCATCTGCTTTCTTCTGTCTGACCCTTGGGCTCTCCTGAGCGTCCCCCTTGGGAATTGTTGAGGTTGCAGGGAACGTTTGTTGTTTGATCCTGTCCCAAAGCAGAAGGCAGCTAATACAGAAAAGAGAGCATTTGTTTAATTCCAACTCTGCTATGTACTCCTTTCTCGCCCTCCCTCCCTCTCTCTCCTCTGCCTCTCCCTCTCCCTCTCCCTCCCTCTCTCTCTTTCTCTCTCTTTTCTCTGTCCCTCTCCCTCTCTCCCTCTCCCCCTCTCCCCCTCTCCCTGCCTCCAGTAGGAGATATATATACACATACATATCTCCAGTCCTTGAGCAGCGCTCTAAGGGAGATAGGTTGTGGTAGCCTCATTTTATGGAAGAGGGAGGGAACTGAGGCTCAGAGCAGTTCAGTAACTTGTCTAGAGTGATAAGCGGGTTAGACGGTGGAGCAAGAATTTCAGTCTAGAACTTTCTGATTCCAAAGCCTGCTTTTTCCATTGGACTCCATGGCTTCTCCCAGAAGAGGAATCGCAGTTCTAGCACAGTGCCTTCTTTGGACATATGGAAGGTCAGGTTCAGAGATGTTCAGAGAATTGCTACAGTTAATATGCTCACGGTGGACCAAGAATTAGCGCCCTGTGTCCTGCCTCTCTGCCTGGTACCGTTTTGGGTAATTCACGTGGCTGCTGGGAGATTTGAGTTTACTGCCCATACTTACCAGGGGGCATCCCAGTGCTTCCATTTAGCAGCTCTGTGACTTTGGGCGAATTTTTTTTTTTTCTCTCTATACTTCAGTTTCTTTATCTGTAAAACGGGGACAGTATGCACATTTCAGCCGTGCTAAGATATGTACAGTTTGTCTCATCTTAACATTTGTGAAGATAAGTGTCTCATGATGTATGGGGTCTCACAGTTGTAGTTGGCAGCGATGTCCTCTTTTTGCACATAAAATAATGGTACATCGTACAGTAGTGGGGTCTCAGATGAACCATAGTAGCATATTCTTTATAGGTAGTCGTGAGGATTACACGAAGTCGCTCACATGCCTGGCACATAGTGAGTACCCAGTATCAGTGGATGCTATTGAATGACAGGGCTAGGGTTAAGTGGTGGGTCACTCTGGAAAAGCTGGGGACATCTCAGAAGATTTACCACTTGGAGTTTAGGCACTAATCCATGATCTGTGGGCCAGAGGAGCGTTTTCCAGTTTGCCTGGAACTCTGTCCTTTGGCTGACTCTTGTCCCCATGAGAAGTGTTAACTTCAGGAGCTGATGAGCCATGGACAGACAACTCCCTTTGTCCTGCCTATTCATTAAGGTTTTTGTCAACTTTAAATCCTGAGTTAAAAAGAAATATCGTTATAAGAAGATTGGAAACCTACACTGATGCGAATGCTCTCACGTGTGAAGTTTAAAGCACCTCAAGGTTATATACAAGATTCTGTGTTTCCCCTTTCAAAACTTCTAATGTTTAATTGCTTTGGGCAAAGTGTCTGGGAGATTAATCAGAAGGAGGCTAGCTGGTCATGAAAGTACAGAAGCCCTTGACTAGCAGTAGGTGAGGTAGAGACAGCACTAGAGTGGCCTTCGGAAGCCCTGCTCTAGTCCTAGGGTTTTATTATGTGAGTTCTTGGGCTCATTTCACCACTCTGAGCCTCAAGGGTCTCTTTTCCAAAATGAGGACTTGATTTCTCAGTCTCCTCCCCCGACCCCCTCCAACACAGTATCGTAGATTATGCCAGTTTATGAACTAAGGATCTGAGAAATTAAATGGTTGAAAGACACTCACTTCGTTCAGGATTCCTTGAAGTCTCACTTGGGTGTTTGTGATAGTGCTTTGTAAAGCAGAAAACAATAGTCAGGTGATAACAAATGAGTCGACTATCATTGATGGAGAATTGCTGTGTGCCAGGCACTGTCTCTACTTTTTAAATCTCACATCGCCCTATGAGTAGTAGATCCCACTATCAGTCTTATTTAAGATGAGAACACTGAGGTTCAGAGAAGTAAGTAACTTGTCTGTGATCACACAGCAAGGATGAGGGCTAATGTTGCTACCTGTATGAGCGCTATGGTTGTTTCCGATGGACCCTGCCTTGTCTGGGAATCCTCTCAAGCCATGTGCCCTAGGAGTTTTCCAGTTCAAAAGCAGGATTCCCCCTGCTTTATTTTTTAACTTTATTTATTAATTTTGAGAGAGAGAGCGTGCAAGAGTGCATGAGTGGGGAAGAGGGAGGGAGGGAGGGAGGGAGGGAGGGAGAGAGAGAGAGAGAGAGAGAGAGAGAGAGAATATTGAATCTACCTGGGGCTCGATGTCACAAACCATGAGATCATGACCTGAGATGAAGTCAAGAGTCAGATGCCTCACTGAGCCATTCAGGTGCTCCTAGATTTCCCCTGCTTTGAGTCACAAATATCCTACTCTTTTCTCATGTACGCAACACCTGTTTAAATTTGAGTTCTTGTTCAGGACATCTGCTGTGTACTGGGAGAACTTTGTTCAAGGTAAAGAATAACCCCTATGGGAGTTGTAGGCGACTTAAGTCCCTGAAAGGCAAAGTTTTTCTTTGATGAACAGAAGCCAGAACCTGGGTCACTGTGAGCATAAGTGGGACCATTGAGAGCAGAATCCAGCAGCCTTTCCGTGTGGAAGCTGGTGGGATAGGAAACGTGGGTTGGCTTTGAAACAATCAGGTAACCTCTCTCTTTTGGGTTTGCCTGAAATGCTGGTTCTGAGGGCTTTGCCCTACTAAGAAGTTTATTGGAGCTAACAAATTGAGTGCCTCCCCGGCTTATCCTAACAACTGAGAATGGCCCAGGGCAAGAGGAACCCTCTTCAGTGGTAAGCTTATTTGGGATTTGAGATTTAAACCCACCCCTTGGATTGCTCCTGCAAATAATCTTTCAGAATCACAATATGCATTTTCTGAGTTTCATTTCTCTGTTGTTTCTTACAGCTGACATAAGCTGGCCTGTTCTCTTATTCAATTTTAAATTCTTTCTTACATCTAATGCTGTCTTTTTAAGCAGTGTTCCTAAAGATGGTTCTATTTATCATTTGGGGCTTGAAATAGAGAATTTAAAAATCTTGCCATTGAAAGGACTGACTGAACAATGACTGTTACTCAGTCAATAAATATTTGAGCATCTACCAGAGCCAACGATTGTGCCTGGTGTTGGAGATCCAGTGGGGAGCAAAACAGATGTGGTCTCTGCCCGGCATACAGCACATTATCTAGTGCAGGCAATAAACAAGTCGAGATGTATGCATTGTGTGTATATATTACACTGTGAGAAGTGTGAAGGCTCCTTCCTCTGAATGGGAAGAACAGTGCACTGAGCAGGAAGAAAGGGAGCCAGCCAGCATGGGGAGTGTCCAGGGAAGCATTTCAAGAGGGAGCGGCATGTGGAAAGTGTGGCTGTGGGGAGGAGGGGCGAGGATGGGGAAGGAGGCGTCACAGGGAGACCCAGGGAGAGCCGTGCATAGAGATGAAGAGCCGTGCATAGAGATGAAGAGCCAGGGCTCAGGAGCCAGGCATTGCTTCAGGGGCCTCGAGGATTTCTTAGCCTCGTGGTGCCTCAGTTTCCCGCCTCCAACTGCCATCAGGATTGAATGAGCTGATGTCTGCGAAGTCTGGAGAACAGTGCCAGGCATGTATAGGAAGGGCTGGGGGCGAGGGTCTGCTGATTCTCACACAGTGGAGAACTTGACCTGGAGTGGGTAAGCCACTGTTCTCGGTCAGCATTTTCCATCATTCCGTGTGTAAAGTGACCGCAGGGCTGAAGAGGAGACTAAGATAGCTAATATGTGTGTCTGCTGGACGCATTCTGCGGTAGCTCAGTGTTGGTCCGTCTGTCATGCGCTAACATTGAGCACCTGTGCATGGGGAGCACTTGCCATGGGGCCTCTGCTCCAAAGGCTGTGGGTGCTGTGTTCGGGTGGAAGCAAGCGGGGACCAGAAGCAGTGTTCCTCTGCTCCTTCCTGCAGTTGTCTGCATTCGTGTTTGGACACGGGAGGTCAATTTTTAGCCTTTTTTTTTTTTTTTTTTTTTCCTTATAAGAGGAGACAGAGGCCAGAGGCTGGTGATCAAATGTGACAACTCAGAGTTGCTAAGTGCAGTGCCTGCCTGAACTCCATGCCCTATGAGATTTGGTGTGGTGCTTTCTCAGGGAAGCCGCCACACGTCAGGATCATATAGGAAGAAATTTCATAAAAGGAGTCACTGGCTTTGGTTCTTTGGCCTGGTTTGGGATGTTTAGTAAAATAGTATAGACCCAGCCATATCAAAATTTGTATTTATCCTGCAGAGTATCTGTTAGAACTGATCAAATTTGTATATAATTGCATTCGTTCCTTTAAAATTTTCTCTTTATTCTGGAAACATTTTTTACATTAAAAAAAAATTTTTTTTAATGTTTATTTATTTTTGAGAGACAGAGAGGAGACTGAGAGCAGGGGAGGGGCAGAGAGAGAGGGAGACACAGAATCTGAAGCGGGCTCCAGGCTCTGAGCTGTCAGCACAGAGCCTGACGCGGGGCTGGAACCCATGAACCGCGAGACCACGACCCTAGCCAAAGTGGGATGCTCCACTGACTGAGCCACCCACCCAGGCGCCCCTGGAAACGTTTCTTAAATTCACAAAAGAATAACATAATGAGCCCCGTGGATCTATCATTGTTGCAATAATTAGTGACATTTTCCTAATCTTGTTCCAAGATAGTTTCAATTTGAAGCATTATTGGTGGATTTTCTATCAGTGTAAATGTATCTTTGGAATATAAAATTATATGGTAGATATGGTCCCAGGAAAAAAAAAAATTGTTGCATGCTGCCTAATTACAGGACTGGTGTTGGTAGTTAAAATTCAGAATCCTAAATGGACATTTCTTACAAGCCCTCATGGACTTGCTTGTGAAAAGTAGGCATCCCTGACTCGGCTGCACACGGAAGCCTGTAACCTGGGGTCTCAAATTGGAGCCCCGCGCCCCCGATCACATACTCAGTGAGAGTGATGCCTCCTGAGGCTGGGACAGGAGGCCCATCCAGACTAGAGGGCCGCCCTTGCAACTTGACAGGAGAATGCATTTGAAGTCTGGGTCAAGGGCGCAGAACTTGCTTCTTTTGTAAGATGGATCTGAACCCACTGGATACTCCAAGGATGAATTCCCGTGGACTGTTTTCCCCCTTATTTCCCTTTCTGAGTTATTCTGCTATAAAAACTGTTCGATCCCTTCAATGAACCCAAATTTTAAAGAGCGTTTCTCAAGTTGCTCCTTGTTTTCTACTGTACTTGCATTCATTCATTCATTTATGACCCAACAAACATTTAAGAAGCTTGCACAATGGGTCAGATAGTGTGCCAGGTACTGGGTATATGGGGGTGAGCAAAATTGACGAGGTCCTTGCCCTCCTGGGAGAAGGAGAAAAGCAGATGTCTACTAAAAAATATGTCATGAGAAATGGTGAGAAGGGCTACAAAGGCCGAGAACAAAAGGGAGCGAGGTGAGCGGGCGGAGCTGTTTCCTGAAGAGGGAGCAGGTGGTTCCGAGCAGGCCTCCGTCCCTTCCTCCTGGGAACAGAAAGGTGCCTGGAACATAAACTAGGAGGAGAGAGCCATGTGGCCCAGCTGAAGCAGAAGGCAGGAGGGACTAGATCACACAGCACTTTTCAGAATATGGATCTTAACCCACGAGCAACAAGAGGCTCTCTTGGGGTGTTGGGCAAGAATGTGACATGCTCATATTAGGAATTTTTTTTAATTTAATATTTTTTTTCAGTAAGCTCTACCCCCAATGGGGGGTTTGAACTCAAGACCCTGAGATCAAGAGTCACATGCTCTACTGACTGAGCCAGCCACGTGCCCCCGCATTAGGGCATTTTTTAAAATCACTCCCATGACAGTGGGGTAAATAGATGGAAGTCGCCGTGGGGAGAGCCATGAGGGGGATGCTGCTGTCTTCCAAGCAAAAAGGTGGTCATTTGGACCAGAGCAGTGGCAGTGAAATGGGAGAGAGAGAGACCATTCAGGAGAGGTTTAAAGAGAAAAATCATATCACTTCGTAAAGGACTAGGTAAGGGCCGGCTTGCATTTGCAGTGAAGACAAATGTAAATTACTCCTGGCAGAAAACATTGGCTGTACATACTCTGCAACTCACTGGTATTACACTTCCCTTGGTGCCTGTTTTTCAGAAAAGCTGTTCTCCTGATTTGCTCTTAAATCTATTCTTGAAAACTGTCAACCATTTTTGAAACATGCTCATTGAGCATCTACTATGTGCTGGGAAGAAAGAGGTGACCAAGACAGCCCGGGCCCTCAGCCCGTCTCCTCTGCGCCTCCACATCCTCCTGGCAGCAAACACAAGTCCCCAGGCTGGGGGTTGTCCTACCTTCCGAAACCTTCGTATGGGCCAGGTTGTAAGGGTGGCCCTCTCTTCTGGAAGGGCTTCCTGTTCCAGCTTCAGGAAGTGGCTCTCTTTGCCGAAGTACGTCATCAGTAGCATGGGTCTCCAAATTGAGGCCTCAAGGTTAGAGTCTTCCACATGTGGTCCACAGTCAGGGATAGAGTAGTCTTACTTTCCTTCTAGAAGATAGGGATTGTGCCCTGTTCGTATTTGTATCTCCTCCCTCTCACACCCCCCTCCCCTGTCCTCACTCCCATCGACAAACCAGAGCACTCTGCCCTTGGAGGTGTTCAGCAGGTGTTTAATAGCCCCTGGTATTACTCAAAAATAATGCCAGATGAGCCCTGAAGAGGGCTCTAGGCAGCAGTGGGAGGGGAAGAAGCTTCCTGATTTGGGGAGAATGCCTGTTGGGGAGGCAGCTGTACTTAGACCTGGCCCTGCAGGTGGGGTGACTTGCCCTCTCCTTGAGGCCAGTTTCCAGGTGAGGGGAAGAGCCTCCCTCCTCAGATCACCTGTCACATGGGAGGGAGTCATAAGAGACATCTGGATCTACACTGGAACTTTGAAGTTCTAGAAAGGAAATGGACTTGAGGCAGAGATGGAGGTTAAATTTCTTCTACAACTTTTGTGATTGTGATTCTGAAAGAGAAAAATGATGTGGGATGTCATTAGCTGGTTTCCTTGGTAACTTTTTTTCCCTTTGCTTTGCTTTGGAAGAAGGGACTGGGTCCCTAGACCAGGTTATCTAATAACCAGAGAGGAGGTATTTATTGAAGACCAGAGTGATGTCTTTTCTGGGAGACTTGCAAGTCTGGTTGGAAGGGCTTTAAGCTGAATATTAAGGGGATAGAAGAGAAAAGTATAAAAAGAAAAAGAGAAAAGTGTACAGGAAATCTACAGAAGCTGACAACACAGAGACCTGTGTGACTCAGCAGCAGTGTGGCCACCAAAGTGGTGCCCAGAAAGTCTCAAATGGAAATTAGCACCAAAGCTGCTTGAGAACAGTGTGGAGGGAAGGGGTCACGTATCTGTAAACTCCTGCCTGAGGCTGAGCAGCCAATGCCTCCAGGCACTGGAAACCTTAACAGGTAAATATGATCTGCTGGTAGGTTGGAATAGAGCAAAGTGGCATGGGCACCCCTGGCCCCACGGAAAATCACAGGAGAGATTCCCTCTGTGTGCCCTGACCACGGAAAGCTCGTGGCGAGCATTCCTGTTGTGATGGAAAGAGCAGGGGCAGGTATGTAATTGTAGGACAGACAGCCCACCAGACTGAGGTGGCAATGATTGTGTTCCATAGACAGATCTTAAAAGAGGCCCCTGGCAGATGTCGTAGATCATGTAGACGTTTTTAGGCAACTTATTAGAAGTGGACCATGTGGTAAGTTTAGCACTACCTTGCTGATATTTCATCTCTGAGAGCAGGTAGAGGGAAGTGTGTGTGTGTGTGTGTGTGTGTGTGTGTGTGTGTGTGTGTCGTGGGGACAGGGTGCTGTTTGGACCTAATGATGACAAATAAGGAAAAGCCAGTTGACATTGTGGACAGGGTAAAGCCGTGTGCGGAGGGCAAGGGAGCCTACGACCGCAGCCCAGAAATAAGCACAGAGCTTGGGTTTAGGCTTGGCTGGATCCACAGCCCCTGCTCTTGGAGCATCTCCTACCTTATACTGTTGTTTCCTTTGATAAAAATGATGGAACTGCTATCATGGAAGCTGAACAGGAGCCATCTTGGTGTCTTCAAATCCAGATGCCTGATGGAAATGACCTCTTGAGTATCACCCCATAGCAATGACTGATTTAACGTGGCTCCTTCTTGGTCTCCGTCTGCCTCCCCCCTCCCCCCACTAAGAGTTCAGAGCAGACACTGCAGTACCTGTACTAGAAGTCTGAAGGGAGTTGTCCTCGGGGAAAGTCGAGCTGCTTGCCCTGGCTAAGTTCAGAGGCAAGATCGAAATGGAAAATAAGTCAGAGAAGACCCATGGGAAAGGAGTTGCTTTTGTTTTAATTTCCCAGGGTAGGATAATGTCTATGGGGATGTGATGAGTGGTATTCGATCCTGATGGGGTAGGTTAATAGTAAAACAGGAGCATTAACTTTTTTTTTTAAGGCTAAACCTCCCAACAGAAATGACTATTGATCATATTCTGAGCCAGAGACCAACCTCATTTGGTCAGCCTAGCTTTTGTGATCAAGAGGGGTGTTGGCAGAGGCTTAACAGCTTGAAGCAAATTTTATTTCATGAGGTCTGATTTGTGGCATGAAAATCTTATGGAAGGAGAAAACATACCTTGAGTTTCTGAATTCGGTGATAGAGTTGCTTTGGCAGCAAATGTAGCAAGTGCAGGGCCCGGAATTTTCTGGAGCAGATGGTCAAGAGGTCCTTCAAACTGTATGAACTTATAATGCCAGAGTGCTAATCGCAAAAACTAAATTCTTAAACATGTTTAATAAATGTATATTTCTATAACCCACAGCTTAGAAGAAGTCTGCCAGAAATTACAAGTCTTAGCTGTACTGTGGCCTAAGAATTTTAGCCATTTTGTGTTATCTGTCAGAGTTGACCCATTAACTGCAATTTCCTCTCCCAGAAATAGCATGCTGCTCCTTCTGGGCTCCCTTGTACAGTGCTACAATTGGGTACTGTGGCCTGTCACCCAACACTGCACAGTGGTGGTTAGTAAGTGGTGAGTGAGGTGGGTACTCTATAACAAGCTAAGGAAAAAAGTGTGATTTTTTTTTTTTTTTTGGCTGCATTTTCCTAATTTAGGAGTTCACACAGGTGCCCAAATTGGTATTTAAAGGGGAAAGGAAAGGTTTTTGCTACCTTAAAGGAGGGTAGTTACCTGGTTCATCCATGTCTGTATTTCTGCCCGTTGTTGTAGGGTACACATCAGTTTCTCTGACTGATTACAAAAAACCTACCGTGATGCTCTTGCTTAGGGAAGGAGTGGCCTTGCCAGACAAGCAGGAAGCCCCGAAACTAGCTTCAGAACCCCTCGTCCAACCGGCTCGATGATTTCAAGCCAAATTCTTTGGGGCTTGAGATAGGACCTATCAAGTGGATTATCCCCACACTAAGTTAATATGGGCTGATTACCCAGTGATCCTTTGAGCATTCAGCAGATGACGCTGCTCCCAAGGCAATGGCTGTACTTGGGGACTGTCGTGGGGCAGGTCCAGACTCTTTTGCAGTGAAAGTCAGTCTTCTGTGAATCTCTTAAATGAGAGTCTCTTGAAGGTCTTCACCCACTTTGTCATTCTTTTTTAGGGAGGTCTTTGAAGAATCTTAAAAGCATGCATTCGCATGGCATTAAACACGATAAATTCTTAATTACAAATGATTAATTAGATTGTTTTCTTCCTGATTAATAGCTTGTAAGTCAGTGTGCCAGTTTTTCTTTCTTTTTTAACGTAAGCAAGCACTTAAGTATGTTTTGGAATGTTTGCTTTTCAATTTTTTGGTTGTTTGTAGAGAGTCTAGAAAGGAACCACCTATTTTCCCATTAAGGTCTTTGCTCCAAGAGTTAGGAAAAAAACAAACAAACCATGGAAATTTGGGAGGCACTAAGACTGTTTTCTTGGGGCAGGACTTCATCTTGCTCTCTTTTGTTCTGCCCAGACTTCTAAAAGTCCACGCACCCACCCTCCAAAGGGTGTACATCAAAAAGTTTTTAACCTGTCACTCAGAACCATGTAACGAGTTCTTTCAAGCAGGGTTTTAAAAAACCTTTGGGGGGGTGGGGAGGGGAGAAGTCTATGTCTTCTAGAAAACTGAGTGTGAAGTCTTTGTATTTGGTGGTGGTAGGGTCTTTGATGTTCATCAGGTTTCCAAACGGCCCTTGAAGGAGAAAAGTTGAGGAGGGACTCCAGCTCTAAAGTCTCCGTACCACTCATCTAGAAAACTCTCAGGCCAGCTATTTAGAAAGGAGGGGCAGATTAACAGAAGTGAAAGAACATAGAGCACAGACTGCAGGTTTCTAAGGGGCGGGAGTCCATGCACGCAAGCCTGGCTTCTCACTGGTCCTCCCTGGCTACCCCTGGGTCCCTGAGATTCTCCTTCCTCCCTACTGTCCTCTCTCCCCTTTTCCAGTCCTTAAGGTATCCTTTGTTGGGAGAGCACTGGATAAACTTGTCCTACAAGCCACGTACCGTGTGCCAGGATATTTTGTCCTTGGTTTCTTCAGTCTTTTTTTTTTTTTTTTGGTCAGTGTCCTGACTGTTCCCTAACTTCTCATAAGCCTCTCTTTTCATTTTTCTTGGGTTTATCTCTTACATCACCTCATTTTCCTCCCTTTCCTCCTCCCCCCACCTTTTTTTTTCTTAATGAGTTCTAAGTTAATCTGTTCCCTGTCACTGACTTTTCTGTTAGGTCTGGTAATTCTTATCTGCAGCCAGAAAGGGGGACCTGAGCTAGACAGAGAACCCAGAGGCTGGTCCTTCCATTCGTGTGGTTCTGGATGGTGGAGCCTGCTCCTACCTGGGATGCCGGGGGTCTCAGCTCACCCCCTTCTATCCCAGAAGTCAGCCATCTGCTCTGGTGGCCTCTGACTGGCCAGGAACACACATATGCCATTGCTGTCACAGGCTCCTACCTTTCTTTGTGGACCTCATATGTATCCTGTGATGGCAAGCTGTGCTCATGAAAGTAGGATTCTGTTTTATATTCCTTATTCCAATGTTGCCAGAGGCAGAAAAGACAGAAGTTATTGCTTTCAGAAAGACTGTTCTTCCAGAGGCAGGCCAACATACAAGAGAGCATCGGCGACAAATGTGCATTATTGCAACAAGCAGAAATTTAAACTGCAGTAAAAGGTGATCATTTTCTACCTTGCGTAGCTTAAGCTTCTTCCCCTCTCCGAATTTCTTCCCTAGTGCTCTGGGGAGTCAGGGGTCCGGCCCTGAAACGGTTTGGGAGGAAGGTCTCCTACTCTTGCTGCTTCTGAGGATTCATTAGCCCCTTGGCAGCATTAACCTTCACATGGAGGTGGGCATGTGATCCAGGAGGCTCTGCTTAGGAAACCAGATCTCTGAATTGATAGAGCCATCTCATGAGCTAGTAATGCAAGCTGTTGGTAATTACAAAAAACCTACCGTGAAATTCATCCAAAATTAATGAAGAGTCAGCACTGTGGATTTTAAATAACAGAGAAAGTTATGGCATCGGCTCTCAGTTATCTGAGTAGATTATTTCTTGCTGGTCTTTAAGCCTTTAGCTGGTTTCCCTTTGCTCCCTGTTGTGCCCAGGGGCTCTCTTCCCACTCCAGTCTGCTTGGTTTATGTTCCTCCCACACAGACCCATTTTAATGGGAAGCTACTGAAAAATGCAGTGCGTTCCCAAGTCAGTTGTTTGGGATTATCCATTCCACTTTTCTCTTCGGTGAACACAGAGAAGTGAAAAGTCCAGTGTGTTTATAATTAATTTTTCTTACTGTTTATTTATTTTTGAGAAAGAGAGAGAGAGATAGAGTGCAAGCAGGGGAGGAGCAGAGAGAGAGGGAGACACAGAATCAGAAGCAGGCCCCAGGCTCTGAGCTGTCAGCACAGAGCCTGATGCAGGGCTCGAACTCACGAACCGCGAGATCATGACCTAAGCCGAAGTCAGACGCTTAACCAACCGAGCCACCCAGGCGCCCCAAAAGTCCAGTGTGTTTAAAAGAAAACAATAAAAATGTGTGGAGAACAAAAACTTGGGAGTGAAAACCAGATAGATGAATAGAACATGTCTGCATTTCCTGACTTTGATTTTTTTTAAAGGAGCATTGTTCAATACTTCATTTTGTGTGTATGTCAACATTTGAAGTTCTCTAGATTGGTGCGTGCACAGATCAAGATAAATGATTAAGATATTTTGAAGCTAAGATCTTTACTGCTTTGGTGACGTACTTTATAGGTATAACCATCCCTTGACTTAATAGGGAGGATCTCTGGTCTATATGTACCTTCATGTGACTTGAAAAGCAACTATTCCATTTGAGTAGATTTCAATTAGGATAATGGCTGTGAGACATCTCACGATGATACAGTTCTTAGACTCTTAAGATAGAATTGTCAAATTATAGCAAATAGCGTTGGAAATTATTCTGCAATTTTCTCAGCAGATTGTAATTTCTCCTTCTGTACATCTTGTTGTTCTGGAAATAATAGTGTAAAGGTACCTTTTTCCAAAACTGATTATTTTCCAAATACGGTGGTACCTTTTGGTGTAAAGGAAATGACAGAGGAAGATTGTGGTCCAGGAGAACAAGCAGGGAACAGGGGTTTTTTTTAGCCTCTCTTTTATTATACCTTCGGCCACATTTTCGAAGAGAGACCGAGAATTGCCGCATGTGTGAAAGAAGATTGGTAACTGGGTGGACTTGAAATGAAAGTGAGATTTTCAGAGTAACAAGGTCACCTTGTTATATGGTTTGTAGAAACAAAGGATGTGTGATCACAGCAGGTCTGGCAGCTGGGGTTGGTGGAAGTGGAGAGTTCATGTAATCTGAACGATATTTAAATTTATTTGTATGATATTTAAATTTCCATGTTAGAAAAAGCTCCTAGAGAGCAGTGGTTCGTTAAAACAAAAATGGAAAGTCAATTTTTAAAAAATGGGAGGGGGAATGTGCATGTTTGCATCGTTACAGGATATTGAAAAAAACTTTTTTTAAATACCTAGGACATAGTTTCTTGACGGAGGCAGAGAATGGTGGGAACAGTGCCTTAAGGGTTACGTTTGATGGGGAAGTGCTCAAAGAAAAGACTTTCCTTGAAGGAAAGTTTCTGTGGAGCTGTGCCCTGCATTTTGAGTGATACACCGAAGCACAGCTGACCCCACATTAATTTTGGCCTTTCTTATGAAGCGGGATAAAATAACGCGTCTCTGAGGAAAAAATAGTAAGTTATCATGAAGCATCGAAGCCCCGCGGTGGAAAATGCCAACATCCAAGAGTCCAAAGCAAATTCAAGAATCAACACCCTAAGCGCAGACCTCACATTGACTCGCCATCTTGATTTACCTTACTGTGAGGCCCAACGGGTTCTTGTTGGGCACCCCAGAAATGCCAGGGATCCACACCCCCAGAACAAGTGTTGCAGCTAGGACTTTGGCTTCCTGGTATTTTTCCTGGGAAAACGTGTCTGATCTGAAATAGTGCCCAACTTGATAGAAACGTCGCTCACCAGAGGTGGCTCTGAGAAACTTTGGTTTCCCAAAATAACAGATAAAAGTTCTGGAACCCCTTGAAAGAGTGGTGTCTTCACTTTTGGAAAATACACCCCTTCAACCTCTGAACACTATGCACCGTCTCCCTAGGAAACACATGTACACACAGACCAAATTTTGCATGTAGATGTTAAGAACCCTTGACGGGGCGCCTGGGTGGCTCAGTCAGCTAAGCGTCTGACTTGGGCTCAGGTCACGGTCTTGTGCTTTGTGAGCTCGAGCCCCACATCAGGCTCTGTGCTGACAGCTCAGAACCCGGAGCCTGCTTCGGATTCTGTGACTCCGTCTCTCTGCCTCTCCCCGGTTCACGTTCTGTCTCTCCTGTCTCTCAAAAATAAATAGACGTTAGAAAAAATCCAAAAAACCCTTGACGTAAAATAATACGATGCAAGGTTTTGAAGAGAACGTTAGGAAGGAGCTGGCATTTTTCATTGGCAGGTAGAGGCGCTCGCTTGGGAGTGTGCTTTGTGGCTTGTTGGACAGTAAGATTTAGCAGGGCTGGAGCGTGCGGCCAGGCTGATTTTGAGAGAGTTGTACAGATGTTGAGAGTAGTGCTTCCAGAAGGTGCAACTCCTCAGTCCCCTCAAAAGCTGGGGCCAGTGTTTTCTGTGAGGGACTTTTTGGAGATCTTTTTGTTTAGGTGCAATTATTTATTATGTGTATATGAAAAAGCAGTACCGACTCTGCATTTATTTCCCTGGTTACTCATATGCTTTTCCCCTTAGAGTGAAACGACTGACGCAGCCTTTGACCAAGTGGGTTTTAAGAGCCTAAAATTAATGTGAGATGAATTGCTTGTTATATTAGTTGTGAAGGAGATATTGCGTACTTTATTATGCACAACATGACTTCAGAGTTCTACCATTTGAGAATATATGTACATATATATATATATATAAATAGATTTTAAAAAATAGACTTAAAAATATGTATTTTAAAGTCTGTTTATTTAGAGAGAGAGAAAATGAACAAGCGGGGGTGGGGGCAGAGAGAGAGAGTCCCAAGCAGCCTCCGCACTGTCAGCACAGAGCGCCGACGTGGGGCTTGAACTCACAAACTGTGAGATCATGACCTGAGCCAAAACCAAGAGTTGGCCACTTCACAAACTGAGCCACCCAGGCACCCCGAGAATATATATATATTTTAAAGAAAGTGCCTTATACAAACTACATGTATTAGATCTGCATCCTGCTCTCAGGGCCTCTGCTCCACTTCCAATGGGCCTGGCATGTGAGGCAAGCCGAGGGTGGCAGCTTCCGGTCCAAAGGCAGGCCTGGGAGCACAGGTGTAGACCTTGGAGTCCTGTTGGTGGCAACAGCTCTGCGATTTCCACTTGTGGGCCCCTGGTGGATGGCGACTTGCAGAGGGGCTTTTATTTAAGCCATCAAGGTCTAAGAAGTCACTGCCACCCAGGGGTATTCCCCCCTTCTCTTGAAGGATCCTTTTCTTTTTTTTTTTTTTTAATTTATTTTTGAGAGAGAGAGCAAGAAGGGGAGGGGCAATGAGAGAGAGAGAGTGAGAGAGCGAGAGTATGTAGAGCCCGACGCGGGGCTCAAACCCACGAACCGAACCGTGAGATCATGACCTGAGCCGAAATCAGGAGTCAGACACTTAGCAGACTGAGCCACCCAGACGCCCCAGGATCCTTTTCTTTGTTAACGGCTGGCTTGGAATTTCAGTTTCCTAAAGGAAATGCATTTTCCCAGCAGAAACAACATTATACATTGGTTCCCTGGAAAGGAGAGGTACCACGTTCACAGTCTGCATTAGGAAGGCTTGTGCTCCTGCAAAGGATACTGCCCAGTAGAGATGATCCGGGTATAAAGCTAGATCTCACTTTCTCCTAGCAAGTGTTATAATATATTTATAATATGTTACATTCTGGAGCTAAAACCCGATGCCCAGTTGCTAAAAATATACTAGACTGTAAACGATATATTTATTTTCTGTACTGTATGGAATTTTCTGAAAAGGACATAAACAGGTTACTTAGGTATTAAGTGCAGTGTTCATTCATTCATTCAACCAATAAATATTTAAGTGCCTACTATGCACAACATTGGGAACACACCAGTGAATAAACTAAGTTTCTGCCCTCATAGAGCATGTATTCTGTGGGCTGAGAGGTAGCAAGTAAGTAGCCATATAACACAATGTTAGGTAGTAATATTGTTCTTTAAAATAAAGAGAACCAGGAGGTAGGGAGGCCGTGCTTTAAGGTTAAGGTTGTCAGGAGAGTCTTCGTCTGGAGGAGACATTAGAGTTGAGTCCCGCTGTTAATTAATAATTTTGGGGAGTAACACTCGTCTTTCGGGCCGTGGAATTCAGTGAGGCTTCTTTGTAGAGATTTTTTTTTAAGTTTATTTGTTTGTTTTGAGAGAGAGAGGGAGAGAACATGAGCAGGAGAGGGGCAGAGAGACAGGGAGAGGGAGAATCCCAAGCAGGCTCTACACTGTCAGCACAGAGCCCAATGAGGGGCCTAATCTCACAAACCATGAGATCATGTCCTGAGCCGAGATTAAAAGTCAATGCTTAACTGACTGAGCTACCCAGGGGCCCCTTCTTTGCAGAGATTTTGACTGATTAATTTGAAGGATTTTTGAGGAGTTGGGACTTTGGTATCCATGACCTTTTGAGAGAATGACTGACCTTATCTGCTTGGTAACCTCTTTTGCTTACTATCACTTTTCCTGTGGCAAGAACAGGAGGAGAAATAAAGTTGCCTCTGGCTGTCCTCTTGGTGGTTCAAAGCCCACCAAGCATCTCCCTGCTCTCAGGTTGGCTTTGAGCTTTTGGCCACCGAGCCTGGTTTTCTGATGTTACGCATGCCTGGCGGTCTTTAAAATGAACAAACTGACTCTTCACTTGTTACTCCACAAAGTCTGACAACCTGAATGCTTTCCTTGGAAGGGTCCCCACATCCAAAGGCCAACTGACCTGAGACTGGCCATGAGTTCCAGATACAGGGACCTGGGTACAGGGTGACAGGTTATAGCTATTGGCCTAAGGCTATTTTTGCCCCCTCCCAATGTAGTTTTTTTTTGAAGGGGCAGAGAGAGAGAGGGAGAGAGAGAATCCCAGGCAGGCTCTGCGCTGTCAGCATAGAACTCATGGGGCTCGAACTCATGAATGGTGAGATCATGACCTGAGCCGAAATCAAGAGTTGGATGCTTAACCAACTGAGCCACTCAGGTGCCCCTTTCCTGAATGTCATTTTTTTTTTTAATGCTCTGTTTATTTTTGAGAGAGAGAGAGCACAAGCAAGAGAGGGACAGAGAGAGAGGGGGACAGAGAATCTGAAGCAGGCTCTGTGCTGACAGCAGTGAGCCCGATGTGGGCTCAAACTCATATACTGCGAGATCGTGACCTGAGCCAAAGTTGGAGGCTCTACCGACTGAGCCACCCAGGTGCCCCTCCTGAATGTCATTTTTAATTGAATGTCATTTGATTTCATTGAAAAAATCAATCTTCTAGGAAATAGTATATAGTAAAACCTTGGATCACAACTTGTTCTGCGAGTGTTCTGTAAGATGAGCAAACGTTTCCAATAAATTTTAACTTGACAAATGAGCGATGTCTTAAAAAAAAAAATGAGCGATGTCTTCATAACCAGTATCTGCATAAGGGCCACAATGGACAGACCCAGTACCATACATCTTCCTTTCATCCGTACAACATCCTGTTGTTATTGCCACCTCTTTGCAGACCAGGACAGTGACGACACCTGCGAAGGGAGGAAGAGGGCTAGCCCTCCAAGGAGAAGCCTGTGTAAGGGCTTATGTGGAACTCCTTTCATCCCCACACAGCTGCTGTGAGGTAGACTTTATTCTTCCCATTTTGTAGATAAAAAACTGAAGCTCGAAAATATTATGTACCTAACTTGAGGTCACACAGCTGGTGAGGGGCTGAGCTGGGGTTTGCTCCCCATCTGAGTTGGAAAAGCATGCTCTTACCACCCTGGCAGGCGCCTGCCTCAGCTCCCTGAGGCCACCTGTCCCTTGCTCCCCTCTTCCCTCTGTAACTCCTGCTCTGCCCTCCTCCTCTTCAGTGTCCCCTCAGCCACTTTGCCAGGTCCCTGAGCCAGCAACCCACCTGAGAGTCTGTGTCAGGGCTGGGTGTTGGGGGCTGGACCGTGGGCAGCAGTCCCAAGTTGAGCAGTGCTTCAAGATATTTGGAGGGCTAGTAGACCGTAAGCATTTGTTGACAAAGACCTTTATACACACATCCACACATGCATTATATACATATACTGACATACATGTGTATGTGTAGGTGGCGATACAGAGGAAAATTAAGCTCTCTCTAGCATATCGACACGCTTACCTTTATAAACGTTGTGTAATCAGTGTGTGTATTAGTTTGTGTTTTTTTCCTCATTTATCGTGATTTCACTTGCATATTCCCCCATTTCTATATAATTTACACACTCTTTGTAAGGACTATGTAATATTTCCTGTTAACATACAGGATACTTGGTTGACTGAGGTATTAAGCTTTGTGGCCTGGCAAGGAATGTACGTGATAGCATTTCTTCTTCAGGGAAAAAAGTTCTGAGTTTGGCTTAAGAATAAGTGGTTTTTGAAAAATTGTTCTGTAAGTTAGAGGCGGCTTATTCACCATAGTTTCAGTGGATTTGGGCTGGAAACATGCAGTAGGCATTTGATGAAAAACAAACATTTGTTTTTTCCAGATCTGAGTTTACATTTGGATCCAAATTTTATAAGCAATCACAACTAAACCTTATAAAGCATTTTTGGGTGTGATTTGTTTGTTTGTTTGTTTGTTTGTTTGTGTATGAGAGCAAGAGAGCACGAGCAGTGGGGGGGGGGGGGGGGCGGCGCAGAGAGAATCTTAAGCAGACTCCATGCCTAGCGAATAGCCCAACGTGGGGCTCAATCCCACAACCCTGGGATCTTGACCTGAGCCAAAATCAAGAGTCAGACGCTCAACCAACTGAGCCCCTCGGGCACCCCTTGGGTGTGATTTATATGTCCAACCAGGCAAAAACCCTTTAAGAAGCCGAAACAGAGACAATTGAATTGACAAAGAAAACTCTTTAAAAATTAAGGTTATCTTGAGGCTAAGAATGTAATTGCTGAACTACAGGTGATAACAGAAAACACCTTCCAAAACAAACGTCCCAATTTTCAACCTCTACAGCAGAGGATCAGTGCCAAGGAAATAGCTGCTTCTTCCTCTTCCTGGTGGTGGTGGGCATTGGTAAAGGGAGTTGCCTAGACCTGTTTGCTTTGCATTTCTGCCCTTACTGGCAATGATGCCTTAGGCAAGTTTCTCAGCTTCTTCGTCTCCCATTCCTCATTTGAAATGAAAACACAATTCCAGCCTCTTAGGGCCACAAAGATGGAATGAGGAGTGTCTTGATGTCTCTGGGACTTAAATCTTCATTCAGAGTTTGTTTTCCATAACTCAGAACTTTGAGTGAATTAGTGCATGCCAAGTGAGCTGTCTGGGTGATGCCAAGATCTCCCCCTGCCCTCCCCCCACCTCCCCCGGCCAACTCCTCATTTTAGGAAACTTATTTTTCCTGCTCCATTTTGAAATTTCTTGTTTGCTGCCTGGTTTAAATTAGGGTCCCAAAAGTTGAAGATTTTTTTTGCATGTGTAGGATAGTAGATGGCATTCAATTTCTCTGAAAGACGTTCCAAAAAGTTGAACGTAGGCAGACATTTCTGAAATGGTTTTATTACATATGTTACCTGCACAGTATCGTTAGAGGTCACTTCAAGAAAATACTTCGTCATTCAACGAATTCTCTTTCTACTGGTTTTGGGTATTTGTAAAGAATGATTAGTCTCCCTTCTGGGTGGATGTGTAATAGTATTAGTTATTGAATCAGAACTTTCAACACCTTTCTGACACTTACCTTTGGAGGCCACCAAGTGTCAGACTCAAGATGTCCCAAATTGGGGGTGCCTGGGTGGCTCAGTCGGTTAAGTGTCTGACTTTTGATTTTGGCTCAGGTCATGATCTCATGGTTCATGGGATCGACCCCTGTGCTGGGCTCTGTGCTGACAGCATGGAGCCTGCTTGGGGTTCTCTCTCTTTCCCCCCTCTCTCTTTGCCTCTTCCCCACTTGCTTGCACTCTCTCTCTCTCTCAAAATAAATAAATAAACATTAAAAAAAAGATGTTCCAAACTGCACCTACTCCGTTCCCCCTAAACCTGATCCTTCTCTTATTCCCAGACATGATAAATGGGACCACTGACCACTGTCTCTCTTGTAAGCCTAAGGCTTGTCCTTGGAAATACCTTCTTCCTCCTTCCCTAGCCCACCCACCAAATCCCACCCATTTCATCTTCTCTCTCTCAGGCCCCTTGTCTCATCTCCACAGCCACCTCCCTTGTCTGGGCTACTGTCACCTTTCACCTAAAATGTAAGAGTGTAACTGACCTTTCTGAGTCCCTTCTTGTCCCTTTCCAGTCTGTTTTCACACTGCACCGAGTGAGCTTTTCAGAACGTGCATCTGATCACCTCCGTACCTGCCTCTAGACAACATACAGTGACCCTTCAGCTGTTCCTCATTGCTCTTGGTGTGGCCTTCAAAGTCCTGCATGACCTGGTCCCTGCCTACCTTTCCAG
Source organism: Panthera uncia (assembly GCF_023721935.1). NCBI lineage: Eukaryota > Metazoa > Chordata > Mammalia > Carnivora > Felidae > Panthera > Panthera uncia. The sequence goes on along the minus strand of NC_064814.1, from coordinate 17,144,113 downwards.
TCTCATGCTGTGTCCACTGTACCCACATTCAAGGGGCTTCTTTGTATTCCTCTGTTAGGTTGTGCTCCTGCCTCAGGTCCCTTGCTCATGCCATGCTCCCTTCTGGACTGCCCGCATTACAGTCCTGGCCAACTCAGACTCATCCTTGAGATGTCAGCCCAATTCCCACTTGCTCCAGGGACCCTTCCGTGACTGATCCTCAAACTGATTAGGTTTCCCTACAGGCTGTGCCCTCCTGGTACCCTTCACGTTACTTCAGAGCCCTTGCGTTGATTATTCGATGATATCTCTCACAGCCCTTCTCTAAGCTCCCTGAGGGCTATTCCAGTACTGCTTTGCGCATTGTAAGGCAGGATACAAATGGCAAGTACCGGATGCTAAATTGTGGTCTCTGCTCTTAGAGCTTAAATCCCACATGTGCAGCTAGAAAGGTTTGGCTGAAATTAAAATGTTTGTGCAAACAGACCTGTAACAGTGCATAAATTGTGAAGTCAGGAGAGCCTTAGGGCGCCTGAGCGGCTCAGTTGGTTAAGCATCTGACTTCAGGTCATGATCTCACAGTTCGTGAATTCGAGCCCCGCATCAGGCTCTCTGCTGTTAGCATGGAGCCTGCTTTGGATCCTCGTCTCCCTCTCTCTCTCTCTGCCCTTCCCCTGCTTGCGCTCGCTCGCGTGCGCTCTCTCTCCCTCTCTCTCTCTCCCTCTCTCAAAAATAAATAAAATAAACATTTAAAATAAAAGAGAGAGCCTTAGATCTACAATCAACTCCAAATTCTTGTTTTATAGACATAATAAATTGAGAAGAAAATAAGAGCTTGTCTTTGGATGTTGTTTTTGAAGTCAGTTTCCATATGGTAGTCCCTGAAGACATTTAGATGAACATTTTGTGGGGTAGTTTACATAGGGAAAATCTGTGGTAGCAGCTGCCTGAGATGGCTAGTATAAAAGGGAAGACAGATATCAATAAAGTCACCAGGTAATCAATAACGTGGATGGAACATTTGCTACACAGCCTCATCTGATGTAGCCTCTCACTGTCTCAGGGAAGTCCCAGCTAATCGTGACTGACTTCCCTAGGATGGAAATATGTTCCCATAGCACACAAAAAGGGATGTGCAGTATTTTTAGGGTTTTCTTAAAATTTTAGTACATGCAATAGAACATTTACTTATATACAGCAATAAAGTAGGGGAGGTGGGGAGACCACGTAGTGCTGAGGGCTGATTAGGTCCTGCCGGATTTCTTTTTGCTGTAAACTGTGGTGTACTATACTATAAGAAAGTCTTCCCGATGTGGAGCATATTTCCTTAATAGGTTGATTGTCATCCCAAGCAGGCTTTGAGGGGCCTATAACAATACAACTAAGTATTTTATAGTCTGTTCTGTGAATTACTACAAGTTGCTTTGTTTTGTTTTTTAAGGTAGATTTCACACCAAGCGTGGAGCCCAACGTGGGTTGGGGCTTGAACTCACAACCCTGAGATCCAGACCTGAGCTGAGATCAAGAGTCGGATGCTGAATCCCGTACTGGGACTTTTTAAAAAGTACTTTTCAGGGCACCTGGGTGGCTCAGTCGGTTGAGTATCTGGCTCTTGATTTCGGCTCAGGTCACGATCTCATGGTTCATGGGTTTGAGCCCCATCACAGGCTCTGCACTAAGAGTGCAGAGCCTGCTTGGGATTCTCTCTCTGCCTTCCCCCGCTCACTCGTGCTTGTGTGTGTGTGCATGCGTGCATGCTCTCTCTCCCTCTCTCAAAAATAAATAAATAAACTTAAAAAAAAAAGTACTCTTCATTGCTTTCCTGAGGTGTCTTTAGACTCAGGGTTCCCCCTGGAGTTGATGCTCTCCCTGGACAGACGGTGTGAAGGTCTTTGTCTTTCAATGATGGGCTTGGCGTGCAGCCAGTGCTCAATAAATGTTGAATAGATGTAAGTCTTTATTGAAGCACAGAGCACCTGTAGAGAGCTTCTGTTGACCATGGATTGATTTGTCCTTGGAAATAACCTGAGCGAGGCAGTAAGTGCAGAGGTGTAGAGCATGGCCTTGGACCGTGAGCCCTGGCTCTGCTAGTCAGTAGTTTTGTTGCCTTGGTAAGTTGCCTAAACCACTTTCGTCCTTTTCCCACATCTGCAAAATGTGAGAAGAATAATAGTACTTACCTCTCCGAGTTGTTTGGTTTAAACGAGATCTTCTTGGTAAGGCCTTGAGGCCTCGAGGCCTGTGTAAAAGTTAACGTCTCAGCTCAGAAAGTGGCTGCATAAAGTTTTTGGATGAAAAAAACCCTTCTATTTTCTGAAGATAACCATGTGGCATCTTTATTTAAATAGAATAATTGCCAGGGCACGTGGGTGGCTCAGTAGGTTAAGTGTCTGACTTCGGTTCAGGTCATGATCTCTCAGTTAGTGGATTTGAGCCCCACGTCAGGCGCTGTGCTGACAGCCCAGAGCCTGGAGCCTGCTTTGGGTTCTGTGTCTTCCTCTCTCTCTGCCCCTCCCCAGCTTGCTCTCTCTCTCTCTCTCTCTCTCTCTCTCAAAAATAAACATTAAAAAAATTTTTTTAATAAAGTAACTGCCAAACAGGTCTTTGAGAAGAAATAATAATATTCCGTTGGTGTTCTTTACTCCATCCTGTCCATGGGGAGAGAGCCCTGTGGTTAATTATAACATTTCTATGCTGTCAGTGCCCAAGCTTCACAGTTTATGAAGTGCTGTCCCATTTATTCTTTCTCCTGGCAATTTGAGGGCTGGGCTTTCACCATCACGACTCTCATTTGACAGATCGGAAGATGCAGTCCCGGTGAGGCCACTCCCGAGATGTGGCACTTCCCAGCTAGTCTCAGCTGCCCCAGGCTCTGCTTTTGGGTGTTGAATTTTTGCTGTGGGACTTTATGGTATCCTAATTACACATGGATGGCCGGAAAATGCTGCTTCTGTTTTGGCATTTTGCTTTGGCCGAGTGTACTCCCTGAGGACCCACAGAAGCTGGAGGGCGAAGCCCAACAACACAGCGCTAATCATCTGGAAAGGGCAGGAAGCTGCTTCTAGGCAGTTGTTGGGCCCATGAGCAGAACATCATCAAGATCTCAACTTTACAGCATTCTCTTCTTTGAAACGTCACATGGGGCCCCAGTACAGCCATCAGGTTTATAGTGCCTCCAGAATTAGATTAGGCAGTTTGGTTCTAAGCCGTGTACTCGTATTTCTGGTTATGAACCGCTCCTGGTGCTTATTCCCCCTTATCTACCAAGAAACAGCTTTTTCTCGTTACTTTGTGCATCCACATTTGTTTTTTGTTTTTGTTTTTTTTTTTTCATTTGCCCTTCATTGCTGCCTTCTGTCTTGCTTTTGGTCCTTGAGACAGCAATGAAACAGACCTTCAGGAATGGACAGCTGTGGAGGCCCTCCCTGGCTGGGGTCAGCTCTATACCTAGGGTCTGGGTTGGGGTCGGGTTGGTGGGGGGTGGAAACTAGGACCAGCCCCAGGAGATGAGGCCACAACTCAAGGGGCAAACAGTGCAGTCAGGTGTATCAAAGACCAAGAGCAAAACTCAGTCCAGTTGTGTCCTATGCCCATGGAAGCAGTGGCCCACCTCTGATTCCTCATCTGAAATGAGGCTCTCTTGATTTCACAATTTATACTCTGTTACAGGTCTGAGGTAGTTCACTGATTAACCTTGACAGAGAGACACCTCCCCGCCCTTTTACTGTAGGTACAGAGCAGTTGCCTCTTACAAAGCAGTTGCTTCTAAGGCAGTGCCTTCTAACATAGATGTAGACTGGATCAACTAGTTACTGGTGCTTAGGAATGGCAGGTACTGTATTTCCAATTGACTTCCTGGTGGTTTCATCACCCTTTCCCGTGTGTGTGTGTGTGTGTGTGTGTGTGTGTGTGTGTGTAAGTTAGTAAGTATAATGTGTTCCTGATATTCTAAGTTGATTTAGACCAGTGAGTCTCAATTCCATGGTAGATATTGAGGGGCATGTGTGTTCACCTACATAGGCTGTGATTACCGGGGAATTTTTTCAGATTATTTGTCTTCTGATCCCCCTCTTCTCAATTATGATAAGCCCTGAGATGGGCAGGGGTGGTTGAGTCTTTTGCATGAACACATTTCCTAAGATTTTCTGGTACATTTCCCCTCCGCCCAATCCTAAGATTCATTTGCCCTTTGATTACTAGGAATAAGAAGGTGCTTAGAGCTGGCTAATCGGCTGTCCCACCAGTTTCCTAGGTAGAGCTGACCTAGGCTGGTGGTTCCAACCTGACAACTGCTAAGAAACCCCATGGGAGCCAGGGGGCCGTTTTCAGCATTTCAAAAGGCTTAATAGAAACTATGCATTACCCAGGATGAGGACACAAAAGCTACCCAAATCATCAAGTTTCTTTTCTTCTGTTTGGAATTGCAAGCCTGTATGGTTTCATGCTGATTCCAAGTTCTGATTGGCTGTAGGTGACATAATAAGAATTTCTGAGACAGGATTGGTCTAACTCTAGACATTGTTATTAGAGGTAGTATCGGGTCTCCCTCCTTAAACTGAATGTTCTCTCACTACCTTTTAGAATGAGGTTGACCTTGACTATCAGAGTTAAGCAACTGATTGTTTCTTGCTTACTTAGCAATGCTTATCATCATTACACCTGTGTCAGTGATTTGATTTCATAATGTTATTGTAAACCCTTTATGAATGTGGATTATTGGTTAAAATTTAGATCAGCATTGAAATGGAAAAATAGTAAACAGAATTAGCCAATCACTGTTAAACATCATTTGCTAGAATCTGGCAAAAATATGTGGCCAAAGTGGGGAAGGGACGGAAAAAAAGAGGTTGGTGGAACCACAGACCTCATTCAGCACCTTCATTTTAAAAGTGGTCCTTTTAACCAGCCCTGCAGTAAAAGCAAAAAATACAACTTACAGTAAAGCGCCGACTGTTAATATTTAGTCTCTGTAGCCTCCTAGGATCCTGTTAGTTGTATGTTCTTTCTTGTTTGTTTGTTTTAATGCTCACCGTCCCAACTTCTGCTTTTTCATGTTGCACTACAATTTATAGACCTTTCCATATTTCTGTTTTGCCCTTGTGTTTATAATTCTTAATGGTCACAGTTGCCAGAACTAAACCTGAAGTCAGACAGGACAGTCTCTAGTTTAGGTGGTTAGAGAGGCTGGAGACCAGCCATTTGGTCCTTGATAACATGGCCCAATGGGCAAGGATAACGAAGATGTGCCCCGCCTGCTGTGGATGCTGATACTAAGAATTTACATATGCTAAATGGTATTTCTTAATTTTCCCAGCAGCCCTTCTGAAGTAGGCACTGTTACCTCCATTTTTCTCCAAAAGAAACAGAGGCTTTTTGCAGTAATTTGTCCAGTCACACACTGGTAAGCAGTGTAGCAGGGATCTGAAGCTGGAATGCTTGAGTTTGAATTCTTAACCAGGTTTCTCTGACTTCAGAAAACTCCCCACCTTCCACCTTAATCTTCCCAGCACACCTATTAATGTGTATTAAGGTCACAGAGACTTGACATTAAAGCAAGAGCAAATGCTGCAGGCGAGCGGGAGCTTCTGGAACTTCCCATCTGCATTAGAGTTTTGTTAGCCTTCCTGGGGGCGGAGTGGGGTGAACGGCCAGCCACATTCAGTCTTGTCTTTAGTTCCATCCTTTTGCTGGCCTTGAAGTTTCTTAGACTTGACTTGGCACAACAGTGACTGCACAAGGTCACCTGAAGCATTTATACAGTACTTTGTGGGGAAATCTTGGCTATTGGTTGCTTTTTGCACTGACCTTAGAACCTAATCCCCACTGAGGAGTGGCCACCAGGTTCCTAATTAGAAGTTATCTGTGTGCCTTGCTCTATTCTCTGGACAAATTTAAAATTTCCCCATGTTCTTGGGGCGCCTGGGTGGCTCAGTCGGTTAAACATCTGACTTCGACTCAGGTCGTGATCTCGTGGTTTGTGAGTTCGAGCCCCGTGTCGGGCTCTGTGCTGACAGCTCAGAGCCGGGAGCCTGCATCAGATCCTGTGTCTCCCTCTCTCTCTCTCTCTGCCCCTCCCCCACTCATACTCATACTCTCTCTCAAAAATAAACAGTAAAAAATATTTTTTCCCCGTGTTCTCCCTGATGCCTTTTGCCATGGCGATGCTTGGAAGTCACCAAAGCAGTTCTGCTGCTGCATGGAGGTGCCCCAGGAGGAAGCATGTCCTCTGACGGCTACCTGGCTCCTATGTGTCTAGGGGCAGAGACAGGTCCAATTCCTCTGTATTTTTCCAGGGTCTTGCTTCTATTGAATGAGAAAATTTTGCACATGAGTTAAAACAGACTCCTGTCCTTGGGCTAGATTGGAAATTGGAGTTCAGATTCTAGAGGTCGGGTTGGAGCAGATGCATGAGAAGTGTTTCGATTTATACCCTGGCTTTTGGCTTCCCATTCTCTAGAATTGTCTCTTTCTGGAGTATGGACAGAGGCCTTCGTCCTGGAATTATCTGAATTCAGAATGTGTTTTTCTTTTGAGTTATCTTCTGCGTGGTTGGAAAGGTACATTTGTATCACGGTTAAGTTACACTGTGGATTGCATACATTTCATGGCCTAGAACCTACTTCCCATGTATTTTCCTTCAGGATAAATGGATTTTGAATTTCACACAACTGACTTACTGATGAACCTTTGAAAGTCAACTACTCTTGGTTGAGAATACACTTGCTGTTGATTACTTGTGTGGCATAAATGTTGTAGGGGGTCAGCTGGGAGGCTGGAGTTGTCTAGGAGGAAGGCCTGGGGTTCAATTCAAGCATCACTGGCTTCATGGAGGATGCTAGCACTTGACAAGGCAAGGCATTTCCAATACAGAGAGCTGCATGAATGGAGGTGGGAAGGAGGAGATAGTTCATCAAACCCAACCAGAACGTTGGGAACACGTTGGAGAGTAACGGAAAATAAGGTTGAGAGAGAGGGTGGCCATGTAATGTTGGACCCTGAAAGCCAAAGAGACACAAGAACACGAAAGGTTTTTGAGCAGAAGAATGACGTGATGAGAGTAGTGTTTAAAGAAGGCAAGCCTGGTGGCAGGATGCCATGTGGGTGGAGATGGGACAGGGGATGAAGCCAGAAGGAAATGTTGAGGTGTGAGGTGATAAAAGAACTCTGTCAAGAGGATGTGGGGAAGAAAAGAGGTTTGGAGAATAAAGAAGGGAACATCAGAGATGACCTTTGGGGTTGGATCCTTGGTGGTTGGAGAATCAGTGGTCCCTAGTGTGGGGTTGGGTTGGGTGGGCAGGAATGAGGGGACAAATGGATCCATTCGGTTTAGAATTAGACCTCTTTGGACCTAGATAAGATCTGTGTGTGGGTGTGGATTAGAGAGGAACAGATAGAAGAATTTCTAGCCAAGGGATGAGAATAGTGATTCGTGTGCATAATTGGGTATGGGAGACAAGACGGCAACTCCTACCACCTTCCCAGTGAATTAGGGGCAGGGCCATCTGCTTAGAGGGAGAAAGGAGGGAGACAAAACTGGAGGCCTGGATGAGAGACAAGGCCTGGAATCGCACCACTAGGAGATCTGACTAAGAAATCAGTGAGCTCATTCAGGAATTTCCTGGAAACAGCAATGTCCTAGTCCAGGTCTGCATGCTCAGATCCCTCCTGACTGGGATCTGGAGAAGTCCGTCCCCCGACCCCCCACCGCAGGTGGGATGGAGGTCCATGGAGAGGTCCATGGCAGTGGGAGTGACTCGCGGGCCTGGGGGTGGGGACGCCTCACAGACAGTGGATAGCAGTGTTAATGATTTACAGAGGGTGGTACACATGGTGGTTTCATCTTAAAAACTAGGCCAGCCCTTCCCTTTCTCTTACCTTGCTCTCTTCCCATTTGAAAACAAAACCAAAAACGCTAGGCAGTGGAGGAGGGAGATCATTTGTCGTGAGAGGGTATGGAGTTGTGTCCCTGTAAGGATAGGTGGGAACCTGGAGGAGGAATAATTTGAATCCAAAAGAGAGTGAAGCTTTCCGTTGCCACGGCACACACACAAGCGCTGAGTATCTGCATCTCGTCTTTTGGAGACTCAGCGAACTCTCCACCTGTGTCCAGAAGAAGTGAGGGATGTTTCCACAGCTGGTCTAAGCAAGACAAGGTCTAGAAGTATTTCTTAATGTGAGATGAACTGTTTCAATATTATTAGAAAAATATTTTGACTTAATTGCCTTAGACACATCCATCAGTTCAAGTGTATTCTGGTTTCCTGTACTTGACTTGAGCAATTGCCAAGAATTTCTCTTGGCGAAATGAGAAAATAAGACTCTAGGTTCTGTTCCATGAATATTGAATCATAGAACCATAGACATAGAGAATTTAGAGCTTTCTGGAAAATTCCTTGAAGACCAGGAGGGTCCCCTCAGTTTACAGTGAAAAAACCCAAGGCCCAGGGAGGTGAAGTGGGTGAGCTCCATCACTGTCATTTGAGTGGCATGGTCTCCCTCCGAGCTCCTGACCCTGCTGCCTCATGGCTTCACTAGGTATGAATTTTCAGTGGCTGATGCTTCTACCAACTGAACAGTTATCAGAATCTCACACTTGGGTGGAACTTTTGGACTTGGTCTATCACTAGGCTGCCTTCAGCTCAAGACCTTCTCTGTCACATCCACAATGGTGGTTGAGTAGGATGGGGGAATGTTATCTGATGGGGCCTGCAGGCAAGTTGGCCTCTTTAGAAGGAACCTCAGTGTGGCCAGTTGGCCATCCAGGACCATGCCTCTGCCAGGAATGCAGTACCTTGTGACTTTGAAGATCTTCATCATGGTCTTGGGTTTCTTGCCTCCTTCCCTTTCCTGATCTTCTGTCCCTCACTTAGAATGTACTCTCAATCCCTGAGTCTCTGTGGTTAGCCCGTCAAGTCTACCAGGGCCAGCTCACATATGCCTCTGTGAAACCTTCATTCAAGTCACATTCACTTACCTCCACCCATTACTTCCTTTCTCAGAGAGTGGAAAAGCTAAGCAATCAGTAGATACGAATGGATTCAGATATATAAACTAGGTTTTCTATAAGGAATCTACACCTAAAATCATTTTTGCACTACATGCTAACTAATTTGAATGTAAATTTTAAAAAGTAAAAAACATAAAATAAAATAAATTTAAAAAAATAAATAAACTAGGTTTTCTTAGCGTACTAATATGATTTGGAGGGGAAAGATCCAAATACTTGACCGTTTATTATGGCTAGGAAATACAGAGAAATTATTGTTCGTATCAGTCCATTTTTCTAAAGAGTTTGATCCTTGTATGAGGAACAGAGAACGGTATGTGTGTTGTATATGCTATTGTCATCATTTTCTGCAATGATTTCAGAGACTGATGCTCTTATGCTGATGAAATGGGGAAGGCCTCCTTGGGAAGTATAAAACCCAGAACTGTAAAGTTAAGAGACTGAGAGATTCAACACCTCAAAATAGAAAACTTTATATATTTAAAAATTAAGTTAAAAGTCAGATCAGAGATGGGGGAAAATATTGCAACACACAGGAGAGAAAGTGGTAACTGTCCATGACTCATAAAGTGAGTAGGAAAAATGCTTGAGCAAAGAAGTATGCATGACTGGTTAACAGAAGAAGGGAAATAGAGGGGGGAAAGCTTGAAGTGATTATCAAAACATTGAGATGCCTTTTTACTATCAATCAGATGGACAAAAATTAAAAACGATGTTCAGTCTTGACAAAAGTTCAAGGTGGATGCTTCATACATCGTTAGCAAATTGGGCGAATTGGCAAGACAGTTCCAAAATTGTAAACAGGCACCTCCTTTGAGCCATCAATTCCACCTCTAAGAATGTACCCTACAGATAGAGTTGCACTTGTATACAAGATTTATAGGAAAGGCTTTTCAAGATAGCATTGTTTCTGATAGTGAAAACTCAAAAAAACCCTCAAATTTCTATCAAAGGAATGAGTAAGTGGATGATGGTATATCTGTACTATGTGGAAAAAGCATGTGCGTGTGTGCGTACCTGCTGACTTCTATAGATAGGCATGGGGAGAAGTCCAAGAAATAGTAAGTGAAAAACAAACTGCAAAGCAATCTGTATAGTATGATCTCATTTAAGACAAAAAAACAGAAACAGTTTTATGTGTTTGTGTGTGTTGATAAATGCAAATAAAACGAGTGGAAGGAAGGATACATTCTAAACTGTTGATTCGAGGGGAGCAGGAGAAAACTTCACTTTTCTTCTGCATACATCTGTTTTAGAAGGTTTCTACAATGAGCTGGAAAACTTGTTTCGAAATTGTACATATGCTATTTAACCCCTAATACCGCTTCTAAAACTATTTACTGAGGAGATAATCAGAGAGGCAGTCAAAGGCTGTGTATCTGTGTATAAAATCATAATGTATTGTAGCATTGTTTGTAACAGCAAAAAATTCCAAGTGATGTGGATGTGATGAAATGGTTCTGTTATAGAATATTCATTTTATCTAGCTATTTAAAATCATGTGTAAAAGAATCTCTGTTGATGTGAGGAAATACTTACAAGCACAGATGACATTTAAGGAATGCTTGTTCTATACCAGGGACCATGCTCAGTGCCTTACATAAATTGTTTTATTTAATCTGAACACTCTTTTACCGTTCCCATTTTACAGATGGAGAAACAGAGGCTTAAGACCCTTAAACAGAGGCTTTAATTTGCCTGAGGGTCACACTCCTCCCAAGTTATTAGAACTGAAGCCAAAGGCCTCATTGATACCCATGTGCTAGATTACTTCTCTGTGGAGTCTTGTGTATAAAAACAGATCGCATGTATACATATGGTGTGACTCATTTTATAAAAATGAATCTTTTCTGTGCCTTAGTTTTCTCATGGGTAAGGTGAGGGAGGGACGGGCTAGTACAATTTTATATTCCAAAGATCGTGATTTTATTTTAAAGATTGGCATGCATTTACATGTAATTTTTTTTCCCACATTTTGGAAGTATTTGGTCTAAAATTAGAAAGTAAAAATTACTGATATGCCCATTATATAGAGAAGACTGGCATTAATGCTGCCTGCTGCCCTCTATTTTTTTTTTTTTTTTTTTGAGCGAGAGAGTGAGTGCAAGAGCATGGGGGAGGGGCAGAGGGAGAGAGAGAACCTTAAGCAGGCTCCACGCCCAGTGCGGAGCCAGACACAGGGCTCCATCTCAGGATGGTGAGATCATGACCTGAGCCCAGATCAAGAGCCTGACGCTTAAACAACTGAGCCACCCAGGCGCCCTCCACCCACCTCTGATTTTGCCTAGTGCATGTATGGAATGAACATTATTGAGGGACTTAATAGTTACTGCAAAATTGTTTTCAGAAAAGTTTTTTTACTAATCATGTTCCAACCATTAGGGCAACAATAATCAGTTTGTCTCAGTGTGCCTTTGAGAGCATCACAGATTATATTTCAGTGATGGTTTTCGATGACTAAAATTGTTTCACTGATTTGTTTCCCAGCTATCTGTTGCTTTCAGTGAGCTGAGCCTTTTTCGTTTGTTTGTTCATTGGCCATTTGAACTTTTAGTTGAATTGCCTGTTTACGTATCTATTGATGCTGTATTGGGAATTATCTATTGATGATACCTTCCTAAACTTGACCATTTAAGACCTTAAGAAAGACTATCAGAAAGTCCTTATAAGGGGAAGTTCCACTCTTAGGTAGATGCATTTTTCTTACAGGGATGGATTGGTGGTCTGTGGTTAACACCTGATTTCTTACTTTCTTTCTTTCTTTCTTTCTTTCTTTCTTTCTTTCTTTCTTTTTTAAGTTTATTTATTTATTTTGAGAGACAGTATGTGCACGAGCACACAAGCATACACTTGTGTGGGGGAGGGGCAGAGAGAGAGCTGGGAAGAGAAAAAGAGAATCCCAAGCAGGCTCCGCCCTGTAAGCGTGGAGCCTAACTTGGGGCTTGAACCCACAAACTGCAAGATCATGACCTGAGCCAAAGTCGGATGCTCCATGGACTGAGCCACCTAGGCACCCCTAAAACCTGACTTCTTAACCACTTGGAATTGATTTGGCTTGAAAATTTAAGGAATGGTTGGTGAAAGGTACACAGCACCTCTTTGCACTTCCTTTGCAACTTACTGTGAGCCTATAATTATCTCAAAATAAAATTTTAAAAAGTTCAAGGAAGGTAAAACTTAGGCTGCCTCCTGTTACTACCTGTAACTGGCCTTGATCATTCTGTCTGGTACAACAGTGGGAGGTAGGAGGGAGCAACGTTTGCCAACAGATCCAAAGCCAAATAATGGTGAGGAACGCTGCTTTTGTTGTTGTTGTTTTTAAAGTTTATTTATTTATTTTGAGAGAGAGAGGGAGGGAGAGCACAAGTGTTGAAGGAACAGAGAGAGAGAGAGAGTCCGAAGCAGGCTCTGCACTGTCAGCACAGAGCCTGATGTGGGGATCAAACTCAAAAACCGTGAGATCATGACCTGAGCCGAAACCAAGAGTTGGACGCTTAACCAACTAAGCCACCAGGTGCCCCTTTTTGATGTTTTTTTTTTTTTTAATTTAGAAATAATTTCAGTATTTAAAATAGTTGCAAAAAATAAAAACTGAATAAGGAGCACTATAACTCTTTCCCAGATTTGCGTGTTGTTAACGTTAGACCCCATGAACATCAGCTTTTGAAATGTGTTATTTGGTGAACACAGCCACTAACGACTCTTTTCTTACCCTTCTTCCAGATTTCCAACACCTGCCTCCTAGCTTCCAGGCACTCACTCACCTGAACAAAAACATCTCTTCCCAGTTTTCACACTTCTCAAGAATCTACAGGGGTTCTGTTTCCTAAGATTTAAATACAAACCCAGGGGCATATGGGTAGCTCAGTCGGTTGAGCGTCCAACTCTTGGTTTCAGCTCAGGTTGTGATCTCATGGGTTATGGGATCGAGCCCCACGTTAATCTTCATGCTGAATGTGGAGCCTGCTTGGGATTCTCTCTCTCCCTCCCTCTCTCTCTCTGCCTCTTCCCCGCTCATGCACGCTCTCTCTCTCAAAAAAATAAATAAGTATAAATCCAAATGCTTAGCCTTTCAAGGTTTTGAATAATTGATTCCCTGCCCTTAATTCAAATATTAGCCTTCCTCCCACACCCCCCAGTGCAGCCCCTCAGCCATAGCTAACCCAACCATTCAGCGACCCTCTTGTTCCCATCTCTGTGCCTTTCCATGCTCTGATGCTTCATAACTGCAATATTCTTTTCATGTGTAGGCCGCAGCCATAACTTTTCTTTCTTTTTTTTTTTTTTTTAATTTTTTTTAATGTTTATTTTTGACACACAGAGAGAGAGAGACAGGGCATGAGCGGGGGAGGGGCAGAGAGAGAAGGATACACAGAATCCAAAGCAGGCTCGAGGCTCTGAGCTGTCAGCACAGAGACTGATGTGGGGCTTGAACTCACAGACCGCGAGATCATGACCTGAGCTGAAGTCAGACACTCAACCGACTGAGCCACCCAGGCGCCCCCAGCCATAACTTTTCTGCTTTAAAAAAAAAAAAAAAAAAAAAAAAAAATATATATATATATATATATATATATATATATATATATATATATTCCCAGACTTCTTGACTTAATTAGCACCATCTGATTTGGGCATACCTGTTCTAGGTTTTTATTTTACTCTAGGGCCTTTTTGCTTTCGTATAGATGTCATACACGATGTCCATCTGTTGTCTCCTTGAGTTCCCCACAGTGGGTGGCACCGGCGTTAACCTTTGTAAACCTCCATAGACTTTGTGTGGTTGTGCTGGAGGCGTGACCTGGTTTTGAATGAGTTACTGTGAACTGAACTTGGATTTCATTATTAGATCTATCTAGCAGTCTGTAAAGCAAAATTCTAATCGTGTCGATGCGTTTGAACACCTTTTTCCTCCATGGATATGGCATTCTTCCCAGCTAGACCTTCTTTGCGGCCGGTAAAAGGTCCACGCCTTGTGGCCCAAGAGGGTGGACCTGTTGTTTATTAGCAGTTATGAAACCTGTGTTGTGTTGTTTGTGGTGCTGAACCCTGCCAGACTGGAAGAAACTTTGGAGGGTGGGTCTCAGAATCTAAGAACTAATGGGAAAGGCATTCTGAGTTTCTAACAGTCAGTCCAAGTGTCTTGAGAGGGTTGCCTGTGCTGGAAGTAGAGTACTTTCTTTTCTCTTTCTTTTCTTTTCTTTTCTTAAATGAAACTGAGGCCCGAGCTAGTTCATTATCTACAATGTCAATATTGATTTTTGTTTGCGAGGTGGAGTATTAACAGATTAGAATGGCTGCTGGCAATTCTCAGCTGCTTCATTGAATTTAAATGAATCAAGGGATAGCTGTTAAGATGCACTTGAGATTTTTAGACTAAATCAGACCTTTCTACTATGATGGGTTTGACTAGATTCACCTGTTTCCTCAGCAGCATCAAGGTGGAAAAATGGAGTCTTAAGGCCTCTTTCGGATTTTTTATAAAACCAAATCCTATTAAAAAATGCACAGATAAGAGGTATTAAGCCATCCTCTGCAACACAATGCAGCTTGCTTCTATTCCCCTGCCAAGAGAAGTTTTTGAATTAAAACTATTGACTGACTCAACCCATGCTAGCAGATGGTATTCATACATCATATGTCCAAGTGCAAGCTTGTTCAGAGGCAGCAAATATCTAACAGGCTGAATTTTACAAAGACAAAGCATTTTAATAATGATCTTGAAGGATTAGTGATGCTCCTGAGAAATGAGGCATATTCCAAACAGGCTTGTTTCCTAAGATCTGCTGTGTTACTGTACACACTTTATCTGGAAGCCAGTTCCATTCGCAGTCAAAATCACTCTCTTCCCTCCTTGCTTCCCCCTCTGACTTTTTCCTTCCTCCTGCACTCCTTCTAATCTAGTATATGAATTAGAAAGTAATAATAATGTTGATCATAATGGCCACATCACTATTTGTTTTAATGTGGGAGGACCAAGTGGGATGGGTTTCTGATAAGTGAGCAGCCTGGAAGGAACTATTTTCTCTTTTTATGACTCTATAAAATCCCAGGATTGAATTGTTTCAAATACAGATGGAGGTAGGAAGGGCAGTTTTTATTAGAATATTAGCCCCCTCCCCCCGCAAAAAAAAAAAAAAAAAAAAAAAACATCAGAATTCAGGGAGGTTATTATATTTGAGTTAATAAATGCCAAAATTGAGTCTTGAAATAGTTGTTCATCTTTCATTATATAGTCTGATTTATCATTGATTGGCTTTTCATGGCCTAATTAACGACAATGACCTTTTTGAGTGACTAGAAGTAAAATAAATTTCATGGATGTTTCATATTCTAACTCTAACTGTACTAAGTTTGAGAGCCTCACAGACTTCATGATAGGGCAGTTGACTACTACCTTCCTGTTTAAGGTCTTTGTTTTTTATAAGCTCAGGTTAGATGAGAGCCATTGATTTATTCCTTGTTTTTAGACTGGATAGGATAGAATCCTGCATAAATGCTAGGGAGAGAAGCCCTTCTTTGAAGCTTTCTCAGTCTTAATGAGAGCAGTGACCATCTTTACAAGGCATAGTAACTTTAATGGAGAATGGCAGTCAAGACCTTAGGAAAGACCCATCAGCAAAAGAGTTTCAAATATCCTTTTTCCCTGAAACATACGTGGGTAAGGTGCAGGGGCCATTGGGCTCTAAAGTTTTTTTGACCCCCACAAAGTATGGGAGCATAAATACAATTGCACTTGTTACCTAAAAATGTAACCGTATGGTAAATACTAAAGAGCAGTGTGAGCTTTTTGAATAGAATTGTTTTCGTTGGCATGATAAGTAGTTCACAGTGTTAATATCACATCGTTGTGAAGTTTTGAATGAATATTTTTCAAAATATTTTTTATTTCCAATTTATGGTTAAATATACATAGCACTAAATTTACCATCTTAACTCTTTAGGTGTACAATTCAGTAGTGTTACGTAGATCCACATTGTTTTCCAACCAGTCTCCAAAACTTCTTCATCATACAAAACTGAAAGTCTGTGCCCGTGAGACATCTCCTCGTTTCCCCTTCCCCAACCCCCGGTAACTGCCTTCTACTCTGTGTTTATATGAAGCTGACTACTTGAGAAAGCTCAAATAAGTGGACTCACACAGCATTTGGCTTTTTGTGACCAGCGTACTTCACTTAGCGTTATGTTCTCAAAGCTCTCAACTCGAAGAGGGCCGGTTTTCTCCTTGTTCACCCACTGCTGAGCACGTGTGGCCCTCTGGAGCAGCTCATTGTGGAAGGGTCTTCAGCTAGTGCTGTATCTCAGCCAGCCCTGAACTTTGATTTCTGCTCAAAAGAGCACTAAAATTCAAGTTCCTGGGTGCCTGGGTGGCTCCGTCGGTTGGGCGACCAACTTCGGCTCAGGTCATGATCTCACGGTTCATGAGTTCAAGCTCCGCCTCCAGCTCTGTGCTGACAGCTCAGAGCCTGGGGCCTGCTTCAGATTCTGTGTCTCCCCCTCTCTCTGCCCCTCCCCCACTCACACTTCTTTCTCTCTCTCTCTCTCTCTCTCTCTCACTCTCTCAAAAATAAACATTTAAAAAAAAAATAAGGAAATAAATAGTTCCCATTTGTCAGAATCATCCAGTGTTTTGAGGGCAAGAATGGCTTCTCCAGAGCTCTTCTCCGGGTTCCCATTTTCCGTAGTCTCGGCCTGGTTATTCCTTTCCCAGTTGTTAAAATTTCAGTGCTTTTCAGAAGTTTTTGGGTTTTTTTTTTTTTCCCTTTCTTTTTCATATTGAATTCAGTGTTAGTTTTCAGCAGAATGGTGAGCCTGATAATACAGCTTGCCCTCCCAGACACCGGACCTCCGGCCTCAGTTTTTCAGTGTTGTCTCTAACATTCCCATCCATTCTGGGGCTGGACACAGTAAATCTTCAGCCACACTTTGCTCATGACCAAATCAGACTTTTGCTTAAGTGAATCTCTGGCAGGAAATCCTATATGGCAATGTAAGATATAGGCCCTCCCCCTCTGAGGACTCTGGAGTCAGGGTCAAAGCCCGGGGTCCTGTGATCTGCTGGTGGCTTTGGAAGAAGGAGACCTGTTGGGAAGGAAATTTCCTTTTCGGGCATTTCAGTTCCCAAGGGCTTGATAAG
Source organism: Panthera uncia (assembly GCF_023721935.1). NCBI lineage: Eukaryota > Metazoa > Chordata > Mammalia > Carnivora > Felidae > Panthera > Panthera uncia. The sequence continues at coordinate 17,126,990 of NC_064814.1, read as the reverse complement.
GTTGTCTCCTTTTTTGAAGCCCAGTTATAATTGAGTTTGGGTGGTGGAGGGCAGGCGCTAGTGAGCTAGGTACTTTTTTAGGATACTAGGTTGTCGGATAGACAATGAGACGACTCTCCATTTCTCCATGCAGCTGGTCACAGGCTGGTTGTTGAGAACTGAGCCCTTAGTTCCTGGGAGAGCTGTCCGTGGAGGAGCACAGACGGCGGGTGCTAGGACAAAGCAGTCATAAAGAATGTGCGTGATGTGCTAGAGGAAGCAGCTTGCTGTGGTGAAAAAGGCATCAGGACATCAGTGTCAAAAGCCCATGTCTAACTGTCCCTCCCCCTCCTTTAGTCAGTGCTGCGGCCTTGAACAAACCACATAATCTTCCTGGGCAACAGTCAGGTGCTTTTTTCTCTTGACCTTGGCTGTCCTGCGGGGCTGTGATTGTGGGAGGGTCAGTTTTGCTGGCCCCAGCAGCCAGCCAATGGGAGGACAGAGAGGAGGAGGCTTGCAGTAGTCCCCAGGAGGAGGGAGTGACCACTTGGTGGGTTGTCTGGAACCCATAGTATCCACTCTGGTTCCAGGACACTCAATTATCCAGCAATTTTGGTCCTAGAAGCAGCTTTTCTTTAGTCTCATCCCCTCATTTTGCAGACGAGTGAACAGAGCCCTGAGATTTTCTTGTATTTAAGCAGTAGCAGTGCTGCTCTGGCCTCACGTGGCATGTATTTGTAAAAGCAAACAAACACAAAAAGCACACCAGTGAAATAAATGGTCAGGGTGGATTTGGGGGAGTTTACTCTGGATCTCTCAGGCTACTTACCTGAGCCCAGGAGAGAGACATTAGATGATGAGCCAGACTGCCTGCCCTTAGCTGGCTCTCTGGCATCCAGCTCTCCACGGAGTCCCCCGTGGGCCCTGCTGGCTGACACAGGCCTTGAGACAGTCTGATCAGAGATTAGCAGAGGTCCCTTCAACTGGCAAGTCAGGGCCTGACTCTGTGGAGAGGTGGGCGTGCAGGCCCCTGATGGTGCTCCTTCCTGGGCAGGTGCCTGCTCACTGTGCCATAGGCTCCTGGATACACTACTGTTTTCTCCCGTGGGCCCCTTCCTGGACCTGACTTTGCCTGCCGATTCCTAGGCCTTCCCACCCTCAACTACGGACAGGCCTCTCCACTCTCGCCTTGCTCCCCAGAAGACCAGCTCACACTGTCCAGCCCCCACATCGTGCTCTGTATTTGCACCTGTGCCCGCAGTCATTTTAACTTGCAGCCACCATGCCATCAGGCAGCCTCAGAACAGCAGAGCCCTACACGTGGTCCTTGATGTTATTAAGGCAGTTTAAATGAAACTCATTTTTCAGCCTACTGAGAATTATCAACTATCAACCTTTTCTTTTTAAATTACCTCTATCATTTTCTTTTTAAATTGCCCTTATAAAACTAGGTGACAAATGAAAAATATGTGTTGCACTTGGTATTTTTCTTACTACGCTTACAAACCTGTTGGCTCAAAGATAACCGGGAAGATGGTCCTAGACCGGAGGCTTTGTCTTTCTAACTTGCCCTCAGCTCTTGGATTTAAACTCCTTTTCCTGAATGCACTGGTGATAGGAGAGTCTGAGGGTCATGGATGAGCAGGGGCAAAGCTCTGTTGGAAAGTTTCAGTGAAAGTAATTTGTCTTAAGTATTCATACTAAAAAAGGGGAGTTTCAGATGTGTCCATGTTGTGACTGGGCCCTTAAATGGTAATTTTTGTCATTGTTGGGATATCTTCTGTTCTAGGGACCCAGGATCACTGTTGCCTGCCCCCCTCCCACCATGGGTTTGCCTTTTCTCCTGTTAGTAGTATCAGTTGCCAGCATTTTGGAAATTAATATTTGGCAGAAGACTTCAATATGGGAGCTCTTCAAATTGAAGAAACAAGCAAGCAATGTAATGTTGATCGTTGATGGTAGATGACTTGTTTGAGTGTATTACGTTGGGTGGTATACAATCGTCATAAACATGTAGGATTTTAGATTTGGAAAGAACTCTTGATTCTCCATTTTACAGATGACAATTCTGAGAACCAGAGAAGTTTAGGCTTGTTCGGGGTCCCACAGAATCAACTGGAAAAGGAGAAAGTACCAGAAGCCCTATTTGGCAGCTCCCGGGGCCGCTCTTCCACTTCCCATGATGCTGCTCTTGTACCGGTGGTCTCCCAGTGCTCCCCAGCACCCCACCCCACCCACACCCTTGGAGGTAAAGGACAGACCCGTGTGGCAGGACAACCATGCCCATGCTCATCTTCACACCTTTTCCCCTCTTTCTAATCATGCCCTTTCTGTCACAACCTGCCCATCCGCTTATTATTTTATTTTTTTAATGGTTTTTTTTTTTTTTTTTAATTTAGTATGCTCCACACCCAACATGGGGTTGAACTCATGGTCCTGAGATTGAGTTGCATAGCTCTGCCGACTGAGCCAGCCAAGTGCCCCTGACCCATCAGTTTAAAACACTGAGCGCGGTGTCCTGCTTCCTACAATGGTCTCAGCCTCCTCAGAACACCTGAAATTCATTCCTCAAGTGTGTTCTTGCTCCTTTGACAGGGTTTCTTTCCAGATTGTGGTGCTAATTTCCATTTTGTAGGGTCTGTTATGATGTGTGGTGCCCATTAGTCAATGGGGAGAGAAGTAATGTACCAGATGTCACAGAGTTGGCTTGGTGACTTTAGTTCCGCTGCCCAGGTGTCTGTCTTCTCCCCAGCTGGCTGCTAAGCTCCAGAAGAGCAGAAAGCATAGCTTCCACGTCTCTGACCGTAGCCCTTCGAGTTCTTGGTTGGTGGTGGGTTACGGCATTGATCCTTAATTTTCCTGCCCTCTGAATCGTGGATTCAGTTTAAAATGTGTTTCCTTTATCCTGAAGCCCCAGCATATGCCCATGTCTTCATGGCTGCCTAAATACTCTGCCATTTGGGGAATAAAGAAGCCAACAGGTCATAGCAATTCATTGACAGATTTCCCTTGCTGCCCTTGGAGACTTTGCTGCTTCTTTGCAGTGGCAAGATAGTATGAGTCTTGGTGGGAGAGGCAAACCAAATAATTGTTAGGATGGCTGAGAAAATTGCAATGGAAGCAATAATCCTCCTGGGTTGACTTTTTATAGCTAGAAAACACTGGTGAAATTTTTGCTCCAAGATCCTCAAAATCACCAGGATGCCGCATTTTATCTCGTTGGACTTCGAAAGTGATGCTGGTAACCTCTATTGTACAGGTATTTTAAGTGTTGAAATCTAGAATTGCTGATTGAAGTGAGCCAGTTAAGAGGGAGGAAACGATTACTCAGATGTTGCGAAAGTGAGACGGACTGTATGGCATTTATAATACCAGTTTGGAGTTTGCTCATAAACGAGAATGCCTAACTGGGATTTATCTGGTGAAAATTAAACCATCAGACCTGCTCAAGTGAGAAACAGTGGCCATCTGCCAAGTCAAGGCATAATCACCATTTGGAAGTGAGCGACATCTGTGCTCCAGTGTGCACATGACAGTCTCTCCTGTGGAGAAGTGACTTTCTGACTTCTGGTTTTCTTGCTGTTTTTGCAGAGCCTGAGCCCTCATGAAGCCGGCAATGACAAGTCTGAATGGTCGCCATGCCGAGAAAACCATTGACATGCCAAAACCATCAGCCCCCAGAGTGCACGTGCAGAGGTCCGTGTCCCGAGACACTATCGCCATTCACTTCTCGGCATCCGGGGAGGAGGAGGAGGAAGAAGAGGAGGAGTTCAGGGAGTACCTCGAGGAGGGGCTGGACGACCAAAGAAGCATTGTAACGGGGCTCGAGGCCAAGGAAGACCTCTATTTTGAAACCCAGGGTGGCTATGACTCCACTGGCCCTGCTGCTCAGTCCATCCTGGCAGATGGACTGTCCGTGTCCCCTGCCATTTTGCCCGTCTCCGAGAACACTGTAAAGCTGTTGGAGTCCCCTCCTCCGGCAGTGCAAGTATTAAGTACAGTGCCATTGGCTCTGTCCCCAGGGTCATCTTCGTCCGGGCCCTTAGCTAGCTCTCCCAGTGTGTCATCCCTTTCTGAGCAGAAAACCAGTTCTTCCTCCCCATTGTCCTCTCCTTCCAAGTCTCCTATCCTGTCGTCCAGTGCCTCAGCCTCCACCCTCTCCAGTGCAAAACCCTTCATGAGCCTTGTGAAGTCCCTGTCGACCGAGGTGGAGCCAAAAGAGTCCCCACACCCCTCGAGGCACAGGCACTTGATGAAGACATTAGTCAAGTCTCTGTCCACAGACACCTCCAGGCAGGAGTCGGATACCGTGTCCTATAAACCACCGGACTCCAAGCTCAATTTACACCTGTTCAAGCAGTTCACACAGCCACGGAGCACAGGTGGAGATTCCAAAACGGCGCCTTCTTCCCCACTGACTTCTCCCTCCGATACGCGCTCCTTTTTTAAAGTGCCCGAGATGGAGGCTAAAATCGAAGACACTAAGCGTCGCCTTTCAGAAGTCATCTATGAGCCTTTTCAGCTCCTTAGTAAAATTATAGGGGAGGAAAGTGGCAGCCATAGGCCCAAAGCCTTATCTTCAAGTGCTTCAGAACTCTCCAATCTGTCCAGCTTGAACGGTCACTTGGAAAGCAATAACAACTACAGCATCAAGGAAGAGGAGTGTGACTCCGAGGGGGACCCCTATGGGAGTGACCCCAGCGGCCCCGGAAGTGACCCCCCCAGGTCCTCCGATGAGCCGCCCTCAAGAGAGGCGGAACCGAAGAGTGCCCAGGGCGGGGGTCTGAAGGATTTAGGCCTGAAGACAAGCTCCCTGGTTCTTGAGAAATGTTCCTTGTCTGCCTTGGTGAGCAAAGAGGATGAGGAGTTTTGCGAACTGTACACCGAGGACTTTGATTTGGAAGCGGAGGTGGAGAGCGCGCCGGACAAGCGCCCAGATCTCCCTGCCGGGCCCGAGGTGCCGGCGGATGACGGTCCGACTCTGGACAGTGAGGACGAGGCCCACTCGGCCGTGCAGCACCCGGAGCTGCCGGTGAAGACGCTGGGCTTCTTTATCATGTGTGTCTATGGGTACCTCATCCTCCCCCTCCCCCATTACGTGAGCGGACTCTTTCTGGGAATTGGCCTTGGGTTCATGACTGCGGTGTGCATGATCTGGTTTTTTACACCACCAAGTGCTCATAAATATCACAGATTACATAAAAGCCTACAACACTGGAACACGAGGTCCCTGGATATCAAAGAACCGGAAATACTGAAGGTAAGTCCCTCTGCAGCAGCCCGCTAGCGCCCCCCACCGTTCTCCCCCAAACAGCCTGATTTTAGATCCAACTTAATGGTCTTAGTTGACGGTCATGGTTTTCACATAAGCCGTGTTTTTAAGGCTTTGGATTCTCCTCGCTCCAGGGGCACCCAGGAGACTTCTCTGGTAAACCTCATTCTAATTCAAGTTTTACCAGTTGACTGAGGAGTTTTTCAAGGATCCTCCACGGTGCCAGTGAGTAGCATTTACATGCGGTTCGGATTTCAGTCTCTCTCTAAACTTTCCAGGGATTTGCTACTCGCTGAGTCTGTTAGGATTGCATGTGCTTGGGGCCCTGGAGAAGGGTTCAGCACTCGTGGAAAGCCAGAGAAGGACAGGAGGAAGAGAAGGCAAACTGGTGTCGGGGGTGGTTACTGATGGTACTGCTCTTTCCTGTGTGCACAGTGAGGTGTGGGCTGGAGAGAGAGAGAGAGAGACATCACCTTCCGGTACGTGACAGTCTCAGGGTTCGGGCCTCCTTAGGGGGGCTGGGAAGATCCGTTAGGGTGCAGGAAGAAAATATTAGCACTTCCATTTGTATTTATTTGTACATATTTTAAAAACTTCAGGGTTTTGGGGCGCCTGGGTGGCTCAGTCGGTTAAGCGCCCGACTTCGGCTCAGGTCATGATCTCACGGTTCGTGAGTTCAAGCCCCGTGTGGGGCTCTGTGCTGACAGCTCAGAGCCTGGAGCCTGCTTCACATTCTGTGTCTCCCTCTCTCTCTGCCCCTTCCCTGCTCATGCTCTGTCTCTCTCTGTCTCAAAAGTAAATATACATTAAAAAAAATTAAAACAAACAAACCAGGGTTTTGTGTATGTTTCAAAATATTTGGAAATATATATATACAGTTGTAGCTTCTATAGTTTGTAAGTCATAGGCACATATACATGTTTTGTGTATGTATATATATATACATATATATATGCTTTTTTAATTGTGGTAAAATACAAATAACATACAACTTATCATCCGAACATTTTTTTTTTAATTTATTTATTTTGAGAGACAGAGCAGGAGAGGGGCAGAGAGAGAGAGAGAGAGAGAGAGAGAGAGAGAGAGAGAGAGACTTCCAAGCAGGCTTCACACTGACAGTGTGGAGCCCAGCGCGGGGCTCGAACTCACGAACCACAAGATCATGACCTGAGCTGAAGTCAAGAGTCAGATGCTTAACCAACTGAGCCACCCAGGCGCCCCACCATCTGAACCATTTCTAAATATACAGTTCAGTGGCATTAAATATATTCACATTGTTATGCAGCCATCACCGCAGTCCATCCCTGGAACTCTTTTTATCTTGTACCACAGAAACTCTATCCCTTAAACAGTAGCTCCTCATTCTTCTGCCTCCAGAGCCTGCAACCATAGTTCCACTCTGTCTTTCAATTTTGAATACTCCCGACTACCTCATATAAGAATCAGACGGAGGTTGTCTTTTTGTGCCTGGCTTGTTTTACTTAGCATAATCAGAATTAGTCTGAATTTCCTTTCCTTTCAAGGCCGAGTAATATTCCATTATACGTATATACTACTTTTTCCTTATCCATTCATCCGTCAATGGGCACGTGGGTTGCTTCCACATTTTAGTTATACTGAATAATGCTGCTACGGACATGGATGTTATAGATAGCTTTTTGAGATCTTGTTTTCAACTCTTTTGGATATATACCCCAAAGTGGGAGCGCTGGCTCCTACGGTAATTCTATTTTTAATTTTGGGGGGAACTGCCATACTGTTTTCCACAGTGGCTGCACCATTTTACATTCCTACCAGCAGAGACAAGAGTTTTAATTCCTCCAACTCCTCACAACTCGTTTTCTGTTTTATTTTGTTTCGTTTTGTTTTTTGTATTTTTTTTTTTTTGTATTCAAAGCTGGTTTCATTTCTCTGTTAAAAGGTTTTTTCCTCCTCTTTGTTTAAATAAGAATGTTCAAAAAATGGCATCATCTCTTTTTATTGCAAAAAAAAAAACCCACCAAAAAACAAAAAACAAAACCCAAAAAGCAAAAAAATCCAGGGGAAAAATCCTAAGGGTCCAAAATACTGTTTGTTTTCTAGTTTCATGAACTTTTTACCTTATTAAAAAGAAATACATGGTCAGTGTTTTAAAAACAGAGGAAACCGAAAGAAAAAAAGTTTTTTTATCACACTAGTGAAAGGAACTAATGATTTTGATATATATCTTCGTTTTGTTCCTTCTTTAAATTCCTGCATGTGTGAGTGTATACATACTCGCATACTCTTTTTGTTTTGATTTAATGAAATCATGTATTTTGCAGTCTGACCTTTTTTCTTTTTTTTTTTTAATTAAATTTTGTTTATGTTTATTTATTTTTGAGAGAGAGAATGTGAGCGGAGGAGGGGCAGAGAGAGAGGGAGACACAGAATCTGAAGTAGGCTCCGGGCTCTGAGCTGCCAGCACAGAGCCCGACAGGGCCTCGATCCCATGAACTGTAAGATCATGACCTGAGCCGAAGTCGGACGCTTAACCGACTGAGCCACCCTGGCACCCCTGATCTTTTTTCTTTCTTACCCCACGGCAGTATGTCATGTGACTTTCTTTTTTTAAGAGAAGCTTGTGCTGAGTCTTGAGGATGTGGCACACTTAAGCTTGGTATATGAAGTAGAACAAAAGTGACTCGTTATGGCTGCTCTGCTTCTGATAGGGTGATACTGTGACGACCTGAATTACGTGTCCTCTAAGTAAGTTAGTATTCAGCAAGGAAAAATGGTACTGACATTTAACTCCAGTGCCTAACAATCATGACATTCAGTTTAAACTGGTGTGAGCACTTTATTATTTTGGGAAGTTTTAATTTTAATGCATTCCATCTTCAGTGTTGAGTCCCATCACTGCTATATGGTAAGAGTTTACTTACTACACAGAGGATGCCAGTGGAATAGGATTTTAATATGATGGCACAGTCTGGTTTCTTTGATCCAATCATGGAAAGAGGAAAGGCAACACTGGGGTGTTGAACACCTGTATCGGGCTAGGTGTTGGGTGCATTCTCTCATTTAGTCCTCATTACAACCTTTTTTAGTTAGGGAGTGCTCATGAGGAGTGGAGGCACCGAAAGGTTAAAGTTCCTTGCTCGTGGTTGCACAGCTTGTGAGTGGGGGAGCCAAGAACTAATTATTTCTTTTAAGGAGGGCGTTTTGCCCTTGCTGCTGAGATAAATATATTTGAATCTTTGTGGTAAGAGAACACGACCTTAAATGCTGTCATGGACCTATAACCCAAGCAAATTATCTTATGCTATTTTATGAGTATTCTTCCTGATTAATGTTTGAACTCTGATTGTTGTGGTAGTTCTTTTTCATTCTTAGCCTTGTTAGGGATGCCTTAATTACTGTTGAGGAAAAGTACATTTTAGCCTGAGGTCTTTTGTTTGGTATGTAGGGCTGTTTTTAGAAACCTGGCTAAATACATTCTTTATTTTAAAAAAGGGACACTACTACAGATTACAAGGGTAGGTTGTATATTGTAAGCCAAAGATTTCAAATGCAAAAGTTCTTCGGGCTTAATTAATTTTACTGAGTCGGAGATCATATTCTTGAAAACCATTTTAAAAATATGACACTTTAAAACATTTAAGCAGTGTTGACATTAAATTTAGGACCCAAATGTTGCAATAAGAAAAGGAAGTATAGTGGAGCCTGACTTTGAGCATCTATTTTCTGTTACATTCTGTCATTGGACATTGTGCTTTACTTTGCGTAAAGGGTAGGATAACACTAGCTATTGTAACAAATTAGAAGTTTGTTTCTTGCCTGCATAACACTCCAGTATAGAATGGGTGCCCATCCCACACGTTGATTCATGGGGTCAAGTTCCTTCCATATTGTGACTCAGCACACTTTTTCTTAAAAGGCCAGATAATAAATATTTTAGGCTTGTGGGTCATACAGTTTCTGTTACAATCACTCAACTCCTTATGGTAGCAGGAAAACAGCTGCAATGTGCAAATAAATGGGTGTGGCTGTGTTCCAATAAAAGTTTAAAGAAACAGGCCTCGGGCTCAGTTTGTTGACCCCTGCCTGGGGTATTAGAGTTCCTTGCATCTAGCTGGCAGAAGGAGAAAGAGAAAGGAAGAGAAGGCATACCTACTTATAAGGCCTGTACCCAGAAGTGACATACATAACTTCTCTTCACGTTCCACTGTGAGCTAGTCATATGGGTCCTCCAAAGTAGCAGGGGTCCTTGGGAATCTCGGACTTGGCCTGGGCAGATTCTTCCCAGCAACAGCTATACACTACAGAAAGGGGTGCCTGAAGTCTGCAGGCACAGTTGGCCTTCTCTGCCTCCCTTTCGTACTACTCACAAGTATCCTAGTTACGTGTATGTTTATTGTCCGTCTTCTCCAGTACACCGTGAGCTTCATGAATGCACAGGCCATATCCATTTTGTTCATCAGTATGTCCTCAGCACCTGGCACGTATTGGGCACATGATAAGAGTATTTATTGGATGAATCGATCGGTCGGTGGGTGGATGGATAAATGAGTGAAGGAACGCATGAGGTTTTATCAGGAAATGTAGGCAGGGAGTCAGTATTGACCCGGTCATCTCCTAATGAAGTTGCTCTTTTTAAAGAAATCCCTGATACTGTGTAAAAAAAAAAAAAAAAAAAAAAAAAAAAAAAAAAAAAAATGATTGAAAAGGGTGGTCTTTTAGGAAGATAAAAAATAATTACCAAAAAGTACAGATTAGTGAGAGTGTTTTTTTTTATTTCCCCACTGCAGTGGAAACACCAAGGTGGCCCATCTTTGACAAGATTTGAAACCTGATGTTTACTGCTTGGGAAGCATCTGGCAGCAAGTCTGCTTTTCTCTTACCTGTACTCATACAGCACTGGCCTCCTGAATTCAAAGGGAGAGAAGACCACTGGCGTCTGCCAAGCAGAGCATTAGAGAAATGGGGATGGTGGCAGGTTCTAGATCTCTGCTCTCTGAATGTGTGGTTTTAAAAGCGATGCAGGAGATGGGCCTTGGTTCCTTTATGAAACAGGTCTGTGAACCTGTTCCCAGGGTGGAGTTGAAAGAGCCGCTTTTTTTTTTTTTTTTTAATAGTTTACATCCAAGTTAGTTAGCATATAGTGCAATAATGATTTCAGGAGTAAAATCCAGTGATTCATCCCCTACACATAACACCCAATGCTCATCCCAACAAGTGTCCTCCTTAATGCTCCTTGCCCATTTAGCCATCCCCCCACCCACAACCCCTCCAGCAACCCTCCGTTTGTTCTCTATATTTAAGAGTCTCTTATGTTTTGTCCTCCTCCCTGTTTTTATATTATTTTTGCTTCCCTTCCCTCGTGTTCATCTGTTTTGTATCTTAAATTCCACGTATGAGTGAAGTCATGTGATATTTGTCTTTCTCTGACTAATTTTGCTTAGCATAATACACTCTAGTTCCATCCTCGTTGTTGCAAATGGTGAGATTTTGTTCTTTTTGATCGCCGAGTAATATTCCATTGTATATATATAACACATTTTTATCCATTTATCTGTCGATGGACATTTGGGCTCTTTCTATGCTTTGGCTATTGTTGATAGTGCTGCTATAAACATGGGGGTGCATGTGTCCCTTCGAAACAGCACACCTGTATCCCGTGGATCAATGCCTAGTAGTGCAATTGCTGGGTCGTAGGGTAGTTCTATTTTTAGTTTTTTGAGGAAACTCCATACTGTTCTCCAGAGTGGCTGTACCTGTTTGCATTCCTATCAGCAGTGCAAAAGGGTTCCTGTTTATCCACATCCTCGCCAACATCTGTCGTTGCCTGAGTCGTTAATGTTAGCCATTCTGACGGGAATGAGGTGGTATCTCATTGTGGTTTTGATTTGCATTTCCCTGATGATGAGTGATGTTGAGCATTTTTTCATGTGTGAAAGAGCCCCTTTTTGAAAAATAGCTTGATTTAGGGAATTAGCTGTTTTGAGCGATTTTCTGTGGACCCAGTACTATCCTGTTGGTATTTATAGAGGATGTAATGGTGCAGTTCTTGAAGGCAAGTATGGAAACTCTAAAAACAATTCCAGGACACGTGCTATAAAACCCGCCTGTGATAAAGATCTCTGGTATAGAGGCACAGCCCATTGACCGTGGTCCCACGTACCCCATCCAGGAGCCCCGTGAACTGCAGAGGCAGGGGTCCTGGTGCTCCAGGACTGTTTTAGGAGACTGCGTGTTTTTAAACTTCTGAGACATGTAAGTTCTCATTGATGGGCCCAGGAAATCCTTGCAGCCTGGGCTGACAGTCCTAAATTGGCTCCATAAACAATCCAGAAAGCACTGCAGTTTTTCTTCTATGAGACTTCCCATGAAGATGAGAGGGAAAAGTAAAGCTGTTCTGCACTTTATCCAGGTGATTTTATTATTCCATCCACACTGTACACATTTGTATTCAACAGTGACCCTACTACAGTGGTGAATATGTAGGATGGAGGGTCACAGAGACCAGTTTGCAGCCAAGTAGTAGCTGTTCCCAAAGCCTGATAGGCAGTTGGTTAGGCCTCATGCCCCTCTGCCATCTCTCACTCAACCCTGCCAGTCAGCAGCTCTCTGGTCCGGGACGGAAGCAGTCAAAACCTCTTTGAGGCCAAACAGTTGTCACAAAGTCCACAGAATGACTCTGAGAACCTCCTCCAAAGCCTGCTTGTTCTTAATGTTGGGGCATGCATACATTATGAATTCATACATTCACGCTGCTGATGAGAAGCAGCAAATAGGAGAAAGGTTGCCACGTAGGCAGCCAGGTGACAAGTCGAATGCGTGACAGCCAGGAGGGAAGGCCAGAAGGTTAGGAGACCCTAATGTGACTGAAGGCTTGGCAGTTGGGCTAGGTTAGCTCCAGGCAGAGCCTCGCGTGTGCTGCAGGGTCCAAGGGCATCATTTCGAGCAACGCTCTCTGCGTGGTAACTTTCTGGGGGTTTTATTTGGGGGGACTAGCTAGGTAGCCTGAGCTAGGGACCCTGGGAAAGACTGGGTCTGGGCATGGGGAGAATGAGGCATTTAGAGTCAGCAGTGCCTTTGGGATGTTCGTTTTTGCTGAGCATTCTTTTTTTAAAAATTTTTTTTTTTCAACGTTTATTTATTTTTGGGACAGAGAGAGACAGAGCATGAACGGGGGAGGGGCAGAGAGAGAGGGAGACACAGAATCGGAAACAGGCTCCATGCTCCGAGCCATCAGCCCAGAGCCCGACGCGGGGCTCGAACTCACGGACCGCGAGATCGTGACCTGGCTGAAGTCGGACGCCCAACCGACTGCGCCACCCAGGCGCCCCTTTGCTGAGCATTCTTAAGCAAGTTGAATGCTTCTTCTCTAACAATGCACTTGTCACTTGACCAGGAGTATGCTTCAGTGCCAGTCGTGCACAATGACCTTCCCCATGTCTATAATGATAAGCTTCCTGAAGATTTCAGAAGGTTTTTGGATTTATGTTCAAGTGTATGACTCAAGCAGTTTTGAATTCTATTTGTGGGTAAATTCTTTATTTCAGACTTATAAACCGCTTGTAGAACACAACAGTAGAATGTTAGTTTCTGGAGTGAAGATCTGTGTTGTTGTTGTTGTTGTTGTTGTTGTTGTTGTTGTTTTGAGAGAGAGAGAGAGAGAGAGAGAGAGAGAAAGAGAGAGAGAGAGAATCTTAAGCAGGCTCCACACTCAGCACAGAGTCTAACACAGGACTGGATTCCACAACCCTGGGATCATGAACTGAGCTGAAACCAAGAGTCAGAAGCTTAACTGACTGAATGACCCAGGTACCCCTGATCTGTCTCTTTTTAAAAAAGATGGCCCAGAAGGTTGACTAAAATTACATTTCTACCATTGCAAGACTAATAGAGATGAATTTTGGAGAACCTTTTTTCCTTAGGTTCCTTAAATATCAAATTTAGATATTTAGTAAGAGGGAGAGTTTTTTAAATATTGAATTCCCAAAATGCAGACTTTGGTTTTGATATGTAAAAGAATAATTTTGTAGAGAGAACATTATCAATTTTGAGAAGAAATTCAAACTTGTAAATTTAATCTCAATTTCATGGAATTTTTTTCTTTTAAGAAATTAGAGTATGCAAATCGTCAGAAGAAAACAGACCCATTACAGCCAAAAGAGACTTGGGTTGCTTTTCGTTGGTCTCTTATAACCCCCAGTACAATGAGTACAAGAAATAAAAAAGCATTTATTTCTACGTTATATCGAACTGGAAATATTCTGCTCCCATAATGGGTCACTTGAGGTTTTATGTATGGCTTTTATAAACATGTCTGTTTCCCAATGTCCCATGTTGTTTGAGAAGCATTAGGTGAGATAAATTTCAAAGCAGGCAGCCCTCACTTGGCAAGCAGGTACCCATGTTTTAAAGTTGGTTGGAGAGTTAACGGCACAGGAAATGTGTCCTGAATTCCATGGGAACAATGTAGTTAAAAAGGTCAGGTGACTCCAGCATGATTTTTTTTTCTTGAACTTTTATTTTTCAACTTTTCACATAGAAAATGTCAAGTATACACAGAAGTAGAGAGCATAGTGTAATGAAAGCCCATGTACCCGACACCCAGTCTCAGCTTCCACAATTATCAACATTTTGCCAGTTTCCCACTCAACCCATTAGCTTACAGCATAGCTAAACACTAATTCTGGTTCACTCCTATAGAACTAAGTTTATAACATCATTTCCTTGAGAAAACATATCCTGAGTTCCGGCTAGGTGTTACAGGACCATCCTTTTTGGTTTTGTTGCAAGTTTCATCTATGGAGTGAGGAGAGAGGTTGTGGGCATAGGTGAGTCTCAGTGATGTTTTTTGGAAGAGTAAAGTTTAATCATGAAAGAAATCAATGCTAGATATCTTTCAACTCTAATATTTATTTTAATGTACAAAGAAAAGTACTAAGTCCATCGAAGATTGTTCTTATTGTTCAGTATTTAACCTTTAAGAAGAGGTTTGCTATACCCCCCAAAGGAGGTTGCCAACAAGATGGCGTCAGAGTATGAACATGTTGGTGTGTTGGTGCCCAAGGCCGCTGTCGTGAACTCTGTTTCATTCTTCTGCTTCTTTTCAGTGGTCTCCAAGATGGGTTGCTAAAGACTCTATCCAAGAAAAAAGTATTAGTTTCTATTTATATGTATTTTTACTCTTTCTAAGAAAGTTTATAGGCTTTGCTAATATTTACCATACAGATGACCATATAACCACCTTTGTCAAAATCCTTGGAAATTATCGACAAGACTATTTGAAATACGGATTTACATCCATTATCATTAATGATGAGCCTCATCCTAAGTATATATATTGTGCCTGGAGGTGTCAGCTGAAGATAGTACAAAGCTTTCAGAAAGGAAAAACTAAAAATTTCCAAAAGGTTAATTATTTCATCTTTTTCTCTCAATTCCTATTTTTTACTTTTTATAAAAGCTATATACTTCTCAATTCCTATATATAGCTTTATAAAAGCTATATATCTCTCAATTCTATTTTTTACTGTATTATAAAAGTAATATATTAGAACATGATTTATAAACAAATGGATATATTATGGGTACGTACTCAAAATTTTCTAGCTGCTAGGATGTATGATCTAAAAAGTTTGGAGGCTACTGATTTATTGGCTTGCTAATCTATTGTCTTATAATTTCAAAACTTGTTGATATGATTTAATGTTTATCATGTGTTAACATAACTGAGACCTTGATTATTTCAGTGGTTCATCTGAGATCATGTTATTTTTTGGTCAAATGTGAATGTTTTCTCTTACGTTTCCTGCTATTTGCCAGTACGTTCTGAAAAGTGTTCTATGGGGTGCCTGGTTGGCTCAGTCTGTTAAGTGTCCGACTCAGCTCAGGTCATGATCTCACGGTCTGTGGGTTCGAGCCCCACGTCAGGCTCTGTGCTGACAGCTCAGAGCCTGGAGCCTGCTTCGGATTCTGTGTCTCCCTCTCTCTGTCTGCCCCACCCCTGCTCACTCTCTGTCTGTCTCTCTCTCTCTCAAAAATAAATAAAAAACATTTAAAAAATTTTAAAAGGGGCCAAAACCTGAAAAGAGAAAATCTTGCTTATGTTTTACTTTTGGAGACAGAAGAAAAGTGATCACCTGTTTATTTGCCTCAGAGATGATTTTCAGCAGCAGGGGCCTCAGCCCTGGCTCTGTCCTGTTTCGGATTTGCTCCTTCCCTGATAGGCTAGATGAAGGAATGATGCAGGAGAGCTGAGTAACAGGCAGCCTCAAGTGCCAGCACAGCCACATGACAGCAGAATGTCAGTCTGTGCAACACTGAAGATAGAGAAGCCCCGTCGCTTCCTCAGGCCAGAGGGCTGATGCTTTACTCTGGTCAGCACAGCATCAAGCTGACCAAGAGAGCATTGGTCTTGACCTCCTGGTTGGCACTGTAACTGAAAGTGAACATAATAGTAGTCCTTCCAGACTTTATTATTTTGCAAAAGGTTAATTGCAGCTTTTAATCTTTCCAAGTATGAAATGAGTCCCTTTATAGATTGTGGTTTGTACTTTCAGCCAGATACGGCTTCTAAATCCAGTAGAGAATGGAAGAGAAACCCCTGACCTTTTACAGATGGGATCACAGGACCAGTCGGTGGGCCAGACAGCTGCAGCCCAGCTGACTGTGGTCATTGTCCCCTAGTGTATGCACTGTCTCCATTTTAACAGTTCCAGCCTCAGAAAGAGACAAGGCTTGTCTGAGCTGCTTTCATGTAGGTTGAGAACATCTCTGAGTTTTTTTATTTAAAAAAAAAAATTTTTTTTTAACCTTTATTTATTTTTGAGACAGAGAGAGACAGAGCATGAAGAGGGGAGGGTCAGAGAGAGGGAGACACAGAATCTGAAACAGGCTCCAGGCTCTGAGCTGTCAGCACAGAGCCCAACACGGGGCTCGAACTCACGGACCGTGAGATCACAACCTGAGCTGAAGTCGGACGCTCAACCGACTGAGCCTCCCAGGCGCCCCAAATCTCTGAGTTTTTTTAGTTGAGCTGTTGAGATGGAATGAGTTGCTGACTGCATATCTCTTTATACCCACTCCCATGTCCCATAACAAAATAAAATTGGAGAAATATCTTGGTAAGAAATTCAGGGTTGAGAATGTTAGAGAGCTGAGCAGTAGACGGTTGGGCGTGTTCGAGGAACGGGGTGCAGGCCTTGAAGTCTCTGCACTGCTCTCAAGTTTGATATTTGACTTAGATCTGGAAATGCTGTTTGCAGCTTAATCCAGGGAGTTGGTCAAGCTGCGGGAAAAAGTGGGCTGAGTGATGTTATCAAAGGCAATTGGGTTTGTATTGGGAGATCGCTTTTTGCAGGGACAGCCTGCCTGGTTTGGGGTCAGTAGGATGCATCAGGGGACAGAAGCAGGAGGATCATGCCTGGCCACCTCTTGGTCCAGGCGTCCGAATAGCCAGTCAGCGTCCTGACTAGTGTGGGTCGAGAAACAGCCCCTTTGAGTCTGTCAGGGTCTCCTTTCAAAGGTTGTAACGTTCTGGAAAGAGCTCTGCATGAGAGTCAGGAAACTTTGGTTTCAGTCACAGCACCTACCTTTCTCTGCTGTAGGGAAATGGCTAATTTAGTTTCTGTCCTGAAAAGCCTTTTTTGCTCTTCAATTCTTTTTTACTCTTTAATCTTAACTCTTAAGATTCTTCCCAAGGGTACCTATTCTCTCTCTTTTTTTAAGTTTATTTTTTTATTTTGAGAGAGAGAGAGAGACAGAGAGAGAGGGAGAGAGAATCCCAAGTAGGCTCCACTCTGTCAGCGCAGAGCCCGACGTGGGGCTCGAACTCACTGTGAGATTATGACCTGAGCCGAAACCAACTGAGCCACCCAGGCAGTCTAGGTGTGCTCAAGTATGATCAGCTTATTCTCTCGTTCTGTGCTATTTTGTGCAATTATAACTTGGTTTTCTCCTTGGGAGCAGTGACCAAGCCTTCTACTTCAAAGTAACCCCCGCCACTCTCTGCACTTGGTAGGATCTCAGCTCCTTCCTTTGCTTCTCTCCACTTAGGCAGCTAGAACAATACTTACCAGGCTGTGAAGAGCACACCAGCCTGTCCTATTCACTTGTGCTTTACATACAGATTTCATTTAATCCTCTTGGGCACCCTCTGAATTGGGCTGTGTTCAGGTATTCAGTCAACAAACACTCGTTACAACTCTGATTGTCTTGTGGTGTTTGTACTCAAGTAGACCATGCAGTTAACAGATACAGTGATGGGAGGAAGATAATAGAGAACTGAGCCTAGGTGATCATAGAGACTCCCTGGCAGAAGTGTCGCCTTTGCCGTGACCTGGGGGATGACCAGCCAGACAGAAGGTGGGCCATGCCATGGAGGGGAGGTGGGAGCCTGGGCCTCACAGTCAGGTAGACTTGGCTTAAGTTCTGGATTTGCCACTCTCCGGGCCACTTGTTTTTTTTTTTTTTTTGCTTGTTTGTTTTGTTTTGGTTTCTTTAAACCACTCTTTAGACAAAGCACATAACCTCTCTCCTCATTTTCCTCACTTGGAAAACCTTGGGTAATTGGCAGAAGTAGCTAATGCACCTGAAGTGCCTGGATCATAATATGAGCTCAAATGTCAGCTATTATTACAAATATTAATATTAATATCTTAAAATCTTATGTGTAAGATTTATTCTTTTTACTTACATATGCGAACTGTACTTCAGCAAAGTGCTATGAGCATGGAGAAGTTGATCACAGCTGGAGCAGAGGGTGAGGTGGGGACGGGGGAGGCACGAAGCTGGGAAGTGAGCCATGTTAGACGCTCTCGCTGGTGAGAAAACAGGGTAAGCGTCGTCCAGCTTGGCAGTCAGCAAGTGGTGAGGCCAGGATTGGAACACAGGTGTGTCAGACTCATGTTCTGCTCGTGTTTGTGGGCGGGCTTCAGGGCATGTGTTCGGACCAGCAGTCTGTCCTGTAATCAAGTATGATCAAGGGTCAGGCCTCGCTTAAGCTAACCACCGATGGTCCACCACAGACCATCCAACTCGAACCACGCAGTTGAAATCCTGACTCGTGGGTTGTATTTGTTTGTTGGCAGGTGTGGGCTGTAGCCTCTTGTAACTCCGTAACACGAAGAAAAGAACATGGTAGTGCGGGAAGAAGGCAATGTGAAGATAAAAGGGAAGGAGGGGCCATGGGAGCCTTTGCGTTTGGAGCGCAGCCACTGGTGGTTCTGAAAGAGCAGATAGGGAGAAGGAGGGCCAAGCAAGCCCCGAGCCAGGGGAAGGGAGCTTGGAGCCCCTTGGACCTCTCCCAAGGAAAGGCATCTCCTAGATTGTCTTCCCAGGCCTCGCCCTGCCTCTCACTGCTGTGTCTTCCAGTGGGGCAGGTGTACGGTTTTCTTTTCGTACTGTGTATGACTTAAAACTCTCTTTTCTCTTCCACATGCCTTTAAATCAGGTTGTTCTAGTATTTCTACAGTTTGGCAAGTGGCGGAGGGTGGCCTGTTACCTGTCAGAGCAGTCAGCAGAGGACAGCCACATGTCGTCTCAGAGCCACGGCCACGTTGGGGGGATGCGGGCTGCCCCCAGCAAGAACTCCGGAGGGCTGGCTCTCTGGCTTGGGAAGGAGCTCAGGCTGCTGGATTGAGAGCATGGCTTTGTGGCTAGAAGCCAATCCCTGAAGCCCTGTGGAAATGATTGCTCTCGTTAACCAGATGCAGGTACCCGCAAAGGGTATCCCACACATGCTGTGTATCCTCAGGTAGCCTCTCTTCTAGGTAGATGTGTGCTCAGAAGGAAATAATTCAAGAAGAGCAATCCCTGGTGGGGACCGTATGGCTAAATGGCTCATAGATGACACTGATAGCAGGTTGCTCTTTTAATCTCATTATCATTCCCTGACCCTCAGAAAGTCTTAAGCACCAGCCCTTCCATCCCTCCCTCCATGGATTCTTCTTGGTTTTAGTAGCTCTGCAAGTAACTGCAACGTGGCCTTTCAGCATGGCTCTGAAGTAGCCCAGAAAAATCGGATCTGCTTCAAGTCCTTTATTGATCTATCCGCCTTTAGAACTTTAGGCCTAGTAAGCCTATTTATGTAAGAAAGTGTCCTTTATTAATCTATTTGCCTTTAGAACTTTAGGCCTAGTAAGCCTATTTATGTAAGAAAGTGTCCTTTATTAATCTATTTGCCCTTAGAACTTTAGGCCTAGTAAGCCTATTTATGTAAGAAAGTGTTTTCTGCAACCAAATTGAAATAAAAAGAAAATGGTGGCTTGCATGCAGGAGATCTTTAGTGAAAATGTTGTTTGAAACCTTTTAGATAAACGTTGTTTAAAAAGACAAATATATTTCTAGAAAATGCATATTTTTTATAGTATATATGAACATTCACCAGATAGACCATATTCTGGGTCATAAAAACTTAACAAATTTAGGGATGCCTGGGTGGCTCAGTCATTTGGGCGTCTGACTCTTGATTTCGGCTTAGGTCATGATTTCACAGTTTGTGGGTTTGAGCCCTGCACCGGGCTCTGGTGCTGGGCTCGGAGCCTGTTTAGGATTCTCTCCCCCTCCCTTTGCCCCTCCCCTATTCATGCGCACGCGCGCTCTCTCTCTCTCTCTCAAAATAAATTAACATCAAAAAAAACAACAACATATTTAAAAGAACTGAAATTAGGCAAAGCATGTTCTCTGACCATCATGGAATTAAAAACTAAAAACCAATAACAGAAAGATATCTGGAAAATTCCCAAATATTTGGAAGTTAAACAGCATACTTCTAATTAGCCTGTTGGTCCAAATATAGTCATAAGGGAAAATAAAAAATATTTTAATCAAATGAAATTGAAAATACCTATCAAAAATTGCAGTTGGCACAGTGCTTAGAGGGAAATTAACAGCATTAAATGCTTGTTTTAGAAGTATAAATTACCAATATTAGGATTGAAAGAGAGGATATCACTAGACTCTACAGACTTAAAAGCATAATAGGGAAATATTACAAACCAACATTATACCCGGAAGTTGGGCAACTTCTATGAAATTCCTCATAAGACACAAACTATCAAACTACCAAAGCTCACTCAAGAAGAAATAGATAGCGTGAATAGTCCAGTAGCAGTTAAAGAAATTGAATTCATAGTTTAAAACCTTTCAATGAAGAAAACCCTAACCCTAACCCTAACTCCAGGTTCAGATGGCTTCCTTGGCAAATTGACTAAACCTTTAAGGAAGAAATATTTTACGCAAACCCTTCCAGAAAATAGGAGAAGGAGTACTTCCCAACTCCTTTTATGAGGCTAGCTAATATTGAAAGATATTGCAAGAAAACTATAGACCACTTTCCCTTATGAACTTAGAGGGACAATTGAACAAAATATTAGTAAGCCAAATTCTGCAGTGTATAAAAAGGATAATAATAGTGGTATGCTGGTAAGCTGGCTCTCTGGGACGAGGGGAAACGCTCTTCATACTGTTCACTGATTTCCAGGGTATAAAAACTCCCACCATGGCTAATTGTAAGCTAACAACGTGAGGTCACTGACCGTGGAGTCAGGGAGAGATGTGTAGAATTAGCTCTCGTGAGCTGGTATAATCCAACTTCACATCATGACCAATACATAATTTTCCTGAGAATGTGAGATTGGTTCAACATTCAGAAATCGATGAACGTACTTCACCATTATAACAGACTAAGGAAAAACACACAAAACACTATGAATCAAAAAATGTACTTAGTTCTACACTTAACAAAATAAAACTACCCAAACTGATACTCTTAACAGTACAGTCTACTTCAGGCCCCATTGTGCTCTATGTCGCCTGTCCCCTTTTTCATTTCATTGCTCTGATCATTGCAACACCTAGATTACACCCTCTTCCTGTGGCCACTGCTTGCTTATTCAACATTTTTAATAGATGCAGTGACACATTAGGAGGAGGAAGAGATACTCCTAACGCATACAAAAAAACAAAAAAACAAAACACCCCACTGAGATCTATAAAACTATATAATTGGCTCATAAATTTTGCATATATACCCCATGACGAAGGTTGTTTGTCTGTTTTTAACTTACATTCAGCATACTTTTTGTGACGACCTTTTTATGGTTACCCCAGCAGGGTGGTAACATGGTGAAATGAAGACCCAGTTCTCTGTTGATTTGGGAGCAGCCTTGGGTCAAAACTCCTGTCCTTTTTAGGGGCGCCTGGGTGGCTCAGTCGGTTAAGCGTCCGACTTCAGCTCAGGTCACGATCTTGCGGTCCGTGAGTTCGAGCCCTGCGTCGGGCTCTGGGCTGATGGCTCAGAGCCTGGAGCTTGCTTCCGATTCTGTGTCTCCCTCTCTCTCTGCCCCTACCCCGTTCATGCTGTGTCTCTCTCTGTCTCAAAAATAAATAAACGTTAAAAAAAAAAAATTAAAAAAAAAAAACAAAAAAAACTCCTGTCCTTTTTAAAGTCTTTGTATCAGCTCTTGACAAATTACTTGGCACATAGAGAGACAGTGCATGTTTTGATGAATGGATAATTGAATAACAGAGAATTCTGAGGATTCTGCATTTGCAGAGGCTCTCAGGTCAAGACTTCAGTGTGAGACTCAAGTACTCACCACGGAAATGGCCATTCTTTGAAAAGAATGGCAATCCCAACTGCAGTGTGATATTTAGTACCTCTCTGCTTGTTCCAGAAACATTTATAAAGTGAAGGGAGTGGAAGATAATCAATTAAAATTCCCTAGAGAATTTCTTTTCTTTTTTTTTAATGTTTATGTTTGAGAGAGACAGAGCATGAGCAGTGGAGGCGCAGAGAGAGAGAGAGGGAGACACAGAATCTGAAGCAGGCTCCAGGCTCTGAGCTGTGAGCACAGAGCCCAATGCAGGGCTTGAACTCATGGACCAGGAGATCATGACCTGAGCTGAAGTTGGGCACTTAACGACTGAGCCACCTAGGTGCCCTGAGAACTTCTTTTAAGGAGATCTGGGACACTGTATCATCTGAAAAAGTACTGTGGGGCAGGTGGAGTATTAGATGATAAATATTGATCACAGCTATGAGGAGAAGGAGCTTTAGCATAATTTTATGGTGTGTTAGGCTTTTGTGTGTTGTCCATACACTTTAATGTGTGTGCTGTTTTTGAAGATCAGTGTATAAGTACATTTATGTTACTGAGGGGAGACCTGGGGCACAATTTTACTCATTGAAGTTATTATATGTGTTTGGATTTTGAAATACTGTTGATCATATCTGTAATATTCAGTGCCTAATTCCTGATCATCTGCCTTACTGTGTGATTTCAGCGAGCCAGAAATGGAGCGGTAGGTGTTCTCTCAGTCCTGGAATGGTAGCATGAGTTAATATGATCTGTGACATTCTAAAGATGGTTTGCAGGTGACCTGAGAAGAGAATGAGTTTGGCTAATTTAAGAAGGCCAGACTGGATGGGATTATTCACCCCCAGGGGAGGTCAGGTGGAGAGACTTGTTCTGTTTACATGAATAACACTTTTGAGTTTCCTGATTTGCTTGTTAGCTTTAAAAAAGAAAGAAAAGAAAAGAAAAGAGAAAAGAGAAAAGAACCTTCTATTTAGAGAAATGGACATTATCATTCTCCCCCAAATCCAGATTTTTAGTTATCAGAAACATACTAAATTATGCCTCCACCCTAATTATCCTTCAAAAGCTGAGCACTTGTCTTAGCAACCTCTGGTCACCAATGAATTGACACTGGCGTCATAGTTAGGTTTGGTTTCAGTGTCCCGAATACCTCAGTGGTCTTCGTTTTCATAGCCAATCAGATTTGTACTCTAATTTTACTAATGGAAGTTTTTCTTCATCAGGGATGGATGAATGAGATTTACAACTATGATCCAGAAACTTACCACGCGACTTTGACCCATTCAGTCTTTGTTCGACTTGAGGGTGGGACCTTAAGACTTTCAAAACCCAATAAAAATATATCCAGGAGGGCAAGCTACAATGAAACAAAGCCAGAGGTTACCTACATCAGCCAGAAAATCTACGACCTTTCAGACAGCAAGGTGAGCCCAGCTAGTATGGGAAACGCAAATGAAAGAAAAGCATTTGGAATCTTGGTTGCTTTACTGCCTTTGTTCCCCTCAAAAAGGGTGTGTGTGTGTGTGTGTGTGTGTGTGTTTAAAGTATTAGTATAATTTAGGATGGTGCCTTTCATGCAGATCAGCCAAGCATCTTTTTAAATGCAGATTCTATTTCAGCAACTCTGAATGGGTCCTGAGAATCTGCATTTATGTGAGCTCCCAGGTGATACTCTTGCTGCTGGTCAGCAGACCACACTTTGAGGAACAAAGGCATAGCACACTCATCTGTTTTAAGGGTTATTTTTTTCCGTCAAACAAAAAGCTATGTGTAGTGGTTTAGGGTAATAACGACTGTAAATGTGGAAATTATGGGCATGTAAAATAACTACATTTTGATAAGGGTTATATGCTTCTGTTTTTGAGAAAGGTAAATCATTTGTTATTCCAAAAAGCTATAGGTTCTCTGTTGTTATAACTCATGTGAGAGATCTTGAAGTTTACCCCAATGCAGAAGTATTTAAAATAGTTTTTGTATAAATTCACTCTTGAGGCTAATAAACTTGAGCTACCATCTAGATCTAGGTGGATAAATTCATTTGTTTTTTTCCGGTGTAAGGTTGGCCCAGGATCATTAAATTCAGTCAATAGTCAAACTTAGTTGATGATGATCTACTCAATACTTTTTGTGCCACTGTTACCTAAAAATTACAGACACCTGTTAGCGCTTCCCGAATTCTTAAACATCTGCTTCTGAATGAGTTTGAGGAATAGCAGGTCACTTCTAAACATTTATCCCAGTTTCTTTTTTTAAAGATTTTGTTTTTAAGCAATCCGTGCACCCACCGTGGGTGGGGCTCGAACCCACACCCCCTAGATCAAGTGTCACACGCTCTCAACAACTGAGCCAACCAGGCGCCCCAAATTTATCCCAGTTTTTATAGTCGTGTTGTAGACAGGGTAGTAATTATGTCGCACTCATTTTAGTCCAAAAGGCTATGAAGTTTGCATCATGTTCTGCATAATATTAATGCACAGTGTGGCCAATTCTTAATTTTGTGTGTAAATCATCATTTCCCTTTCACTCTAGATTTATCTTGTACCTAAAAGTTTGGCTCGAAAACGAATTTGGAATAAAAAGTACCCCATTTGTATTGAGCTTGGTCGACAAGACGACTTTATGTCTAAGGCCCAGACTGATAAAGAGACTTCTGAAGAAAAGCCACCAGCTGAGAGAGAGCTGGGAGGTGAGGACCCTAAGAAGCCACCCCATCCTCAGGAGGGAACGAGATCAGGCCAGCGAGATCAGATACTGTATCTCTTTGGGAGAACTGGCCGAGAGAAAGAGGAGTGGTTTAGGCAATTTATTCTGGCATCTAAACTGAAGTCGGAAATCAAGAAGCCGCCTGGAGTCTCTGGAAGTAAACCAGGTAATGACATGTGTGCTAAATTCTTACGTATGTTCTCTCTGAAGGAGAACAGATTCTGAGAGAGATTCCCAGGTAGGTAGGAAGGAAGCCCACCCTGAACTGATGGTTGTCTAAGGAGTGTTCTCACGAATCATTTACCTTTTAGGCTGATTTCTGCAACCCTTTGCACCGAATCATTTAACCAGGGATGGAATGACTTGCAGATGTATGGGGTTTTGCCTTTCCTGGTTCCTTAGGATTATATTTATTTTTACATACTGTGACTCCTCTGAGAAAAACACAGGAGAACCTTAGATGTGACAAGGAGGCAGGTGAGTCAGGGCAGTATTTCAGGCTAGTGCTCTTAGGCTCCCAAACCTGAACATGGTCCGCCACGCCTGAGATCACCATAGAAATGCAGAGTCCTCTGGCCTCCCGACTCACATTTGTACCGAGGACCTGTCCCTCTGCCCCATGGACCCCACTTGGACCTTCGCTGAACCTCTCGGCGTTCTCTAGACCTACAGGACCCTGTCCTTCCTTTTTGCATATGCTGTTCCCTTTAACTGGAATGCTCTTCCCCCACCTGCACCAGGAAAATGCCAACTACTTCTTTAAGGGGCAGCCTGGAGGACACTACCTGTGAAAGTCAGCCCTGGGGCTCTCTTGTGCAGAGGTAGTCACGCCCATCTTTCTGCCCTGAAAGTCCTTCAGTTGGGCTTCAGTTACGATGGTTATTATAGAGAGCTGTGATTTCTTTGCCTGGGTGCCCAAATTCAAGGTCAGGGATTATGTCTCATTCTTCTTTTCATGTGGAATTGACCCAGAGAAAGTGCTTGATGAAAACCTCTGTTGAATGAAAGATGGTAGGTCTAGAATTGCCCTGAGCCGAGGGTGAGCACTTAGCTTTCTGCCCACTTTCCATTTGTCCCCAGGGGGTATGTCAGTTCTGTATTTGACCCTAAGTGATTACCAGGGGGGAAAAAAAGAGAAAGGGACTTACCAGATGGACTTCATGGCTTTCAGGTCTTCTGAATTATCTTGGAGAAGAATAAAAACTGTTCTAAAACATTATCTATTATTAGAGTGGAAGGTATTTTTCAGGCTAGGAAATAAAACCGTATATTTTTTTAAACAATCATTTGTTAGCATTATTGGCTGGTTTTCAGCTCAACCCAGTTGTGATAGTTGTTCGATGTTCTATGTTCGGTTTCCTCTGCAGTCACTTTTCTTTCTGTGAATTAACAGCCATCACTTCTTTGCTGCAGGGGTTTTGCCCTCACATAGCAGACACAACAGCCCCTCGG
This sequence comes from Panthera uncia, assembly GCF_023721935.1. NCBI lineage: Eukaryota > Metazoa > Chordata > Mammalia > Carnivora > Felidae > Panthera > Panthera uncia. The sequence continues at coordinate 17,101,004 of NC_064814.1, read as the reverse complement.
GGCACCTGACCCACAGCCGCAGCAGCAGCAAAGGCAGTGTGGAGGAGGTCATGTCCCAGCCGAAGCAGAAGGAGCTGGTGGGCAGTGTGCGGCAGAAGATGCTTCTGGACTACAGCGTGTACATGGCCAGGTGTGTCCCCCAAGAAAACCGAAGCCCCCAAAGGAGCCCCGTGCAGAGCGCGGAGAGCAGCCCCACGGCTGGGAAGAAGGTAAAGCTGGCTGCCTGGGCCGTGGCTTTTCTGCTTTTCTGCTTTTCTACTCAAACTCATTTCTACCTACGTAAGCACTCTGAGCACTTCTTGTGTACTAAGCCCAGCTGTAGGTACTGGGGACATGGGAGTGAACAAGACGGATAAGGGCCTTGCCCCTTCAGGTGGCTGGTACTCTAGTTGGTCGGGAAGACGGCAAGTGACAAACATCTGGTGGTGGCAAGAATGAAGGGAAAGCCAAGTGCAGGAAGATGGAAAATGACCAGGTAGCTTTTTTAGAGCAGTGGTCAAGGAGGGAGAGCCTCCTTGAGGAGGTGACATTGGGGCAGACACCTGACCAAAGTGAGGAACTGAATCATGAGATCTGCGTGGGAGTGGCATTCCAGGGGAGAGGCCAGCAAGTGCTGAGGCCGAGGCCGGGGGGCCGGCAGGTGGTTGGCGTATTCACGGAACTGCAATGAGGCCAGTGTGGTGACAGGCGGGGCCTCGTGGGATCAGTTCTGAGGAGGGCGGGACGCACTGGGAGGTTTTTGAGCAGGGAGTAATGTTGATCTATTTAAGGTTAGAAGCGGCTGTTCGTGGAGAGCGGGTGGTAGGAGGAAGAGAGCCGGTGAGGGGCTGAGAGCGGGCCGTGGAGAGTGGGGCTGCGGAGGGGAAAACCACTGGAGGTGGGAGACGTAGATGGAGGGCAGCTGGCTGGATGTGCTGATGAATTAGGGCTGGGGCGTGAGAGAACCGGATGAGCCAAAGATCACTCCTAACCTTTGACCTGAGCAACTGGGCAATCAGTGGGGACGTCCTCAGGCTCGTGAGCAATAGAGGTCTCATTCCTCAGTTACCTTTGTATTCTTAAATTCTCAGACTCCTTAGCTATTTCCAGTGCTTTTGAAGATTTCCCACGCGCATTAGTCCCACAGTGTAACAAGCTGGACATTGACTCAAGATCATCTGCGATAAGATAAGGAATATAAGCTGCCATGTGCCAGATTCTTTAGGCACTTCCATAGAACTACCTTGATCCCTTAAACAGTCTTGCAGATTAGATGCTCTTCTCTCCCATTTTGTAGATGGAGAAACAGGCTCACCCAGTTGAGTAGCTTAATTTCACAGTTGCTAAGTGACGGCATGTACAAAACCTGGCCTGGGGGCTCCCAGGCCCTCGGCTGCCACGACTGTCATTTTGCTGGACCTAAGGCCTCCCTCCGCTACTCCTCCGCTCAGGCCCTAAGCACCGCCTCCCGCCTGTGGAGCACAAAGCCTGTTTTTCTCATGTTCAGTAGCTTGCTACAGTGTTTGACCTCTTACAGTGACTGTATTTCTGTTCTTAACAGGAAGCACTTGGTGCCGCCTTCTTTGCGCTGTTAGCCAGTCATGGGTTTTCATTCATTGCACTGATCGCCTTCAGTGTGGAAGAGGCCCCTGAACCCTCACTCAGCTGACTCTGTCAGCCAAAAACAGACCATATGCCTCTGCCGGCCTCTCACCCACTGCCTCTGCCCTCTGACCTAAGTTACCGGCTAAAGTGGGAAGTTGACCTTCCTCTAGGCCGGGGTTGGGTAATACAAAACGATTCTAGGGATGTCCTGTTTACCACCAGCAAATCCCCCTACCCCAAATCCCTTTTCTCCCTGGGTTATCAGCTGTCTGGCCTCTCATCAGACTCAGGGAAATCAGGAAGATAATTGTATTCATACTAATGTAAGAAAATTATGTAATAAAATTGTTGCCTTTTGAAAGAGTTCCTTAAATTTAAAACAAAAACAAAAACACGGGCCTGGGTGGCCCAGTCGGTTAAGCATCTGACTCTTGATTTCATCGCAGGTCATGGTCTCATGGTCTCGAGCTAGATCAAGCCCCGCGTCGGGCTCTACACTGACACAAGCCTGCTTGGGATTCTCTCTCTCCACCCTTCCCCATCCGCCTCCCCCCCCCCCCCCCCCCGCATTCACACATGTGAGCTCGCGCTCTCTCTCTCTCTTTCTCAAAAACAAAACAAAGCAAACATGTTTTAGAACATTGTTTCCTCAGTGTTTCTTACATGTGCTTGTTGTATCATGTCCCCACTGGGGTCTGTGGAAGCCCCAGGAGGGGCTGGGGGGCCCTGATGGCGCATAGCCCAGCCCCTCAACCCAGCATCGCTGCCACTGGGGGATTCTCTACTGCAAACCTCCTTTCTGAGTGCTTGGCATTTACCTCTTTAAGTGTCAAAACATGTTTTTCGTCTTCTAAGTATGATGAAAATCTTTAAAAGCCACATTGCATTTCCTGGCCCCCTTAGGCAGAGCAGGCAGGGACGATGTAATCTTGGTAATTGAAGAACTTGACAACAAACAAATCCAAGCTTGTCGTCATGCAGGCCTGCTGAGGTCAGAGGCCTCTCACCCCGTCGGAGCCATCCTGGTGCGGATTCTGCAGCCGTTCATCTCCATTGCCATTTGGCCGCTGTTTGTACGCATCCTTCTAGCTGCTTTTCCTTGAGTGCTTCCCCATCTCCCACCCCCACCCTTAATGCAGTGACTCCAGTCTGCGTCTGCGTGGGCTGGGAAACCAGAGAGGCAGAACTGTGTGAACGGGATGACTGTCCTTTTGAAGAAGGCCTATGAGGCCTGGTGCCGGCCTCCAGCATCCACTTGGCCTGCCCGAAGCGTGTGGCGGCCTAACGTGCATAACAGTTACTCATTTTTCTTACCGACTTGTACTTTGACTAGGCTTGTCAGTGAAGGCTTCTCTCTGCTCTGTACAGTGTCAGCTGAGGAGGTCAGACTGGGGGCCAGAGGAGCTGAGGCATCCAGGGAGCGGAGGCCCCACTCCCACGGCTGGCACACAGATGCTGGTAGTTGGCTGGGAGCTCACTTCTCCGTGTGGCCTGGTGACTGGGTTCTGAGGGCAAGTCTTTCTAGAGAAAGAGCCACTTTTTATGACCTAGTCGTGGAAGTAAAATAACATCACTTCCATCATGTTCTTTTAGAGCAGTCAGTGTACCTTCCCAGGTTCAAGGATGGGGGTATAGATTCTACTTCTTGCTGAAGAAATAGCAAGTTCTTGGAAGGGCGTGTGGGTTGGGAAATACCATTGTGCCATTTGGGGGAAGGAAGATCTGCTATAGCTTCCTGTACTACTTGTATTTCTTTTCATGCTTTCCTTGAATTAAGTCAGGGGAAGTAGTTCTTAACCAGTTTTGCTTCTTATTAATTTTGCAGTTTGAGCAACCAAGGACCTTTTCCCTCCATTTTTAATTTTTTTTTTTTTAATTTTGTGTGCGTGTGAAACATTAACATGGTTCTAGAGATCAAAGCTGTGCAAAGACCTACACTCAGAAAAGGGCCATCTCCCCCACCCGATTTCTTCCCTTCCTCCATCCCTGATGTAAGCCAATCTCCTTAGTGTCTAGTTTATCCTTTCTGGCTTTATTGCCCCTTCTGTCTTAGTCAAATGGCAGCATATTATGGATACTATTTTGTACCTTACTTTTTTCACTTACCAATACATTCTGGGAATCACTCCACATCAGTTCATAGATGTCTCTCCCTCCTCTTGTTTTTAAACAGCTGCAAAGTACTTACTCCATTGTAAAAATGTTTCACAGTATATAGACATTCTCTCTTTTATAGGGACGTAGAGGTTGTTTCCAGTATTTTGCAATGACAAACAGTGTTGCGGCGAATAGTTTGTGTATGTGTATTTTTGTGTTGTTGGGGGTGTATCTCTAAAATAAAATCTTAGAAGTGAGGTTGCACATCAGAAGGTAAATGCACATGTATTTTTGTGAGGTATTACCAGATCCCCTCCGTAAGCATCGCACCAGTGTTTGTTCCCACCAGCCATGAATGCCTTTGCCCCCACAGTCTCGCCAAATATGGACCCTTTGGATGTGGCGATTACTGTTCATTCTTCCTGCCAAAGACTGGGCCACGTTATTTCTTAGGGTCCACTGCCTCTGACATAATGAGTCCGAGAGAAACTGAAAGGGCGCAGAGACAAAAAGGAACCCTTGACATTTTTTCAAGTTACGCTGTCACGTCACCAGTGTCAGCCACCGGCCAGAGCTTACCCAGTGTAGCAGGTCCCCTCCTCTTTCATAGAGGCAGCTTGGGACACAGCTCCAGGCCTTCGCTTCAACCTCTCCCCTTCCCCACTGTCCCCCTGCTGCTGCCCCTTGTAGGCCATGGTCAGAGCATCTCTTACCCTGAAGGCTCCAAGTCTAATGGCAGCATCCACCCACTGGGCCTCCTTGCTCAACGTTCACCCAGTGCCAAACTAGGTCAGGAGGTGAATGGGGCCACTGATGCTCAGGAGCCAAACTTGTGTTACAAACACCCAGGATGTAATTAGTAAATATAGACTAGGTTTGTATTAAACAGCACTAAAACAACACAGTAATATTGTACTTATTCTTACAGAAATTAAAAACATATTCAGGGGATTCTGCATATTGAAACCACTTTGGAGCTCAAAACTTGAATTATAAAACCACTCTTTTCAAGGAAAGGCCTGGTACTCCACCTGTTTAGTGGTTAGTGACCAGTTACCGAGCCCTGACCGGCCCTCGCGACTGCTTTGTCCCACAGCCACAGGCTGTGCAAGCCTCCGAAGTCTCCAAAGCCCTGTGGTATTGGCGCCGTTTTCTCGCTGTTCGGGCACCTCAACATCTAGGACAGTTGAGAGACCATGAGGCTGGCTGAGGAGGCCAGAGCTTTATTGTCTTGTCAAGGTAGTCTGCTTGGTTTGAGGAGGAAATTTAAATAGTAATTCAGAAAACAAGAAAATAAGGAAACTCTGTTTTTAATAATGTCTCCAGGTGGCATAGCATTACCCCTAGTGTGGTTAGCCCGGGAAAGGGGACCACAGGGCTGCCTGCAGATTTGCTCTTGGAGGCTGCTAGTTCTGTGTGCCCCAAAGTGGCCTGCCTGGGAGAGAGGACCATCGGTGGGGCAGTGGTTTGCCTGTCCTCCAGGAGCAAGGCTCTGATACTCAGATTGTGTCACACATTTCCATGCTCATTATCCAGGGAAGATCCTAAATGTTGAGAGATACTGTAGGCCTCCCAGGTTTGGAGTGTCCTGTCTTCATTATTACTAGTTGTACTAATTGTCTTGTTACCTATGAACTGGATTGTAAGATATTACTCCCTATTTGCTGTTATCAGATGAGAACCCTAAAAAGCAAACAGGAATCCAACAGAAACCAGGAAGTCTTAAATGGGAGAGTGGTTTTCCAAAACTTCCCCTTTCTCTGCTCAAAGACAGCTCTTCAAACATTTAAAAGTAGAATTGAAAAGTGCTCCTTACACAGTGAGTAAAAAAAAAACCATGAAACCATATAGTTAATTTAAAAATAAATTTTAGGGGCACCTGGGTGGTTCAGTCAGTTAAGCATCTGACTTCAGCTCAGGTCATGGTCTCACAGTTCATGGGTTCAAGTCCTGCATCGGGCTCTGTGCTGACAGCTCAGAGCCTAGAGTCTGCTTCAGATTTTGTGTCTGCCTCTCTCTCTGCCCCTCCCCTTGCTCATGCTCAGTCTCTCACTCTCTCTCAAAAATAAACATTAAAAATTTTTAAAATACATAAATAAATGTTAGAAAGGATACAGAAAATAGTTCAGGGAAAGGGGGAGAAGGAAAGAATAGTCTTTTCAACAAATGGTGCTGAAACAACTGGTATCCACATGACAAAAGAATGAAGTTGGACCCCTACCTCACACCATGCACAAAAATTAACTCAGAAGAGCTCAAAACTATAAAACTCTTAGAAGAAAACATAAGCATAAATCTCTATGGCTTGGGTTAGGGTAAAGCTTTTTTAGATAGGACACTAAAAGTACATGCAACCAAAGAAAAAATTGTAAAAAGATAAGGTAGGGCCGCCTGGTGGCTCAGTCAGTTGAGCATCCAACTCTTGATTTTGGCTCAGGTCATGATCCCAGGGTCATGGGATTGAGCCCCATCAAGCACTGAACGTGGATTCTGCTTAAGATTCTCTCTCTCCCCCTTTGCCCATCTCCCCAGCTCATGTTCTCTCTCTCTCTCAAAAAAAAAAAAAAGATAAATTATATTTCATCAAAATTAAAAACTTGTGCCGCAAACAATACCATCAAGAAAGTGAAAAGACAACACACAGAATGGGAGCAAGTATCTGCAAATCATATATCTGATATTCTAGTACCTAAAATAGTTAAAGGACTCTTACCACCAAATAATAAAAAGGTGAATGACCCATGGGGCACCTGGGTGGTTCAGTCAGTCTGACTTTTGCTCAGGTCATGATCTCGTGGTTTGTGAGTTCAAGCCCCACAGTGGGCTCTGCACTGACAGTGCAGAGCCTGCTTGGGATTCTCTCTCTCCCCCTCTCTCACTGCTACCCCCCCCCCACAAATAATAAATAAATAAACACTTTTTTAAAAAAGTGAATCACCCAACTAAAAAATGGGCAAAGGATTTGAATAGCTATTTCTCCAAAGAAGATAAACAGATGGCCAGTGAGCCTAGAAAAGATACTCGGTCATTAGTCATCAGGGAAATGCGAATCAAAACCACAATGAGATACCACCTCACAACCACTAGGATGGCTAGAATGAAAAAAAGATAATAGCAAATATTAATGAGGAAGTAGGGAAGGTAGAAGCGTTGTATGTTGGTGGTGGGAGAGTGAAACGATGCAGCTGCTATGGAAAACACTTTGGTAGCTCCTCAAAGTGAACCTCTAGCTGTGCGACCCAGCAGTCCCGCCCCCAGGCATACGGCCCAGAGAAACGGAAACCTATGGCCATACAAACACTTGTACACAAACGTTCATGGCTCCATTCTTCACAGTAGTCAAGAGTGGAAACTTCTACCACTTGATGAATGGATAGAATGTGGTAAACGCATACAATAGAATGTTATTCTGCAATAGAAAAGAATAACGTACGGACATGTGCTATAGCACGGGTAAAGCTTGGAAACATGATGCCTCAGAAGAGAAGGTCAGTCACAAAAGAGCACATATTGTATGATTCCGCTCATGTGAAATGTCCAGAATAGGCGAATTCACGGCGATAAATTGATGGTTGGTTGCCTGGGGACGGTGGGGACGGTGGTGGGGGTGGAGTTGGGGGAGAATGGCTAGGGGCTGCCCAGGAACACGAGGTTTCTTTTGGGGGTCATTAAAATGTTCTAAAGTTGATGGCAGTGACAGCTTCATAACTCTGTGAATATGCTAAAAACCATAGATTGTACTCTTTAAATGGGTGCATTATGTGTTATGTGAGCTGTATCTCCGTAAAGCTGTAAAAAAAAAAAAAAAAAAAAAAGAAGATACAAAACCATGTTAGTTTGATCCAATTGTTTTTTAAAGTTCTGTGTCCTAAAGAGTTACATACATTGAAAAAAAAAGACTGGGGGCGCCTGGGTGGCGCAGTCGGTTAAGCGTCCGACTTCAGCCAGGTCACGATCTCGCGGTCCGTGAGTTCGAGCCCCGCGTCAGGCTCTGGGCTGATGGCTCGGAGCCTGGAGCCTGTTTCCGATTCTGTGTCTCCCTCTCTCTCTGCCCCTCCCCCGTTCATGCTCTGTCTCTCTCTGTCCCAAAAAAAAATAAAAAATGTTAAAAAAAAAAAAAAAAAAAGAAAAGAAAAAAAAGACTGAGAGGAAATAGAATAAAAATGTTTTAAATAACTATATCTAGATAGTGGAATTATGGGTGTTTTCTGTAATAAATATGTATTGTTTTTATAATTGGGGAAACAGTTGACGGGCCTGGGGGAAGGGTCTTCCATTGTGCCTTCCCCTGGACCCAGCAGTCCTTTGTGAAACCCTGATGGCGCCAAATTGTGTGTGACCAAACCTTAGGAGCAGAGGCACTGAGCTCTCTTTGGAACAAAAAAAAGCAAGGTTGGCCTTGGCCTCCTGCCATTTGTTACAGGAAAGTTTACACTAAAAAATTAAGTAAATTTGTAATTTACTGTGGAGTTTAGCTTTTAATAAAAACTATGTCCCAGGGTGCCTGGGTGGCTCAGTCAGTTAAGCATCCAGCTTCAGCTCACGATCTCGCGGTTTTTGAATTCAAGCCCTGCATCGGGCTCTGTGCGGACAGCTCAGAGCCTGGAGCCTGCTTCAGATTCTGTGTCTCCCTCTCTCTCTGCCCTTCCCCGGCTTGTACTCTGTCTGTCTCTGTGTGTGTCTCTCTCTCAAAAATAAATAAACATTAAAAAATAAAAAATAAACTATATCCCAAGAGCTTCTCAGACGCTCATGATGGCCTCCTTCAGCTTCAGGCCGTCGGACTCTCCAGGCCTTTTTTTGGAAGTCATTTTGAGAAAGTTACCCTATCTGAACGTATGTATATAGTTGAAATGGTGAAATGAATATTCTCACATTCCTTCCTGCAGGCAAATAGCAATGTTAGGAAACACACGCATATTTATTCTGTAAGCTCTTACATTTTTATGACATTCATCGGAAATGAGTTCTTTCTAGTAGCCCGGTGAAGCCAGATTTTGTTCATAAAGCTGCTTCGATGCATTGTCAATGTTTTGCTGGCTCTTGGATTTTTCTTTGTTCCAATGAGTTTGTGAAGAGAGAAGCCTGGAGAAGGAACTGTTGAAAAGAAAAAACAACCTGCTTGTCGGTTATTTCAGAAATTTGTTTCCACATCGTATGCGTTTGGCTTGGAACATAAATTGTGAAATAGCCTTTGTTTCTTGCTCTTTTGTGCTAAACCCGTTTGCTGTGAATAACTAGTGTTGTAAAGAAAGGTTAATAAAGGGTAGACTCCCCCACGTGAGAAGGGAAAGTAACCAATCCTCTTATGTTGCCTACAGATCTAAGCAAGACACGCGCTGCCCTGTGTGGGCACAACTTGGCAATGTCTAAATACCCGGGGGAGGAGGACATTGTTCTTGGATGGGTGTTTACTCGGAAGCCTGTGTAGATAATCTGATAAGACTCAAAGACCGTAACCTCAGAGAAGCTGGACCATATCCCCTTGGGGGCTGGGCGCAGATGTTCAGGCAGAGAGAAAAGTGATTCCCAAAACCATGTCCTACCTGTGGCATGACTGAGTGCTCAGTGATCACAGACTTCTGCTCCTGCATCTAGAACCTGGTGCTAGAAATGTCTTGGTTAGGGGTGCCTGGCTGGCTCAGCCGGTAGAGCATGTGACTCTTGATCTCTGGGTTCAAGCTCCACGTCGGGTATAGAGATTACTTAAAATCTTAAAAAAAAAAAAAAAAAAATTCTTGGTTAATATCAAAAGATATTACAGCACTGGAAAGAACAGAGGTACTGTATATCCATTGAAGTGTTGGAATGACCAACATGTATTATTTTTGAAACAAGAGTTTAGTTGTTTTTAAAGTTTATTTATTTATCTTGAGAGAGAGAGTGTGTGCGCAGGAGAGGAGCAGAGAGAGAGGGAGAGAAAGAGCCCGATGCGAGGCTCAGTCCCACAAACCGTGGGATCATCACCTGAGACAAAGCCAAGAGTCAGACACTCAACCGACTGAGCCACCCCGGCGCCCCCAGAGTTAATTTTTTTTTTTTTTTAATTTTTTTTTCAACGTTTATTTATTTATTTTTGGGACAGAGAGAGACAGAGCATGAACGGGGGAAGGGGCAGAGAGAGAGGGAGACACAGAATCGGAAACAGGCTCCAGGCTCCGAGCCATCAGCCCAGAGCCTGACGCGGGGCTCGAACTCACGGACCGCGAGATCGTGACCTGGCTGAAGTCGGACGCTTAACCGACTGCGCCACCCAGGCGCCCCAATTTTTTTTTTTTTAATGAGACTCACCAACATTCCTAAGGGACACCCGTGAAAACACCCGAATTTAAAGGACTCCTAGAACACAAAATGTTCCCTGATAGTCTCCCCTTAGGTGCGATAACATTAGATTAAAAACCACAAGCAAACTCCCAGACCCCCAAAGAGAGAGACGGCATCTGCTCTGACAAGACTAGTGGACAGGTGGGTGCCACTCAGTCCACTAGGCCCTGTACAAGCTCAGTGACCGGTTCCCCTGCCTCGGACCCTCAGAAGTCCAGGCTTCAGAAAAGTCCATGTAGGTACATGCCACAGGCCTTTGGGGTACTCACAAGTCATCAGATCTCCAAGCGTCAGGTCCACGAGCACCAGGCCACCTGGGTACAGTCCCCCTGGCCAAGGCACACAGCTGTGATGTGGGCAGTCACAGCTGCCCGCCACAGACAGCGCCGGCATGAGCACACACACACTAAAAGTGTGAAGAGGGCGAGGGCGTCTGACGTGCGTTATGGCCGCAGACAGCCCATAAGGTCAGAGCAGATGCATTTGTACAAACCGTAGAGGGAAGAGGGAAGAGAAAGGGTGAACAACTCGCTGATTTCTGTGTTTCTTTGCTTTCCAAGGCAAATTGTTTCTGTAAGGCCGTAGTCTAATTAGAGACCTCAGCATAAGGAAATGTCTTGTCCCACCAGGTTTCAGTCACACCACCTTCCTCCCTCGGGACAGAGCAGGTGGAGATCAGGGAGAAGGAGGCTCTGAGTCAGGCTGTGCTGATAAATGAGGGGCCTCAGGCAGGACACTGAATGGTTCCAAGTCCGTTTCCTCATCCCTAAAATAGAAGTAAGGGTTCCATGTTTCTGGGGCATCGTAGGGCATAAATGAGGGAGCCTGAGAAACAGTCTTATCACGGGGCCTGGCGCAGGGTCAGGGGGCAGCAACAGTGACCACGGTGGTGGTCAACAAGCATTACCTGCACTGCCAGGTGCCCTGCCACACCCTACCTGGCCCTCTCCTTGCCAGGGTCCGTCATCTGATGATTAGCCTTGGAAACCGGAAACTAACTCAAATTTGTCCTTCTCCCGCCTTACACGCTGGCCATGCTAGATGTTTTAAGACAGGTTGTACCAAGTGGAGGTGAGACCCAGGGTATCTCAGTGGGCTGACTTGGGGAGAAGAGCTGTAGGAATTACACAGAATTCTCGAGAGCGAGCTCTCTCTAATCCAGGGCTGTGGTTCTCAACCTCACCTGTTCAGGACATCAATGAGAGAGCTTCTGAAAATTCTGATACCCGCTTAAATGAGTAGCTCTGCTGGGGCGCCTGGGTGGCTTGGTCGGTTAAGCGTCCGACTTCGGCTCAGGTCATGATCTCACGGTCCGTGAGTTCGAGCCCCGCGTCGGGCTCTGTGCTGACCGCTCAGAGCCTGGAGCCTGTTTCAGATTCTGTGTCTCCCTCTCTCTCTGCCCCTCCCCTGTTCATGCTCTGTCTCTCTCTGTCTCAAAAATAAATAAACGTTAAAAAAAAAAAAAAATTTAAAATGAGTATCTCTGGGTATAGGGCCCAGTGTAAGCACCCTCCCTGCCTCTCTCTCGCCCGAGAGGGCTGTGGGTTCACAAGAACCTGGCTGACTATAGGAGTCCTGGGCATGGGATGTTTTCGGGCTGCTTTGTGAGGACCAGCCTCATGGTTATATGTCTAGGAAGCCTCAGCTGGAAGAGATAGGCAGACATTTAATCAGAGATGTCATTAGTCAAAAGTGGGTACCAAGGTAATTTGGGAGGCAGGACAATCTGGTTGAACTGATTGTATGAAATATTAGCTGGTTCACAGGATGACTGGTAGTAGTAGAAGAAAACAGACAAAGAGGAGTTTTTATCTGCAGTGGTGGCTTTTGTTTCTCCTTTTTTCTATTCACTGACATAATGTGAGACTTATAATTTATAGGAAAGAAATACAACCCCCGTGATCGCCCATCTCTATAGGAAGGGAACCTTCAGTGACTTTGTAAAAATAAGCACCTGTCTTGTTCTCCAGTTGCTTTCCAGCTAATTTCGGTTCCTTTTCTTTTGCCAGTTGCCAGAGGCTCCACCCTCGGAGGAGGAAGAACAGGAAGCCTGGGTGAATGCCTTGCTTGGAAGAATGTTTTGGGACTTCTTAGGAGAGAAATATTGGTCTGATCTGGTGTCTAAGAAAATCCAAATGAAACTCAGCAAAATAAAGGTATCGTTTTCCCCACAAGAGGCTTCCAGTTTTCATACTTCTTAATTTGGAAGTTTTGTATCATTATATCGTAAGTGAAAAATAATTTGGCTTAAAGCATATAACATATGAGAACAACAGCTGTGACCTTGGCCCTATGACTGACCATACCTAGGGACTTAATGAATGTTCCTGTTTACACTTTCCTTTTTGTTGCCCACATTGTTATCTATTTTAGGTGATAGTCCAGAATCTGATGTGGGAAAATGTGAGCTTTTGTAGCTGGTTTGTCGTGTAGACCACTGCTGTCCTTCAATTAGTAAGGAACTTAAATTGTATTCCTGGAGCCCGCCTAGTCTCACCGTCTAGGGGCCGTGCCATCCCTTGCTGAGAAAAGTGCCAGACTACAAACCTCTTTCCCAAGTCGCGCTGCCTCTCCAGGCCGGGAAAGTTAGCATGGAACTCTAAGTGTGTCTGGGTTTGACCTTTACTTCTGGCCAGATGGTATTTTATTTTGGGCTCTCTCTTTGCTGAAAAAAACCAGTCCTGGTGCTGATCAAGGGCCCACTTGGAAGCAATTTTAAACTGCATAAATATTACTCACGAGTGCCACTAAACGAGTAACTTGGTACCACCTCTGCCAACCCAGAGACCTTGTTTAGGTTACTTAGAAGTAAGTTTTTGACCAAGCGAAGACCCAGCCAAGGAAGAGTCACTTCGGTCCCCAAATCGTCACTGAGAAGTTGCACAGTCAGCAGCTTAAATCAGTGGATCTTTCTGGGTCATAGATACCTTTGAGACGCAGAAATGAATGGATTCTTTCCATAGAAAAATGCATGGTGATGCAGAATTTTGCCCATGACTTCAGAGAGTTCAAGGACTCCAGGTTAGGAAACGGTGAGCTAAGGTAAAATTGCATTAGAAGGAAAGTGTGGGCATGGAGAAGCTTCGATGTGACTTTTCATCTTTCCTTTGGGTGACAGACCAAGCCCTGGGTGACAGATCAAGCCCTGGCAGGCTGTGTGTGCCAGCCGGAGGCCAGTGTCCTCTCTTCCCTAACCCCTGATGAAGAGGAGAGGCTGCCTTTGAGCTGCAAGAGTGGATCTCGAGGCAGAATTCGGGGCAGGGATTTGGGGGGGCTCAGCTGACACAGGCCAGCTGTTGTTTTTCAGGTAGATTGAGGGTCGAAACCGCTCTGCCAGCCGGGTCCAAGAGGAGGGCAGGTAGTGGCGGTAACCCTCCCGTGTTTGTAAACAGGCAGCCGCGCTGGAGCTCACTCAACCTCTTCCCTCTTTCTGGAGAATGGTGGAGAGCTTGAGTTCCTGGGTCAAGACACGCAAGCGGCGCCAACACTTCTCTTTTGCCAGAGGCCCTTCCCCGAGCGTGGAGGCCGGGGTCCCTGGCATGGGAGGCAGAGAGCGGGGCATACCTCAGCTCCAGACAGGACACTGTGCCCCCTGTTACACACATTCGCTTCTCTCGGGTGCTGGAAGTCCATGGAACCTCTGCCCTCCTGGCGGAGATCGGTGGGCTCTCTCATCCCAGAGGGAGTTGAGGGAAAGTCCTTGTCGTTTTCATCTTCTCCCCCTGCTGGTCACGGGCTTTTTCAGTTTACAGACTTAAAGCTGCCTTTTGTGTTGTGAGGTCAGAAGCGCTAGAAGGTTAGGATGGAGAAAAGTGGCCTAGATTCAGTAGTGCCAGCCGTTCAGAGGCAGGGGCTGCGCCCCCTCCATCGCCAGCCTCGGCACCTCCACCCGGACCTGAGCTGCTCCCCCCTGCAGACCAGAGGACACCCTGGACGTGATGAAATAAACAGAAGTAGGATAGTACTCCAATTCTGAACCTCCTACCACCCTTGCCAAGAGAAGTCTTACTATCACCAGTATCCAGATATCCCGGGAAGGACTAAACCTGGTAGCGAGTGTTGGTGAACGGCCGGTACAAGAGCCCGCACAGCTGTCTGCTGTGACAAAGATCTCCCCTGTCTCCTGCTTTCCCCTGAAGGCCTGACATGTGGAGAACTCTTTGATGTCCTTGCCCTGCAGTCTCAGTTTGTCACCCTCCCATGTGAGAGTGACTCATGTTGTGAAAGAGCAGCCCTGTGTGTGGATCTGGTGCCCAGTGATGGTTTAAAGCAAGCTGACTTTCTGCCCCAACAAGCAAGTACATTCTTGGCCCCAGCCGGCCCCTCCCAACACCGCCATGGGGCCTCAGTCCATCATGGGCCTCTTGTGCCCCGGGTCAGCGAATGTTGTTGTCGCAGACAACTTCCAGCGTTCCCCCCACCAACCTGAGAATGTTCCATACACCTGGATGTCCAGCTGGGTTTACTCGGGAGGGTAAAGAACATGCAGTGGGTTCTTACCTCACAGTGGTGCCTTTGGGTGGGAAGAAGAGAGTTTCTGGTTGAAAAGAGCAGAAGGAGTGACTTTTCCTTGCCTTCCCCTACAGAGTAGGAAGGAGGCTGACCAGGCTAGGGCCTGGACCTGAGAGTTTTGATTCAGATCAATTGTGATTTGGAGGGAGAGGGTGCTTAGAGATGTTCTAGAATCTTGGAGTTGGGCACTCTGGTGAATAAGTAGGAAGCCAGGTCCTGCTGAGTCCCTCCCCGTTCTGCTTACTGGTGATTAGAGCCCAGCTCAGCCCTACCGAGTCTTTCTCAGTCCCCAGTCCCACAGCCCTTCCCTTGTCTTAGGTCTCTCCTCTGCCCTTGCGGGGAACTGCAGGGCACAGGATGGGAGGACTGGGATGTTGGACAGGAGTCTGGGAACTCAGACCATCTCTGCATTCACTCCCCTTGGTCAGTGTCGGACTGCTGTTCCCACAGAAACACAGCGTGCCCCTGACTCACTGGGTATTAGAGTGCTGATAATAGACAAAACAGTCTGGGGCAAGGGTGCAAGAATTTGGCTACATTCTTGGCCAAGTAGCGTTCTGTAGGCTGATAGGGAGGCCAACTGCCACATGACATTGATGCCTTGGAAAAAGGTTTTCCAAATACAGCAACCACCAATTCACATGCACGTTTGAGTACTGTCTCTAGTCACATTTTGTCCATCACAGCCATCATAACCTCTCTAAACCTCCCACCCCTGCAGAAAAGCAGAGGTGGAATTCTCCAGTGAATCGTCACCAGAATCGACAACTGAAGAGGTCCAGCCAAAGTAGGCATTAAATCCATGCCTGGCTAAATGCTACCTCGTTTCACAGGAAATGTTTAGCATACATTGAAAAAAAAAACAAAAAACAAAAAACAAACCACAACAACTCACGATTACATTCTGAGTTTTATAAAATTGTTCTAATGTTTAAATGGAGAAGAACTCAGGAGAATAAGAAAATTCTGGGGGAAAGAAAGGAGAGAGACTTGCCAGATTTTAAAATGCATTATAAAACTACAGTAATAAAAGCAGTTTGATAGTAGTAGGAAAAAAACATGGGGAAGAGTATTGTCAGGGATTTGTCTCCTCCCTCTGCTGAAGGCCACCACTCCTGTCAGACAGGCAACCTCTCCACACAGCCATGCTGCCCAAGACCTGGTAATTGCTCCTTGCTTTTGCCCCTACAGGGAGCGGTAACCCTCCCCTACAGGGAGCTGCCAGCCCTGGGTCCTGCCCTGTCCCTTTTGGTTTTCCTACACTGGCCCACACATTATAAACCTTCCCCTGAATCAACTCTCCTCTCAGGTTACTCCCCTTGAGTGTGCTGTTTCTTGCTGGGACTCCCACTAATATAGCATCAGTCGGAATTTGCTCTAAAGAAAATAATCTGAGTACTAATATGCTTAGAAATTCCTACTTTGCCTCAAGATGACAGAATTAACCCATCCATGTTTCTTTCACCTGAATTTGTGTATGTGCATGGATTATTATTATTTTTAACCTGTAGTCCACTCCTCATTTCAGTATAAGACATAAATTAATATTTTTTTCCAATGGCTAGTCAGGTGTCTTACTGAACAACCAATACTTTCCCCAGTAACCTGTAATGCCACTTTTAAATATGAGATTTTCAGTACACTGGAGCCTGTGTTGAGCTGTTTTTTTCCTACCACTATCAAACTGCTTTTATTACTGTAGTTTTATAATGCATTTTAAAATCTGGCAAGTCTCTCTCCTTTCTTTCCCCCAGAATTTTCTTATTCTCGTTCCTTCTGAGAGTATGTTGAGTTCTAACATTGACTGGGTAACTAATGTCTCATTCATTGTTTACTTCTTTCCTCCAGCTCCCCTACTTTATGAATGAACTAACTCTGACGGAACTTGACATGGGGGTGGCTGTGCCAAAAATCCTTCAGGCCTTCAAGCCTTATGTTGATCACCAAGGTAACTCTTAATTGCCTCTAGCAGAGAATCGCCCATTTGTACGGGTGTTAAAATGTCTTAAAATGTCTCCATCACAGCAGATTGAATACCAAAGCTTTGTGTATAGAGGGAGTTTGGGGCCTTTTTAAGAAGCATCTGTCTCATGTCAATTGTCTTTTGTTCTTAACAGTCACAGCTTTCAGCCGATAGGGAATAGATCCTAATTCTTCTAGTCTCTCAGATCCTTGAAGGTCCTCACCCAGCCCAAACATGCCCATGTACCAGTTGGTGGGGCCTGGGCATTTGTGTGATTTAGAAAATAGCCCCTGCCCCGGATGGCTGCAGCCCTTGCGAGGGCTTTCAGCCCTGCTCGCCCCCAACGTGCACCTGCCCCAGCTTTCATCCCTTACCAGGTGCTGCCATTCTTCATATGCATTCGCACCTTTGCGTTGCCCCAGCTTCTAGGTTGCAGATTCTTTGACCTTCATGTTTCACATCTTGATGTTCCTTCCCACGCCTAGTAGGCGCTCAGTAAGTATTTGAAAAAATGAAGACGCGTTGTCAGCAATATTTTGAGAGTATCTGTCTCTGCTGGGGGAGGGTGCTCAGATTTGATTTTTCAGACATGCTCCTGACACCTTATTTACACCTGCTCTTGTGAGTTGGGGCAGAAAGAATTGATTAGGATGTATAGAGTTTAAATAAAATTATGATGTAAAAGGGGCACCTCGGTGGCTTAGTCATTTGAGCGTCTGCCTCTTGATCTCGGCTTGGGCCTTGATCTCACGGTTGTGGATTTGGGCCCCATGTTGGGCTCTGCACTGGGTGTGGAGCCTACTTTAAAGAAAAAAAAAAAAATGGACATAAAGACTTGTGTGTATTTTGTGTCACGTGATTTTAAAAGAACCATGATGGAGGAGTGCCTGGGTGGCTCAGTTGGTTGAGCATCAGACTTGACTTCAGCTCAAGTCATGATCTCACGGCTCATGAGTTCGAGCCCCACATCCAGCCCTGTGCTGACAGCTTAGAGCCTGGAGCCGGCTTCACATTCTGTGTCTCCCTCGCTCTCTGCCCCTCCCCCACTTGCACCCTATCTTTCTTACTCAAAAATAAATAAACATTAAAAACAATAAAAGTTTAAAAAATTAAAAAAAAAAATAAAAGAACCGTGATGGAAAATTTAGTACACAGGAATGGGGGGAAATCAGAGGCGCAAGCCAGGTAGGCGAGAATAGTCCATGAACAGGCCGGGAAAATGTCTCCATCGTGGAAGTGTTCGACTTCTTTTCTGTAGTATTCCTTTCCAGATGCACCTCTTTCCACCTAAACCAGATTGACATTATTCCTCAAAGGCACAGGAGCAAGGTGGGGAGAAAATAATTACAACTTTCCGAGGGTGATTATCTGTTTTGAAGTAAATGTTTGGTAAATTTATAGCATCTGTTTTTGTCTCTCTATAGCTGTATCAGATGGCTCTTGAATAGTTTATTTAATGAAATCATTTTCAGTGTTGTATACATTTGATGTGAATATAAAGAGATTTTTTTTTCTAGCCCTACAATTATTGCAGTTCTGATGATCTCTTTAGCAATATTTCAGCCTACAGTGAGCCCATATTTCCATGTTTTTAGTATTACATGGATTTCAGAGATAGACCAGAGTGTTATGTACAAGTCCAAAAGTCCACCTAATACCTGCATGTTAAGATCACCTGTAACCCCTTGATCATGTCTACACTTTGGTAAATCTGAGTGTTCCTGGGTTTGGTTAATTTATGGTTCACAAAGGGTAATTCTAGAAAAGATAATTTGCAAACAACGGTTTAGCTAGAGTTCTTTTAACTACATGTGAAAATTTTAAAGGTACATTATTTGTATGTTGAGCACCTAGCTAGGATCTCCACCTCATCGGTGTATGAGGGCTGCCTGCCTGTCTTCCTCTGGCTCTGGTGGGCTCTGGGCTCCCCTTTGCTCTTGGCTTTGTGAGGAATTGACTAGTAACAGGCTGGTAAATGATCAGCTAACATACACCTCAGGCTTAAAGAAAGTAAATAATACGTGTACGTGCTGTATTTCCTAATGTGTTAGCAGTCTGTTATCTCTGTCCTTTGTTGAATTAATAGAAATTTCCAGCAAGAAAGAAGCAGGGCCACAGCTGGGCTTTGCTGTATCTAAGGAGTGTCCCCGTAGCTTTGAACTCTGCTGCTTCCCAGGGCAGCTTGGTCAGGCTTTGAGTGAAATTCACCAAATGCCTAAGCCTCTTTCCTCTTCCTCTGGAGCAAGACATTTCACTACCCAGATCAAAGCTTTGCCAGTTTTTAATCCATTCGAGGCTCACTTAACTCCTTTCAGGGCAAGCTTTAGACATCTGCCTGCTTATGTAATAAGGAAGGAAATGTTATGAAAGAAAGGAATGATAAAAGACATAAAGCCTTTGGGTTTTAAAAGTTTGATCAAATTAGGTTTTCCCAAGTCTGCAAAGGATGCTTGTGATGATGGTACAACAGACATAAATGTAAAGGAAATGTGCTGTTTTGGATTCCATTGCTCTAAGGGAAACTTCACTTTGAAGGAAATGAAAATCAAGAGTGACTGGCTAAAATGGACTCTGGAAAGCAGAGCTCACCTTCCGGGGAAATACAAGCCCAATGAAGAAGGCTTCCACAGCCCTAAAGATGGGGCACCTTCTGGGGGAATCCCCCACACACCCTTCCCCCCCCCCCCTTTTTTGTTTCCTAACTTACTTGTTGGAGACAATGGCTGGGGGGTGGGGGTGCAGATACTCGGGCCAAGGCTGACTGGATCACTCCGTCCTCAGGATGAGCGATGAACGGTGGTTCTGAGCACAGCTCTGGGGCCGGGCTTTGGGATTCACAGCTCCTTGTCCTTGAGCAGTTTCCGTAAACCTCGCTAACCCCTCTCTGAAGTGGGGAGACTGTGACTTGATGGGCTAGGCTGGTCTAGCACTCAGTGAGTTAGTGCGTGGAAGGCACCTGGAAGGTGTGATGCCAAGGGAGCGCGGTAAGTGCAGGCTATTATTTTTACCATTGATAGTGGTGCCTTCGCTGCTGCTGCTCTGGGAGAGTTTAGAGTGTAGGTGGCTATGGTGCCCAGTTGACCCATTTTACAGGAATACACGGAAAGAAAAAGGCCATCCTCGGCTGTCGTGGCCTTGCCACTAAAAGGAGCAACGTCTGTAGCTCCTCCGAATGAAATCACATGTCGGCCACCATCGGCCTGTCTGAGTCCCAGGACACACAGCCAGTTTCTCAGGTTGAATGACCACCTTCCCCAGGGGCGTCTTCGCTCCCCATCATTGCAGGTGGCTGGAAGAGGGGAAGACTTGTCCCTTGGAAACTGGCTGTGCACCTGCTGCTTCATCTCTGACCCCTGCACACTCCACACACACCTCTGACTTGAAAAGGCCACGCGTGGGTCTCCTTTCTTCCTTCAGGCCGCATGGCAGTCAGATGCCCTGGAGGGTCAGAGCAGCACCTGCAGGCATGTCAGTCAATGTCAGGATGAACCGAGGATGTGGGCTCTGACCCCTCAGGCTCACAAATTCATTTGTCTTCAGGACTTTGACTGCATGTATTTAAACCTACAAATAGGCACTGAGCGTCCACCACAGACAGAGTGCCATCTATTTCGAGATTCCCAAATAACAATAAGCTTTGACAGAAGGTGTTGGATTCTGTGGCAAGAGTACCGTGTCCCACAGGAACAGAAACCTTGTCTGTTTTCAGAAATGCCTTTGGTCATGACCGGTGGTATCTGCCATCTACGACTTGCCTTCCGGACCTTGACCTTTAGTGCCTGGTGCTTTTATCAGGTGCTGGGACCGAAGTTACTTTCCCACTGAGTATTGCAGAAAACTGGAACCAGAGCCGATCTGTGACCTGCCCATTCCTTCCACTACGCCCTTGTTAAGAACCTAGAGGAGAGGGGCGCCTGGGTGGCTCAGTTGGTTGGGCGGCCGACTTCGGCTCAGGTCATGATCTCACTATCCGTGAGTTCGAGCCCCGCGTCGGGCTCTGTGCTGACAGCTCAGAGCCCGGAGCCTGTTTCAGATTCTGTGTCTCCCTCTCTCTGACCCTCCCCCATTCATGCTCTGTCTCTCCCTGTCTCAAAAATAAATAAAACGTTAAAAAAAAAAAAAAAAAAGAACCAAGAGGAGAGGGGCACCTGGGTGGCTCAGTCGGTTAAGCGTCCGACTCGATTTCAGCTCAGGTCGTGTTCTCACGATTTGTGAGTTCAAGCCCCTGTTTGACTGACAGTGCAGAGCCTGCTTGGAATTCTCCCTCCCCCCCATCCCCCGCCTTTCTCTCTGCCACTTCCCCGCACACACTCGTGCACACTCTAACTCTCTCAAAATAAATTAAGAAGAAGAAGAAGATACAGGAAAACAGCAGCCCAGAGTTGAGCACAGTGACAGGGCCAGACTGTGGGGCTCAGCCCTGACAGGAATGGGCCCACACTTTCTGACCGGATCATGCTGCAGAAGGAAAAATTACTTTTTTGTGGAAAGGGAGAAAAATACCATTTTGTGGAATTTGGTTGGGATGGAAGAGAGGAGACTGATTCAATCAATCTTGAGAGGCGGAGCAGTTTCCGAGAACAGTTACAGGTAGACAGAGCGGCATCAGTCCTAAGAGACACACCCAGATACAAGGAATGCTGGTTTTCTGTGGTATTTGAGTGAGCAGTATGGCATCAGGAACAAGACAGTCCCTGGTGTGCTTTTCTCAGAACCTGTAACTCCAACGTCTGTTCTTAGTAATATATTATTAAATGTTCCATTTTAAGAAGTTTGTTCTTTGGATGCCAAATGTTGATTCTCAAAGTGGAAACCAACCAGTAACAGTTAAAATCAGCAGGAAACAGAGGAGCAGATGACACAAGGGCCAAGTTCAGGTGAGCGCGGCTTTCGGTTCTTCTAACCCCGCCGAAGGAACGGGTGCCCTGTTTAACCTACTCCAGTGAGACTGATGCCTTTTAGTTACTTTAACAGTGGCGAAACCGTGAGCTGCCGAGAGAAATTACTAGATTTTTTTTTTTTTAACATTTATTTATTTTTGAGACAGAGACAGAGCATGAGCAGGGGAGGGGCAGAGAGAGAGGGAGACACAGAATCCGAAGCAGGCTCCAGGCTCTGAGCTGTCAGCACAGAGCCCGACGCGGGGCTCGAACTCACAGACCGTGAGATCATGACCTGAGCCGAAGTCGGACGCTTAACCGACCAAGCCACCCAGGCGCCCCGAGAAATTACTAGATTTATGTGGCCCCAGTGAGACTGTTCCTGTGTCCATGGCGTCTGTCAAATAGAATACCAGGAGGAGGCCAAAGGACCCGTATTCTAGTTGTCTCTGGTGACACTCACTAAGGCGTGCTTGTCTCCCAGGACACCTCCGGCCAGTCTGCACCAGGTGGCCGTAGGCCGTCTTTGTCCGTCTTCAGGCATAAGGTGCCTGAGGGCAGGGATTCATCTCAGTGGCTTCAGCTCTGACATCTTGCACTGAGAACTCAAGGAACATTTTCGGTGGGGCAGGCTGTGACCTTTGCCTCAGTCTCCTTCTGAGCAGTGGCAATGGTGACTGCTCCTTCCCTCATGAAGCTGGAGAGCGGAAAAACAGCCGTCGGAGCTCCTCACAGGTGCTGGCATGAAAACCGACTGAAGTCGTCATTGTCCGTTTTGTTCCCCATGTTGCCACATCACGTGCCAATGGTACAGGGACTTGTTAGTCATCAGCTACTACTCTTCACATGAGGACCGCTTACGTGGGGGAGATCTGTTACAGACTGAATGTTTGTGTCCCCTGTCCCGTCCCCCCTCCAACTTCGAATGTTGAAGCCCTAACCTGCAATGTACTGACATTTGGAGGTGGGGCTTTGGGGAGGTGACCGGGTTTAGATGAAGTCCTGAGGGGGAAGGGTCCTCCTGATGGCATCGGTGCCCTTATGAGAAGAGACCAGCCAGCTAGCTTGCTGTCTCTGTCTGCCGTGTGAGGACACAGTGAGAAGGTGGCCTTCTGCGAGCCAGGAAGAGGGCTCTCACTGGGAACTCACTAGGAACTGAATTGGCCAGCACCTTGATCTTGGACTTCCAGCCTCCAGGACGGTGAGAAATAAGTATCTGTCGTTAAGCCAACCCAGTTTATGGCCGTTTGTTATAGCGGCCCAAGCAGGCTAATAGGAGACCCTTTGTTTTCATGGCCTTTCTGGAGAACCTCTCTGTACACTGATTGCCATACTCCTGTTTAAAGGCTTCAGAATTGTCCGGCTCAACGTTTGGTTTTTGTCCTCGAGTGCTAAGAGCAGGCGGTTATAGAGAGCAGCATTTTGTTTTATTTTATCTTATTATTTTTTTTCAATATATGAAATTTATTGTCAGATTGGTTTCCATACAACACCCAGTGCTCATCCCAACAGGTGCCCTCCTCGATGCCCATCACCCATCCTCCCCTCCCACCCCCCATCAACCCTCAGTTTGTTCTCAGTTTTTAAGAGTCTCTTACGCTTTGGTAGAGAGGAGCATTTTAAATGAAATGCCTCGCGAAAGGGTCTTAACGTTTGTCCAGAGCACAAAAGAAAGAGCTCTCTGCACCTACATTCATCCGGGCTAGTCGTGTTCAGCTTGGTGAGCATTGAGACCCCGGTCATGGAGCAGGGCGTGCTCCCATCCTTACATTGTTGACGCAGGTTGTCCGCACCGAGAAGACAGCCTTTCTAGTAACTGTTCATTTCATCTTTCACTCATACTGGCAGGAGCATCCTGACTCACCCATTATGTAACCGTGTGGTCTCAGCTCCAGGTTGTGTGAGCTCCAGGCTTTTCAGGATGCTTTTTGGCTTGCTGAATCATTGTCACAGAAGAAGATTTTTCTTTGCACCTAATGCTAAAATAGTCTTCCCCTCATCTAAATGCAAGCATGTCATATTAAAGTAATCTGTTGGAATGGCTGCAGTTTATATCTGGTTTTAAAAGTTCTCAGGCCAATCTTGACTCCTGCATATTCTCCCTGAGAACCAGGGCTGAACATGGCCCTGTGGGTGGGCCTATTGGGGCATACACAGTGATACGAAAACAGACCCTGCTCCTCAGGCAGAGGCTCCATCAGATAGATGTCCATGCTTCGTGCTCTCCCCAGCCCAGACAGGACTCTCTGCCTACCTAGTGCCCCATTGGCCCCGTGGCTTTCTCTGGGCTGGTCCCCGTCTGCCATGGCAACAGCGGGAACCTAGGCTGGAGCATAGAGTCATGGAAGTAGCAAAGTGGGCTGGCGACAGCAGAGAGAGGGAAGAGCCCCAGCTGGGATGGACATCGCCCTCCCCTGAAGAGGCAGCGCAGCCCCCTTGTGCCCATTAGGAAGCCCGTAAACAGAGGTCTAGAAAGTTCCAGTGGAACTCAAGCCCCAGTCCACATGCCAGGGCTCCATGTGCGCCTTCCCTCTGCCTTCCCCACCCCAGCTCCTAGCAGAGGGGGCTCTGGACCACACATCACTGGGCTGAATGTCCCAGTTATTGGGGCATAAGCCAGCAGTGCACTAAGCTATAGTCACACCTCCTCATTTAAAGAAACAAACAAAACCTACTTTATAAGAAGTAAAATTCTGATGCCTTTAACACGACCATCTTCAGAGGCACTATATGCTATTAATATTTATTGGAAGCCTGACCAGGGTTTTCAAAAGAAGTTATTTCTGAATATATACAGCAGCCAGGTAGTTTGACTTGTATCGATTCTCAAGTTAAAAAAAAAAAAGTGGAGGTATTATACAGCAATAAATATCTTCTTTATTGATATTCTATCTATATTGAGTTGAAAACCTATTAATATCTAGCCTTTTGCCCTATTCCCTTCTCCTGGAAGTGATTCTGACTAAATGTCTTTATAAAAGCAGACGTACCCTTTGTTTCCAGTAACAGTACCTTTGAAGAGCAAGCTAATTGATGATTTTTAACTGCTTAACATAAGCAAGAAATAATGCAGTTTTGTGAGTTGTGACAAACAAGACAGTCACAGTTGATCTGCATATCACTTAATGTCATTCATGGGAAATAATTACCTTCAATTATGATGAAAAGAATTTGTTGAAGACAAAATGGAAATTATTCTGCCTTTAGTGAAGAATTATACCATTAGTGCTTCTTGAGGTTAAGCAAAGCTTTTATCTGAAATGGTGGCCAAATAGGGGATAAGTTATTTACTGTAATTGCTTGAAAATGCTGCTGTGTGTGAACAATGGTTTTAGATTAGTTTCCTGCTTCCTTTCAGATGTTGTCATGTGTCTAATGAGGATCTATGAAGTTTATTAACATTTAAACACCCACATGAAGGATCACATTTTGATTGAAAGTCCGTGAAGTGTTACAGAATCCTGAGCTGAAAAATCACAGCCTAGCATGTTCTATTGCCAAATCACAGAATCCTGGTGTAGAAGGTCATGAGATGATCCCTGTTTGCATTTTAGACTTCTGGTCAGTGACCACTTCTGTTGGTGGGCCATCCCAGTGACATTCCACAAACTTAGATATGATCTCATTGACAGTGGTATTGTAAACTAGGGTACAAAGTGGTTACCCCACTTTATCTGGATAATTCTGGGGCTTGAACATTAATTATTTTATTTCCATTACTAGGCAATTTCCAGAGAGAAAAGGGTGCTAAAAGTTTTTGTCCCTATCTTTATCATACTGAGCTCAATCTGGAGCATTTTCTGTGCTCCACTGTCCCACCAACATGAGATAATTTCAAGACAGTGGTTCTCACATGTGTCTTTAAAGAATAGCCCAGCTTTGGGGTGCCTGGGTGGCTCAGTCGACTAAGTGTCCGACTTCGGCGCAGGTCATGATCTTACAGTTCATGGGTTCGAGCCCCGTGTTGGGCTTTTTGCTGATAGCTCAGAGCCTAGAGCCTGCTTTGGATTCTCTCTCTCTCTCTCTCTCTCTCTCTCTCTCTCTCTCTCTCTCTCTCAAAAATAAATAAACATAAAAAAAAAAAAAGAATAGCCCCTCTCTTCCACCTCATAACTGGCTGGGAATCAGCAGACTTTCTCTTGGCTTTGCCTGGGTCAAGCCATCTCCTGTTGGGAGTGTATTTTCTTACTAAATGTGAGAAGAACCCAGAGGACTGGATCCTTCCAATGCTGACAGGTTCGCTAAGCTCACTGTGACTGTTGTACTGGATATTTACATGTTGGCAAGCTGACAAACGCTTGAACCATTTCCAGGAGCTTTTCTTCGCATGACCTCCCCTTGCATGCAGTAGTAGTACAGGCGATACAAATCTATAGACTTTCAATGTGATATAAATTTTTTTTTAACTTTTTTTAATGTTTTATTTATTTTTGAGACAGAGAGCGTGAGCCAAGGGAGGGGCAGAGAGAGAGGGAGACACAGAATCCAAAGCAGGCTCCAGGCTCTGAGCTGTCAGCACAGAGCCTGACGCAGGGCTCGAACTCATGGACCGTGAGATCATGACCTGAGCCGAAGTCGGATGCTTAACGGACTAAGCCACCCAGGCGCCCCATCAATGTGATATAAATTTTTATACTGTCGTTGATAGTCCTGTTTTCCTGGGGGGAAAAAACCTTCTGTTTTTTGCCCTTTCTGCAGGACTCTGGATCGATTTGGGAATGTCCTACAATGGGTCCTTTCTGATGACTCTCGAGACCAAAATGAATTTGACCAAACTGGGGAAAGAGCCTCTTGTTGAAGCCCTGAAGGTTGGAGAAATTGGCAAAGAAGGGTAAGGGGCCATATGGATTTACTAATCCAACCCTGGGGAACCAACCTCTCCCTCTAGCATTTGAGAAGCAGCTTTGATGTGTAGTGGCCTCAGATGTTATGTTGGGTGAGCTTCCACGAGATTGCTTTTGGACCACAGAGGATTTCAGGGAATGGTTCCGTAGTTTCGTCCCCCAAAAGCTGTGAGTCCCCACCTCTGCTCAGCACCTTTTGGCCTCAGTGCTGCCATTGGGGGACACAGCATCGATTATCCAGAAAGCATCACTGACTCAGACCGGCGGGGCAGGTTCATCTGCACAATAAAATGTTCTGTGAAGGGAATCGTTTGGAAACGTCCTCCTTCCACCCACAAACAGCAATGTGTGGGCAATGCGAAGGTCCCTGGGGGGTCTATCTGCTGTAATCACAAAGTCAGAATTATTTATAATAAGATAATTGATTTTGTAGCCAAGAGGGTGCTCCTAAAGTGTTTTGGGATGTATTTTCTCTAAATAATACAACATTGATTTGCTTAGTAGTAAATTCCTCTCTTTGTAGAAGACGCTGCATCTGCTGCCCAGTTTGTCTGATTGAGTAAATATTTCAAATCTGTGCGATAGTTAATGAAGGTTGATTTATTTTTTCCTTAGATGCCTTAGAATGGATAAGCTGGAACTTGTACATTTCCATACCCCTTAAAAATGACTGCTTCTGACTGAAAATGTAAATTTGATTATTGTTTTTACCAAACTAAAAATGCTAAGTGGAGTCTATTTCTCATCTCTTTACACCTTTGGTGTGGAATTGACAGTACGATGACAGGAAAACCCCACAAGGACCCACCTTGTCAGGGTCTGAATATGAGACACAGACTCTTAGATTTTTGTTCAGTTATGATGCTGACCTAATGATTGTATTCATACATGTGGTAACAGTAGATGGGGGGGGGGGTCTTGCATTTGAGAATGTGCTTTTACCTACTCTGATTTATCCAGGTTACTTAATGAAATGTTCCTATTTTAATGATTGGAAAGTTTCCCCTGCCGTATGCAATCTAACCTGTATCTGTGCTATTTTCCTTTCATTTTTCTGCTATTTGTTAAAATGTATTTGGATTCGGCAATCTGTGGATTGTATTTTCTGGTGAGTGGTGTTTATTAACTCTCCATGTAGCATTTCATGCCCTGTAGGTGCTGAGTCTTGTTTGGTCTCGTGTGACACCACTAGGAAGCTTGTCCTTAACATGTTCCTGGACGTAGAGGCTCAGTTTATAGACCTGAGAGGATTGAGGTCAGGGTATTTAAGAGGCTTTCCTGGGAGGGAAAATCTTGCCAACTTCCCTGATTTGAGTTGCTGGGCGTTTGATCCAATCAGACTCAACTTCCTGTGCCTGGATGCCCCCACCCCACTGCCCTGCACAGCTGCACTATCAGCCATCCAGCCTATGAGATGAAGCAGACTCTGGGCAGAAGCAACCTTGAAAATGAGGTCTAACTACACAGGAGCAGGACAGAGCAAACTTCAGTCAGAACCTTGTGGAAGGAGCCTGTTCTGGACACAGCCCTGTGCCCAGCACAGAGCTGCTGGGACTCCAATAGAAAGGGAGGTCTTGGGCAGCAGATGAGACCCCAATACATCCAAGTCCCTGAGATCCTGGCCACTTAGGTATTCCATGAGTGCTGTTACTCACGTGGCTCTCTTGGCACAATCTCAAGTTCATAAGCCCTGGCTGAACAGGCGGACCTGTTTCTGAGTAAGCAGTGTTTCACTAGACTGCATGAAAAATCTCCTCTGCTCCGGGAATACGATGGTATTTGTCTGTAATATACTTAGAAAGTACCTTTTTTTTTTTTTTCCTAGTAGAGACTGGGATAAATGTTTTGCTTCTTCCTGTGAGGGTGTTAAATATGCTGATGTGTAATGGGCTGTCATTTAATTTTAAAGGCAAGGAAAACATGCATTCCCAAAAGTGCTTCATTTGGGAGAAAAAGGCCTGGAAAAATGGACCTTTAGCCTTTTCTTTTTTACATAAAGGACCCCTTTTGGGGAATCTGAGAGCTCTGGATCCTTCTCCCTGAAAATGCCCACTCCATCTGGCTCACAATTTCTGAGTGCACTGAGAGCCTCTGAAAGCCCATCCATAACTAAGAACCTAATCCCACAAGTGATTCTAGAGTCCACTTCTTCACTTCCTCAGTCATGAGCATATTGGAATCACCCTGAGTCTAAATACCGAGGAGAGACGGACGTCAGTGTACGTGGTAGCTACTGTTCAGCACGCGATCTTTGGTACCGACGTTTCCCTCCACAGTGAATCTCTCCAGAGATTAGGCTCTGGCGGGGCCTCTGCTTTGTTTCACCGCCTTCTTCGGTCCCCCTTCAAGTGTGCAAGTGATTGTGCCCCCGGGGGAGTCTCTAGAAGATGCTGCTCAACCTGTGGGAAGTCCTCCTTACTGGTAGAACGTTTGTTCATGTCCTCACATTATTACCCTGAGGATGACAGTGAGAAATTGAAATCTGCGTGGCTTTATTCTAGTGAAGCCCTTTCTCTTTGAAATATGTGTATACTTTATATTTTTAGGCATTTTTCCTTCAGTCTTGATTTCCCAAATAGCCATCCTGTGGCACGCTGTCATTAACATAACTCTGGGCGATAATGTGCTCAAAGTGGAATTCAGGTAGCTAGCTGAGCGGCCATAACTGTATTCGACCTGAAGAGGACCAGAGCGAGTCAGTAAGGGAAACATCCTACATGTTGGCCGCTGTCTAACGGAACCGTGGCTTTGGAGTAGGGCATGTCCTGTAAGGCACTCAACCTGTTCATGCGTTACCCTTGCAGCCTGGGTCCGGTGTGCAAGTCCCCGTAGGGAGGCCCCTGTGACCTCCATATTGGGTCACTAGTCCACAGCGTAGCCCGGACCACCACCACCCCGAAGCCCCTGTGTTTTGGGAGCCGAGTGCCTGCAGCCCACACTGTGACTCGGTCTAGCTGGGAGGGTGTGTGCACGCGTGTGTCTGTGGCAGATGCATGGTGCTGATTTCACTTAGAGAAAGTGAACACGTTCTCCCGTGCGTGGCCACCTCACTGGGCTGCTTAATGTAACTATGCAGCCTTCACTTAAAGCATTCTTTGGAAGCTGCCTTTTAGGACTGCCTCCAGAGCCTGTGACATTCTTTTAACTGTTCTGAGTATCAGCGAATCATCCTGCTTTGTAGATGGATTGGATCTTAGAGAAATTGCTAGAAGTTGTTCAGGGGTGATGGTGATCTTGAGACCAAGAAATAAGATGTTTGGTCCAAGATAGAGTATCAGTGATAAAATAATTCATTTTTTCTTATGTGTCTGGCTCCAAGCACGTATCCAAAGATTTTTAGCAGAGGCAGCAAAACTAGAATTAGCCCTTTAAGGCGGCTCTTTGAGAGGATGTCATACTCATCTGGATTCTAAGGTGTGTTTTAAAAAAACTAGGCTTGTTAACGTTCCGGCACATCTTTTCATTTTTTTTTTTCAATGTTTATTTTTGAGAGAGACCGAGCATGAGTGGGGGAGGGGCAGAGAACCCAAAGCAGGCTCCAGGCCCAGAGATGTCAGCACAGAGCCTGACACGGGGCTCGAACCACGGACTGCGAGATCATGACCTGAGCTGAAGCCAAACACTGAACCGACTGAGCCACCCAGGTGCCCCCCCAGCACATCTTATATAAGAATGTGCAGGGTATCTTTCTCTGAAGTTCATGCTGACATCACGAGATCATAAAATTCATGTTGAGTTATAAAACTAAATATCAGCCAAACAGTTACATGTTTAGTTAGTAAGGATTGGGTGCCACATTGGGGTAACCGTTTGGTCAAAATCAGAATTTTATGTCATCTGATCCACTTGCACTGATATGGCACTGTCTAAATTATTCACTTCAAGCCGCAAAATTTATCCTGTTCTCTGTCCTGCGGAGGATTAATTTGGGAACCCGAGAGCTCTCTGCAGTGCTCAGCCTTTGGCATCTTTTGCCTCAGGGCTGGAGGCTGCCAGATGACAAATACCAGTGGGGAACAGGAGGGGCTGGTGGCTCAGCAGGTTTCGCTGCGGTCACAGATCTTGAGGCAGCTTTTTGTGCTGCGTGGAGGGGGAGCAGGCTACCTGCGCTGGCGGGACACAGACTCCTCGTCTGAGGGCACATCTAGAGCCAGGAAGCAGTCCTCGTGCCGATGGACAAGTGAGATGGGTTTCTCAGATGGTTGTGTTATCTTGGGGACTTGCCTCCCTGACTTTCCTCATCTCAAGACCCAATTTATAGGCTTTCTTGGGACTAATATTTTGCTGTGCACATTTTATATAAAAGAAGATCTCTGTGAGGACTGCCTAACCAGGGAAAGCTCTGAAATGGCTTTGCGACCAGTGAACACCCATAGCATTTCCCGGACTAGCCAGGACTCTAACGGAAGGAGGAAGAAAGAGTCAGTTAGGTATTGTCTCCATGGTCAGGGACGAGAGGCTTTTGTATGTGCACAGGGAGTTTCCCTTTAACTGTACGCAAGCCTGTTGGTGGAACGGCTGGCTCTAATGTTTCAGAGCCGGGGTCGGGGAGGATCCGGGTGTCCTGCCAGGGAGGACACTTGTGAGGTCCTCTTACAGTCAGGCTCCTGTTTCACAGGGTGGAGATTTCAGCTCCACCATTCTAGCTGGGGCCTCTGCTGGGCCTTCAAGTCTGCACGAGCGTGTGTGCTCTGCCCTTGGGTGCCCTTGGCCGCTTTTGGCCAGGAGATGACTGCCCCCTGTGAGCATCGGAGGGAAACCCCGTAGGGATCACACCTGTAGGGATTGGACCTAAGCTCTGCTGCCTTCCCAGTAATTTTGTCCTTATCAGAAATGTAAGGCTCTGCTTTGTGACCATTTGGTTGCTTAGTAGTGTTCAGAGACTACTCTGTCCCTCGTTGGCTTCATCCCAATCAAGTCTCCGAGCCTCAGAGGTGGGCCCTACCTGTCTGCCTCTCTGAAGCAAAGCCGCCATCCAGGGAGGGAGCTGCCTTTTGTGGGGCCGAATCCCGGCCAAGAACCCCCACCTAGTGCCATTGGAGTGGCCCTCGCCACTGCTGGTGATCTAGTAACCCCCATGCCTCTGGAAACTTGAGTATCCCTGGAAAGATTAACGGGGAATGTTGCTCACTGACGAGGCTTTGTATCACTTTCTTTTTTTAAATGGTTTTTAAATTTGTATTTCTCCGGGAAACTTCCTAGGCTGTCCTGTCGGTTGTTTCCTAGAGTCCCTTGAGGTTTGTCCCTTGCGATTGTTGGCTTTTTCTGTGGCCTTTAGGAGCTAGAGCAGGTATGGGATAAGACACATAACTTCACTAGGAAGGAGTCTGGAGTCAAAACTAATCTGGAGGTAACTAGGGCAGAAAGTATCAGAGTCACTGAACTCAGGCAGAGCCCAGGGACTTGCCTAAACATCCCCGTCATCCCGTCATGTGTGAGAGGAGGTTATGTCGCCAACATCAGCTGTCACCTCACCCTTGCAACCATCGTGCTTTCCATCCATCCCCCCGCCCCCCGCCCCGCCACTTGGCTACTGCTGCACTGTCGATGAGATCACTGCATTTTGTGTGGACGGCATCACACTCCCACCACCTGTCCGGACGCATGCACAGAATGGAACTCTTGAGGCCCAAGTCCTGTGCTGCTCTCAGGGCACTTGGCACTGAAGAGTCTCCGGGTAACCTGACCAACCCGAGGGCTCTTGGATCCAGCCTCTTCTTTTCTGGGTGGGTTGGGAGAATGAGGACATGTTAGCGGTGATGGCGGTGGAGCATGTGTGTTCTCTTTCTAAGCAGAGCCTGAAGGGCAGGCTACGGTGGTGACTCTGCCCTGATCAGTTGCAGGCCCAGGGCGTACTGTCTGGCGGACAGTGATGAGGAGTCCTCCAGTGCTGGCTCCTCTGATGAAGACGACGCTCCAGAGCCCAGCGCGGGAGACAAACCGCTCCTCCCAGGGGCTGAAGGGTGAGTGGATCCAGCTTCCAGGGCTCCAGGGCTCAGGGCACCAACTTGGGTGTCCTATATAATCTTTCTTCTTCCTCCGTGTTGAGTGAGTGACTTTTACATTAAGAACCCAGAGTCAGTGCTTAAAACTCCAGCCCCCAAAGCAGAAAGACCCAAGTATTCTTCCCTTAGCTAAGAAGATCCCCATCAACATGGCTTTCTTGGGCCAGTGAAGAAAATTATTAATAGAGCATTGAAAGGCGTGTTTAGTGCAAGGAGCTTACACAACACCTCCCCCTAGTGCCCGATGGAGAGCATCGCTGCCCTCAGTTGGGTCACACTTGCTCATTGAGCTGCTGGTTCCTACGAGGCTGGAACATTTGGGTGATTTCTTTGGTGAATTTTGAAGACGTGGGCTGCTTAGCTGATCTTTTGGGTCATGGACTTCATTTTCGGGGCTCCCTTTGCCTGTAACTTGGACTGTGGAATAATAGGAGTGCTTAAACAGCTTCTCTGTAAGAATCTTTTAATTATTCGAAGTGAGTTGAAGCAACTAAGATTATAAAGAAACCAGAGATTCAGAAGCATTTGTAAGAAAATATCAACCTGTTCACTTTTGAGATCCTACAGAAGATGGAGAGAATCCAGACGTTGGAAGGGTTGATACTAACACTTGAGTTCATTATTTAAAATCTACCCTCTTGACCTTAAGAATGACTGCTTTTCCCTACACATATACACATACTCTTCCTGGCACTCTGGAACTCCAGAGGATTTTAAAAAGCAAATACCCTCTTTCCTTAGGGCAATCCTATGGTTGATAGGACTTGATACAAAAGCTTGCTTCGTGGCCTTCTAGCATGCCACCTGAGGTAACATTTTTCTTTAGAAAAAAGTTCTAAGCCCTTTGAAAAGTAGTTGCCACTGAAAGTTGGTATGCCATCACCTAAAAGACAATCAGTTAATGACTGTGTTTTATGTCCCTGTCAGATGCAGCACAATTTCCAATTTGCTGTGTAGACATGGGGAAGTTTCTCTAGGAGAACTCGGGATTTATGTTCAGTAGTTGAGGGCTGTTAAGGAGGACAGGTGGGATGCCTTCTCTGCACTGCAAGAACTTTGTCTCTCCATTGGTCAAGACTTGGGTCCTGTCTGATGTCTACACCTTCCCTAATGTAGTGGTTTCTCCACTGGTGGTTGTTTTGCCCACGAGGGGACATTTAGCGATGTCTGGAGGCAATTTTTATTATCATGACTGGGGGAAACATGCTGTTGGCACCTAGAAGGCTCAGACCAGGGTGCTGCTAAACATTGTATGGTGCATAGGACAGCCCCCACCACAAAGAATTACCTAGTCCAAAATGTCAGTAGTGCTTAGGTTTGGAAACTCTGGTCTAGAGTAAGGTGAACGAAGAACCACAGAGGTTTTGTCTATGAAGGAGCAAAATTTATACTAACATCTGTGTCCTTCATTTAAAGGTATGTTGGGGGTCATCGAACAAGCAAGATTATGAGGTTTGTTGATAAAATTACCAAGTCAAAATATTTCCAAAAAGCAACAGAGACAGAGTTCATTAAAAAGAAGATTGAAGAAGTCTCCAATACCCCCCTGCTGCTCACTGTGGAAGTGCAAGAATGTAGAGGAACCCTGGCGGTCAACATTCCACCTCCCCCGACTGACCGAATATGGTGCGTACAACCTGTTGCGTGGCCATAAAAATCCAGCCTGCGTACCCTTGACATTGTGGAAAGTGCCCTCTGGGCAGAAGCACTTACACACATTTTTCATGGAACCTTAATGTTTGTCACAAATCCAATTCTCCTTTCTTCTGTGAACGGTTCATTCACATTTAAAGCTTCATCTTCACATGTTTCTATTCTCGGTCTTCCTCCTCTCTAAAGCCAGTTCTTTCCACCAGTTAGAAGAGCTGCCCTCTGTAGAGCTCTTACTCTCTGCCTGGCCTGGGGTGTAAGTGCCTCACAACATCCTGCGGAGATAGGTACCACTGTTATCCCTGCTTTACAGAGGGGGATCACGCGTTCCGCAGAGGCTGAGGTGCTTAGGGAAGGCTCCCTGGGTTAGAGCGAGGTGTTAAGGAGTCAGAACCTATGCACTTGGTTACTGTGGGAGGAGGTCTATCCGAGGAGTTGTCATCGAATGAACTAGTGGCCCTCAAATCAAACTGCACATCA
Organism: Panthera uncia; assembly: GCF_023721935.1. Lineage (NCBI taxonomy): Eukaryota > Metazoa > Chordata > Mammalia > Carnivora > Felidae > Panthera > Panthera uncia. Next base: position 17,066,665 of record NC_064814.1, on the reverse strand, counting down.
CAGTCACCTGGAGACTTGTTAAAAATGGAGATGCACCCAGCCCCCAGGATCCATAGCATGGAGAACTAAGCCAGGATTGAGAACCGGTGAAATGTCCTATTCATGGATCCAGCAGAAGAACATCACTATCTGTGAACTCCAGTTTAAAATTGACATTCTGGGGGCGCCTGGGTGGCTCAGTCGCTTGAGCCTCTGACTTTGGCTCAGGTCACGATCTCGCAGTTCTCGAGTTTGAGACCCGCGTTGGGCTCTCTGCTGACAGCTCGGAGCCTGGAGCCCACTTTGGATTCTGTGTCTTCCTCTCTCTGTGCTCCTCCCCTGCTCACACTCTGTCTCTCTGTCTCTCAAAAATAAATAAACATTAAAAAAAAATTTTAAAGATTTATCAGAAAATTTTTTGAATTGACCATTTGATGAGGATGCTGGTATTTCCCAGTAAAAACTTTAAAATACCTTTTTAGGTTTTATTTTTAAATAATTTTTTAAGTGTATTTCTTTATTTTGACACAGAGAGAGAGAGAGAGAGAGAGCACACCCATGAGCAGGGGAGGGGCAGAGACAGGAGAGAGAGAATCCCAGGCAGCCTCTGCACTCCGTGCATGAGCCCAATACAGGACTCAATCTCACTACCATGAGGTCATGACCTGAGCCAAAATCAAGAGTTGGATGCTTAACTGACTGAGCCGCCCAGGCACCCCTAGATTTTATTTCTAGAGAGTAATATTCCATTGAAAAAAAAAAAAAAAAAAAAAAAAAAGGAACAAATGAAAAAAAAAAAAAAGAGGGGTAAAAAAGCCTATAATCTTATCATCCCAAAATAACCACTGTTAATATCTTACTGTACAGTCTTCCAAACCTAAGAAAAAAAATTTTTAATAGTAAGAGTTGATACAACATACCTTCACTTACATAATTTCATGCTTTAAGATGTATCGGTTACAGATGCCACTGCTCAGTGGAAGATGAAATTAAAGGCTTCTGGGATAGTGCTACCCAGTACATTTGTTATTAATCCACAGATAAGTATAGATCTTGAGAGTGTTTAGATATGTTTATAGCAATTTGATGTTTTTGTTGTAGTTTTTAAAACATTGGTCCATGCCAGGTGGAAGTTTTTAGGTAGTTTGATAACACACAGCCTCTTGTCTGGATCCTTTACCAACAGTGTGAGTGCCAGTCAGCTCCACTGGGAAGCCTGAATAAGCATGCTGTAGAGGATGGAATGAAAAAGCAGGTTATAGAATGTTCTCTGTTTACATATGCATATTAAGAGTATGGGGGAAATTGACCCCGCTTCTCTCAGTGGTCCTGTCTTGGGGATAAGATTCTGAGAGAGGCAGTATCTTTCACTTTCTACTTAATACATATGTATATTTTGGGTTTTGTAATGCACATACACTATCTTTATTAAAACAGAAACAAAAGAGATCCTTGCCATTTCAGGAGAAGCAAAAGACCAGAAAACAACGCCCAGGTCACAGACTTTTCCAGTGGTGCTTCCTGGCTCTCCCAGTTTGTCAGAACTGTTCTCAGATCATCACAGCCCTACACTTGGTCCAGGGACGTGGGAGCTCTCAATTCCTATTTGCTGCCTTGAATCATTTTTAGAGGGGGTGTTCAGAGTAAGAGAACATTCACATGGGGAGAAGCCCTGGGTACACGAAGAATGTTTGCTGTTGGTACTTGTCTACTTCCTTGTCTGCCTCTCAATGCAGTTGTTTGCTACTTGTCTTCTCCAAAAAGGTATGGTTTCCGGAAGCCACCATATGTAGAGCTGAAAGCTCGGCCAAAACTTGGAGAGAGAGAAGTGACTCTAGTTCATGTGACAGACTGGATAGAGAAGAAACTGGAACAGGAGTTTCAGGTAAACGTGTGGTATCATCTGGTGTGTGTTTCACACGAGTCTCAAAGCTCAGGGCAGAACAGAGGTTCTGAATTTCATTTGGGTCAGGATCCTCTTTCGAGAATCTAATGAAAGCTATGGACCCTCATCCCAGGAAAGTACGTGTTACGATCAGACAGGCATAACATCTTAGGTACGATTTCAGAAACCCAGAGCCTCAGCCACAGAACCCTGTTAAGTAGTTCAGAGGAAACCTAAGTTGGGTCCACTAAGCCAGAGCTCATTCTCCAAGCCTGTTTTCTGCTTTCTGCCACCAAAGGAAATAATGTAGCCGAGGCCCTGGGATGAGCTATATCTACCAAATTTTTATCAGATATTCGAGGTCTGTCAACGTTTTATGGATTAGCAAACAATTTACTTTGAAATAAATGTCACCGTTTGAAGGAGACCCGTATTTTTGCAGTGGTATGTTTTGAGATACCGCCTTTGAAAAATTATGTTTTTATTTAAAAGCTATGGATTAGGGGCACCTGGGTGGCTCAGTTGGTTAAGTGTCCAATTTTTTTATTTAAATGTTTATTTATTTTTGAGACACAGCGAGACAGAGCATGAATGGGGGAGGGGCAGAGAGAGAGGGAGACACAGAATCTGAAGCAGGCTCCAGGCTCCAAGCCGTCAGCACAGAGCCCGATGCGGGGCTCGAACTCACAGACCGTGAGATCATGACCTGAGCCAAAGTCGGACGCTCAACCGACGGAGGCACCCAGGCGCCCCAAGTGTCCAATTTTTGATTTCAGCTCAGGTCATGATCTCACGATTTGTGAGATCAAGCCCCGAGTCAGGCTCCGTGCTGATAGCACAGAGCCTTCTTAAGATTCTCTCTCTCTCCCTTTCTCTCTGCCCCTTCCCGGCTCGCATGTGGTGCGTGTTCTGTCTCTCTCTGTCTCTCTCTGTCTCTCTCTCTCTCTCAAATGAATAAACAAAAGCTATGGATTAACTTTAACTGAAAACCAACTTCTGGGAAGCTTAATATTATCACCAAGCAGAAAAGTAGTTTGACCCTAGTGAGAGGAAAGGCAACCTTTAGGTTTTTTTTTTTTCTTTTCCCTAGAACCTACAATAGGAATTAGAGTGGGTTATCTCTTTCAGGGGTATTGCGGTACAAGGGGGAAAGAAAGGCCAAGGGTCAGAGATTGGCTCCTGGTATTTTTGAGGCAAGTTGGGAAGTTGACAGGTGACTGTTACACCCTCCCATAGCCACCTTTTTTTGCTTTTGTAAGAGGGCATTACTGAAGACTGAATGCATTGCCAGGATTCACTTGCATAAAATTAGTTTATAAACATGATAGTCAAAGTACCATCATTATCAATCGCTGATGATCCTTCACGTGTTCATTATGGTAGAATTTCTTTCATATATAGCTTTGTCTGGTTCTGGTGTGAAAAAAAAATTAGCTTACATTTTTTTGCTAGGGTTTAAGTGAATAAACTTACTTGGAATATGTGTTCTGGACATAGTAATTTGGAAATATTATGAGCAACTTAAGCCAGTCCTCTTAAAGTAATGGTGTTAAATATTTATGAACTCATGAGTAGTTTTATTATATGTACATGAAATCAAAGGCTGCTTCTGCCTCAGACCTGTGTTCATGCACTGTGATTCCTCAACTATTTAAATGTGGCAGAGGAATTAGTTTAGAATGTGCACAAAAAGTTGGTTCATATGTACATTTAAAACTTATCTGAAACCTAAAATTATCAGAACAGAGTAGGGCAACAGCCCGAGGAACCCGAGCATCCTTCCACACGGCTATTCTTTAATTTCTTTCTACAGAAGGTTTTTGTCATGCCAAACATGGATGACGTCTGTATCCCCATAATGCACTCAGCCATGGACCCTCGCTCCGCTTCCTGCCTCCTCAAAGACCCACTTGTGGAGGCTGCTGACCAGCTGTGATGGGTGAAGATCTGACCTTCCCAGTATTACGAGATCTGGCTCAAAGTGTGGGGTTCTTGGCTGCTATCTGCGCCGTAGCACTGGTCTGCCCTTGTGCCACAGCTTCTGCCCTCTGCCTGCCGGTGCCCATTCCACTGTGCGGTGTCATTCCACGCATCCGGGAACTGGTGTCTGCACTGCCTGCTGCAAAGCTTTGACTCAGCAAAGGGACTGTGGAAGAACGACCATGGTGGATCCAGAGGTGACAGGTGACTCACACCATGGCTCCAGTATTTGTGGCAGCGAGAGCACAGTGCGAGCAAAGCTTACTTGCCCCGACTCCTCCAAAGCTTTTCCTCAGGCAGCCAGTGCACAATGGAACGTTTTTGCACTTCTAGTCCATAGGTGATACAGCTCTCCACGCTTCCAGAGAATGTCTGTTCAGGAACGTGAGCGGGGTGGGGAGTGGAACTTTGTGAACCATTTCACTGATAAAGAGATACGCGTAGCAACTTACCTTTCCTATTAAATTGTGCGTTTTGGAAGCAAGTAGCCATAGAACATACACACGCTAACATCCTATCAGCTGGGGTGGGGACAGCGAGATTTATGTGAAATCAGGCAAAGCCATGAGATCAAACCATCCCAAGCCTTCTACCACTGAGGTACGATCACCTGGTTTCTAACTAATCCCAAATGTTTTCCTGAGACATGAGGGTATGTGAAAATGGCAAATACTGCACATAAAGAATTGGGGTAGGGGGTGGAAAGCCAGAGCAACGTCTATCTGGCACTTCCTACGTGCCCTGTGCTTTCTACAGGCCGTCTAAATGCTTTGTTAAATCTAACTGGTTCGGGAGGTTTTGAGGTTATGGGCAGTTTCCTCTTCTGACAGCCAAAGGCGAGAACTCTCTACCACCTTTGAGAGTTGAGACCAAGTTTTGCTCAACATTAAACACTACGTTAGCTCAGAACTCACGTGACCTTTCTTTAACGTTGCCAATCTTATTTTGTGCGTTTGTGTCAGAAGGTCTTAGTTTACAAGTTTGGGGGCTCCCTAGTTGTATCATTTGCTTTGAGAAGTACACTTAAAACACAATTTTTTATTGTTTAAAAGCTGCATTCAACATCAGAACTACCATGGGTAACTTTTGATGACTTACATCTGTGGACAAAGCTAATCGTGGTTTTTTAAACAGCACCTTGCCTGAACCTGACTTTAAAGAAATTAATATATTGAAAAAATATATCTGAACCCTTGACTACTTTAATCGCACCATTAAAACATTTGACTTAAATTATTTGATCATTCCAGTCGGTGTACTGTTCTGATTTCTCATTGTGTAGGCCGATTTGCCTGTCAGTCTTGTTCACTGGTCTATTAGAATTTTTGTGCAATAACTAAAGGCAAAGGACTAGATGCACTACTGTGTAGATTACACGAGTCCCCTGTTGCACTTAACCCAATAGTATGTGGGGATTTACAGTCGCTTGCGTTGTTTCACAAAATAAATCTCTCAATGTCAAATACTAGATAAGCATCTAAGTTATTTCTACTGAATCCTTTTTAGGTAATAGGGAGACAATTAAGCAGTGGGTACAGGCCACTTGGGTCACTCAGCTGCCAAAGCAGCTTCGATTTCCTGGTGACCACCGGGCAGGTTTTCTAAACTGCAAGGCGGTCCTCACCACACCAAGGGAGCGGGGTGCCCGGCTGGCAAAGTAGGTAGAGCATGTGACTCGATTTCGGGGGTCGTAAGCTCTAGCTTCACCTTCAGTGCAGATTACTTAAAATCTTTAGAACAAAATCTCCCTCTCCTGAGGCAGACCCTCAACAGTCTAGCAATCCTGTTAACTTGGGGACCCCTGCGGTTATTACGGCCAAAGCAGTTGATACACTGCACTTGTGCATCCTCGGCCTTCAACATGTGCTGCCTTGTACTACGAACTCATGCACATTTCCCCCAAACCCGGGGGACATCGCTACTCCCCTATCTGGACCCGGGAGGAGTGTGCGTTTACTTAGGTGCCTGCCGTGCCCGGCAATGCAGAAAATCGAAATTCTCTTCCCAACGACCTTCTTGAGGCTAACTGGGACACATTAATTTGTCCAAGCTTTTATTCCCATGCTTGGTACAGTATCCAAATAAGCAGTTGGCCCTAAATGGTAGTTATTCTCAAATAGATCACTGCCACACCTCAGCCAGGTGAATTATTCTTGCACCATCAGGACCGAAACCAGTTCCTGTCAAGTACACCGCGGTCCTTAAACTGCTCAAGGCCACGTACTCCCCTCCCTTCAGCCCCGCCCCCCCCCCCCAACGCCGCGGTTAACCTGCAGGTCCCGATAATCACGGAGAGGACAGGACTTCCACAAAAGAACTAGGAATGTGCGGGAAACGGAGTAGCGGGGCCTATAGGATCCCCGTAGTCTCTCCAGGGCACTTCCCACAACGTCGCCTACCCCCTTGCAGCCGGGTGCGGACGTGTGGCTCGCGGTTAAAAGGGCCGCCGGCGGAGGACCGCGCGGCCCCAGTTATGCGCAAGCGCGTGCTCTGGCGCTGCAGCCTGACCCCCGGCGCCACGCGCAGGCGCGGCGGGGGCTCAAAGGCAGCGCGTCGCGAAAAGAAACACCAAGACCCGGGCTGGGATCAAACCATTTTATTCAAAGGCTTCGGGGAAAGGGCGAAGGGGAGTAGAAGGTGGTCTACGTTCTCGGCCCGGCAGGAATCTGCAAGAACGATAGCAGTGGGTTAGAGGACATGCGCCCGCAGGTCCGTTCCCTCCCCGCCGCCGCCGCGGAGGCTCGGCTCAGACTGTAGTTCGCATCACCCGCGTCAGCAGTCTAACACGTGCTTTTTTTGGCATGTCATCACCGCAGGGCGCCCGCGACCCACCCGGCTCCAGGGCCCGGAGACCCGGGCCTAGGCGCCAGGACCCACCACAAACAGAGCCTCACCTCTCGAACCTCACAGTCGCCGAAAGACTGAGCGCTTCCCCACGGAGTCTACTTAAAGGAGCTGACAGGAGGCTGTTGGGCGGGCTTTACCAGCATTAACCAATAGCAAGTCAGACTTCCGGTCACGTGCCAATAAGGTCGCCTGGGGCTCTTCTGCGCTCGCTGAGTCCTCCAGAGTGTAGAGTGGTCACTTGCTAACCATAGAGATAGGAGTGAAAGAAAGACCGAGAGTCCTGCAGCGTCCGTAAATTCTGGATTTCTTTCCGAGTCTACGTCGCTGGCTTGTAATTAGCACATCTCGCCACAGTACGCGGAAGGAACGTTTACAAATAGAACCCTACTAATGCGTCACTTGTTTGAGACATCCTGTGCCAGGAGCTAGGCTAAGAGCTGAGCGTATAAAGGTGACAATCTAACCTTGTTCCTGAGTTCAAAGTAACCTGTTTGGGTAAAAAAAAAAAAAAAGCCTATGTTTGAAAGTAGGGTGTGTGCAACCAAATCCTGAATTTGTGAGGAATTTGTTGGATGACCCTCGATTTCAGGAAAATAGGAATATTCAAAAAAGCTGTCGTGAGGATTAAATGGATTATTGTCAGTTCCCTGGCACAGGCCGAATGGTAAACAAATAATTGTTTTTAAAGGACTGGTGTGATGTGGAAAACTTATGTGAGTGCAGCGTTTTAATAAATGCTAAAATAACGGCATCTGGGTGGCTCAGTTAGTTAAGCATGGGCTTCAGCTCGGGTCATGATCTCCAGGTTTGTGGGTTCAAGCCCCGAACCTAGCTTTGTGCTGACAGCTCAGAACCTGGAGCCTGCTTCGGATCCTGTGTCTCCCTCTCTCTCTGTGCCCCTCCCGTGCTCACTCTCTGTCTCTGTCTCTCTCAAAAATAAACATTGAAAAAAAATTTTTTAAAGAAATTTTTAAAGAAGTAAATAAATGATAAATGGTAAAATAGAGCTGTGAACAGCCTACTGTGGAAGCTCAAAGGAGAGAATGCCGAACTTTGGGAAAATTAAAAATGGCTCTAAATATTGAACTCATATTGAAGGCAGGCACACTATTCACTACAGTTCACCCTTGAACAGGGAAGGGGGTGGAGGAGGTGTTAAGGGTACCCACCACACAGCAGTGGAAAATTCCTGACTAAATTATGAGTCCCCCAAAGCTTAACTACTAATAGCTTGCTGTTGACAGAAGGCTTATGGATAACATAAACAGCTAATTAGCACATATTTTGTGTGTTATAGGTATCATATACTATATTCTTACAACAAAGTAAGCTAGAGGAAAGAAAATACAAAGAAAATCCTAAGGAGGACCGGGTGCCTGTCTCAGTTAGTAGAGCATGTGACTCTTGATCTCAGGGTCATGAGTTCAAGCCCCACCTTGGCGGCGGAGCCTCCCTAAAAAAAAAAAAAAAAAAAAAAAAAATCATAAAGAGAAAAATACATTGACAGTGCTCTATTGTATTTATTGGAAAAAAAATCCACAAATAAGTGCACCCACGCAGTTGAAACTCATGTTGTTCCAGGGTCCACTGTAGCGGAGAATAAGAATATGGCCTAGGGGCGCCTGGGTGGCGCAGTCGGTTAAGCGTCCGACTTCAGCCAGGTCACGATCTCGCGGTCCGTGAGTTCGAGCCCCGCGTCAGGCTCTGGGCTGATGGCTCGGAGCCTGGAGCCTGTTTCCGATTCTGTGTCCCCCTCTCTCTCTGCCCCCCCCCCGTTCATTCTTTGTCTCTCTCTCCCCAAAAAAAAAAAAAAAAAAAAAGTTGAAAGAATATGGCCTTGCCCCCTAAAAGTCTGATTTATCAGGAGAGAGAACAGTAACCAGACAGTCACAATATCTGGTTATCTTTATTTCCTTTATGTTCCCTTTGAGAATTGTTTTCCTTTTTTCCTCCTAACATAATAAGGAAAATGTAATAAGAAAAGCATTTCAACCTGAGTTTGTAGTTGAATGGTGCTCTTATTTTCATTATTTTCTACATAGACTTTAGCTAAATTGAAAAATTCCTCTTTGACCCAAAGTAATAATTATTTTGGCAAGTGGTTTATAACTTCTATGTGGTTATTTTTATCGCTGCTTAAATTTTTGTTACTATTTTCAGCAGTTATTACAATTGTGATACAGTTTCTACATTGGGAAATGAGTCAAAGTTTTCTTTGTGGCCTAGAATGTGATCTGTTTTTACAAATGTTCCACAGATTCTTGAAACGAAGATGTTTTCACTAGCATGTACAAACATGGACGTGAAATATTTATTAATGCAACATTAACTGTGTTGTAATTACACTGACCAAATGTCTGTTTTATACTTGATCGGGAGTATATGTGCTGTCATTGACTGATAGCGATGTGTTAAGATTATGCTTCAAGTACGAAATGCTGGGGAGGATGCAAAGCAACGGGAACTTTGCTCCATTACTACTTGGGAATGTAAACTAGTTACTTCCATTTTGGAAAAGAATTTGGACAGTGTCTTATAATTTACCCAAGAGAAATGAAATTTTATGTTCACACAAAATCCTGTACACAAATGCTTATAGTAACATTATTCATAACCCTTCCAAAGTAGAACCACCCAAAAGCCCTTCAATGGGTGAATCTTAAGCAACTGTGGTACATCCATACAACTGAATGCCACCCAGCAATAAAGTACGATGGAGTACTGATACGTGCAACCCTTGAAAGAATCTCGCAGGCGAGGGGCGCCTGGGTGGCGCAGTCGGTTAAGCGTCCGACTTCAGCCAGGTCACGATCTCGCAGTCCGTGAGTTCGAGCCCCGAGTCGGGCTATGGGCTGATGGCTCAGAGCCTGGAGCCTGTTTCCGATTCTGTGTCTCCCTCTCTCTCTTCCCCTCCCCCGTTCATGCTCTGTCTCTCTCTGTCCCAAAAATAAATAACGTTGAAAAAAAAAATTAAAAAAAAAAAAAAAAAGAATCTCGCAGGCGTGATGCTGAGTGAAAGGAGCCAGGCTCAACAAGATGCTATGATTCTGTTTATACGATACTCCAGAAAAGAGAAAACTATAGGAACCAAAAACAGATAAAAGATGTTCCAGGAATTGGAGGTGTGGGAGCGTTTGACTACAAAGGTGCAGCATGAGTGCTTTTTGAGGGTGATAGATCTGCTCTGGTTTTTGTTAGTGTTTTGTTTTCACAAATAGGTACGTTTGTGTGGCCTCCCCCACAATCAAGACACACAACATTCTCGTCACTCCAAAACGCTTCTCTCCTGCCTCTTTGTAGTCAGTACCCACCCCTTTCAATCACTGGCCCAGGCAAACACTGATGCATGTCTGTTATTACAGAATAGCTTTGCCTGTTTTTGGTGTTCTTGTAAATGGATTCAGTTTGTGATCTTTTGCCATCGGACTTCTGTCACTTAACCTAATGTTTTTGGGTCCATCCTCAAATACTGATATTGATATCATATCAGTAGTGCCTTCCTTTTTGTTGCTCAGTAGGATTTCATTGGACGAATATGCCAGTTTGTTTTTCCATTCACATGTGTACAGGATTTGAGTCGTCTCCAGTTTGGGGCTATTATAAATAAAGTGGTTACAAACATGAGTGTAGAAGTCTTTTTATGGACATTCATTTGCATTTCTTTTTAGGAAGAAATTTTAGGAACGGAATTATTAGATCATCTGATAAGCATATATCTTTAACCTTATAAGAAACTACCGGGGGCACCTGGGTGGCTCAGTTAAGCATCCGACTCTTGATTTTGGCTCAGGTCACCATCTTGCAGTTCCTGGAATAGGGCCCTGTGTCGGGCTCTGTCCTCACAGCGCGGAGCCTGCTTGGGATTCTCTCTCTCCTCGCTCTGCCCCTTCCCCAAGTACACATGCATGCTCTCTCTCAAAATAAATAAATAAACATTTTTTTTTTAAAAAAAGAAACTGCCAATCTATTTTCCAGAGTGGCTGTACCATTTCACACTCCCACCAGCAATGCATGAGAGATCTCGTTATTTCAAATCCTAGTCAGCACTGGGTATTGTCACTGTTTCTAATGTTAGCCATTTTAGTAGATATGTGGTGATAGCTCGTTGTGGTTTTAATTTACGTTTTTGTGATGACCAAAGATGTTGACAGTCTTTGCATATGACCATTACTGTATCTTTTTGTCAAGTGTTCAGATATTTTGCCCACTTTTTTTTTAACATAAAATAATTACTTTTATTTAAATTTTAGTTAACATACAGTGCAATTCTGGTTTCAGGAGTAGAATTCAGTGACTCATCACTTACAAACAATACCCAGTGCTCATCACAAGTGCCCTCCTTAGTATCCATCACCCATCTAGCCCATCTCCCACCCTCCTCCCTCCATCAACTTTAAGTTTGTTCTCTACTAAAATAAAACTCTTCTTTGGTTTAGAAGACACAGCTTGATAAAGTCAAATGAGTTTAATGGTTCATTTGTTTTGGGGCAAATCAGCTTCAGAAGACTTTTTGCCCGCTTTTAAAAGTGTTTTCTTATTAATGAGTTATATGAGTTCTTTCGATCCTTTTTCACATATGCGTATTGTGAACATTTGCCTTTTTATTTTCCCAACAGTGTCTTTCAAAGAGGAGGCTTTTTTAATTTTGATGAAATCCAATTTATCACTGGTGGGTTTTAAGCAAAAGAGTGACAGGTGGACTTCAAACTCCTTGTGACATTCCACAGTCCAGATTTATCTCCCCCTTAAGAATGACATGAGCTACTAACAATGGCATGCCTACCACAGGCAAAGGCACTCGACAAATTTTAGCTCTAATTCTCGGGACAGTCCTGAAAGGTAGGGAATGTTATTTCTGGTTTTTAGCTCTAATTCCCGGAGCAATCAGAACCAGGGCTCGGAGAGGTTGAGTAATTTGTTTATACTTGCACAATTAATAGATGGCTAAGCAGAGCTGGGATTTGAACTCATAACAATATGATTTCAAACCTTCTACTCTTTGGTCACTATAGCATGCAATCTCCTAAGGGCCACCCTCTGTTTTAGTGAAAACCATTTCTTGTTCTCTGAGAAGATTGAGTTCATCCAACATTTATACCTACACACCTCACTGTTGAGAGAGGATTACTAACCTCCCATACTATGAACCACCCAGTGAACCAAGGGAGCAGGAGCCAGAGGGGCAGTGGGGAGTCCTAACCCAGAACAGTAGGTGGGCCCAGAAGTTGTACAGAAGACGTGAGACCCAAGCCCCCAGGAAGAGAGTCAAGAGTACTGTCTGGAGGGGCCTGAAGTCAGTGTGGAGCAAGTCCTGGTAAATAAGAAAGACACCAGCATATGGGGGTTGAAAGAGAAGACAGAGAACACCGTCTAGAACAGTCGTCCGGCCAGCATGGTAACTTGCTCAGATGTGGCTGCCATCGGTGTGTATGCGTGGAGGGAGGTGTGATGTGTGGAAGCTGAAAGGAACCCAAATCATCCCGTGTGATTTCCCCCAACTTCCCTCTTCTCCACCTCAACAGAACATAACACCCTTCTCTCTGGTCTCAGAAGATGTGGCCTCTCATTCACTTGCTCTTTCAACAAACACGTTAAAGTCCCCCTTCCGTGCTTGATCCTGTTCTGGGCATGGGCAGCATGAATGGGAAGGAAACGGTCCCTATCGTCAAGTAGCCCACAGTGTAGCTGAGGGTAAAAAGAAAACCCCTACGTTTTATCCCTCTTTAAATCCCCTTCAGCCACAGTCTTCCTCAGAGTGTAGGTGCTGGTAGGGAAGAGAAAAGGAGAAAGAAAACCGCTTTACTGATGGTTGGCCACGGGCCGGGTGTGGTCATACGCAATGTTGATTTAGTCCTCCTAGAAATACTGAGTCAGCATTTTAATCAGGGTTTATTGGTTTTGAGGGATGAACCCAACTCGAAGTAGCCGACTGGCCTGGAACATCGAAGGTGGCTCACCTAGATGGCTCACAGCTGGTGCTGGCCCGCAGGGAGCTCAGCTGGAGATGTTACTTAGAACAACTCCATTCTCCATGTGCCCTGACTGTGGCTTGGGGTTCTCCCAACATAGCAACTAGGCTCCCAGAAGGAGTATCCCCAAAGTAAGTGTTCTAAGAGGAAGGAAATGGAAGCTGCCAGTCCTCTTAAACCCCGGGCTGGGAAGTCCCTGAATGTCACTTCTGGTGAAAACCAGTCACAGAGCCAGCCTAGATTCGAAGGAGGAGAAACAGCTCTTAATTAATTAGTTTTGTTTTTTTTTTTGGCTTACTTATTTTTTAAGATTTTTAAATTTTATTTGAGAGAGAGAGTGCAAGTGAGTGAGGGGCAGAGAGAGAGAATCCCATGAGGGGCAGAAAGAAAAAGAGAGAGAGAGAAGTGGGGCTCACTCGAGGTGAGGCTCATGTTTTCCCTGAAGTGGGGCTCGAGCTCACCTGAAGCAGGGCTTGAACTCACCCCCAAAGTGGGACTTGAACTCACAAACCATGAGATCATGACCTGAGCTGAAGTCAGATGTTTAACGACTGAGCCACCCAGATGCCCTAAGATTTTTATTTTTAAGTAATCTCTACACCTAACGTGAGGCTCGAACTCACAACCCTGAGATCACCTCCCAACCTGGGAGGTGCCCACTGGGGGACAGTCAACAGGTCTGGCACACAACCTGGCATATCCGCCCCTCTTGTCTGGTCAGGGGCTGGCCCCAATTCTTGTTTGCTTGCTCCCTCTGAGGTTGCAGCAGTGAGAAGAGCCCCTTGAACATGGCGAACGTTTGATGAACTCTTGTCGAATTCCTTCTTCTCTATCTTGTGGATGTAACTACACCAGTCAAATGCTTTCCATTCTGCCCTGGCGAGGTCTCTTGTATCCATCTTGTTCTTCTCTCCCTTTTCTTGCTCTAGGTTAAGACCGAAGTGACTCTTGTTAATGACATCCTAACAGTCTCTCAAATGCCGGTCTTTTCCCTTAAAGCTCAGATTCAGTCCTGTCACTCTGCTGCCTACTAGACAAAGCCCAGCCGGACTTGAGCACCCCGCTGGCCCTCCTGCCTGCCTTCCGCACCTCATCGGCCACTGCTCCCCCGTGGGGAGGCCAAACCCCGGCTCACTGATGAGTCAGCTCAGGCTTCCATGACGCCACACAGGGTCATCCTTTCCCCAGGCCTTTGTTTAGGCCCTCCTCTTCCCCTGCCGTATCTGAAAAGACCCAGCACAGAAACTACTTCTTCCGTGAAGCCCACCCCGCCCTGCTCTATCCATCCCACCCCCTCTCTTCCACCTCATCCATCTCGCTCTTGCACACTATAGTTCTGTTTCTGAGTTTATTCCTGCCTCCTCAAACTTTTCACAGTTAGCTTTGCATGGTGGTTATTTCTGTGCAGGCCATAACACTTTCACCAACTTGCCTACGCTGTCATATTCCCTCATGGTACCAATCCTTTGTACTCAGAAGCCCTTGGTGATATTTGTTAAAAGAATGAATGAATGAATGAACGAATGAGGGGCACCTGGGTGGCTCAGTCGGTTAAGCGTCCAACTTCTGCTCAGGTCATGATGTCACGGTTTGTGGGTTCAAGCCCCGTGTCAGGCTCTGTGCTGACCAAACCTGGAGCCTGCTTTGCGTTCTGTGTCTCCCTCTCTCTCTGCTCGTCCCCTGCGTGTGCTCTCTCTCTCAAAATAAATAAAATGTTAAAAAAAATTTTTTTTAAAAGAATGAATGAATGAGTAGTAATCATTCACGTAGAAGTCAGAGATGGAGTCATCTGCAGTACGAAGCTGACTACATTATAACTAAAGTTGCCTTCTTCTCTAAAATCTGGTTACGTCAGGAAGCCTGGGTGGTTCAGTTGGTTAAGTGTCCAACTCTTGATCTCAGTTCAGGTCTTGATCTCAGGGTCATGAGGCCAAGACCCGAGTTGGGCTCTGTGGAGCCTACTTAAAAAAAATAAGAAAAAAAACCCGGTTGTTCTAGAGGGAAAACAGAGAGAGGAGGTAAGGTTTACACAGTAAGCTTTGAGAAACACAGTCCGGAAGGAGGAAAAAGAGCCAGAAAATGGGAATATCCAGAGAGGGGAAAGTTCAGAAAAAAGGACTGTTAGCATACCTGAAGGGAGGCCCAGGAAAAACAAGATGAAGTATGGCCACTGGGATTTTACAAGAGGAAGAATGTTTATGAGCTGCCTGAAAGAAGTTTCCAGAGAGTTCTGTGGAAATAAGCCAGACCCCAGGGGATTAGGAGGGACTGGCCAGCAAAAAAGTGGAGGCATTTTGAGAGGACAGTCATTTCCACACTGGCGCCGTGTTGGCTCTCTGAGAGTATTAATATATGATAAACGGTGACACTATGGACACTTCACCACGGTGGCACACAGACTTGGCACAACTGGGTGTGAAATACAACAGCTCGCAGGCAAGTGAACAAATAAGCAGTCAAGATTAGATTGAATTATCTCACAGGGCAGAACTCCCAAGAGGAAGCTCACTATTCTTTCCCAGATGGCCCCCCTGTTACTTACATTCTTTTCCACAACCCACCCCCCCACCTCACCCCGCATGAGACCAGGAGGCTTATATGCTATTTGAGGCAATGCCCCTGATCAGCACATATTTGTACAAACTTCTGGTTGTTATCAGTACTCCAGGGAAACGCCAATCCTGGCTACTGGCTATGTTTACAGGTCACATAATGGTCCCTTATCATAATGCTGTGGGAGGAGCACGAATAACAAGCAGCAAATGGGGCAATGAGTGACAGCATCTGGGGGTCGACTGAGCCAAACTCCAAAGTCGGGTAAGTAGCTGGGTTCTAATCCACGTTGGGCCTCTTGCCAGCTGTTTGTTACCCCACCAGACTGTTAACCTTTTAAAATTTCAATGTGTCATCTGTAAAATAGGGCAAACAACACCTACCTCTGTAATTGCTGTGCAGATATGAGATGATCCCATAAAGCATGTACTTGCACATTTCCAAACAATTGCAAACAGTTAATATATATATTAAATATATTAATTTGTAAATAGTAATTATAAACATTAATTTGTAAATATATAAATATATATTATTGTATATTTTTTAAATGTTTATTTATTTTTGAGAGAGAGAGAGAGAGAGAGAGAGAGAAAGCACAAGTGGAGGAGGGGCAGCGAGAGAGGGAAACACAGAATCTGAAGCAGGCTCCAGGCTCCGAGCTGTCAGCACAGAGCCCAACAGGAGGTTCGAACCCACGAGCTGTGAGATCATGACCTGAGCTGAAGTCGGATGCCCAACCGCCCGAGCCACCCAGGCGCCCCTAAATATATATATTTTTTATAATGTTTATTTATTTTGAGAGAGAGCATGCTCACGTGTATGTGGGGGAGGAGCAGAGAGAGAGGGAGAGTCCCAAGCAGGCTCCATGCTGTCAGCACAGGGCCCAACACGGGGCTCAATCCCCCAAACCATGAAATCATGACCTGAGCGGAAATCAAGAGTTGGACACTCAACCACTGAGCCACCCAGGTGCCCCAACAGCCAATAAATATTAACAGTGATAAGAACACTTACCTTTGAGACATTCCTGAAACTGTCAACCGTGACCTCTCTTTTTGGTTTTACCAGCTCTTCCTTTCAAATCTCCTTCAAAGGCAGCTACCCACTCTCCAAATAGCTATCTGCAGACCAGCCTCATAATCATTTTTAAATGAAATTTTGAAGGGTTTTAAACAGGAATGAAACAGGCACAAACTCTTTAAAGTCTGAGTCATAATTTATTCCACCAGAGGGCGACATTTGCTAAAATAAACAAAAGGGATTAGCCCACAGGAATTAACACCGGACATTGTTAAGTGAACTGGCGCCCAGGATCTTGGCTGCCCTTAGTCACCTGCGGAAACTGGAAAACACACAGGCCTGGGGTCCACCCCCGGAGACGCTGAATCAGTAGGGGAGGAGGGCACGAAAAGGCGTTGGAATTCTTTTTTTTTTTTTTTAAAGCTTTCCAAGTTTGGGGCGGTGCCTGGGTGGCTCAGTCAGTTAAGCATCCAGCTTTGGCCCAGGTCATGATCTTGCAGTTTGTAAGTTCGAGTCCCACACCTGGCTCTGTGCTGACAGCACAAAGCCTGCTTGGGATTCTCTCTCTCTTCTCTCTGCCCCTCCCTGACTTGCATTTTCTCTCTCTCTCTCTCTCTCTCTCTCTCTCAATAAATAAATAAACTTAAATAAATAAATACATACGTAAATGTTCTCCAAGTTTGGGAACCACTGGTCTAGAGAAAAGTAAAATAAGATTTTGTGAACTCACTTTCTCTCAGCCCCCATCTCCTCATACACATTCAGGTCCTGCTGCTGTCCTTGTTGAATCTGATACACATATTTTTCTTGCCTTGGTGAAAAAAGAGGGCTTATCTTTACACAAAGACCATGACCTTTGCCTTGCTTAGTGGATGCTATTCAATGCAACTTCCAGAAAGGTCATCTACTGTCCACTTTCAGGTCTTTTATATGGGCAGGTACACTTCAAAGGCACCCTACAAAATATTTCCATTTCTGCTCGTATTTATCAGTGATGCCAGCTTTTGCTTTATCATGAGCAAAAAGCTGTTAAAACAGTACCTAACTGTGGAGCAAGATTATGGGCAATGCTGCCATAAATAAAACCAGAGCTTATCAGTATGAGTTGCCAATCAAGTGGAAAGCACATAAAACATGGGAACTGATTAAGTGTAAGAACAATCTAACTGGTATATAAGAAATTCTGAGAACCTATAAAAGTGCAGTTAAGGACCGAAGATTTGGTCCAACTGAGTACAAGATACAAAATATACCAACCTGGCCTGGACTTTTTGGAATGGGCTTTTCTTTTTTTTTTTTAATTCATTGGATCTCTAAAACTGATTTGTGAGTCAGATGAGTCAGATTCCCCTTTGTGTTTTATCTACTATGCTTACAGGGGTCACAGTGACATTTTGAATTGTCAAAGAGTTGCCAGAGTTCCAGCACAGAAAGTTCCTCTCCTAGACTTACTCTGTTTTAGGAAAAGCACCAGAGAAGGGATGTGAAAGTAACATTTTGTAGTCAAGCTTCTCTTTTAACTCAAACACGTGCTCTTACAGATCCAGTCTTCAGCTCACAAGCTGGACAGGTAATCATTAAAGAACTCCTCCCAGTTTCTGTGCTGTTGGCTCCTCCCTGGACACCTGGCTATGCTGCTTGGGACTGATGGAGCCTCTGCTTCCTCACATCCCTCCGTCAATCCCAAACCTCTCTGCATTGAAACATGCCGAAAACACTTTTCAAAATGTGTCTACGACTTTCACAGTTGCCAAGATTTGTCCCACTCTTAAACTGGTGTTGGATTCTCCAGCATTGGTAGAGATTAGTCCCTTGACTTCCATCCAGGCATTGGGGGCTGGGAATAGGGAACTCTGTTGCTGGGATTTGGGCTTCCTCTGAACATTTCTGCCTTATACTTAGATAGGACTGATCCACAGTGCACACAGACCAGACATTTGGTCAGTCCTCTGCTACTTCTTTGCTGTTTTCTCTAGCATTGCTTACTCCAGTCTCCCAAACTCCAAAAAAATCTTAGGCTGTCCTATGAGCAAGTTAGGAAAAATCAGAGAAGTTGCTATCCCCTTGTCTTTTCTTCCAAAGATATGTAAATGTGCTGTGAATCTTACTTTATATTGTAACAAACAATATGCCCTCTCTGTCCACTTCCACCCAAGAGGAGAGCAGCATGGACCCAGTGACCAAATTCAGGTTAATAGTCCATAATCCTCAAATAGATCTTGTATGAGCCTTCAACACACCCAGTCCCTCCAATGGGTTATGACACATGTCATCTCTAGCTTCACCAGGTCACATCTACTAAATGTCACATAAACACAAGACACAGGCTGCTGAAATGGTTTCCTTCTTTGCTTATAATTTTTGGCGAATGACTTGGCTGTGGTTTATTCCAAAAGGCATTGATGGCTGTGGGACGTGACTTGAAGGAAATTGTTGAAAGGGAAGAAAGGGGCCTTCGGACTAGCTGAGGCACAGCTGGAGGACCCCAGAGCTTGTATGCGCATGGCAGAAGTGTTGTGTTTGCTGGAATCCCTGCCAGCTGCTGACCCTGGCTCTGGAGGTTGCTCAAGATTCCATCACGACGACTGGGGGCGCCTGGGTGGCGCAGTCGGTTACGCGTCAGACTTCAGCTCAGGTCATGATCTCACGGTTTGTGGGTTCGAGCCCCGCTTCGGGCTCTGTGCTGACAGCTCGGAGTCTGGAGCCTGCTTCGGATTCTGTGTCTCCCTCTCTCTCTGTCCCTCCCCTGCTTGCACTCTGTCTCTCTCAAAAATCAGTAAACACTTGGGGCACTTGGGTGGCACAGTCGGTTAAGCGTCCCACTTCAGCCAGGTCACGATCTCGCGGTCCGTGAGTTCGAGCCCCGCGTCGGGCTCTGGGCTGATGGCTCGGAGCCTGGAGCCTGTTTCCGATTCTGTGTCTCCCTCTCTCTCTGCCCCTCCCCCGTTCGTGCTCTGTCTCTCTCTGTCCCAAAAATAAATAAAAAACGTTGAAAAAAAAAATTAAAAAAAAATCAGTAAACACTTACAAAAATTAAAAAAAAAAAAAAAAAAAAGATTCCATCACGACGAAAAGACGAAGCGGGGGCTCGGAACACCCGGCACCGCCCGTCTCCTGACCTTTCCCCTGGTCAAGTCTTACGAAGCGGGTCTCTCGGCGGGGTTGGTGAGACGGTCTGGGGAGGGGGTGCACCCGCGTGGCGGGATTGCTGTTCTCCTTCAGCCCTCGGAAAAGCTCCCTGTCTATATCGCTCAGGGCCCCTAGACGCCTGACGCCCAGGCCTGATCCTTCCCCCCAGCAACCGGGGCCGCGTGACGCCCAGCCAGCAGGAGGCCAGCCCCGCCCCGGACCCGCCCCTCCAATAGGCCCCGCCCCGAGCCCGCCTTCGGGCCCGCCCCCCTCGCCCAATTTTGGGTCCGCCCCCAGGCCGGCCCCGCCTCCTGCCCCGCCCCGACCGGAAGAAGCGGCGGCACCCGGTGCTTATAGGGCAGGGCATGGGGGTGCCGCCACCGCCTAGTCAGCTCTACGTCGGCTGAAGTCCTGCCGCCGCGGCGCTGTAGTCGCGGCGCCCCCGCCCCGTCCTCTGCCTGCCCGCCGGCCCGCACCGCCCCCCCGGAGCCGGCCGGCCGGGCCCGGAGCCAGGCCCGAGTCCTCGCCATGCCGGTCCGGCTGCTGCTGGCGCTGCTGCTGTCCGGCCTCGGGGTGAGTGACCGGGGAGCGTGGGGTGGGGGACAGCGCGTGGCGGACCGGGGTCCGAGTTGGGAGCGCGGCGGCGGCGGCCCGAGGCCCCGCGCGTGCCAGCGGAGGTTCGGGCCGGGCGTGGGAGACGGCGCCGGGCGGGGAGCGAGCACCTCCCGGCCGGCCGGAGTGGCGGCCGCGGCCGGCCCCGCCGAGGCGCACGCCACCCGAGGGGCCTGGCGGGTCAGCGCGCTGTCACGGGCAGCGCTTCCCGGACCCCGTGCGCTCCAGTACAAGTTTGTGTCGTCCCGGCGGCACCTCGGGGCCTCTGGAAGGCCCCGCGCGCTTGGGAGGCCATCCCACCTGCCCGACCCTTCCCACAGGTAGGCGCCGCCACTACCTGCCGGAGGCCGTGGGGCAAGGATGCAAAAGGGCCGTGTAACCGAAGGGCAGGGAATGTCTTGCGTTTATAATCCTGGTTTGAACTTTTAAAAATGCGAAAACTTTGGGAGGCACATGCAACTGGGAATGGGTAAGCATTTTTACCTGTGAGCTTGATTCTGCTTACCTGCCTCGCACGTTTCTAGGTCTTCAGAGGCAGGAGGCTTCCAGCACCAAGATTTCGTTAAGCAGGTTAAGCCGAGGGATTTGCCCTCTTTTTAAAGATCGCTTGTGGGACCGCGCGGTAAAGCCGCTTCAAAACTTTAAATGAAAGACCGTCTCCTTCTGGGAGAGCGCGGTGGAGCTGTCTGAAACGCCTTTTCATCTTTTCCTGGAGAGAAGCTCCTGGATTACACTTATTTAACTGTTTAAGGCCTTTACTCAGGCTATGGATTTGGGCCCCATAGCTGGGGAGGACATTTTGTGGACAGACCTGGCTTTTTTTCTTCTGGTTTGAAGAACCTAAATTAGTGGTTTAAAAAAAAAAAACAAAACACAAAAACGCATTGTTCAGGATGTGGGATATGGTACACTGGCCAGGTTCTGTTTAATGACTTCCAGTATGTACTCTTTAATATGGTATATCATGTACCAGCTGTCCAGATTGACACGAGTGTACCTAAGGGCCACAGTGTGAGCTCCTCGGAGGTTATACACTTTTGGTAAATAATAGTCAGTGCTTTTGGAGTAACAAGAATTTGGAAACAGATGAAGTAGAATATAGAAAATCATCTTTTTCAGATTTGGGTGTTTTTGTTTGTTTTTAAAGGAAAATTTGTACATACTTCATGATAGAACTCATGTAAGTTAACTTTTTCTTCCAATTCAAAAAAAAAATCCACTTTCACAGCTAGGGTCATGTTTTGAACTTGAACACTTGGCCTTGAATTGGTTGACTGTTGTTTGGTACCTGTTCATAAATAAGAGTATAAACAGAATGACCAAACAAATGATATGGAAATCGATCATTTCCTATCACAGCCTAGGTATACATGGGCTTTGGGTTTTGCTACATATTTCCATTGGCTGTTCTTTGATGGATTCTAGTATTTTAGTTATTGAGTAACTTAGAGCCAAAAATAACTATTTCGCTTTAGTTGGGACTATAGTTTCAGTTTGTGTAAATATTTCCAAATTGTATTTAGAAATCCACCCTTCTCAAAGTTCATGGTAAAATATCCCAGACCCTTATTAAAAAGTTACATTTTAGTATAACTGCTTTGTAAGTAAAACGTCAGAATTTCACTCCCAGAATTATCTACCAGTAAAAATTTTGATCCCCAAACAGAGTGAGAATTATTATTTTAAATTCCAAACGGAACTCATTGCTGAGTTTGCAGTTAAACCAGGTCCTGCAGAACCCACTGGTTGTAAAATTGGACAAACCTGAGTTCAAACTGGTCACTTGCTAGCTGTGCCCTCAGGCAAGTTATTTTGCTTTTTAGAGTCTGTTTCCTGATATGCGAAATGGGGACAGCCAGCACATGTGAAGGCGCCTTGCATATCATAGGTAATAAATGTAAACTCTCCCCCCACCAGATGCTTTTCACTGTCATTATTTTTGTTACTGCTATAGTGTACCTCTAGGAGGAATATTTTTCGATGCTATCTCTCTTTTTTAAAGGTTTTAGTTTATTTATTTCTTAGGAATCTCTACACCCAACATGGGGCTCCAACTCATCACCCTGAGATCAAGAGTCGCATGCTCTTCTGACTGAGCCAGCCAGGCACCACAGTGCTCTTTGCTTTGATTGATGAAGTAACTAGGGCATTGGAGGCAATACTGTGATTTTTTTATTTTTCAAGAGAGTGTGACTGATTGAGCCAGACATTGACTCATAGGCTGAGACTCTAGGCTACCATATCCAAAATGCAGTGACATCGGTGTTGTTAACTTTAGGCTGTCTTTTGTTCATCCAAATTGTGCATATTTAGTGAGTGTTTTCCCTCCTTCTTAGACCTGGATCTTGTGTCTAATGTTGGTTTGTGTTACATTATTGCTGTCTTCTAGTCCTCATTTAATGGTGTTGCCACTTCTGTCAGGTACCAAAGAGATCCGCAGCATGGGAGGGAACATGCTTTCTTCAGCTAGAATATATACAATTTCTTTTGTTCAGCCAGTGTTTTGGCTTTAGAGGAGAACAAACAATGTCACCGAGAACTAAGGGCCACGTATGTACAGAAACACGCTAAGAATATCATCGGAGTCTTAACTAGAAACGTACTTGCTTATCATTTACTCAGATAGTTATCACTTGCACAAATTATCCCACTAGGAGATATCAAGTATTTATACTGAGGCCATGAGGTGAATGTTTCATTAAGCTCCTATCAGGACTGCCGATCATGAAATTGGACTGTAGTTGTGCACGTGTGTGTATTTTATGTCATTAACTTGCCTGGCCATTGGGCTTTCCACCGTAATATAGCTTCTCAGGGCGCAAGAGAAAATGTATGAGAGTTCCTCTTGAGAGAGTTCAACAGTAGACCATATTCCTGAATGTAAAACTGGTGAAGTACGCAAAGGTTTCTTGTCTGGACAGAATAGTGCCACCTTCATGGCCCTGGGAGAGAGAGTTATTTGCCCACTTCGGATTTTGACTCCCATTTTTCAGGTTGAGGAATCTTGGGATAATGATGTCATTTTTCACTGGAAACCTCTGGTTTGGGGATCCAAAGTAATCTTTAGGCTCAGTATTGTCCACGTGTTAGAATGATCAAATGTGCTCCTAAAGAGATGATATAGGTGGGAAAGATGCAATGTATCATTTTAATGGATTCAGTTTTCATTATGCACAAATAACTCGGGGCCTGTAACCTAGCAATATGATTAGAGTGTGGTGCTGATTAGAGTGTGGTGCTGGCTTTAAAAACAGGGACAGTGAATCATAGTTTGTGAATAATAAACGTGCTGGTTGGCTGTATTTCCCAGGGGTTGGGGATTTTTTTTTTTTTTTCTTTCTATCTTTATCTTCACCTATATCCCATGTTTGGTGGCAGACTTTCCTGCCTCAGAGCAACACATTCTTCGTGATGTTTAAGTGAGTGCAGCAGACAAGAAATGGACTGGGGAAAGTAGAACTTTTAAATGTAATCATAAGCTCCCTGTTTGCATTTTTTCAAAAGTTTTTTAAGTTTATTTATTTTGAGAGAGAGTGCGTGCACGCACAAGCAGGGGAGGGACAGAGAGGGAGAGAAAATTCTAAGCAGGGTCTACCTGTCAGCGCGGAGCCCAACTTGGGGCTCCATTTCACGAATCATGAGGTCACTACTTGAGCCGAAATCAAGAGTGAGAGGCTCAACTGACTGAGCCAGCCAGGCACCCCATGTTCTTTTTTTTTTTTTTTTTTTTTTTTAAATTAAAATTAAGTAAGCTCTACACCCAATGTGGGGTTTGAACTCACAACCCTGAGATCAAGAGTCCCATGCTGTACTGACTGAGCCAGCCAGGCACCCTCTACATCACTTCTGATCATCATGTGATCTTTGTTCATGTGCAAACACACAGCAAATACCACAGTATAAAAATATGTGTTCTATATTTATGTTCTGTTCCTCCTCCCCCCCCCCCCCAAACGATTAGGACATTTTCTGAGTATGTCATTGAATTTGTCACTTTTACCAGCACCTTAGTAAACAGCCATCCATGCCAAAAGCATTTGAGCCTTCTGTGCCCAGTCTGAGGTTGGGGACAAGGGTCATAACTGACCAAGATCGATATGGTAGTAAACCATGCCTTGCATAGTGACCACCCTACTGGGGTCATATAAATTGTTTCCAGTTTTCCCATTACTATAAGGAGAGGTGTATTTCCCTTTCTTTAAATCTTTTGTATGTTTGATGCTTTCTATATGATAACATGGGAAGATTTTCAAAAATCCCTCAAAGTAATCATATTTATTATAGAAATGTTAGAAAGCATGGATAAGTCTAAATTAAAAAAATAAACCAAACAACAAACCTGTAATCATACTACCCAAACATTACCTCTAGTAACATTTTTAAGAGCTTGATTGACCTATAATTCACATATCCTACAGTTCACACATTTAAAGATGTAATTCAGTGGTTTTTAGTATATTCACAGAACTGGGCAACCATTACCCCAATCAATTTTATAATATTTTTATCATCCCCCAAAGAAACTCCACACATTCGCTATGACTCTCCATTTCCCACTCACCTCCCAGCCCCTGGCAATCATGAATCTACTTTCTTATCTATATAGATTTGCCCTGGACATTTCAGGTGAATAGAATCTTAATGCATGTGGTCTTTTGTAACTAACTTCTTTCACTTAGCATAGTGTTTTCATCCATGTTGTATTGCTGTTTTGTTCTTTTTTATTGCTGAATAATATTCCATTATAATGGATATACCACATTTTGTTTATCCATTTTTTTAAAACGTTTATTCATGTTTTGAGAGACAGAGGGTGGGGGGGAGGGGCAGAGAGAGAGAAGGAGACACAGAATCTGAAGCAGGCTCCAGGCGCTGAGCTGTCAGCACAGCCCGATGTGGGACTTGAACCCATAAGCTGTGAGAGCATGACCGAACTGAAGTTGGACACTTAGCCAACTGAGCCACCAGGGCGCCCCTGTTTATCCATTTTTAAGATGATAGGCATTTGGTTGGTTGTTTGCCCTTTTTGGCTATTAGGAATAATGCTGCTATGAACATTTGTGTACAAACTTTTGAATGGCTATATTTTTTCATTTTTCTTGGATATATATACCTAGGAGTGAGACTTCTGGGTCATATGGCAATTCTGTGTTTAACCTTTTAAGTAACTGACAGACAGTTTTCCAAAGCACCTGCACTAATTGACATTCCCACCTGCAATGTAGAAGGGTTCTCATTTCTCCACATCCTCATCAACATTTGATACTCTCTTTTTGATTGTAGTCAGCCTACTGGGTGTGAAAAGGTAACTCATTATGGTTTTGATTTGCATTTCCCTAATGGCTGATCTAATATCTTGATATATATCCTTCCAGACATTTTTTTCTGTGCACATATTTGTATAGATAATATTTTTCTTCCCCAAACTGGAGCGTATCCTAGATCTTTCTGTGTCAATAAATTTAATTCTGTAACATTCTCACTGCTGCATACTTCTCTGGATGCATATACCATAATTTGACCATTCAGCCACTTAGATATTGAGGCTGTTTTTAATTTGCATTATAAGCAATGTGATAAACCTTCTTGTTTAAGCATATCTCAACTGCCAGATTATTTCCTTGGGGTAATTTCCCAGTACCAGAATTTGCTAACCTTATTTACTCTTGCCCTCTCCCCCCAGCCCCCAAGCAGTATTGGATGTTTTAAAAAACACAAAACTAACCTTTAAATTGGTTTTATAATAACCATTTTAAAGTAACCCATTTTCTTTTAGCAGTGTGGATTTTAGGTCAAGTGAAAGTGGAATGTTTAGATGTTGTTTTCTTTTCTTCTATTTTGTAGATGTAAATAACCATGGTGGTCTCGCGATGACAACTTATATACCTAAAAGCTGCTGAGAAATGTTTTATCCTGATTTGTTAAGTAACTTGTTTGCAGAGTCCTTTGGTCTGCCATGGTTTCAGATCAGCTTTCTAGCAGATATGGCTCCCATGAGCACCCTGAAATACCTCGGGATGATTCTGTGAGTTTGGTTTTGAGGGTAGCCCATCTCCTGCAGACAAGATTCTTTCTGTAGTTTGTTGTGAGGCCATTAAATTTTTTTTTTTTAAGTTTATATATTTATTTTCTAGGGGAGGGGGAAAGAGAAAATCCCAAGCAGGCTCTGCACTGTCAGCGCGGAGCCTGATGTGGGGCTTGAACCCACGAACTGTTAGATCATGACCTGAGCCGAAATCAAGAGACCCTTAACTGACTGCGCCACCCAGGTGCCCCAGAGGCCATTTAAAATTTTGCCTCAAGACTGTTTATATATAAATCCAGAGTTGGTGCATTGATTGTCCCTTTTGGAGGCTGCAGTTCTTAAAACATATAGCTTGTCCACACAGCTGTTTTTCCTGGGAAGACTCAGGTAGCACTTGACAGTGGAGTAACATGTTTGGTGGTGCTTTGTTTTGTTTTTCCTATAAACATACCTAAACTGATTCATCCAAAGAAACGTCATGTCTTTCCAAATAATCACCTCTTTAGGGGTCAGGGGTCATGTCATACGGATCAGTTTAAAAAATTTTTGTTTTTAGTTTTACTTTTCAGTATTTCACTTAGGAATTTATTTAACCAGTTTAATAATTCAACTTTAAAACAAAGGAATCCTAAAAAAGGAAATATTTACTTTTAAGCCGGTGATCCTTACCCAATGTGAAACCTTTCCCAGTTTCCTTCCAGTTTTTGCTCGACTGTAACTTCTACATGGTTCACGCTGAAATTTTGATCAAAACTGTTACTCAGACTGATGTATAATTTATTGAGGACACCTGGATCTGATTTTTGGTTTTTAAAAACTAAACACTTGCTATCACTTAGGGGATTCAGCAGTATATTCTTTGAAGGGGATTTCCAAAAAAAATCCACAAATACTGTGAGCATTGGGAGCATATGTGCATAGATGGATAGCCTCCCAAGGTTAGAGTCAGGGTGTCTTAGACTGCTAGAAGGAGTCTTGTGGATCTAGTCCAGTGAGCCTCAGTATTTTCCCCACCTCACGTTAGGAATAGAATGCATATCCATCAGTAACAGTGGGAGTACATTTGGGGCATATGCCATTCCCTCCCCTCCCAAATTGAACAAATGCTCTCTGCCCTTTTCCCCAGAGCAGACAGATGAGGAAGCTGAGGCCAGAGAGGGCTAGTGACCTGTTCAAGGTCATGCTTCAGTGACCTTGCTGCAATGAGAGATTGGGTGTGGAGAAGGACTGGGAAGAGAAGAAAGCAGACTTTCTAGTAAGCTTCAGGAACATGCTCAGATAATGCTTTTGTTCATCCCCTTAGGATTGTGGCCTCATACCCTTTGTTCCAGTACTCGAAAGATGCAGCTTTGAGGGGGAAACACTGCCTTCGCCTGAGACTCTCCATCAGCAAGAAGGACCATTTTTAACTCTGGAGCCGAGTCCAATGATCATGGATAGAGGAGATTCAGGGGCCCTAAGCCTATTTCATAGTTGAAGCTTGTTTCTATACTCAGATCTAATAATATCCAAGCAGGTGCATGTGTTTCAGTAAGATCTTACCCAGAAATGTTTCTGAAATAGCAAAACTGAAAGTTCATATCTTAGAAGCCTTTAAACCAGAGTTGCTCTTCCTTGGTGCAGTCTTTGGTATAGAATCCTGAAAAGATCAAACCTTCTAATCATCAGTCTTGGCCTGGTTTGCCCTTGCAGAGGCCCCTGCCTCCCAGCCAGTTCTGGTACCAGGAAGTGGGTCTGTGGTGACAGGAGAGAGAGTGGCCTTGGCCCTTGGACCACAGTGGAGGGACGAAGGTTAGTTTAGGTGGATTTCAGGAGAGTAATGAGGGAGAAAGGAGGGCGCCAGGAAGGTGCTCCAGGGAGAGAGGGGTATCACTTCTCTTGACATAGAAGGCAGGGACCCTGTCTTGCTTATCTGCATCCTCTGTGGCATTTAGCACGGTGAGTTGGCCATACCCACTGTAGGGAGCACTCAGCAGATAATGATTGAGTATTCCTTTTTGAAGTTTTTTAAGACCAATAAAAACAAGGGGCTGTTTTATCATCAGGCATGTGGGTTGTGGGTTTCATAGGGGGAAGGAGCGGGAGGAAGATGTTCCTGTGTCCTTTAATGGGATCTCATCAATAGTGTTTCTACAGAGGGAGAGGGGTTTCTGGAATCCTTGCACGGGTGGCCATGAACCACACTGTGTGGTGTCCTCTTGATGGGCTTCTCATGTCAGTAACGAGATTAATTTTTCCATTGTCAGACCCCGTGAGATAAATGGTTGGTAATCATTCAAGTCAGTTTCATTTTTCACTCAGCATGATGTTTCATTGTTAAAAAACGAACCTTGATCTAGGGCTGTCCTTTTATGTATAAAACATGATTTCCCTAGTTAGTAGACTAATTTCTAATTATAATTCAAAACCACCCCATTCTCCAGTGGATTATTTTCCCCCCTCTATTTCAGATGAGGGAATAACTGTTCGTCTGGGTTGCAGAAGTGTTTGTCATGGAAACTGAATTTTTTCATACATTTTCTGAACAAACAGTGCTGTCAGAATCCTTAGATCCTGATATTGTCATTGACCTACAGTTGGGTCACAGGTGTTTGTTGACCAAACTGAGTCAGATCTCTTTTAAATTAAACGACCCATGACTCCTGAGGAGCGTCTAAGAGTGAGAGAAACACCTGTCTAGGAGGCCACATCTGCAACTAGGAATGTGTGAAGTTGAGGCAATGCCTCTCAGCCCTGGCCGAATTAGTCATCTAGGGTCACCTGGGGAGCTCATTAAAAACCCTGAGGTGCCACCCAAGGTGACTGAAATCAGAATCTCTAGGAAGGGAGCCCAGCATCCTTTCTTTTAAATAAAATATAATAATTGTATACATATAACTTTAATTTTTTAAATATGTTTTATACATAAGAAGACAGCCCTGGATCAAGGTTCGTTTTTTAACAATGAAACATCAGGGGCGCCTGGGTGGCTCAGTCAGTTAAGTGTCCGACTTCAGCTCAGGTCATGATGTCACAGTTCGTGAGGCATCAGGCTATGTGCTGACGGCTCGGAGCCTGGAGCCTGCTTCGGATTCCGTCTCCCTCGCTCTCTGCTGTTCCCCCACTCGTGCTGTATGTCTCTCTCCTTCAAAAATAAACAAACATTAAAAAAAAAATTTTCACCAATGAAACATCATGCTGAGTGAAAAATGAAACTGACTTGAATGATTACCAACCATTTATCTCACGGGGTCTGACAATGGAAAAATTAATCTCGTTACTGACATGAGGAGCCCATCGAGAGGACACCACACACTGGTTCATGGCCACCCGCGCAAGGATTCCAGAAACCCCTCTCCCTCTGTAGAAACACTATTGATGACATCAGAAGCCCCAGAGGACTCTACTACGCAGCCAGGTTGAGGCTGTCAAGTAATTCCCGTGTCTGAATCCTGGACAGAGCAAGTGTGTTTCCCTGTGCCCTGGAATATCACAGCACCGGACCAGACCGGAGACAGGTTTGGCTCATTTTGTAGAGAAGTTGGAACTGATACGTTCTGCCAGTTAGTGGCAGACCTGATAATGGAGAATTTAGCATTGTTTTTTCTAATACATTGTATTTCCCAACTTTTAAAGAACAGGTAATTCCAAAGGGCTTTTTTTTTTTTTTGAGTACTAGCTACTGAAGTTGCTTTTTCGTCAGCCTCACAGCCCTCAGGGATTTTACAGCAGGTGCACGGGTAGAGGGCCTGACTGTAGAACGCAGGGAGCTGGCCAACGTGTCCTTTTAGGGACTGGTCTCGCATCCGTTGTGACCCCAGCAATCTGAACAGGTGGTTTAGAAGCAAGGGGGACTCTCTTCTAAGTGTCACATTGACCGAGCTGGACCAGATCTAAAATGCTGCTGGAACAATGGTGACAAACGTCAGTAGGATTGGGAAGTCAGTCTTTGATGACAGCTTCTGCATGGGGCTGGGCATCTGACCTAACAGAGTTGGGTGAACCCCGGGACAGGGGCTGTGTTTTCCAGACTGAACTTCATGCCGAAAGGAAATCCCCATTCTGTTCTCCTCAAGTAGATAGGTAGGTGTACTTTGTCATTTTAGCTGTTTTGAAGTGTAGCTTATAGGCATAGTTTTATGTTTTCATGTGTGTTTTGACCCATATGATACACATGTATTTTTTCAGTGAATGGGAGTTGGGAGTTGAGGGAGGGGTTGGTGCTAGCCGGCTAGAAGACTTTGGACAAATGAGTTAGTTCCTCTCTGTTTCCTCATCCATAGAACAAGGCATGGGGGGGCCTGGGTGACTCAGTTGGTTAAGCGTCTGACTCTTGATACTGGCTCAGGTCTTGATCTCATGGTTCGTGAGATTGAGCCCCGTGTCAGACAACATGGAGCTTGTTTGGAATTCTCTGTCTCCCTCTCTCTCTGCCCCTCCCCCACTCGCACGCTCACACGCATGCTCGCTCGCTCTCTCTCTCTCTCTCTCTCTTTCTCAAACATTTAGGAAAAAGAAAAAAAAAAAAAAAACAAGGCATGAAACTAGAAACTCTAAGCTGGCCTATTCCTGAATGTCTTCCCAAATTAGGAACACAATTCAGGTTAAAGTGACTAGTGCCCCCACCATACAGCTTCACATTCACTCCTACCTAGGTGGTCAGAGACGAGAGGGCTACTTTGTTTGAGCCTTCCAACTTTCCTAGCTCCCGAATGTAGTGGATTCCATGTGTTCATTCATTCATCCACCAGTTTTGTTGAGTATATATTATTTGCCAGGCACTGTTTGAGGTGCTTGGGGCACATTAATGAAGAAAACAAAGACCTGTGCCCTCGTGAAACTTCTACTTGGTGGAGAGAGTCAAGACACAATAGCGTGATAAATCCATAAATATATTTGTGGGAAAGTGATACAATTCTACAGAAGGAAAGAAAACAGAGCAGAGCAAGGGAGATGAGGGCCTGGGAGTTGCCCCAGCAGTGGGCTGTGGTTTCATCAGGTTACACTCCCCTGCCCTGTGGGTCCCTCCCTAACCACTGTCCTCTCCCAGACAGGAGCCCTTCCTGTACTCTGAGTGGCATCACATCTCACAGTGTTGGGGTTAATATACAGGTTTAGATTCTAGTTTGTTTCACATCTAATCATCTGAAGGACTGGTATTGATGGCTCCTGTACATTGGAAACTCCTGAGCAACTATGAGGTACTGAGTGTAACTTGCCAATTTTTAATGACAACATAGGAGAAAGTTGAAAATTCTATCAAGGAAATCTCAGAAACCCCCACAACTCAGACAACAGAGCCAGCAAGTCTTTGATTTTTGTGATGGTTCTGTTCCCAAATGTACATGTGCTTGTATGTATGTCTATGTGTGTGTATATATACATATATATATATATATTTTTTTTTTTTACAAACAAAATTAAGTCGTTTTTTTTTTTTTTTTTTTTTCCATTGTAGAAGTATCTATAAGCTCTCCAGATAAATTCAGATACTGCAAGAAAGATGTAAAGCCAGCTTGGGGAATCTGTGACCTCAAAGGCACCACCTTTCTTTGAACAAATCCAGTGACCTCATCCTTTAGTTGTGTTAGGGTTCACTTTCCACTTGCTGTGTTCTGTTTTTGCAGAGCAGAAAACGGTTTCCTTTATGTGTAGAGATTAAGAACAAGTTTATCTGTAGTTCTGGCACTCAGCTGACTGGGAACCAAACCACAGTTGCTTCGAAAAGCAATCCTAAATCATCTTGATCTGACGGTTCAGTACTTGGAAATCTTTAGGGCTTTCGGTGCCTGGGTAAAGTTCAATCACTTATCTGATTTGTGGTTTGGAGAAGACCGAGATCTCCCTTTCAGTTTAGGAGGTGGTTGCTTTTAGCATCTAGAGCAAGAATGTGTGCTTGGGAGTCACCCACTTCCTCCCATATAACATTAGTTGATTTCTATGGTATTTCTTTTCCCCACCCTGAAGCTTAAGTGAATCAGATTATTACTGATTTCCAATGTTGAAATGTTTCGAGATAAGTGGAGACAGTGGGATGTTGAAAGACATCAAGACTTTTAAACTCTCTCAAATTCTTTCATGGGTTTTGGGTGTGTTTTGATTGGTTGGAGCTAGAAGAATCTTCAGTAAAGCCTGAGGATGGACGAGGGCCTGGTAAAGCATGGACTTGTCCCATTTCTGAGACAAATGGCAGCTTCAACCCGGTCTTCTTACTTTGTAGAGTCGGAAACTGATGCCCGGAGCCCAAACCACGACACATGCCCCCGTGCCCCATCTCATTTCCTTTCAGCTTTCCTCACCCAAAAGCGAATGTTGAGCATGTCAAGTTTTTTTAACTTGGAGTTTTGAGAGGATGATGAGCGGGCTTTGGAGTTACAGGAACGCAGGCTTAGGCTGCAGAGTGTGAAGGCCTGAGCAGGGAAGCGTGGGCTTGGAATCTGAGGGAGCTGCTCTGGGCAGGGCCTGAGGGCACTGCCAGGTGCTGCCAGGAGATACGGTTGTGGGGTTCCCGTCTTTTCCCTTGTAAGGTACTGCTTCTCCGATGGATGGTACACTCCTGGGAGGCAGAAGCTTCGCAGGCCTTGGGGCTCCAGTGCCTTATGCATGACAGGACCCCTCTTTCTATGTATCTGGAGAATAAAAGAGCCCAGCCTGGGGGCGCCTGGGTGGCTCAGTCGGTTGAGCATCCGACTTCAGCTCAGGTCATGATCTCACGGTCCGTGAGTTCAAGCCCCGCGTCGGGCTCTGTGCTGCCAGCTCAGAGCCTGGAGCCTGCTTCGGATTCTGTGTCTCCCTCTCTCTCTGACCCTCCCCCGTTCATGCTCTGTCTCTTTCTGTCTCATAAACGTTAAAAAAAAAAAAAAAATTAAAAAAAAAAAAAAAAAGAGCCCAGCCTGGGGGTGGGGTTGGACCGGGTGAACTAGCAAGTAAAATGGACATAGAAGAGTCAGCTGACAGGAAGAGTTGTGAAGCCGGGAGTGCCTGGAAGAGATTGATACATACTTCATATCCTTACCAGCCTTCTTGAGTAATGTGCGACTGTGATCCGGCGACTTCCCTCATTTTATGACAGAACCCCCTGGAATCTGCCTGCAGGAGCAAAAATGGCCCTGGCACTGATCGAGAGGCCTGGGGGGGGGGGGATGGAGCCCCCCGGAAGATGCAAAAGAGAGCAGGGGGCCTGTCTTACTCCTGAGGCTTCAGAGATCCCATGTGCGGTGGCTGCAGAGAGGTCCCTCTGATGAGGGGGTCTCAGCAAGCAAGAGACCTTGTACCGGGGTTTGTTCTGTAGCCGTATTTCGTCACAACAGTCTTAGTTATTAAACCCGCCCATGCGGTTTGGGTGCACTGTGCTCATACTCAGCTGTCAACGCAGCTAAGAAACATTAGTCTAACATCAGTAGAAGTCAAAACACCAGAGGAGACTCGCCTGGGGTGTGAGCACAGACTGTGTGGCATATCAAATACTGCACCTTAGCGGGGAGGGTTTTCTCCTTCCAGATTTGCTTCACACCAATCAGAATAGCACACCTTCCTCTTCTTTCCATCAGCTGCAAGGGTGACAGACGGGCGTGTGAAGAAGGTTCTGATTTTGTGGCCCACTCTGCATGAGTGCACGCTCGGGCTCCTGTCTGCTTCCCCAGCCCCCCCTCGGCCCGTTCCCTGCTCTGCCCTCTCCAGCTGCACAGGCCCACAGGTCTTCACACACAGTAACTTACCTTTAGTCTCAGGGCCTTTGCACAGGCTGTTCCTTCTGCCCAGGCAATTCTTCCCTTCCTTCCCCGCCCTTCCTATAGATCTTGATTCAGATATCACTCCTTCAGGACATCCTTTGACACTGTGATCTTGTGCACCCCCATCACAAGACCAAAGCAGCTTCTCCTGTTAGGCTCTCTTGGTTCCCTGTATGCCCTTTTCATAGCACTTGCTGTAATTTGTCATTCTGTTGTGTGACTATTTGACTAATGCAGTCCCTGATTAGACCATAAACTCCACAAGGGCGGGAATAGATCTGTTATGATTAGATCCTATTGCCTTAGGTAGTTCTTGGTTAATCATACTAATAACAGCCGACACACACATGGTGCTCACTGTATATGAGGCACTCTTCTAAGAACTTCACATACATTGACTCATCTAAATCTCCCAACAGCCCTTTGAAGTAGGTATGATTACCGTGCCCATTTTACGGGCAAGAAAACCAAGGCACAGAGAGCTAAGTGACTGCCGGGATGGTCCGGCTCCAGAGTCTGCCCTTCCAGCTGCCACAGTGTCCTGCCAGGCACTGCATTAAAGCTTAACAAATGGGAGTTGAATTATTAAGCATCATCAGAAAATAGGAGGTACTACGTGAGTGAGTTTCCAGATAATTCAGATACAGCCCCAGAACTTGAAACGTGCTGTTTGGTGAAAATCTTTTCACCAGTTATAGTCTTCTTCCGGCTTAAACACCACAAACCGAACATATTTTAGCCTTTTCTTAATGATTCCAGATTGTCTGTACAGCTACTGTATGCTTGCTGTCTGCCCAGGAGGATACGTAGGGAGCAGTTGAGCTTGTGAGACAGGGTAGATATTCAGGTTTTGAGTTTGTTTAACTTTCTGATGGCATCTTTGGCCCCCACCAATTTCTTAAATAAAACGATCTTCCCTAATATTTACATAACTCTTGTCTTTGACATTCTTAACATTTATTTTGCTTTCTTGGCATTTAAAGAGAGGTCGCTGTCCCTCAGTTTTCAAAAGAAAAAACATTTGAAAGCTTAGCCACCTTGCTCCACAATGCAGATCCCCACATAAGCCACTTTTGTGACTCGGAGAAATCGGCAGTAGGATTGGATGACCTCCAGGTGAGGCAGCAGGTTGATCAACACGGTGACTTTTTAGGAAGAGAGGTCCCTGGGAATGTGGAGCCTGTTGGCAACAGAGTGACTCCCCCCCCCCCCCATCCCTGCCCCGGACGGTCATTTTTCCTTTTTTAGGAGGGAGTTCTGTTCTCCTTAGTGTCTGGAAGGGCTTCTTCCTCGACCCCAAAGGCTTTGTAGCTGCTTGCTGGTAATGCTGTGCTGTGTCTGTTCTCTGCCCACCGCTCAGTAAGCTGGAGGAAGCAGCCTTGTTCCATCGGGACCAGTCCTCTGGCTTCACTCTTGTTTCTCAGCCTTTGGTTTTCACACCACAACTCTGTGGACTTGGTTGTGCCAACACAATCTTCTGAGCAGTCTCTTTTGCGTTTCTGGCTCTGTCCAAATGTGTGAGAATTGCATAGGGATGTTTACATTTGCCTCTCAGAGGAGCCTAGAACACAGGAAGCCTGGCTGAAATGATGGAAATCTGGTGGCTTATGGGTTTTTTCACATGAAAAAGTCAATATTCAGATCTGTGTTTCCTTCCCTTTTTTGTGAGCATCTTATTCTTGCTAGGTGTAGCAGTCCTGGCTTAACTACGTGAGGCTCATCAGTGTGTGTTTGGTTATTAAAATGGTTCTTGCTGTTCAAGGGAGTTGTCCTGTGCTAATCAGTAATGTGTGTTTCCTTGACACTGGCATGAAAAGAATGATTCGCTTCATCAAAGGAGTTGGCAGTGGTCACTATATCATCATCATCATCATCATCAAAGAGCTTTTTTCTTTTCTTTTCTTTTTTTTTTTTTAAGCCAGTGGGACTGGGCTGGGTAAATGTGTATTGCAGGAATTTTTTATGGTGGCCAACCTTTTTCTGGTGTTATTCCCACCCTCTTAGATCTACAGTGGGATCTCAGGAATTTATATCCAGAAAGTTTTTTAAAGACCCCACCCTGTATAATTTTCAGTGCCTTTTGGTATATTGGGTGTCTATGTAGAATCCACAAATTATATTTTGGTCTCCTCTAAAAGCTCCTGCCCCCTTATCAGAGCAGGGTGCTTGCAGATCTTCATCTGCCCCAGCAAAATTCAAAGGGGAGCTCCATGCCTGAAGTAATTTAAGCTTATGGTTCTCGGAGAACCGTGATTTAAAGTAGTAAAATTATAGTGTGGTGTAGTGGGCAAAGGGCCAGACGGAGAGGCGGATGCCTTGGTTCTAGTCCCGTGTCTATGGTTAACTGTCTCTGGTGCCTTGGGCAAGTCACTTTACCCCTCTGGGCCTTGACTTCCTCTCTCTTTTTCATCTCTAAGATGGCCTATCCTGGAAGCTGTAAACGGTCCCTGCTGTTTGATCTGTGTTGTGCGGAGCCATATGGGTTTCAGTGACTGTCCAGCTAAATGGAGAGAAGAACGGGGTGTGGTGCACGGGCCAGTAGAGAATCCTCAAATGTGCTGGGAACAGTGGGGATTCTGTCTAGGGGAAGTCAGGCTGGCCAGGTATCTATCTCAACTAGAGGTGCATTTCATAGTGTTTAACTTCTATTATAAAACTTGGCAACATCTGGGAAGCTTGGGTGGCAATTATGTCATAAACACAGCTTTTTGCAGATAATTTTTATTTAACTAGAGCATTTATTTATCCACTTTCTACTTGACCCCATTCGTTCCCCTCCAGGCGAAAGCAATCTCTAACCAGTATAAAGAGTAAACAATTGACAGTTTCAAATTAGTTGCAATTGTTCGGTAGAAACAATTGACAGTTTCAAATTAGTTGCAGTTGTTCCGACTGAAAAATTTGGTATCTCATTGAGTCCTTTTTTTTTTTTTCCGTTGAAATTTTCGTAGGAGGACTTCCTCATAATATGTTTAACTGCAGATGAGTATGCATACTCAAGTAGATCAAATCCGGCTTTTTTTTTTTTTTTTTGGAGGCTGGTAGTCCCCTACTGCATTTACAGTTTAAGTCAGACCTTTATTAGTTGAGTTTGTTTACGATGCAGCTCCATTAAGGTAAGTGAGCCTCCCAGGTTTCTCAAATTTTACAAGATGTCAACTGCGCTGTTTCTCTTTAGTGAATGCAACGAAGGAATAGCGGCAATACCTGCGTTCTAAATCTCAGCCTCTAAATGATTGTGAAACCTTGGGTTTTAGTTTTCATGTCTATAAATGCCTCAGGACCTCAGGGATTTGATACCACCTGAAACAATAAGGGCTTGTTTCCTTGGCCACAGTGTGCTAAAGGGTTTCACGTAGAACCTTTCATGCCCAATTGTATTTCCTCCTCCCATGGTGTCAATATAAGTTGATGGCAGAGGGACCATGAAGACAAACAGAACTGCCAGCTGCTTGAACTTAGACACTTAGCCTGGGGCCCCAAAGCCAGTTTGGGGGAAATAGAATCACCTGTTGTGAAATTAACATATCTTCACACTCAGGAATAAAGTGGATTTAGGAGGAACCTTTTATCAGAACCATTAGAGGAGTAGCCTAAACTGAAGAATTGTAACTGTCTTGGGTGGTGGTTAATTACACCACACACAAGAATTGCCACAAATGCAAGTTTAACTCTCTCCGTTGCTTAGTTTGGAAACCACACATGGCTGTTCAGTTAGACCTTGCCCTTTTTAGCATCCCATCCAGACATTTGACTCCCATCCAAAGCAAATGTCATGGTTACCTTTATTGACTTTAATATCAGGAAACATAACAGCCAATAGTCTGTTAGAAGGAACTATGTGGTTGATGGATTATTACTGACCTACCTGCAGGTGAACAAAGTATAATAGAGTTTGGAATGAATTTGTAGTAGACTGAGATCATGAAAACAGACACAATTAAACAAGAAAGTCTCTTAATACAATACACTAATGTTTTTGTTCTGTTCTTAATCTTTATCCCAAGTCAGCAGACAGGAGACTGAACACAATGAGTTTTGTGTTATCACCTTGTACAGATGGCCATATAGAACTCTCCGTGTTTGTGAGCAGGTACTTTACTGTTGGATCAGACATGTAAATGAGATGGGAGTTGGAGAGGAGAGTTGGATTAGAATAAAAATCTTTATTGTATCTCTCTAATCAGGCTTTTCCATAAGATACCATAAAATACCCGGTAGGCTTTTGGGAGCTGCTGGCTTAGCCCCCCCTTCCTGATCAGTGAGAGGCTTAAACTCATGTTTTTGTTTGTTTGTTTGTTCTTGTTTTGTTTTTGTTTTTTTCTCATCAAGAGATCTTTAATGGGTGTGTGCAGGCATTTACTGGGCACTGATTTGTGTCCTATGCTGCTTTGGTCATTCTTGATGATTTTTTTTGGCCATCATTTTTGTACAATGGGATCAAATGATATTAGAACACCAGTACTCCATTGAGTACTTTGTAAAGCAACCAGAATTGCAAATAGCCAGGCTTTGTTGAAGTTTATGGTCTGAGGTAGATAATATTGCTATAAATAGAATTATAGACACAAGATGTCCTTTTCTTCAGTATTGTGCCTACCTGGGGACTATGTTACAGAATGCTATTTTAAGGTACTTCTTGCTGAATTGGCCTATTAACTGCGCAGGTTGACGTGTGTGTATGTGTGTGTGTGTGTGTGCACGTGCACACATGTGTAAAGCCCTGTAGGGCTGGTATCCTATTATGGCATGCCAGAAGTGGCTTATTGATCTCTCTTAAACTCAGCTCATCCATCCTGTAGCTTTCTGCTAACTATGAACAGGAGAATAATCCAGTCTGTCTGCCGTTACCCCTCACCTTTACCTTCTTATCCATCAGACACCACCTCCTCTACCACATCCACACATGCACACACACTGTCTTCCCTCCTGTGGCATTGTACATCCCCCACAGAGAATGCCCTTCTCCCCTCTGGGCATCATTGCTAAGGTTAATAGTTAGAAGCTCTCATTCTTTAGCATATTCTAATCCATTCAGAATCTATTATTCTGCATTTGGTGACACGCAGCTTTAACTGGTCTCAAGATTGCATGTGTCCGGGGTGCCTGGGTGGCTCAGTAGGTTGAGCATCTCACTCTTCATTTTGGCTCAGGTCGTGATCCCAGGGTTTTGGAATCGAGCCCTGCCTCGCTCTATGCTGAGCTTGGAGCCTGCTTGGGATTCTCTCTCTCTCCCCCTCTCCCTGTCTCCCGCTCTCCCCCTTTTCCTCTCCCCCTCTTCCCCTCTCTCCCTCTGTCCCACTCCCCCTCTCCCCTGCTCGCACACTCTCTCTCTCTCTAAAATAATTAAAAAAAAATTTTTTTTAAAGATTGCATGTGTCCTTAAGTAGTAAAACAAAAGAACGTGGAAATCTTTCTTATGTAATCCTTCCCTCACTTGGGGACTTTGTTTTATGCCTTACCTGTAAAACCATAATGTGTACATATTAACTAACCAAAACGAACTTGTAAGTCACTTTACCTTCACTTTACCTCTGTGGCCAGCCATCCAGTGGGTTTGAGCCCTGGCAAGGAGCCGCTGCACTGCATAAGGCAGACTGGTTGTTGATGGCAGGTTGTAGTTTTCCAGGAATTTAGGTGCTCACTATGCTGTGTAATAATATTTTATTGGAAACATGCCAGTATCCTTGCTAGAGTTATACAAGCATTGTACTTTTAGTTCGGAGGAATGGTTTTCTTAGCATTAAATTTTTTTTTAATGTTTATTATTTTTGAGAGAGACAGAGTATGAGCGGGGGAGGGTCAGAGAGAGAGGGAGACACAGAATCGGAAGCAGGCTCCAGGCTCTGAGCTGTTGGCACAGAGCCCGATCCGGGGCTCGAACTCACAGACCGCGAGATCGTGACCTGAGCCGTACTCGGACGCTCAACGGACTGAGCCACCCCGGCGCCCCTGGTTTACGTAGCTTCAAATAAATAAAACTAAAGTTTGGATTATGCAATATAACGGTAGTCCAATGAACATAGAGGAAAAATTGGTAAAAACAAAACAAACCAATAGCCTTTGAATATATCCTGGAAATTGGTGTGGTACTCCTAAAAGAAAAAAGAATCATTTTGTTATTAGCCACATTATTGTACTTGAATATTATTATGAATACTGTGGTCTGTTGGAGTGGAGGTGGGAAGTAGAGAAGAGTCACAAAAGATTTTAACTATTTTTACTGCTTCTGCTTATCAGACTAAGCCAGTGCTACAGTGTTGCCATTTAAATTTAACTTTTGGAGATGTGCAGTTGGGTTTGACTTGATTGATTTGCACGCCACCTGAGAAGTGTATGGCTTTCTCGTTCACGGTGGGGCGTCTTCTGGATGTGTGCGTGCACCTTTTTTGTGGGGGTGGGACGCCCCATTGTTGTAAATAGAACCAGCACTGCAACGCTTATCAAGCGTAGATCACTTTGGAGAGCTGGGTGTGAGACGTGTGCATGGCACCACTTCCTCCCCCTGACTTCAAGATGAAAAGTCTGTGCTATTTTTATTAACTTATTTATGACCCTTGTTATTAGGTAGTCAGTTAATGTGTGTGCGGACTATTTCTTGAAATGTGTGTCTGAAACTTACGCATTGTATTTCTTGGGAAGATGCAGCATTTCTGGAAACCCTGATGAAAAGCCTTGGGTTTTCCTCTGTTCTCAATCTTGGAGGCGCTTACAATATGCTTGCCTGCTGTTCTTCCTGGGGCTGGGGGCAGAGGGTGAGTAGGAAGGAGCAGCCACCTCCGTGATAGACATAGCAGCTGAAACCAAGCCTTGGGCTCTCCAGGTACTTGTGAGCTGCCTCCTTGCCTGACCAGTGCTAAGTACTAGTTCCAAAACAGGTGGGTTTTTAAGAGAGGCAGTTTCATTTGTTTCGTGCTGCTTAAACACATACCTATCTCGTGTGTCCATATTCTCTTTACTGAAGACATTCTCTAAACAAAGTTACTTAACTCATTTAACAGTTTGTTTAAAGTAGGTTCCACACCCAATGTGGGGCTCCAACTCACCACCCTGAGGTCAAGCGTTGCATCCTCTACTGACCGAGTCTACCTACTGAGCCAGCCAGACCTCCCTAGAACTCATTTTATTTTTTTAAGTTTTTAAATATTTATTTTTGAGAGAGAGAGAGCGAGCGAGCCAGGGAGGGGCAGAGAGAGGGAGACACAGAATCCGAAGCAGACTCCAGGCTCTCAGCTGTCAGCACAGGGCCCGAGGTGGGGCTAGGAACCCACGAGATCATGACCTGAGCCAAAGCCAGACGCTTAACTAACTGAGCCGCCCAGGCGCCCCCCAAAACTCATTTTAGAAAAGATTTTTTTCTTACCTGAAATACCAGGTGCTGAGTTAATTAATGCAAGAGCAACTAACAATTAGCTGACTTTAGAATATTAGGGTGAAATTGTTGGTGGCTCACCTCTTAATCATCTCTGTATAAGCTGTCGGTAGTTGCTTCCGGGTCTTTGTAGTAAAGCTAAAGTGAGTGTTGCATTTTATGAAATGGTGTGGGTGCTGCACTTTGCTTTACCATCGGAACACTGAACACAAGGACACAGTCCCTGTCCTGCGTTTCTTTTCATGGGAGGGAGATTCTTGCTGAAGTCCAGACTGAGCAGGGCTTTGGTGAGGGCTGTTTTACCACTGAACGAACCTACATGAAATAAGTTGGTTTTAGTAGCAACGTTTGTCCTGCATCATCTGCCCTGAATTACCAGGCTTCCTTCATAGTCCTCAGGCTGGGTGTTTCTGGGATTGCTACCTCAGGGTCACCTCCTGGGAGAGAGCGTGCGTGGCCAGACTTCCATGAGGACCAGCTGGCTAATGGGTGTTTAGTTTTAGGTTAGAGTAGGTTACCTGCCACTAGCATTTTCACCCTCCATAGTGTTACTGGGATTACTTGCTAGAAGTCATCATCCAAGCCAGGAGTACATATCCCACTAGTTGCAAAAATGAGTCAGATTCCAGGGAGTCAACTCGAAACAGTTCTGCAGAATCAGGGTTTTTTTTTTCCAGTTTCAGGCTGTCCGGAAACGAGTGTGTATAACACACACCTATGGCCATTTCATCCATCATAGAGAGAAGAGAGCCCTAATGGCTGAAATGGCTGGGTGAGGTAATGTGCAAGTTCATTACTGTGAAGCAGCATTTTTAGATGTTCAGGTACAAATGGTTCTCAGCTGTGCTCAGTATCCCAAAAGGCATCTAGAAGCTTATTTAATTCACGTTAGTGATAGCAACTGTATCTGAGGGCAGGCAGCTTTCAGAAATGCCAGGGGAAAGGCGAGAAATTTTGTCATATTAATTTGCCATGTGAAAGAATTACACCATTCAGAGTGTCTCCCCAGACATTCTAATTGGAATTTGTCAAGAGCCTTTAAAGAGGAGAGAAGCTTGTGACAGGGTTTGTGACGTCCGTATGGACACTGTGATTAACTGTTGGCACTCTCAGTTGCTAAATTCAACTTCTAGCCAAACCTGGTATTTTTAAGATTTTCATAAGACTGTGTTAGTTATGTGATTAGTGTTTTATTTCGATTCACCAACCAACCATAGACAATTGCTCTTCCTGTGGTTTCCAGGATGATCAGACGAGGCAGGTGGCTTTTGTTTCCACACTAGTAATGAAGCAGCACTGATATGTTTTAGTAAATATTGACCCTTTTTAATACTAATACCGTGATAAGCTATATTTGGGGGCATTTAGTTCATTATCATTGTACTGTAGGCTTTAATAGCAATGACAAAACTCATCTATTCCTGGATGCACACTGTCTTACTGAGGGACCTCTTTGTTTCTAAACTTTTATTTCTGTTTGTTGGATATTAATGATCAAAGGTGGTTGAGTTGCCTAATATGCTGAGGGGCTTGCTGAAGCTCCTCTAACTTTGAGCTTCTGTCCCACCTGCTAACTTGTCCATCTTCTTTCCGTTTTATAAAAAATTCATCGCAGATTACATGATCATATCATAGAAAATTTAGAAAATACAGGAGGAAAAAAACTGTTGCCATAGTTTTGTAATATTTCTTTCATCTTTTTTCTGTGTGTGTGTGTATATATATGTGTGTGTGTGTGTATATATGTATATATATACATACATAGAAATACAAAATAAACATGAATATATGTAATATAATAAACATGAATATATATAATATAATAAACATGCATATATATGTATGCATATATATGTATACATATATATGTGTGTGTGTATATATATATATATATATATATATGTATTCATGTTTATTTTGAGGGAGAGACAGAGA
Source organism: Panthera uncia (assembly GCF_023721935.1). Classification (NCBI taxonomy): domain Eukaryota; kingdom Metazoa; phylum Chordata; class Mammalia; order Carnivora; family Felidae; genus Panthera; species Panthera uncia. Next base: position 17,023,644 of record NC_064814.1, on the reverse strand, counting down.
GCATGGGGGAAGGACAGAGAGAGAGAGAGGGAGAGACAGAATCCCAAGCAGGCTCTGCAGTGTCAGTATAGAGCCCAATGTGGGGCTCAATCTCACGAACTGTGAGATCATGACCTGAGCTGAAGTCGAGTCAGATGTTTAACCAACTGAGCTACCCAGGTGCCCTTCTCTCCATATATATTTAAAAAAAAAAATTTTTTTTTTTAACGTTTATTTATTTTTGAGACAGAGAGAGACAGAGCATGAACAGGGCAGGGGCAGAGAGAGAGGGAGACACAGAATCTGAAACAGGCTCCAGGCTCTGAGCTGTCAGCACAGAGCCCGACGCGGGGCTCGGACTCACGGACTGCGAGATCGTGACCTGAGCTGAAGTCGGCCGCTTAACCGACTGAGCCACCCAGGCGCCCCAACTCCATATATATTTTTAATGGTGCATGTGTGTGTGTGTGTGTGTGTGTGTGTGTTTTAGGACTGTTTTGGATTGCGAGTGACAGAAATCTAGTTCCAACAAATGTAAGCAAAGAGGAGGAGTTTCTTGTAAGGGATGATGTGTGTCTGAGCCCAATGACAGGAAGTTGGCCTGAGGAACAGTAGAAGCCAGGGCACTCTGTCCGTCTTTCAGCTGTTTCTTCTCAGGCTTCTTTCTCTGTTTCAATCTTTGTCTCTCTCACATCCAGCAAACATCCACAGAAATCTCTCGAGTTTTAATTTCTTACCAGTTGAGCGACCAGAGAGTTCACAATTCTCGTGTGATCCCGAGACCTGTTGTACAAAACGACAGGTGGAGGGGCCTCGGCAGGCCTTTCCACCTACTGGTCCCCGGGTATGCAGGCACTCTTCCCTTTTCATTCATTCCAGCTCTAGACTGCCCCCAGCTGATGTGATCTCACAGTCCCACGTCCTGCTGCAAACCCATCACCTTCTCAGTGGGGGATAGCCTTAAGTGCCCTTCAGCAACAGGCCTTAGCAGTCTTGTCCCAGGGCCACTGTTCTGCAGGCCCATGTGCTCCGGGCAATGTCCGTTTCTCCAATTCAGGTGCGAACAGGTTCAGATGAGTCTCAACAGCGGTCTTTAATCTGCAGGCTAAAATAATCCTATCCCTAAAACACTTGGTATGCACGACCTCTGGATTCCCAGCTAGGGCAGGCACCACCTTGAGGCTTCTGTTTTCCTAGCCAGGTCGTACCCAGACTAATTTCCTAGTTCCCAAAATAGAGTTAAAAGTCTTCCTGTGATTTGGGGCTTTACACTGAGAATAGACTCCACAGGCAGTGATAAAGCTTGCTCTTGTTTCTTCCATTCCAGGTGAGTGGGCCCCAGGGGCTCTGGGCAAGGTAAAGGGTGGAACTTCTTCACCTCTAGGCCGGAACCAGACAAGAGCGGAGATGAGTCAGGCTCTGGCAGCTGCTTCGCCCCCTCTGCCAGTGGGTCTCCACAGGAATGCAGGGACTGGGGTGTCTGTCCTGCCATCTCAGGCTGCTTTGGAAAGAGCCATCGGGCTTTCCTTATTAAGGTATTAGCTGGGTGCCATCCTGGTTCTTACCGAGAGTGGGCAGGTATTATTTTAGGGTTAGGCTGCCTTGCACACATAAAGCCCCAGTCTTTCCTGTTTAGTGCTACAAGCCAGCCATACTCCTATATTTAAAAATTTTTGTGCCAAAATCCAAACTCTCACAGCATAAGCAAGTTGCGTTGGCCTAGTTTTAATTTAAGACCCACAGGAACCAGGTAGCTTATGGGACAGTATGGTGACAAAGAGAAAGTCTTATTACAGGGTTGGCATTGCTGGGGGCGCCTGGGTGGTTCCATTGGTTGAGTGTCCCACTCTTGCTTTCAGCTCAGGTCATGATCTTACAGTTTGTGGGATCGAGCCCCGCATCAGGCTCTGCTCGGGATTCTTTCTCTCCCTTGCTCTCTCTGCCCCTCGTCCACTTGCACAAATGCCCTCTCTCAAGATAAACAAACATTTAAAAAAGCAAGCTGGAATTGAACACCTCAAAAGGGTGTTGTCTCAGGAAACCTTACCAGCTATCACCTGCACATGGATGTATTGCCTGTGCGCATGCATGAGCCCCCACACACAGCTGTTCCCATGGCAACTGCAGATGAGGGTACAGTTCTTAGCAAAACTGGAGGATAGGCAGACAAAGAAAATTTGTCCAGTATAATTATCACCACGGTGTACATTAAAATTTGGATTCTGTATTTTTCACGTGAAAATGTATAGAAGCATTTTTCTATGTTGCTGTAACTTTACCCAAGTGCTATTTTAATGATTACGTAATATTCCATTGGGTGTTTATAGTTTATTTCAGTCATTTAGATGTTATTGGAAATCCAGATCTTTCTAGTTTCTGTGTTCGTAAATGGGAAATGGGATATGATAAGCATCATTGTGCACACACCTTTTTCTATTTCTGGAACTATTTCTTTAGGATACAGAATGGGAATTATAGGATCAAAAATCTGAGCATTTTTATACTTTCCGGAAAGATTGCACTGACTTATAATTTTTATTGGCACCAACAATGGATGAGAAAGTGAATTTCACCACCTTTGGCTGCTTTCTGTAAAGAGTGTGTGTGTGTGTGTGTGTGTGTGTGTTTTAACACATTAAGCATAAAAAATTTTATGTAAATTACATTTTGACCATAAGTGAAGAACAATTTGCGTTATATTTTTCATATATTTTCTTTTATAACCTGTCTCTTTTGAAATCTTGGTGTTTTATTGTTCTATGAACTTTTCTTTTTCTCTTTTTTTTTTTTTAACTTATTTTGAGAGTGCATAAGCCAAGGAGGGAGAGGGAGAGAGAGAGAGAGAATCCAAAGCAGGCTCTGTGCTGACAGGATGATACGGGGCTTGAACTCAAAAACCATGAGATCATGCAGACACTTGACTGATTGAACCAGCAGGCGCCCCATTGTATGAACTTTTTATGTAATGAGAGCTGCTTTTCCTATTTTGCTTTAAACACTTTTTCCTAGCTCTTTGCCTTTTTAAAATTCCGTAAGTGCACGTGGGCAAGTGTGGGTATGCTGGCGTTCTTCTTTCCCAGTGAGTCTTGCAGGATGACCAAGTTTTAGAAGGTGCAGTATAACCAAGAGAAGGAAGTCCGTTAGAAAGCTGAGCATACTTTCTTCCTCTGTTTCAGTGGAGCTGCCCGTGGATTATTTCAGAATCCCTGTCATTGTTGTGTCAGGTGATAAGCCTGTCTGTCTGCGGGAAGGATTGCTGCTTAGGGAGAATAAAGCAACTAGGATCTAGTCCTGACTCAACTGTTGTCTAGACATGTGCCTTGGATGCGGGCTCTCTAACCTCAGCGTCTTCATCTGTGAGGTGGCAGATTTTAGAAGGATAACTTTTGGAGTGGGGTGGGGCGGCGGTGGGGTGGGGAGTCTGTCTGTGGTTGTACGTGCCCAAGATGAAGATTACTATTGAACATGAACATCTCATTGCAGATTTTTGGAAGTCCCAGCACAGTGACACTTCCCGAAACCTTGTTGTTTGTGTCAACCCTGGATGGAAGCTTGCATGCTGTCAGTAAGAGGACGGGCTCAATCAAATGGACTTTAAAAGAAGGTAATTTGGATATGGTCCTTGATTGACCTGGGCATTTGCTCAGCTACTTCCCAGGAAACATATTCCAGAAAAACAGTTATACATTTTAATAAAATTAAAAAGGATAATGGAGGCAAGGAGAAGAGAGGGAATTATACTCAGAGGGTATGTTTACAGCTTGAATTGTGATTATTCACAAGGTGCATCAGTTGAAGAGGAACCTTTATCTTTTTTTTTTTTTTTCTTTCCAGATTTCATGTTTAAATGGCTCTAGGCTTTTCTATTAATAGTTCTGGCTGGTAGGTCTTTTACAAAGACATGCTGCATTAAATTTTTTTTTAAGTTCTAGCTAATGATTAGAATCTTGTAATCATAATTATAAGAACTATCTTCTGTAACCTCAAATTACTCGTTTGTTTTTACAGAGGCTGAACTACTTGAGGGCTGTAAAGTTTGACATTCATCCAAGTAGCCGCTTTATTGGGTCTTTACGTTGAGGGAAGTGAAACGCTGAACTTGTTTCTCATTTAATCTACTCTGCCTCCGTTTTATGATCTTGTCTTGCTGGTGATAGTTAGCACGATAGAGTCCTACAGCTGGGAAATTGTATTTGATTTACAAAGCAATCGTCCTGGATAAAGCTATGCAAATCCAAGGATTTGGGGCTTTCAGAGTCCAGTAATAATTCTGATTTGGCCCTAGATTAGAGTCTGACCAGCATACTCTCTTTCGTCACTGATCTGTGACTCATTATTTACATGAGCACAGCAAGTGTGTTTCCTTCGCTAATAAAATGTTCTCAAAACAGTGTTTTGAATGGAAAAATATTGGCATATATCGTAAGGTGACACATCATTTTATCAAGCCAACAGCAAACCTGGTTACGGTCCATAGATGGCAGCAGCTGGGGCATCACAGACCACCCTGCCTCACCTGTCTGAGTGGGTCCCTGCTTGGATCAGCAAGAACCTCAGGCAGCCGGAAGGACCAGCTTTCTCAGGAGTGAGTGGCCACAAGAAGACTGTAGGCTTTCAGCATTGTATTACAGCCTCCCGGAATGTTATCTGTACCGTCTCTCCTTCATGTTTAAGCCTTCTAATGTTTCTAAAACAAAAGTAGAGTCCTTTAAATTTCACAGTGTCTGATTTTGTCCAAAGGTGAAATCAATAAATCCTCAACAAAAGGTTTGAGAGAAACACTTTTTACCATTGAATGTTAGGGCTGGGCCACGGTTTTCTAAGGGCCTCTGGGAGGTGGTAGGAACTGCTCTGAGCTTGGCCAGCTGAGAGCAGGAAAGATTTCTGAAGCTGTGGTGAGCTGAGCCTTGTGAATTTCTGTTGGGAGTGAGGCCTGCAAAGGAGGCAGCAGGTCTAGGTCCTGTTTGGGAGGAGCTTAGGGAGTAGAGGTGGAGGGAAAGAAGCAGAGGGCATGTTGAGCCCTACGGTAGCATCCTGGCTTTTGTACCCGGACGAACAGGAAGCTGGGACCATTAATATGACTGAGAGTGAGTGACTCAACACTAATCCTGCAGTGCAGTGTGGGAGTGTGGGCCAGTGACAGGCCAGAGCTGTGGGGCAGACCTGAAAAGGGGAGCAGGGGGATGGGAAGAGGTGGGAAGGATGAGAGGCGGGACAGAAATACAAATCAGTGGAATCCAGGAACAGATTAGGGAGGCAGAACAGGGAGGTGTTAAGAGACACTTAAAGGGAGAATTTGAGAAATCTCAGTAAGGTCTGATAATTTCAAGTGATACTCATTATGTTCTAAGTCTCACTTTTTCTGAGAATAGACTGGCTTTTTATTTATTTATTTTATTATTTTTTTTAACGTTTATTTATTTTTGAGACAGAGAGAGACAGAGCATGAATGGGGGAGGGTCAGAGAGAGAGGGAGACACAGAATCTGAAACAGGCTCCAGGCTTTGAGTTGTCAGCACAGAGACCGACATGGGGCTCGAACTCACGGACTGCGAGATCATGACCTGAGCTGAAGTCAGATGCTTAACCGACTGAGCCACCCAGGCGCCCCTAGATTGGCTTTTTAAAGTTAAATTCAGCCCTGGATACCAATCACTATCTATATTTCTACAATAGATGTAAACACTGTGTATATTACAGTATATCTATGTATTTCTACACAAAGGTTAAGGGTGATAATGCATAGAGACCCTGAGTTTTTGACTTAGTTTTGATCTTGCAATTATGACTAAAGATTTCAAAATTGATATTTCTAAACCATTCATCTGTAAATCGCCTATGATGGTATCCAGATACTGTTCCAGGCCCTGTGGGTACAGCAAATGAAAGAAACAGACAAAATCCTCTCCCCCCTAGAGCTTTCATTCTGGCAGGAAACAAGGAAATAAATTACGTAGTGGTGATAAAAGCTATGACTTTATTGAAGAAAAATAAAGCAGGGGAGTGGAATAGAGAGGGCCAGGGGTGGAGGTGGGGGTGGGGGCTGCAACTTTCAACAGTGAAGGCCCCACAGAGAAGGCGCCATTTGAGCAAGAACTCAAGGAGGCAGGGGAGCCTTTAGGCAGAAGGCATAGTAGGGGCGAGGGGGGAGAGTCCTCCGTGGTGGAGGACTTGGAGTATGAGAGTGGCTGCAGGGGGGGCAGGGAGTAAAGGAGAGGAAGAGGAGTAGGAGATGAGAGCGCCAGTCCTGCGGGGATGCCATGCTCTCTCCATACAATATTTATTACAGAAATGCCCCCCTACTGTCCTGGAGTGAAATCTATAGACAGTAACCAAACCCCCCCCACACACACACACACAGGCACACAATTTCAGAAAGAAATACATGTATTGTGCAGCTGGTAATCTAACAATGGACTAATAGAAAAGTAATTCTTACTCACCTATATGTAATTTAACATGTAAATACCCTCCTACACGGTGACACTCCGCCGTGAGTGAATGTGGTGCCCGCCAATGCAGACTGATAAAAACACCAGGACATTTAGCGGTGCCCGCATCTCCAAGATGGCGAGCAATTCTTGGTAACGCTCCACACGTCAGAAGTGCGACCTTGCTTGCTTTATACAGTAGTTAAAGTCTGGAAAGATTACTTGTATAAAATTATGCAAAAAGTACTTTTGTGCTTTTACATAAGTGAGGTTGTAGGCTCCAGGGAGTTATCAAAGGTTTTTGGCCTGTGGGAGTGTCTGACGGTGTACAGATTTGACGTGATCTTTGGCTGTGCAGTGCCCGCCCCCCCACAGCTCCCACCAGTCTCTGTGACCGCCAAGAAATGCCCCTCACAGATTTCCTGAGTGCTGCCTGGCAAGCTGTGCCCTCCCCATAGAGGTATAGCCTCCCCGTAGAGGTGTAGGGCCTGGTGGCTGGTGTGAGGCTGTTGGCCTTTTTGAAGCCACCACTGGAGACATCTGAGCAGGGGAGCGACTTGCCCTGGTATTGCAGACTGATGTTTGTGTCCTTCCAGAATTCACGTTGAAGCCCTCCCCAACAATGTGGTGGTATTTGGAGGTGGAGCCTGTGGGATTTAGCTGAGATGAGGTCATGAGGGAGGGACCCCCATGATGGGATTAGCGGCCCTTTTGGGAAGAGGAAAAGCCCAGAGCCTTTGCTCTCTCCCACCATATGACAACACAGTGAGAAGGCTGCCGTCAGCAAGCCAGAAACAGGGCTCTCACCAGAACCCAGCCATGCGGACAGCCTGATCATGGGCTTGTAGCCTCCAGAACAGTGAGAGGTAAATGTCTGTTGTTTAAGCCACGTAGACTGTGGGATTTTGTTAAGGCAGCCTGAGCTGGCTAAGACACCTGGCCTCCACTTTACAGGGTTAGCAGGTGCCATGTTGAGACTGAACTGATGAGGCCAGGAGGAAGCTGGAGACCAGGCGGAGGCTGCCGCACCAGTCCAGGCAAGGGAGGCCGTGGGCCTGGGCCTGAGAGGCAGTGGGGGATCAGAAGCAAATGGAAGAAACTTGCAGATGCAAACAGACCCCTTTAACTCATCAAGCCGGGGCTATGCACAGTATCTACCTGTTACTCCATTTCATGGTTTCCTGACTGTTTACTTGTTTCAAGGGCCAACAGACTGTGAGAGTTTTGTTTTCTTTTTTCTTTCCACAGAGTGGTTTTGGCAGGTGCTTTTGTTCCTCACCCAAACATGTGTTGCCGTTCCCAGAAATGAACATTTCTTACACCACAGCAGCGAACTGCACCTAGTACAGAAAACGAGTTTTATTTGCTTTCAGAAACTAACGAGTTCTGACACCACGCGAGGTGCAATCTTTCTAGGCTGTGATTTTGTGACTGTAGCAACAACACTGTCTGGCTTTGTCTGAAATTTCACCAGTGGGAGATAGTTGAGTGTGTGTTTCTTTTCTGCACTTTCAGCCCAGATGCAAACAGAAAACACTGCTGCCCTGTTTGGCGTTAGATTGGTTTTCTAAAGCTTGCTTTGGCTTGGTGGGGTTGAAAGGACTTTCTTTTGGTATTGCCTGGGCTGGTTTAAGGCTTCTTGCATTCACTTTGAGATACCATTTGACTAAAGTTAACGAGCTAACTAGGATTATTTGGAAGAATAATAAAGAATAAACTAGATAGAATAGAATACAAGAATAAAGTTACGTGAAATTGAAGAAAATCTTCCCGCCTGAGTTCACCTTTCTTACGTGTGCCTCTTCCCGTAGTTCCTCCTGGTGCCGACAGCCACAGCCCCCCCAGTCTGGAGAGTACGGTGATGCTCTGCTACTTGATCACTGAGTTCTGTCATGTAGACTGAAGTAGTGTCTCTTCAATGTGGCTCCTTTTTTTTTTTTTTCTTTTCAGTTTTTATTTATTTGTTTCGAGAGAGAGAGTGGGGGATGGGCAGAGAGAAGGACGAAAGCGAGAATTCCAAACAGGCGCCGCACCGTCAGCACAGAGCCCGACGCGGGGCTCGAACTCATGAACTGTGAGATCATGACATGAGCCTAAACCAGGAGCTGGACGCTCAACCGACTGAGCTACCCAGTCCTTCTAGCCAGTATCTCAGCCAGACTCATTTCCTAGGTCAAGAGAACAGCTTCCTGGCTGCCTGCCATCTCTGTTGTCCTTCACCCATCACACTGCTGTCAGACCTGCCCTCTAATGAGACCACGGACCAGGCTGCACCTCTGGCGAGATAGCCTTGGTGCTGTCTAAGGCAGTGCCCTAAGTGTGGTCTGCCCACCTGTGTTACCTGTCCACGAGAAGTACAGAAGGGATCCTAAGAGTCATCCGTGCTGGGTTAGAATTTTCAGTAACTGGTCCCTCGCCACAGAGAAGGCCCCAGTCCACAGAGTGAAGTCTAAGCCCCTTCGCATGCATGCGAGGTCCTTCACCATCTGGCCCTCACCCCATCTCTAGGCCTCAGCAACATGGGGCCTTCGCTCATGTGCCCTCCCCACCGGCAGCCTGCAGCGTTGGACAGGCTCCTTATAGATCTGTTAAGATCCCCTTCACCGGTCACCTTCTTGACCCCTCAAGCAGGGTGAGCTCCTTTCCTCATCTGGATTCGGGGCACTTTGTGCTTGTGTTGTGAAACTTTGTTTACATTTGTCTTCCCACTGAATTCTAATTTCTTTATTATTTTCTATAGAAAAAAAAATTTTTTTTAACGTTTATTTTTTTTTTGAGAGACAGAGCACAAGCAGGGTAGGGGCAGAGAGAGAGAGAGGGAGACACAGAATCTGTAGCAGGCTGCAGGCTGTGATCTGTCAGCACAGAGCGTGATGTGGGGCTTGAACTCACAGAGATCATGACCTGAGCTGAAGTCAGACGCTTAACCGACTGAGCCACCCAGGCGCCCCTGAATTCTAATTTCTTGAGGTTGGGCTCCGTAGACAGCCAGGGATGCTCAGTAGATGTCTCAGGCACCTGATGCTGACTCGGGTCCCAGAACCCTCTGACTAGATGTCTTTGGGGAACCCTGAGAAACAGATGAGCCTGGACTCTGCCCCCTTGGGATGCATTATCTGTCACCTGGACCACTGTCACGGCAGGTTCCAGTTCCAGTTTCTGATCTGGAATTTCGTATGGCTCTTTGTGACTTTTTGCTGTCGGTTTTTCTCTCCTGTCCCTCCGGCAGCGAGCACGTTCCTCTGAAAGAGAGATCTGCCTTCAGAGGTGTGACGGAAACATGAGCAGGGAAGTGTGAGAAGGGGCGGTATTTCGTTCATGGTTCTAATCTGTCTTCTCTTACTGAATTTTCTAGGCTTAAGATATGCATTACTCCCTTTCTACCTCATTGCTTAAGCACAAGAAAAGTGTTTATTTGCTTTCCATTGTTTGGGAGGACTGAAAATTAAGTTGTGAGAGAGGATATGAGAGGGGCCTGTTTTGAGTATCTTGAAAATGTGTTTTCTTTGTCGTGTTTTCCTTTTTATCATGGAAGATTCTAAACATACGCAAACTTAGAGACAATGAGAGGTACAAACCCTCACGTCCTCCTCATTTAGCTTCTGTGAGAACCAGCTCGTGCTCAGTCTCCTCTGTACCCCCTCTGGCGTCCTCCCTCAAGCTTGGGCTTTACCTCAGAGTGACACGTCTCTCATGAGGAGGTCTCTCAAACAGCTGTCACTACGCTTAGTGGCATAGATTTCCACTCCAGTGGGTATTCTTTGCACTCTTACTAGGTCTGTGTCGAGATCCAGCTGTGAATGTTGAAGCACGTGAATAAAATCCTTTTTTGGCTGTAACTTCGTTACCTGTCTTTTCATCTTGGCCTGACCGTACAAGGTTTGATGGCACTCTGGTTACTCACGAACGGATTCTGTGAAGCTCTGACGTCTTGAGAGGCGTTTGGGCTCAGGCCATAGCATTGAATTGTCTTGCCCTCCCCCGTTTAATTCTTTCACTGGTGATTATAGTGTGTGTGTTTAGGTCTGAGTGACTTCTGTCAGGGTGAAGGTGAGTAAGAACATGGTAGAATCCGACTGCCTCTGGAGTGGGAGCTTTTTCAGGTTCTTTGGCACGTCCCCATGATGCTCTCTGTTGAGCGTGACATCTGGTGACTCGCAGAGAAGACTTGTTACGTCCTGTCCCAGTTCAGGTGAGACCTGGAATTCGAGGGTTAGCTTTTGGTGAGATGTCCGCTTTAAAATGCTCTCCTTATCAAAGCTGAACTTTGAGAAACGTTGGAGACTTGCTACCTTACACGTTGGACCTCGCAACTTCAACGGGAACTTGAGGTTCAGATTGCAGAAGCACCTTTCCTTTGGGGGAGGAAGTGAGCTGCTGCTGGGGAGAAGCATTCCCTAACAGATTCACTTGAGTGCGTGGAACATATTTGGGGAAGCTTACCTTTTGAGTTCAGGGGGGGTGGACGGCCTTGTTTTACGAATGATTTCTGTAAGAAAAGAGTATTAGAATCGTAAGCATTTTCTTGAGGAGATGCCAGTGGTTCGTTGCATTCAGACCAGCCAGTCTAGCTTCACTGTCTTCTAGGATTAAAATCCCCATGTCCTCCTGAGGTCCTTTTTGTCCCCTGCGTTTTTTTCATCAGAACTACTTGATACGTTCCCCCTCCTCCTGCCGCCCTTCCTCCCCCTCCCCAGCACCGGTGCAGGCCGCCGTCGCCTCCCTCACTGCGCTTTTTGACTCCTTCCCTGTCTTGTTCACTTTGTGCCCTGACGCCTGCCCATCTGACCTGCCTTCGGAGGACTCCGATCCCGTCTCTCTTTTGCTCGGAAGCCTCCAGTCGGCCCCTGGTTAGCACCCACCATGTCAGTGTTGTCACAGCATTCTCCTCCATGGCCTCGCTGCCTCCTGTCCAGCCTTAGTGTCACTGCTTCTCAGAAGGAACACTTCGTATTCGCCAAGGCTGCGTCCTCGTTGCCACAGATAGGGTGATGCTTCTTCACTCATGCTGTCGGGTCCTCGCCACCCTCTGAGCCAGCCTTCGTTACGAAGTCTTTCTTCCCCGAGTACACAAGCCCTCAGCGACTTCCCTCGCCTGGGAAGTCCTGTGGTGTGTGCCACATGCTTCGGCAGTTCATCAGATACCGTTTGTGCACATCGGCTGTACCGACTCCTTTCTTTATCCCACACAGCGTGGAGCAGAGAATCAAGCTAATAGCAGACGCTCTGTCTTTGCTCTTGAGACGTGTGTGGTAAATCTCAACAGATAATTACTAAGAGTGGGGTTGTCATACTCTTCCTCAGAGAGAACGGGAGAGAGGGAAGGACAAGGCTCTTGAATATTTGGTATATGAGGAGGCTTCGTTCCTGGGTTTCTTTGGTCCATAAATACCTTTCAGAAGGGCCAGCCCAGAAGTGTTCAAATCATTGCTAGAGGTGTACTTAGAAGGGGCTGGTATGGAGAATTTCAAATATTTTGTGACATCTGAGATGTACCTAGAGAAGTCCTCTACTCAGAGAGGAAGCGGGTTTTAAATGCAAGGGGTGTAGGGGTCAGCCAGGTGGTTGTGCTTTGGAAAGGAGAGTGAGGTGGGGCAGGGCAGAAAAGCCAGTGCTCGTCTAGATTCCGCCAGAGAAGCAGTGTGTTCCAGAAATATCAGCGCTTATCTGAGGAAGAGAAGAGAATGATCTTGTAAGGTTCCTTGAGCTCCAGTCAGATGGGCAACCTGTTCTTGTGGCTTCTGTAATCAAAGGAATCTACTCCCTCCCACGTGGAAGAAAGTCTGCCCAGAGCTACCTCCATGGAGAGGCCATTAAATGTGGGCTCTGTTTTGAAAGACCTACTTAAATTTTGGTTGACTTCGTCAGAGACATTTTTCTGTTTTCCTGACTTCTCACCCCCCTGTCTTCCCACATCCTCACCAGTTTTGCTAAGCACGTTAGGGAGGCCTGTGGCAGTGCTGACAAGATCTTTCTTGCTCTCTGAGTGGGTTTCCCTCCAGTCCCTTCAAACCCTGTGACATTGTAGGATCGGACTTCACTTCAGAAAGTGAAGGTTTAGGGTGCCTGGCTGACTCGGTCAGTAGAGCATGTGACTCTTGGTCTCAGGTTCATGAGTTTGAGCCCCACGTTGGGTGTAGAGATTACTAAAAAAAAAAAAAAAAAAAAAAAAAGTGAAGGTTTGTAATTCAAGTGAATGCAGGAGAAACAGGCCTTTCTTCTGAACATATTGGAAAGGCTTTCCTTGCTTGAATGACTTCTTTTTCTTGGCTTCTCTCTTTTTAAAAAATTTATCATTTTAGAAAAACTTCCAACACATGCAAAAGTGTAGAACAGTATCGTGAAACCCTCATGCAACCAGCACCCAGGTTCAGTAGTGATCAACATGTGGCAGGCAGTCCCCTTCCTCATCTCCTTCATTATTCTGAAGCAAATACCATATCATTCCCCCCCCCATACATTTAAACAATTTTTAAATGTGAGTGAACACACCAAACTGTGCCTGGCAGCTCTCTTTAGCTTTTATCACATAGGTTTCTCTGTGGAAAAGTCCTTTTCGTTAGAAAAAACTTGTCGGAATGACACTATGACATACAGGACTGAATATGTTAAATCACGGATTTCCTTTCATTCTGCAGAGAGTATTGTCTACTAAATATGAGAGGAGCAGAGACCTGGACGGCAGCTACCCCAGAGTTCACTCTCTGATTACTCATTAAACCGTACATAAGCTTTATGTACTTTTCTGTGTATATTTCACTTTTTATGTACGTGATGTAGATGGTCCCTGTCCTTCAACATGCTTAAACTTCAGTCCAGCCCCCAGATATTTGAAAGGCCACCTGCACCAACACACCAGCCCTGGAGAAGCGTGATCAATGCATCCTAAGAACATACCCAGTGCGGTGGGTGGTCACTGTCTGATTTCCTGGAGGAGGAGGGCATTTGAACTGGCCCTGATGAACAAGCAGATTTAGATAGCTAAAGAGGAACAGGCAGTGATGAGCACAGAGACCAGCATGAAAGCGCAGGGGTGTTCTGGGAAGAGACTGGATTGAAAGAGAGTCATGGAGAAGAATCGGGCCTGCGTTTTGCACAGCCTTGAGCGCATAGGCCTGTGACTCCCAAACCATCCCGAGGGGCCCTGGGGGCCGCGGTAAACTCACAGAGGCACTGCAACTTGTTTTCAAGTTTTGAGAGAAGCATAGCAGTACTCAACAAACAAATGTCAGACACCCTGTTCGAGATAGTTTGGGGTTTCAACATCAGCTTGTGCTGCTTTCCTTTCAACGACGTATCTTTGCAAGGCTGAATTTTTGGTGGTTGCTGTAATAAAATTCAAACACCACATGAAAAGCAATGCGGAATGGTAATGAGGGTGCCAGTGTCTAATCCGATTATAAGGTTTGGAATATGTGTGGCACCCAGCAGGGACACATCCCATTAGTAAGTAGTTATGGTTAAGAATGAAATAGTTTTCTTTCCATTTACATGTATTCCTTTGTTTCAAGTGGCTTTGAAGTTGCTAGTCCCTACATACTTAGGCCATTTGGAACTAACTGCTTAATAAACGGAACTGTTAGGCATTTCTTTTTTGCCCAAGGCCCTATGAAGAATTTACTGACACACGAAGGGTGTTGTGAACCAAGAAAGTTTGGGAACCTCTGACTTGAGCCACAGAGATGGAAGGTATTCTGTAGGCAGAGGGAGGAAGGAACCATTGTAGGGGTTTATGTGGAGGAAAGACGTGAACAGATTTGCCTGTGTCAGGCCCTTGCAGACAGTAGGTAGAATGCATGTCCAAAAGCCCAAGATGCCAAGATCTGAGACAGGAAGCTGGTTAGGAGACTGCTAGGTAGACCCAGTGAGATGATGGCTGCCTAGTTTTGGCAGTGGTAAAGGAGGACGTAGGTTTTGAGAAATGTGTGCTGGGTCGAATCTTACATGACTCAGCATCTAGTTGAATGGGAGCGGGTTAGGATTAAGGGGAGAGTCGAGGACAGCTCTGTGTTTCCGGATTGTGTGACAGGGCAGGAGTGGGGCTGGCCAGCCAATCTGGGAATGTAAAGGAGGATCAGGTTTCGGGGGGGTGTGACCTCAGGGTTGAGATACACTGTAAGCAGCTTGAAGTGGGGCTGAGTCATGGATTCCACGGGAAGACTTCGTCAGATGCCATGTGGAAACCTAATAATAAGGATTTTCAAGTGTTAGATTTGGTTACTGGAACTGGACAGTGGCAGTTCTGGTCTTACTCCGAGGGTAGGGGCCAGAGAGCCGTGAGATGAGAAAGACACAGAAGGCGAGAAGGTGAAATAAGATCCAGGATAATGGTTTCCTAGTTAAGAACTCAAATTCCCTGGCCTTACCCACAGAATCAGCTTCCTGGGGGAAGGACCCAGGAACCGACATTTAAAAAACCATAGGGAAACTTATCCTCTGCTGGTGGGCACCTAAAATAGCACGACCATTTTGTTTTGTTTTGTTTTGTTTTGTTTTTAACATTTATTTATTTTTGAGACAGAGAGAGACAGAGCATGAACGGGGGAGGGGCAGAGAGAGAGGGAGACACAGAATCGGAAGCAGGCTCCAGGCTCTGAGCCATCAGCCCAGAGCCTGATGCGGGGCTCGAACTCACGGACCGCGAGATCGTGACCTGAGCCGAAGTCGGACGCTCAACCGACTGAGCCACCCAGGCGCCCCTAGCACGACCATTTTGAAGCGCCGTGTGGCAGCTCTTTGTCGAGTCCCATGTAAACAATATGGCTCCACGTTCCAGGTATTTTCCCAACAGAAATGAAAACGTAGGTCCCAGCGAAAACTTGTACCATAAATGTTCATAGCTGCTTTAGTCTCATTTTCCAGCCCCAAACTGGAAAGTGTCCCTCAGCAGATAAATTATAGCATATCCACACAGTGGAACACTGTTTAGCAATATAAAAGGACAGACCATGATACATGTGACGATGTAGATGAATCTCAAAAACATGATGCAAAGAAGGAAGCCAGACACCCAAGAGAACCTAACGTATGAACTGGGTTTGTGCAATTTTAGAACAAACACAACGAACCTGTAAGTGGTTATGTGGGGGTGAGAGTTGGTGCGTGAGAAGATGCTTTGGAGTGATGGGAATGTTCTAGGGTGTAAGGGTGGTTACGTGGATGTGTATGTTTCTCAAGACTCGTTGAATCGTACGCTTAAAGTGGCTGCCTTAGGAGAGAAAGGAGAGCGTGTGCCAAAGAGAAGGGGAGCCCAGAGGTTTAGTGTGTTTGTGGGCTGAGGGGAGGGAGTTAGCCAGGCAGAGGAGGACCCGTGGGTCCTTGGAGACATGGTACCACCTGGGGGGCTGGGCAGTATCTATGAATATGGAGGTGGACGCATTGTCCCTGTATGGAGAAGTGAAGGGTGGGATTGGGCAAACTTGAGGAGAAAGGTAGGAATTTTGGGAGAGCTCACTCTGTCCCCTCTTATTCCTCCTCTGCCACAGAAGGCAGAATCGGGTGTGGAGGGAAGGAGGCCTTGAGGCAAGGAGTGCAAGTTTGAAAGAGGCCAACCAGGAAATAGACAAGTGTATCTCCTACAGCAGGGGGCCCAGTGGGCCATAGATGTAGAATGGTTTTTCCAAGAGTGACTGTAGTGTTTTCTTCAGCACAACTCAGAGCCTGAGTGGAGGAAAGGAGATTGCACAGTAGATTTTGGGGTGACGGATGGTAGAGCATATCTGCTGGATTATTAAAAGTAATTAATGATGGGGGCACCTGGGGTTAAGCTTCCGACTTCGGCTCAGGTCAAGATTTCGCGGTCCGTGAGTTTGAGCCCCGCGTTGGGCTCTGTGCTGACAGCTCAGAGCCTGGAGTCGTCTTCAGATCCTGTGTCTTCCTCTCTCTCTCTCTGCCCCTCCCCTGCTCGCACTCTGTCTGTCTGTCTCTCTCTCAAAAATAAACGTTAAAAAAAAAAAAAAAAAGTAATTGGTAATGGATGTCCAGGCTGGGCACGAATAGAAGTAGGAAATAAACTAACATGTAGTGATTGCTCCGTTCAGTCAATATATTGAGCACCCCTCTGTGCCAGGCACTGTTTTAGGTGTTCAGAATATGGCAGACAACAAAAGATAAATCCCAGCCCTTATGTAGCTAATAGTAGCTAGAGTCAGGCATTTATTTATTTGTTAAGTTTATTTATTTACTTTGAGAGAGAAAGTGAGCATAAGCAGGTGAGAGGTGGGGAGAGGGAGAGAGAGAATCCCAGGCAGCCTCTGCACCGTCAGCGCAGAACCCAACACGGAGCCCGTGAGATCATGACCTGAGCGGAAATCAAGAGTTGGACACTTAACCAACTGAGGCACCCAGGCTCCCCAGAGTCAGACAGAGTAAGTAATGTACTGTACTTCAGAGGTGGTAAGTGTTGTGGAGAAAAATCAAGTAGGGAAGAGGGGTAGGGAATCCTTGGGGCGGGGGGGGGGGGGGCGGTAAGAGGTGGTCATGGAAGACCTCTCTGAGATGGTGATATTTAATCAAAGACGTGGGCAGAGGGGGCAGCAAATGCAAAGGCCCTGAGGCAGGGACAGGCTAGACGGTATTTGAGGAATACAGGGAGGCCAGCTCGGCTGGAATAAGCAAGGAGGAAATAGTGGGAGAGCGTTAGAGGGTGGGAGAGTGGAATTGTGTAGGATTTGCAGGCCACCGTGTGGCCATTGACTTTTTGAGTGAGATGGGGACCACCAAAGGTTTTGAGTAGAGAGTACTCTGACTTCTGTCCTTAAAAGGATCACTGTTCTCTGTGTCAAGGCACAGACTTAAAGTCTTGACAAACATTTAATCCTATTTAATCCACCTAGAGATGCCTCATGAGGTTGGTATTATTATCTCTCTGGGGTTTTTCCTTTATTGATGAAGAAATTCAGGCCCAGAGAGATTAGATAATTTTCCTGAGGTCACTCGGCTGGTAACTGGCAGAGCTAGGATTTAAGCATAGACTCGGCTGAATCCAAAGGCCACATAGACTAGACTCCTTGAAAGGGAAGGGGCTTTGATGATGTTGGAGGGATATTGGGTGTAGGAAACAAAGTGATGATTATTATAGAAATAGACCCTCAAGTTTGGCGACCGATGAGATGTATTGGGGAGAAATGAGTGTCAGCAGAGTCATTGGAGCCTGTCTGCCTTCCAAGAGAATAGTGGGCCGTTAACAAAATAGGGTAATCAAGAGTAGAAGTTGATCTGAGGTAAAAGACGGAGGGCATGACTTTGGGCAGGTGGTAGCTGAGTTCTGGTAGGAAATAGTGGAAGTGTCCAGTTGATCCAGAAAGAAGAGCTCAGGAAATGGGGGCCCTGGACTCTCCCCATGTAGGCTGAAGTTACGGAGATGGGTGTGTTCTCTGAGAGAACTCAGGGGAGCACCCGGAAATGTTCCTCCCTGTTGGGAGTAGAGAAAGAGGGCGCCAAGAGGGGGGGGCCAGAAATCAGGCTGTGCAGGGCCACAGAGGCTGAAGGGCGGGATACCCGAGGGGCGGGGCGAGCCACAGAGTGGGAAGTGGCAGTGGAGGGGCTGCCTCCGACTGCGTGGTCTGGGGCAGTGGGCACGTGGGATTGCCCAAATGGTCGAGAAGCGGCAGAAAGGGTGGGTGGGGCCGTTGGTGGTGCTGGATGGAGCCACGAAGGCCCGTAGCTCAGGAGGGGAGCAGAGTCGAGTCCACGTGTGGCCCAGTCCCGAGGGAGAGGGCATGAGGTCCCAGACAGGACGGAATGGAGAACGAAGGTGAAAGAGGTATTCGTGGAACGACGAAAATTCACATCTTTTGGAAATAAAAATGTCCTTAGGAACTTGGGCAAAAGGAAGGGTGTAAACATCTGTTTTGAGCCATTTCTGTCCCGGGTTAAAAAGGAGGATTCGGGGCGCCTGGGTGGCGCAGTCGGTTAAGCCTCCGACTTCAGCCAGGTCACGATCTCGCGGTCCGTGAGTTCGAGCCCCGCGTCAGGCTCTGGGCCGATGGCTCGGAGCCTGGAGCCTGTTTCCGATTCTGTGTCTCCCTCTCTCTCTGCCCCTCCCCCGTTCATGCTCTGTCTCTCTCTGTCCCAAAAATAAATAAAAAAACGTTGAAAAAAAAAAAAAATTAAAAAAAAAGGAGGATTCAATTAGCACAGCAGTAGCAATGAGTTGTCACATAACCTCACCCACGTTTCTCTGGGTGTGAAGACTGGGCCGTTTCGGGCTCGAGCTGGAGCCACTAGGAAATCGGGTCCCGTCCAGCGTTTGTTCCCTGGGGAGCAGTGAGGAGGTTTCTTCCTGCCCAAGTCAGTTCCTCCTCTGAGATCCTTGCCTTTACCTTGAGTAACACCTGTTTTCGTGCTTGTGAAGTAACCTCCTCTCCCACCCCCACCCCCTGCTTTTTTTTCCTTCTGAAAGTAAAACAGCTTTATGAGATGGCTTTTATCCTTATCAGTCTCCATATAGATAGAGCGGTTTATTCTGGAGCAGTGTTTGTTTATAGCCTTATAGTTAGGCCAGGTTTCTGTTCACATGGCTGAATTGTTTGTTTACTTTTTTTTTTTTTTAAAGCAAGAATCTTGCCTGATACACATTCTCGTTATTAAACAAAAACAACCACTTTTTCACGTTGGGCTTTCGTTGCACATTTTCAGATGACGCCGCTTGCTTTTATTTTGCTGGCTTTCCAAATATTTTTATCTTTAACCTTTCACGTTACGGGAAATTTCGAGCGTCGGTAGAAGGAATAGCCAAGCGACTCCCCACCAGTCCCACATTCGTCTGTAACAGTTACCAGCAGGCGGCCAGTTTTTGTTGTATCTGCCCTCCCCACTCCCCATGTGGGTTTTTTTTTTTTTTTCCTGTAGTATTTTAAAGCAAATCTCAGATTCAGGCGATTCTTCAAGAAACAAACAAACAAATGGGGTGCCTGGGTGGCTCAGTCGGTTAAGCGTCCGACTTCAGCTCAGGTCACGATCTCGCGGTCCGTGAGTTCGAGCCCCGCGTCGGGCTCTGGGCTGATGGCTCAGAGCCTGGAGCCTGCTTCCGATTCTGTGTCTCCCTCTCTCTCTCTTCCCCTCCCCCGTTCATGCTCTGTCTCTCTCTGTCTCAAAAATAAATAAACGTTAAAAACAAACAAACAAACAAAAACCCTAGGGCCTAGGTCACTGCCGTCCCTCAGAAGCCAAGCAGCGCTTGCTCGCCTGTCAGAGCTGATGTAATTAATTAATGGTGGTGCTGTTACCTGGCCTACGACTCCACGCATGTTCCTCCCAGGGACCTTATTTTACCGAGTGGGTGGGAATGCTAAGCCGACCTTCCTCTCCTCTTAAGCCCAGAGAAAGCACAGATCCTCAACAGCTGCGTAGCTGTCCCACTGGTCAGCTCCCGCCGAGGGCCTGTGCCTTTACTGGACACTGAACCTGTCTGGTGCAGGACACGTTTGGGGACTTGAGGCCTCAGTGTCAGGTGACCCGTGGACGACCTCTCGAAAACCAGGAAAATCCGCAGCTGAAGGCAAGACCCTGAGAGTGAGCCGGTGCCCGTACGGCAAAGATAAGCCTGCGAACAGGACTCGAAATCCTGTCAGTCTCCGTGTCTCATTTCTGGTGAAAGTGCTAGAATCTGGCAGTGTCTCCTCTTCCTCTGTGTGTGTGTCTGTGACGCCTTGAAGCAGCTGAAACGGACAACAAAGATGCCTCCCGACTGCCGTGTTTTCTTTGGAATGTGGCATTCCTACTTTTCCTGGCTTGTGTGGCGCCAGGGCTGTGTAGAAGTAGCGGGTTATAATTGCACCTTGACTTTTTTCGGTGGGGTGAACGCCGCGTGTCCGTGTTTCCTGTCTCTTGCATCAGTCTGTTTGTACCGAGAAGCGATTAATGGGAACGATAAACGCAGGCTTACTAACTGAAAGTTCCTCCTGTTTCCTAAAATGTTTTTGGTTTAATGAATTGTTTGTTTGCCGCCCACAGACCACATGTTCTGTGCGGTCTGTGTGGCTTCTGTCACTGTGAACACCGTATGCTTTCATGTCAGAGCTGGGCTTGTAAAGCAGAGTCAACAGATGATAAGGCTTGAAAGCGTTTTCTTCATCTGAGAGTCCCAGGTGACTGGGGGAGTCAGGCAGCCGTCTGTCACCACATGCACAGCCGGTGGAGCCCGGAACCCTGTATCCAAAAATCCTGTCCCAATATTAGCCCTCCTTACCCCCAGCTTTGAAGTGGCGGATGGTGGGTCTGTGTAGCCCGTGGGGCTTTGGTTGCTGAGAACCCCCTCACGACTGAGCTGCCTCATGCCTGTGGACTTTAGCCCTGGTCGTGTCACTGTGTTCTCATGCCGCCATTGACCCCAAGGAACCAGGAGCGTCCTCTTGATTCGTGCCTGGGAGAATCAGGAGAGAGAGATAATGCTGTTTTTGACTACTGCAGATAGAAAATTGACTTTGGGAAAACCCTTTTTTTTCCAGTGTAAAAAGTACTGCCTGTTGTTATACAAGTTTTGGGAAATAAAAAAAAAAAAGAGGGGGTCATGTATACTTCCAACAAATATAATTCACAATTAGCATTTTCTGCCTTTCTGTTTTTTTCTGTGCATTGAAGATTTTCTCCCCAGTTGCATTAATACTCTATGTGTAATGTTATCTTTTCTCTTGAACATCATAATATAAAGATTTGTACCTTTTTTAAAAAATTTTATAAGGCCTTCTAGAAGCTTTGATTTTCTGCCAAGTGGCCAGTCCTTAACTGAGCAGAAATCAAGAGTCGGATGCTCAACTGACTGAGCCACCAGGTGCCTCCTATTTTGTGTTGCTTTCAAACTAGATTTTATAGAAATGGATCAAAGGGAATCAAGGGAAACAAGCCCTTGGAGGCTCTAAGATTGCCCTGTTGCTGCCCCAAAGGGGCATTCATTTACCATTCAACAAAATTCTTATCAACAGGAAAGTTTATTCTTAAGTCATCGTTTTGATTTTCCTAATGGGAGTACCTAGTACCACGCCAGATATCTGACAGGGTGATCATTTAGGTTTTAAAAGTCCTTGATATGTCAGATAGTGACAGTGTGACCCATTGTCCACCGTGGGTTGTGATTGGTTCTTCCTTCAATGTCCATCCCCCAAGTTATGTGCACATTTCTTTTTAAAAAAAATTTTTTTAATGTTTATTTTTGAGAGAGAGGAAGACCGAGTGTGAATGGGGGAGGGGCAGAGAGAAAGGAAGATCCAGAGTCCAAAGCAGGCTCCGGGCTCTGAGCTGTCAGCACAGAGCCAGACATGGAGCTCGAAATCACAAACCATGAGATCAGGACCTGAGCTGAAATTGGACTTAACCAACTGAGCCACTCAGGCACCACCCCCCCCCCTTTTTTTTAATGTTTGTTTGTTTGTTTGTTTGTTTGTTTAGAGAGCTAGCAGGAGCAGAGGAGGGGCAGAGGGAGAGGGAGAGAGAGGAGGAAATCCCTAACAGGCTCCACACTGAGTGTGGAGTCTGACGTGGGGCTCGGTCTCAAGACTGTGCAAGATCATGACCTAAGCTGAAATCAAGAGTCCAGTGCTTAACCAACTGAGCCACCCAGCTGCCCCTGTGTGCATGTTCCTTGACAGCAGTTTTCTTCTACTCTGTTCTCTATCCAGCCTCGGAGACCATCATAAGAGCCTACGTCTGTGTCTTTGGGTGTGTGTTTTCTAAAGTACCTTCACGTACATTATCTCATGTAGGTAAATTTAAGTTATTGGTGTCGCTCGTGAGTGAGTCCTGGGGGCTCTCTCGGAATCCTGATATTTTAGAGTCTGTCTGACGATGCCTTTGTTGTTCTTTTGCACAGATCCGGTTCTGCAGGTTCCAACGCATGTGGAAGAGTAAGTCTTCTGATTTGCTTAAGCACTTTCCTTTAATTCATTTTCTAAACTAGTCAATTAATATTTAGGAAGCTAGCTGTTGGGAGTACATTATGTGCATAAAGGTAAAGTATAATGAGAGTGCTGGAGACAGGAAGTCTTACAGGTTCTATGATCAGGAAAGGGTGGTCAGCTGCTGGGGTGGGTGGCAGAGGCAGGGATATTAAAAAGTCTGATGAAAGTCAAGTTGAGTTTTGAGCTTAAGCTGCCAAAGTCCTGCCAGAGGGTTTAGATCTCTCCCTCTTCACTGTGTCGCACCATGGAGGGGAAACATGGACGTGACCTGCTTGTGCGTTATGGCCCCAGCAGGAGCTCACATGATGGGACATCCTAAGTACAGAAAAGATTCAGCAACAGGTTTCTGAGTGACTAGTCAGAGCGCAGACTTCAGAAGCTTAACGTGACCAAAGACCACGTTGTATCTGCTTCGTGAGGAGCCATGTACTGGACACCATCCATCTCCTTGGCAGGTCCTGTCCGATGTCAGGCTTTCAGAGTCTGCTTTTATTGCCTCCAGTTTAAAAATAAATGTTTGTTGAACACTGAAGGTAGATTTGTCCTACCTGTTTATGTACTGTTCCATGCTATTAAATATTGATTATTAAAGTTCTGTACACAATTGACTTGGAAACTGGAAAGCAGACTTACTGGGTCCTTTTCACTTATTTATCATCATCCAGGATGCTTTGACCAAAAGACAGTTTACTCTTCTGTGGTTTTTCGCTTTTTTTTTTTTTTTGCAGGTTGCTTTTTTCTGCTCAAACATAGCCTGTCACCATAGGGATATTTTATTTGTGGCTAAAAGTGAAAGAGCCGTGGGTGGAATTGTCTTATACGCACACATCCTCCCCCTCCTCCCAATCATGGCTTTGCATGGCTTTGATATTTTGTTTTGTGCCCTGGGCTGTAATTTATTATTGATACTCATTGCTTAATCTCTAGGCCTGCCTTCCTCCCAGATCCCAATGATGGCAGCCTGTATACACTTGGGGGCAAGAATAATGAAGGCCTGACGGTGAGTGCATTTAGCTTCTTTGTGTTCTTCAGAGGTTCCAGACCAGTGGTCCTCAACTGTCGCACACCGAGATCACCTGAGAGCTTAAAAAAAATTCCCGGAGATCCTAATTCAGGAGGTCTGCAGTGAGACCTGGGCATCAATATCTTTTTTACAGCTCCCTAAATGAGCTTTTAACTGGCAGCCAGAATTCAGCAGCATTGATCTAGACCAGCAGGTTCTCAAGGCCCAGCCAACACGCTAGAGGGGTACGATACTCCCTTTAACAGCAGGGCTTACTCCGACTAGTGATTTCAAATTGGGGGTGGAGGGTAGTTTGCAGCCCTGCCCACCTCCACCCGAGCAGACGTCCCTTTACGAGGTAGGGGGGCAGGTGATGTTCCATTCCCAACTTTATCTGAGAATCTAGACCAGTGGTTCTCAACCTTAGGTACACATTGTAATAACCTGGAGAGCTCTAAACCAAACAAAAAAAGACTGAGTCTGGGTCCCAATCCCAAAAGCTTCCGTTTAATTGATCTAGGTCATCAGGAATTTTTAAAAGCTCCCTAGATAAGAGAATTTAGAAACAGGCCCACATAGACGGGCACCTGATTTCTGACAGAGGTGTGGCTGCAGTGCAGTGGGGAAGGGTGGTCTTTCAGCAAGTGGTGAGTCACCTGGGATATCCACGTGGAAAAAGAAGCTGAGCTCTTGCCTCACACCAGACACACACAACTCCGTTCCAGAGAGATTGCATGTCTAAGTGTGAAACGTAAAAACAAAACTTTAAGAAAAAAAAAGAAAGTAATGGAACATCTGCACGACCTTAGAGTAGGAAAAAATTTCTTGGATGAGATAAACAAAACAAAACAGAACCCCCCCCCCCCCGCCCCCCACTAATGAGAAAGGAAAAAAAATAGATATATTGGACTATATTACAATTAAGAATTTTTCTTTGTTAAGAGACACCATTAAGAGAGGCAGGCCACAATGTACTTGAAGTACACCTATGACTCCAACAAAAGATTCATAGAACTCTTGGACGCTGCTGGTGAAAGTGCAGCTTGGTATATCCGGTTTGGAAACTGGCAAAATCTCTAAAGCCTTATGACCCAGTTAATCCCTCCTGGGTCAGCGTGTACCCACAGAAGTGTCTGTGTCTATGTTCCCCAAAGGCAGGTACCAGATGTCCCACAGCATGATGCAGAATAACCAAAAAGTGAAAACTGTCCAAACAGCATCAATAGTGGACAGGATAAGTAAATTATGGGATAGTGATACACCTTCAATGGTCTCCACCAGTGAGGACCAACGGCCTGTGACACTACCCAGGAGCATGGATAAACCTCACCAACGGGAGGTTGGACAAAAGATGATAAACCAGAAAGGCTACACGCTGAATGATTCATTTATGTAAAGCTCAGAGACAGGAAAAACCAGCCTATGCTGTTTTGAAGTCAGGATAATGATGGCCCCGGGAGGGGATGATTGGAAGAGAAGGCGAGGGCTTTCGGAGCGCTGGAAATGTTTTGCTGCTTCATGGGGATGCTGGCTACATGGGCTGGTTCACTTTGCAAAACTTAGCTGAGCTGTGCACTCAGTGTGCTGTTTGTATGTTCTGCTTCGATAGGAAATATTTTTTCAAAAGCCTCCAAGTGACTCTGACGTGCAGCTAAGGCCGAGAAGCAGCGGTCTAGACTATAAGTGGCTGTGAACTCTGATTGGCATATTCTGACATTGTTTTATGAACGCCTGTGACTGGAACAGATGGGAGGAGGGCAAGCCTTGTGGAGAGGTGTGTGTGTGTGTCTCACCTCGAGCATCTCTCTCCACATTCCGGAGCCTGTTTCCGAAGCACTTTTTGCTAGACCCTGTGTGGGACTATCTGTAGAAGTTGTCTCCTATTTCAGCAGCCCTCTGGGATACAGGTGTTATCCCATATAAGACGTGTGGAAACCTCACCCACAGAAGTGAAGGAATGTGCCCAAGGCCAGAGCTTCAAGTGTTGGAACTGGCCTTGAGCTCTAACCTTCAAAGGATGCTTTGACCACCACCCTTCACGCCTTCCTGTGTTCCGGGAGCGAGCGGTGGGTTTCCCCCTTGGGCCAGGGAGTCCTGTAGAGCTGTTTAGCAGACGCTACAGGATTCCAGACTGGAAGCCTTGCGATGACTTTCTGATTCTCCAAAACACCTGACAAAAATCCAGTCAGTCACGACAGCCTCTCTTTGGCATTTGTCCTTTTCTAAGGCTTCATTTAAGTGTTGGGATAATGGGAAAATCCAAACGATTGATTATTTAAAGTTCTGTTTGTTAAAGCTAGAGAGAAATCTTTTTCTTTTTTGGAGAAAAAGATGACAGTGTGGTAGAAGCAGGCATATGTATAGAATAGTTTCAAGAACACAGAATGTTCCAAAAATAAAGTATACTGAAACGAATGTTAACCAGAAGAACCCCTCAGATGTCAGCTGTGTGGACTCAGAAGAATCAGTTTTCTGATGAAATGCAGTTGAAACATGTGGATTCCTTTGAGTTTCTTTTCCTGGCGCCTACCATAATTTCTTTCTAATACTGAAAAAGGCTTAATTTTCTGTGTTTTTCAGTAGAGAATTATTTTCTGAAGCAAACATCAGAACTTCTTTTTCCACCCCAAGCTCCTGGGTCACCCACATAATGCTGACTTCTCCTTTCCCTTCAAGCTTCAGCTGGGTGCTGGGGTCGCTTCTCTTCAGAATGAATCTCTTGGCTCGCACACACTCTGAAAACATGTCATTCCACTCAGCCTCGCTGGCTCTGGGTCAGTTTTCCAAGACAAGAGAATTCTTTCTGTCCACCCCTCCCCCCCCCCCCCCCCCCCCCCCCCCCGCCCCAAATTTCAAAGATTCTGTCACTCTCCATATTTGTGTAAGTGTTTTCAGCAAAGGTTTGTGTCTTCCCCAGAAGTGCTCTGGACAAGACACTCTGAGGGGCTCCTGGAGGGGACCCGGCGGCTGGAGTCTTGTCCACAGTGGATATGGAAGCCTAGGGCATCTAGGCCCCCCTTGTTCTTGGGTTTCCAGTCAGGAAGACTCCCGTCTACCATCAACACTGCTTCTCTCTTTTTCGCAGAATTGGGTAACAGAAAGACTACAGTAAAATTATAATAATTGCACAAGACTTGGTTAACTTATTTTTTCCTTTCCTTTTTTTTTTTTTTTTTAAAGAAACTTCCCTTTACCATCCCAGAGCTCGTACAGGCATCCCCATGCCGAAGTTCAGATGGAATTCTCTACATGGGTAAGAGTTCCTGTTTTCAACACCGAAACTTTGATCTCTTTGAAAACGAGTCCCAGGTTCCGGGACAATGGTGTGTCTGAGAGAGAGGTGTACAGTCAGTCCCCACCAACCCTTCTGGGAAAGGTCTTTCTTGCCTTGGTTGTGCTTGTTCACGCCAGGATCAGCTGACCAATTAAGGAAAGGTTCCCCCCACTTGGGAGCAGACTTGACACATTAATATGGTTACTCATTTAACAAGCTTTTTAGCTGCTGTGTTGACTTACCCCTGTGATTTAAAGATTGCAACATACCCAGAAGCAATTGGATGAAATTTAAAGTGAACACAAGACTCTGAGCCAAGAAAGGGAAGCCAGGTTCTGCCTATTAATTATAGGACTTTCTTAGTATTTCCTGCTATCAGAATATTGGATAAAACAGCACTTAACAGCTTGGCTAGATAAGCTGCCTTCATACCTATGGGGGTCACCTCTTTCAAAGCATCAGATCGCCTCTTTTCTTTTACCATGTTGCTGCCAAAATGTCAATAAAAATGCATTTGTAATACAAAGGAGAGCTGTGTTTATCTTGAAATCATAGTAGTAATAATATCCTGTATTTATACAGCAGCTTTCCTTCTGAGGAACTGAAAGTTCTTATTGCCTATTCATGCCTCGGGAGCTTTATGTGTGTTTCTGGGCATTAAGTGCAGGCTGGATTTTTAAGTTTTTGCCAGGGACGCTGGAGCTGTTGCTTTCTCGCACACCTTCAGAAAGAGGAAGTCCCAAGCCTTGAAATTCAGAGGAAGTGATCAACAGAGGCTTTCTTTCTCCCCTGGGCCTCGCTCTGGGCCCATCTGACCATCTGTGTCCCTGTTTTCTGTCTAGTCTTCTAGCTTTTGCCAGCAGCTCATCCCTTATGATGCATTTAGGATAGTGTGTTTCCATCATCTTCGTGTGGTACCCTCTTAAGTGGTTCATTAAACATATTTAAAATTGTGGCAGTTGCCCCATCCATCATTAAAGAGGTAACTGAGTTACGCAGACTGTAATGGTTCTTGAAGTAAGGGTGCCATGCCAGATGGAAAGGGCTCATGGTCACAGCTGTTGGGTGATGTTTTCACTCTATCTGCAGATCTTTTTCATATTAAGATTTTGTTGTTGAGAACAGAAAGTTATCGACAAGTTTCACATATGTAGACTAGGCATATACATTACATCTGTTAGAACTAAGTGTAGCTTTAGCAAATTCTGACGACCTGTGACCTTCCTGACATCCCTGTACTCTGCTTCCACGTTTCCCTTGAAAGAGGAACCTCGGCCAATAAGTTAGGAAGATACAAGTGACCACGTAAGGCCATGCCTTACAAAACGGAAATGCACACATTACGGTGAATGCGTTGACTTTCAGATGAGAGGCCCACGCTACGGACTCACTATCACCGGGATGATGTTCTGGTGTATGTTCCGTAGATCGTAGATGCATATGCTTTGAGATTCCCCAGGAGTGTTGTTTGGCTGTGCTGTCTGCCTGTTCATACCTTTTAATCAGCTGACCGAGGAGTAGGGTGTAGTGTGTGGCTGGCAAATAACTTGCTGGCTGGCGTCAGGGGCTGAGAAAAGTTCGGCCTCATTAGCACCAGGTTGCAACCGACTACTGCCCGGTCAGAGGTATCAGCTAATGAGAGAGATATAAACAGTGACGGTAGATCCTCTTAACATGTGGGCTCGTTAGTAGGGATGCGGAGATCTATGAATAATGGTTACCAGAGAGATGAACCCTTGGGTCCCTTTCTATATATAGATCCTAGTCTATGGGAAAAGGATTGTCCTTTATACGCCAGGCTTTTCATATATATATATATATATATATTTTTTTTTTTTTTTTTAACATTTTATTTATTTTTGAGACAGGGAGACACAGAGCACGAACAGGGGAGGGGCAGAGAGAGAGGGAGACACAGAATCGGAAACAGGCTCCAGGCTGTGAGCTGTCAGCACAGAGCCCGACGCGGGGCTCGAACTCACGGAGAGCGAGATCATGACCTGAGCCGAAGTCGGCCGCTTAACCGACTGAGCCACTCAGGCGCCCCTTCATATATATTTTTTAAGTTTATTTATTTTGAGAGGGAGAGCGAGCGGGGGAAGAGCAGAGAGAGAGAGGGGGAGAGAGAAAATCCCAAGCACGCCCCGTGCTGTCCGCACGCAGCCGGATCTCACGAACCGGAGCCAAAAGTCAAGACTCGGATGCTTAACCGATTGAGCCACCCAGCGCCCCCCCCACCCCCCGCCCCGAGGCCTTTTTATATTTAAGGCCACTAATCAAAGCAGTAAAATCTATGAGTTATTAGGTTAGTAGGTTTGAAGAAATTTTTAAACCATCATTAGGTTATTAAGTTATTATAAGACCCAGCGGCTCCACAAGTTTTATTATCTCATTTCCACTTACCTTGTCACCCTTGGAGCATCACGGGAATGTCTTCAACATCACAAGAACTTCAGGCCTCTCGGCACAGAGAACGTTTTGGCAGATACATTTTTTTCTCATATTGGATGAGCGTAAACCACAGCGTGTCCTCGTGACCTTTCAGGTAAAAAGCAGGACATTTGGTATGTTATTGATCTTCTGACCGGGGAGAAGCAGCAGACTTTGTCATCGGCCTTTGCAGACAGTCTCTGCCCATCAACCTCTCTGCTGTATCTCGGGCGAACAGGTAAGAGGGAACCTTTTATTACCTGCCAGCTGCCTCTTTCCAAAAAAGAACCCGAAGTAGCCTTTGCTCGGGGCTTCATTCTCTAGAAGGTCTCCAGATCTGTTTTCTCCAAATGCAGATTTTTCCACATTGTTCCCCTTTAGAAGACCCCACAATGGCTCCCCATTGCCTGAGGGATTAGCCCAAACCACCGCAGCCTGCAAAGCCTCCACTGACTTCCCTTTTTGTCCCCTGCCTGCCTTGGCTGTGTTTCCCTCACTCAAACATTTCCCAAGCAGTTCCCGGAAGAAGCAGTGCTATTTTTAAAGATGTTCAGTAGCGGGTCCCTCTCCGCCAGGTATGCACATTTTTGCCCTGATTTGATCGTGACCTTGAGGCCTTTTTTTGCAGTGAAAATCTTTTCCAGCTCAGCTGGGGCATCGGTTCTGAACCCTCTGTATTTTCTCTGTATTCACTTGAAAACTGAATGGTTTCTTCTTCAGCTTCTCTGTCCTGCATTATATTCAAGAAACTACTCGGGGTGCCCGGGGGTCGGGTTACCTCCACCAGATCCACAAAGTTCCCAAGGTGCTTTCTTGCACTTTTCCAAGTGACTGCAAGCACTGGTCTTCCTAATAGTGTGACCACTGTGTAACCTGGGCCATCCCTTTGCAGCTTCCGGTAGCATTTCCTTACTGCTCTTTCAGTCTCCACGGTGACCTGCCAGCCTCCAGCTGCCACCTTGTCCCGGTCAATGCTACATGCTTCGTTTTTTTGTTATGGCCCTACCCCACTTCTAGGTACCCTTCTCTAAGATCAGCTATCTATTGCTATATAACAAAGTACCCCATAACAGGTGGTTTAAAAAAAAAAAAACCATGATAAAAAAAAAAGTGATGTGCAATTAAAAAAAGAAAACAAAACACCAACACCACCATGATATTGATTCGGTGAGTCATGAGTTCAAGGGTGCAGTGTGACTGGCTTATTTCCGCCCCACATGCCATCGGCCGGGTTCACTCGTGTCTGGGACTTCAGTTCTCATCTACGTGGCCTTTCTCTTTCTACGTGGATGGCCTGGACATTTTACACACAATTTAGAGAGGATGTGTCTGTAGTAATTTATTTATCTTAAAGTGTATTTATGTATTTTGAGAGAGGGTGGGAGAGAGAATCCCAACCAGCATGGAGCCCTACACGGAGCTCGATCTCACGAAACCGTGAGATCGAGACCTGAGCTGAAACCAGGAGTCGAGCACTTAACCGACTGAGCCACCCAGGCTCCCCTTGTCTGCTGTAGTTTAGATACGGGCAGCACCTCAGCGGGAGCCGTGGCCCCTCCAGGTAACAGGCTGGTGTGTGTTCTCCAGAGTATACAATCACCATGTACGACACCAAAACCCGCGAGCTCCGGTGGAATGCCACCTACTTCGACTACGCGGCCTCACTGCCGGAGGACGACGGGGACTACAGTAAGTGCTCCCTGGTGGCTGTGCGAGGTTGGCTGGGTATTTGTGACCCATGAGGAAGCAGTCTCTCCTGGACGCTGGGTTTTCTCTTAAGGCACTCTCGATCGCCAGCTTCTGGGCTTCTGGTAAATAATTTGACAGTGTTGAAGGCCGGGGCCGGGGTGAGAAGTGTGGAGGGAAACCTCAGTGAAACAGGTGGGGAGTTTAGCCTGAGAGGAGGGAGGGGTGTGCTTTGGTGAGTCCCTCCGTGTCACAGAAGGAATGCACCAGAAGCCCATGGGAGGCAGAATTAAGCGTCAGCTGTGACATCGACAGCCCACCCCGTTTCTCTCGCAAACAGTCCCCCAGCTCAAGTGGACGCTAAAAAAAGGTTTTGCCATCTGAACACCGATACCTGAAAGTCTGCCAGAAATCTCCTCTGTGGGCAGACGTGGGCAGTGTCGGTGGTCAGCTTTGACTTTCAGCCTGATCAGTCCGTTCAAAATGATTGCTCTACAATATCAGAACCATAGGCCCCTCCTCTGGCTCTTTTCTCCTCCATATTTACTCTCACTAATTGAACAGAGTGCTGAAGAATCTCCCCAAGTAAATAGCCTTCCAGGGAGTGATCCTCTTTTATGTTTAAAGAGCAGGCAGCTCTCACTGTCTGCATCGTGTCATAGAGCCTGCACGGGTTCATTGGAAACCAGCGAAATTGTCGGGAGGATATCTGAGAATACTCCAGAAGTCTTGTTTCCTCTAGCTGAGTGACTGCCACTTGCCAGGAGAGAGAGAGGATGTGGTCACAAGGTGGGGTGAGACCGCATGCTTTGTTTATTTGATCTGTACAGAGATGTCCCACTTTGTGTCCAACGGCGATGGGCTGGTGGTGACCGTGGACAGTGAATCTGGCGACGTCCTGTGGATCCAAAACTACGCTTCCCCTGTGGTGGCCTTTTATGTCTGGCAGCGGGAGGGTCTGCGGAAGGTGATGCACATCAACGTCGCAGTGGAGACGCTGCGCTATCTGACCTTCATGTCTGGGGAGGTGGGCCGCATCACCAAGTGGAAGTACCCGTTCCCCAAGGAGACGGAGGCCAAGAGCAAGCTGACGTGAGTCTGGGTTAACTCGGGGGCAGAAGAGGGCAGCTGCGACCCAGACGTCCCAGTCCTGCTGTAGCGTAGCGTGCCAGGGCTCGAGGCACACATCTCTGAAGCCGTGGGGTGTATAAAGAGCCAAGACGGGCTTACTCAGAAAGCTCATAATACGTATAAGAACCGGGGCATCCCTTGATGCTTCAGAACTTTTGAATATTAAATAAATTAAAATCATGAGCAGGGATAATAAAGACACTGCCAGTATATAGCTACAGTACAATTTGGATATGTCTCAGCTGGCGGGAACTCGGGAGGTGTATTTGTTTTTTAACTGTGGTTTCTGGATTTTTGCTGTTACTGAAACATTGTAAAAATCGGGAAGAGTGTTACAGTGTGTACGTCTAAGACGCCCCAGGCTTGTGTTCGCCATCCCTGCCTGTTAACAACCTGAAACAAGGTCCCTTGGACTCACTGCCTCCCAGTCCCCACCTTACAGAGCTGCAGAAAAGAGCAAAGGGGACTGGAAAGTGTTCTCTGAGTTGTACACCTTTGAAACGTAAAATATTTGTTGAGAGAAGTTTCAAGAATTCAGTGGACGACCAACCCCAAAGTGGCTGTTGACAGAAACCAGAAGGGTCTGGAGGCGCCACCCCGACATCTTCATGCCGACACCACAGCCAAAGCCCAAGCCCACTCACCCCGGGGAATGGAAGTCTTACCCGGTTGGAACTTTCCGTGTATCCCTTGGCTCTAGCCATCCTGATTAGAGCAGTTGACTGTCTCTTAGGGCTTCTGTAGAACCTCTAGACTCCTTGAGAATCTGGAGAGAGAATGGCAGCTTGGTTGCTGGAGCGTGCTGTGGCCGGGACCATCTTATCTTAGAGGCTTTGCGACGGTTGCAAACATTCGGTCCTTCCCGGATGATCACCGCACATGGTTCTTTCTGCAGACATCGTGGGCATGCCGTAGTGTGGCCCTGCCATTTGCAGAGGAGGAAACCCAGGCTTGCACTTAGGTGACTTGTGCACATCTTTGTTTGTAGGCAGTGAGTGACAGCGGGGGCCTGCAGTCCGGGTTCCCAGGACAGTAGCTCGGCCTTTACATCCCCACCGCTCGGAAGGCTAGGGGTTAATCTGGTTATTCTTCTGAGTGGCATTTGGGGCTGGGATACTTCTCTCCAGAAAGTCCCCTTTTGCGGGATGCAGGAATTAAATGGCTGTGGAATGTGTGTGTCTGTTTGTCTCCTAGGCCCACCCTGTATGTCGGGAAATACTCTACCAGCCTGTATGCCTCCCCCTCCATGGTGCACGAGGGGGTCGCCGTTGTGGTAAGTCTACTTTGGGGGGCTCACAGATGCAGCCTCCTCCTAACTGCTCCTGTTCCATTTAGCAAAGATGACTCTGAGTTATAAGTGGACATCCTGTGGGTAAAGCATCAAGACACAGGTCTCAAATCCTCAGAGACAATCCCTGCCCGTACCACGTTCTACTTTGTGAGGAAAGATGCGTGACAAGAGCCCTGGTCGTGCCACTTTGCTTTCATGTTCAAGTCTAGAGTCCCCAGGCTGGTGTTCACGCCTTCCTCAGTCCAGTCACGCAGGGCCCTTCGCCACACTGCTGGCGTCTCTGGGAGAGTCGGATGGTCCATCTTCTCCCCGTTTCCAGAAGTTTCCTGTTCGCCTTTCTCCACCTTTGTTCAGGCGGCGCCTCGCGCTTCAAACGCTCTCCTTTCCTTTCTCCTGTCCGAAGCCTTCCCAACCTTTTGTGACCCGTCGAGGTCTCCTCAGACCTCGCCGGCCTCTTCAGACTGCTCTGTCTCTGCACGTTCGAGGCGTGATGATCGTGGCCGCTGGTCGGGTCCTTCCAGCACTGGAGCTGTCTGGTCGGCATCTCTTGTCTTCTCAGTTAGACTGTCGGCCGCTCCTGTGAGCAGGGCAGCGCCTGCACCCGGCTCCTGGCTGGAACTTGTTCTACCCTGGTCACTGTCACCCTGCGGACTCCTTCACTTCCTCCTCACAGGAGCCTCTGGGAATTCCACACGCCTTCCGCCTGGTTCCCAGACCTAAGAATTTTAAAAGATGGCCACGATATAGGGCGCCTGAGTAGCTCGGTCAGTTAAACGTCTGGCTTCGGCTCAGGTCATGATCTCATGGTTTGGGAGTTGGAGCCCTGTGTCAGGCTCTGTGCTGACAGCTCAGAGCCTGGAGCCTGCTTCAGATTCTGTGTCTCCGTCTCTCTCTGCCCCTCCCCCGCGCACACTCAGTCTCTCCAAAAAATAAACATTGAAAAAAAAAAAAAAATAAGACGTCCGTGATAAAGATGTCAACACGGCCTTGTCACATGTCGAAGGAGGGGCCTCTGCCGTCTTAGGGCCTTTGTGTCTTGTTCCGACTGTCCTGGACCAGCCCCACACAGAAATCCCTTCCCTGGAGGGTGGCCGTCCCTTGGGTGCTCGTCCGCAAGGGCTGCCACAGGCCTCACTCCTGTTCTGTCTTCACAGCCCCGAGGCAGCACACTTCCTTTGCTGGAAGGCCCCCAGACTGACGGGGTCACCATTGGGGACAAAGGGGAGTGTGTGATCACGCCCAGCACAGACCTAAAGTTTGACCCTGGGCTCAAAGGGAAGAGCAAGCTCAACTACTTGAGGAACTACTGGCTTCTGATAGGTAAGAGTGGGTCTCTCAGCTCCTCAGGCAATGGCGTGCTGCCCCCTGGTGGACAAAAGCCCTCCGTGCTAGTTACTGTGGTTAATGCGCTGTGCTCAGTTCAGGTCCAAATTAGTCTTTTCAGACCTGGGAACAGTTTTACCCCCAAGGAAAATAAATAGAGTAGCTGTGTTACCAAGTCACTTCTCAAAAATTGCTTAATGTTACAGAACTCAAGTACCGACTAACATAAAATTCGTGCAGTTATCTGGCACGCTGAACGTCTTCCATGTCGGGCATTGGCAGTAAGCACTTTAGAACCCGTCTCCTTATTTCTCACAGCGGCCCCTTGTGAGGTAGACACTCTTGGCATTTCCACTTATGGGGAACCAGGGCAGCTCCTATGGAAGAATTCCCTTGGGGTTGGTGTGGGAGCCAGGGCTGGGGGAGGAGAGGGTTGGAGACCCGGGAAGGATTGGGTGGGGTGAGGAGTCTGGTTCAAGGCTAGACTTGAGTCAGGGAGCCACAGCACAAGTCCCTGGTGTGTGTGGGGGGGTGGGGATGGGGGTGGGGAGGTGGTCCCTTTTCCTTTCTCTTCCATTTGTTGCTGTCCTTGCTAACGGCCCTTGGGTTGAATTGGGGGTCCTGTGAGCCACAGAGATAAGTTGAGATGACACCCGAAGGCAGTGAGTGTGACAGATGAAGGCAGTCACGTGAGAGGAGCTGTGTCTCTGGCAAGTGTCCCAAGCAATTAGAGCAGGACAGCGTTTTCTTGAATCTGATTTGCCTTCCTGTGCCCTGTCTCCCCCAAATCTGCTGACTGTCAGCCCCAGAGGTGGTGAGAGGTGAGGATGTAGCCTTGTGGGAGGGAAAGAGGGGCCGGGGGTTGCCGAGGCCCAGGGGTCATGGGGGCCCCCCCCCCCACCCCCACTACCCCTTTCTCTCCCCTGCCCCCCTACTAGCAGCTGACTGGAATGGAGGAGAGAGAGGGCAGTGCCAGAGGCACAGGGAAGGGACATAGAGCGGCGTGGGCCCAGGAGGCCTCAGGATCTGTCCCGCAGTGGCATCCGGACGGGGGTGTGTAACTGGGTGCTGCAGACAGGAGCCTGAGCGTCCTGGAGTCCCGATCGCTCCCTTCGTGGTTGTCCCGGTCCTGTTCTTCTTTGTTCTTCCTGACTCCCTGTAGCCACTTTCTTCTGGTTATTTTTACAGAATAATGGGCAAAGGAGATAACAAAGTAATTCTACCTTTTTTTTGAACAAAAGTAGTTTCAAGAGCATGTGTGAGTGGACCCAGGTGAAGAAAAAAAATAGCTGATGAGTGGAGGCTATTAAAATCACAAGGTCACTTAGTTTTATGTACCAGTTAAGGGATACATAAATTGCCCACCAGTGGTCACGAAGTGAACAAACTGTTGGAAACTAAGGAAATGTGTATGTAAGAGTATAAAAAACATGGGGAGAAAGAGTCTTCATGGCTAGGTTGCAAAAAGATACCCTTTTTAA
Organism: Panthera uncia; assembly: GCF_023721935.1. Lineage (NCBI taxonomy): Eukaryota > Metazoa > Chordata > Mammalia > Carnivora > Felidae > Panthera > Panthera uncia. The sequence goes on along the minus strand of NC_064814.1, from coordinate 16,987,719 downwards.
AAAAAAAATTTTTTTTTAATGTTTATTTTTGAGAGAGAGACGGAACATGAGTGGGGGAGGGGCAGAGAGAGAGGGAGACACAGAATCCGAAGCAGGCTCCAGGCTCTGAGCTGTCAACACAGAGCCTGATGCAGGGCTCGAACCCACAAACTGTGAGATCATGACCCGAGCTGAAGTCAGACGCTTAACTGAGCCACCCAGGCGCCGCAGAAAGATATCCTTTTAAGATGTAAAGGTTGTCCAAGTAAGACAACTGAGAAACTCAACAAAGTATAAAGAAGTAATTAGGGGATCCTCTCACACCTCTGAAGTCCCCTTGAGGAGCTCCAGAGCCAGTCATTTTTAAATAAGGCAGTGGAACGACTTGACCATCTCTGCATAGACTCAGGGCCACAGGTACAATAACATACGCTCTTTTACGTCCAGCCTTGTCCTTTGATTTGGTGTTTGTGGAGGACATTAAGGATCGTCCCTCTTTCCCACTGGTCTGGAAAATAAACTGAGTCCATTCACCTTGAGTGGCACAGCCTTAGGGTTTCCCCCGAGCAGTGGCCCTAACCCGGACTGCCCTTGGCTTCTCCTGGGGGCTCTGTCACAGAAGCACGTGTGACCCCTGCAGATCCCAATTCAGTAGGTCTGGGGCAGGGCCTGTGCTTTTTGCTCTGGAGCCCAGACATGGTGATGGGGACAGATAAACCACTAAGACCAGGTACTGTTTGTACACGTTTGAGGATCTCATGATTGGCCTTGTGGAGCCGCTGGTTCGGAGTGTGCAGGATGAGATTCCTAAAGGCCCAGATTCGGGAGAAGTAGCCCTGGAGGAAGCGGGCTGCGGGCTAATCAGGGCTGCAGTGGTCTGTTGTGGGGGAAGTTGCAGGGTTGGGGGAGGCCCCCGCAGCACAAGGCGGCATGTGGAAGGCACCCTGCTTTCCCCTAGAGCGAAGGTTTCTCATTAGTGAACCTCAGAGGCACCGGGAGAAACTCACATTCAGATCCCCGGGCCCCATCAGCAAGTCTGATCTCAGGGCTGAGGTAGGTGGACCCCACCTGAGGACACCCTGCTTCACGGCAAAGCATGTCTCACGGTCCTCACCTGGCGATGGTTTAAAACAAAACAAGGTTTCCCTTAAAGAGCAGTCTTCTCTTGTAGATAGAGAACTGACCTAAAGATAAAGGTTTTTTCCAGATCAAGGAATGTACACAGCTTGGACTAGTTCTTGCTTATTTTTGTCTTGGAAATACAGATCATAAAATCTTTGATAGGTTTGAGAGAACAGTGGAGGGATCCATAGGGTGAGACCCGAATCACAGTGAAAGAACAAAAAAGAAAGTATGTCAGGGGGCTGACAGCCCATCGTGAGAGTGAACTGGTTCTTCTGGGTAGTTAGTACAGGAGTCATTTGATGTTAGAGCTAAACAGACTTTCCCCGCCAGATCAAGTCCCAGTTGCTTATTTTATATTCAACTTTGTCTCTCTTACAGTGAAATGCACACAGTAGGCGCTCAGTCAGTGTGTAACATGTACTAGATAGCGTGGAGAACAGGGAGTGGGCGCTGAGAGAGCCGTGACCCTCTGCTCCCCAGCAAATACACCGTGTTTCTCTTTTATGCATAATTCACCACTTCCCAGGATGGAAGTAGATTATCGGAATAGAACTCCGCCTGAGCAATTTAAATATCAAGGGGGGAACGTGAGCCGCGTAGTAGAGGGATATTACAAGGCAACTGGGGAGAGCTGCGTGAATTTTTAATGAAGCTTCATGATGCTTGGGCAGCATACAGCCTAAAGTAGGAATTACCCACACAAGTCACTCTGCACACGTCTCGAAGGTCCTGATTCCTCTCATGACAAGGACACTTCTTTGTCCCTCATTATGAGATTCAGAATACTGTATACGTGCCACCGAGTAATCAAATTTCTGTCTCGAGATTTTTCTGGTAATTGCCTGTCGTTTTCTCTCACTTTACAAATGTGGGTGTTTGCGCTGTGGGCCCCTCAGCGGGGAGCCACTGTAGGCTAAGCTTAGCGTGGGGGGGCTTTCACCGTGTGGGGGGGGCTGCTCTCATGGAAGGCTTGTTTCCTCTCGTAGGACACCATGAAACCCCCCTGTCTGCGTCTACCAAGATGCTGGAGAGATTCCCCAATAATCTGCCCAAACATCGAGAAAATGTGATTCCTGCCGATTCAGAGAAGAAGAGCTTTGAGGAAGTGAGTGGGGGCGTAAACAGTTCCTGGCTCCTCATGTGAGGTGTTGGGGGCTAAGGCATTTGCCCTTGGCTTTAGAGCTTACGGTGAACTCGGGAGGGGAGAGGGATGCTCGGGAATCCGTAGCACGCATCACCCCATGACAGACTGCTGGGGGGTTGGTGCTGAGGGCTTAGTGACGGCTGTAAGAAGGGTGGAGGGATGGGGGGGGGGGGTCTGGCTCGGTGGGAGAGAGGCAGAGGGCACTGGAGGGAAGAGAGCAGCAGAGATGAGGTCCTGGAGGTGGGACTGACCTTGCCTGGGCACCTCTGGGGCCGATACCTACTCCGAGGCCACTGGGGGGGGGAGTCGTGAGAAGTGGGGCCGTGTCCTACAGAGGAACCATGTTACCAAGGTTCCCTGGCACGTGGCAGTGGAGCAAAGGGTTGATGAAGAGAGGACGTGGGAGACCTGAAGCTTCACGAAGCCAGGAGTGGCCCTTTGGAAGCAGCCTGCTTGGCTGCTCGGTCTGGTGGGGACCCAGGGTGCCCACGGGATGGAGCTTTGGGCAGTGGGGAGGCCCACCCAAGCGGTAGCTGCCATGAGCCTCTGACCTGGGCTGCCCTCCTGCAGCCCTGGGGAGGCAGGGTGCCAGTCAGGGTCTCAGCTGGACACCAGTGGCCACTCAGATTAGGACGATCGGAGGGCAGTGTAATGAAGAGATTGTTCACACAGATGTGGACAGTCCCAGGGCTTCTCTTAGCATCCTTTAGCCTGAAGTTGGGGGGAGGGAGTGGAAAGGGCCCCAGGCCAGGAGCCTAGAGGTTCAGTTGACATGTTCAGCAACCCTACGGAACTGGACCTCATTCTCCTCCCTCTGGCCCATCTGCTGGTGTCCCAGTCAGAAGCCAGGGGGCTGGGAGACCACTGCTATGCCCGTAGGTGGCACAGAGCAGGTGGAGAAGGCAGGAGGGTGGCTCTGCAGGCAGGTGTCCAGCATGACCAGTGAGGTGGGGGCGGGTCCAAAGGTCCATTTGGACTTGGCGAGTCTTGGCATCCTTGCCGTGGAGACCCCAGGCCCGAGAAGGGGCCTGAGAAGGGACAAGGTCCAAGGAAGACGAGAGGGGCTGGCTTGCGGGGGGACCACGATCACGGCAAGTTCACTGTAGGGGTCCAGATTTTATCCAGAGAGAAAGGAAGGAAAAGCATGTGCCTGTTGAAGATTCTAGAGCAAAATATCTTGAGTTGCCTGTTACTCTAGAGGTAGCCAGTTGGGAAAATACATGGAGTCCTAGGACAGTGATTTTGGAAAGCATTGGTGCCCTAAAGTCTCCATCTGATTTTGATCTTATCAAAGTGACTCCTATCCATCCTGGAACGCTTAGAAAATAAAAGTATAGAGAAGAAAGAGGACAGTACCCTTAATGTAACACCCAGAGGTAGCCACAGTTAGGATTTTAATAATCATCCAAACTTGAACAGCGTTTTCTAAAACTCCATTAAAATACTCTGAAGTACATTGATATGGCAGTAAGGCACCTTCTTTAAGAAACACGTTTGAACAGAATCTAACCAAAGGAGGGTTGCTCCTGGTCACGTGCTCAGCAGACATTCCTGAGCTGCCTGCTCCACACCAGCCGTCCCACCCAGCCCCATGCACTGTAGGGGTGGGGCAGCTGCTGGGAGAGAGCCCTAGGCAGGAATCGGGACGGGAGAGGTGGGTGCGTGGGGTCGGGTGTTGGGGGGGATGCCAAACCCTCTGCACTTGCCCAGAGGCCGTGCAGTCACTTCATTGGACAAGCAGTAATGGCACTCCTGGAACCCTGGATGTTCGAGAATGAATCGACGTGTTCTATAAACTGTTCTTGAAGTCCTAGAGCCTCCAAGAAGTTCAGACGGAAGGTCCACTTTTATCTGATTTCATTCTGGGCTTCCCAAGTAAAAGTTTTTTTAACAAAAGATTCTGATGTTTTTCTGAAACTTTGAAACAGAGTGGAATACTCGAGAAAATGATTTTGTTTTTGGAGTTGCACCGAAAGTTTATAAGCCACAGAAGCAAGCTGCTTCATTACTCTTCAGCCGCGTGTGTGTGCACACACATTGTTTTCCTTTTTATTTTTTAAATTTATTTATTTATTTTGAGAGAAAGGGCACATGTGTGCACACGAGTGGAAGAGGGGCAGAGAGTCGGGGAGAGAGAGAATCCCAAGCAGGCTCTGCACCGTCAGTGTGGAGTCTGACACTGGGCTCGATCCCACAAACTGAGGTCATGACTTGAGCCAAAATCAAGAGTCTGACGCTTAATCCACTGAGCCACCTTTTTAATGTGACATGGTATTAATGACCGCCAACATTTTTACCAGACTTTGTTACAGATGATTTCAGAGTTTTCCCAGTTACCAAATCTACCATCAAAGGAGGAGGTCTCTGCCTTCAGTAAGGCTTTTCAAAAGAATATGGGATCTGAAGCCATTTCCCAAAGTACTGCTGTTAGAACTGTTCCTCAGTACTGATACAATCGCTACAATAAAGCATGGCCTCTCAGGGCAGTCACTTTGATAAAGACAGCGATTGTTTGGCTTTGTGATCTTTGATGAGCTTTAAAAAAAACACATTTTACGGTGGGGGTCATTCCTGGTAAATAGTCATGACTACTCTTGACTGTTTGGCCATTTCGTATCTGGCTAGAAATTCTGCAGTGACATAGTCCCTCTGTCCCACACAAGGTTATCAACCTGGTCGAGCAGACTTCAGAAAACGCGCCCACCGCCGTTTCACAGGAGGTGGAGGAGAAGTTCGAGCATGCCCCCGCTAAGCCCGAGGCCCCCGTGGACTCTGTGCTGAAGGACATAGCCACCATCATCCTGAGCACCTTCCTGCTCATCGGCTGGGTGGCCTTCATCATCACCTACCCCTTGGTAAAGCTCGGCCCCTTCCCTTTGCCTTCCTGTATGTTTTTGAACTGTGCTGGTCACCTGATGTGCATGACAAACGAGCAGATATGTTTCCTTTCACATTTAAGAGTAAGTATGTGCTTCTCTTCAGAAACATTGTAATCAAAGAGACACTAGCTTCTCAGGAAATTTTTTTACCTATGTCTTAGAGTTAACTCATTGTAAAAGCTGATCTGTAAACCTTGCTTGCAGATCATTTTAGGGTTTTTTGTTTGTTTTTATTTTTGTTTTAAGAGAAGCAAGTCCTTCTTAAAGTTTATTTATTTATCTTTGAGAGAGACAGAGACAGTGTGAGCAGGAGAGGAGCAGAGAGAGAGAGGAGGAGAGAAAGAATCCCAAGCAGGCTCCTCACTGTCTGCACAGAGCCTGATGTGGGGTTCAAACTCATGAATCCGTGAGATTGTGACCTGAGCCGAAACCAAGAGTTGGGACGCTTAACCGACTGAGCCATCCAAAGTTAACTATTTCCCTTTTTGAGAATAGTCATAATAGATGAAAATCCACTTAACTTTCCTCCCTTACAAACTGCCTCTTAGAGACACTGGCACGAGTGAAAACGGCAGCCCCCCTTGCACTTTCTAGTTGGAAATGAGCGAGCTAAATTTACATGGTTGAATATGTTGTTGTGGGTCGGATAAAACCTTGTAGAAGAATATTCCATATTCGAGTTGCTCAGAGCATTGAAGTGTCATCACCTGGGAATACTAGTGCCCAGGAAGCTCATGTCCCCTGCAGGAATGGCGATGACAGACCCTTCCATTGGTACAGATGGGTCCACTCCACGTGCACTGTTTTCTGTTTTACCTCACACAGTCCTGCGAGGTCATTATTACTGTGCCCTGCCCACAAATGAAGAAGCCGGGCTCTGGGAAGTTAAATAACTTTCCCAGCGTTAGTCAGCCGGTGATGGATTTGAACCCAAGTTCAGAGAGAGAGAGAGAGAGAGAGAGAGAGAGTGTGGGGGGTGTACACGAGAACCAGAAAACTCCCAGGGGGTGTTGGCTACAGACCCATCCCTTCGGTCCCCTTCCCACACAGGCGGTACAATCATGGCTCACTGCTGCTTCAAATTATGACAAAGAATTTCTCAGAACAGAGAGAAGAGTGTGGGGTATGGGGGGGGCAGCTTGATGAAATGGGGCTGGAGTGGGGCCTTGGCCAGGCGCCACATTTCAGCCACATTCTGGCTGTGTGGCCGTGGGAAGATGGCAGCAAGGTTCCGAGCCCCCGCTGCTTCCTCTGCCTGGTCGGTGGCCGTCTGTGCACTCCCCTCTGTCAAGTGCACAGCCGTAGTGGACGGCAAGCCTGGAGCTGCCTGTGTCCACCATGCTCCAAGCTACGTGGCATAACCATTCTTCCTCGGTTTCATTTTTGCAACCACTCCCAGACTTCCGTGAAAGTCCCAGGATTTTAGACTTAAGTGGAGCCCCCTTCATCTGGCCCAGCCTCCACCTACAGCTCAGTCCCCCCTCCCGCCCCTGTCGGGCCCGTCCAGCAGGGGGCGTGGGCTGTCCTGGGAACTCCTAACTGGCGAGAAGCACTCGAGTCTTCCAACCACCCTATCCCCCCTCCTGTGCCTTCTCACTGGTCTCGTCCCGCCCCCCATCCCTTGGGCAGCGTACCTGCTTCCTCTGCCACAGGGAGCCTCACCCTTCCAGCCTCCCTCTGTCCCCGGGGGAGCGGGCTGCACGTGTCTGGATGTGCGTTTCTCTCCCCAGAGCATGCATCAGCAGCAGCAGCTCCAGCACCAGCAGTTCCAGAAGGAACTAGAGAAAATCCAGCTCCTGCAACAGCAGCAGCTGCCCTTCCATCCCCCTGGGGACGTGGCTCAGGATGCTGAGCTCCTGGACTCGTCCGGCCTGTACTCAGAGAGCTCGGGCACCAGCAGCCCCAGCACATCCCCCAGAGCCTCCAACCACTCGCTCCACTCCAGTGGCTCTGCCTCCAGGGCTGGTGCCAGCCCCTTCCTGGAGCAGGACGATGAAGGTAAAGCGAGTTGCCATTTTGGTGCTGTTTTCTCTTTCATTTGAACACAACCCGAGAGGCATGTTCTTCGGGGGAGTCTCCGTGGGACTGTGAAGTGTCGTTTCTGAGGGCTCACCGTGTTCTCACCTAGGTCCCTCTCACTCTGGGGGCCAGGCTTGCATGCCATCCGGGCGTCTCCCACTCAGGGGGCCTTTTGGGGTCTACCTTGTCCTCCTGCCATCTTGCCCCATAAGGGCTGGCAGTTGCTGCTGACCAGAGGTGCACTGGGCATCTGGCTTGGGGGAGTTCCTGCAGCCAGTCCGTGGCCAAGTGTGACTGCTGATCCCGGTCCCTCTGGGAAGTGGGTTCGGGCCGGTTGTCAGGGCCGATGTTCTGAGGGGATGGGTACAGAGCTAGTGTACGAGACCTGAGCCCCAGACCAGGCCACCCCTGGTCTCTTCATTGCACATCCACTGCCTGGAGGCTCCAGGCTCAAATCGTAGGCGGGTCTGTGGAGAAGCCCTGTTTTCTGACAATAATGTAAAGGCAGGAACAGAGGGCAGGAGGCGGGGGAGGTGGCAGCCCTGGGTGTCGATGCCCTGCGGGCGCTTGTTACCAGGGGCTGGGAACCTAGAGCCTGTGAGATCCCATCTCTGAACCTGAGCTCAGGACGCTGCTTCCGTTCTAGCCTCAAGGTGTTTCAGGTTAGGTTTGCTTAAAACAACTTCTTCCTGTTTTGTCCCAGATGAGGAAACCAGCATGGTGATTGTTGGGAAGATCTCATTCTGTCCCAAGGACGTGCTGGGCCACGGAGCTGAGGGCACGATTGTGTACCGGTGAGTGGATTGGAGAGCTCTGTGACTTGCCCTCACGTCCAGGTCTGTCGGCCTGCAGGTGGCACGCCAGGCTGGGGGGTGCCGCAGGGTCACGGTGGTGGCCAAGACGGAGGACTTCACCTCCGGGGAGGAAGTGCTGGCCGCGTGGTGGTCGGTCAGGGGCTATGAGGCTCCCAGGGTGGCTGCCGCATCGCAGAAGGAGCACCGTGGGTCTGCGGGTCTCCCGTTTCCGCAGCCTGGCTCGCCCCCCCCAAACCAGCCTGTGGTCCTTGTCCTCAGGGGCATGTTCGACAACCGCGATGTGGCCGTCAAGAGGATCCTCCCCGAGTGTTTCAGTTTCGCGGACCGTGAGGTCCAGCTGCTTCGGGAATCAGACGAGCACCCCAACGTGATTCGTTACTTCTGCACGGAGAGGGACCGGCAGTTCCAGTACATTGCCATCGAGCTGTGTGCGGCCACCCTGCAGGAGGTGGGTGCCCCCGGGGCCGCTTTGCCTTCGTCCTGCGGCCTCCCTGCTCCTGGAGGCAGGTGGCACGAGAGACTGTCATTTCTTTTCCCTTTATTTCTCTGTATTCACTTTACTGAAGTTACAACACAGCACACTCACGTAGATGAACAGTTGGTGCATGTGACGGGGCTCACACCCACGTAACCACAAACAATCCGGTTGGAGGGTATTTTTATCACCTCAGCTTCAGTTGGGTGGGATGGTCTTTGGTTACAGTTAGTATCTCTGTCCCTCCGCCTCCAGAAAACCTGGCAGTTGTTCTCCCGGTGGGTTAGGGCTGCTCTGGGCTTGGAGGATGCTGGTTGAGGAGTCAGGTCATTGAGACCATCCAGCGAACTCCTTTTGCTCAGTCTCCAGGCTCACGTGACACTATGTCAGTATCAGACACCTGCAGGTTTGCCTGTAGGAGGCAGTGAACTTGAGTTCCTTGCCCTCTTACCTTTCTCACCGCACACGAGCCAGCTGGAACTTTTAAGTTCACCTACGGCTGCCAGAGAAAGTCCGTGAGCAAATGTGCCTTTGGACAGAGTGTGGTCAGTACAACTTCCCGTTTCTTTCTTAAAACAGGATCAGAGAAAATGAGCCAACCTAATCCCAAACATTAATTAAGGCCAAAAGTTGCAGGCAGGACTTTCCTGAATACAACTGAATCACTTAGAGAAAAAAAGTGCTGTGTGGAGGGGCCCGTCCCCAAGGGCTGTTTGCGCGACCTGGCTGTCGTGTGTCTCTTGCAGTACGTGGAGCAGAAGGACTTCGCCCACCTCGGCCTGGAGCCCATCACCTTGCTGCAGCAGACCACCTCGGGCCTGGCCCATTTGCACTCCCTCAGCATTGGTGAGAAGCTTCCCCTGCATTTACCAGCCGCGGCCCGGTGGGGAGCTCCCTTGCTGGGGAGGGGTCCTTGCCTCTGCTGAGAATCTCCGCGTCCTCGCTGGTGTGCCTGTGGGGTTTTTAGGTGGCCTTTTGAGAATAAGAATTTGAGGAGGAATCTTTCACAGCTGCAAACCAGAAAACCCTTAGAGGTCTGGCGGGCCCGCTGGGAGTCCGTGAAGAGTGCACTCCCCGCCGCAGGAGGAGGCCCGACGCCACTGGTAAATACCAGACTGATCTGGAGTGTTCTATTAGTTCACAGAGACCTGAAGCCCCACAACATTCTCCTGTCCATGCCCAACGCCCATGGCAGGATCAAGGCCATGATCTCTGACTTCGGCCTCTGCAAGAAGCTGGCTGTGGGCAGGCACAGTTTCAGCCGCCGCTCAGGAGTGCCTGGCACAGAAGGCTGGATCGCTCCGGAGATGCTGAGCGAGGACTGTAAGGACAATCCCGTGAGTAGTGGGAGCAGCTCTGGGGAAAACTGCCAGCCTCTCGCATCTTCGGGGACGAGAGCCTCCGCATTCAAGACTTGGGGGCTGCGGCGCACGTAGCTGGAACGTGACAGTTCTTTATCAAAGAGCTTCTGTGTGAATAGCATGCTGCTGGCGTTTTCCATGTGGTCTCGTGTTCAGACAAGTGAAAGGGGCAAGCGTGGGCAGTTGTCCGTGTCTCCCCCCTACTTTTCAGTGACTTCCAACCCCAGCCAGTCGGCTCTAGAGCCCACGTTCCACTGCGAACACCGACCCTCATGCAGCCCCTGCGGGTGCCAGCGCTGCTCTGGGCACTTCTGGCGTGCTAGTCCAGTCTCCCGGGACCCTTCAAGGTGGTAGAAGCAACAGCAGCACTCCTGTCCTTGCTGCTTCTCAGTGAGGATGAGAATTTTCCGGAAGCCTCTCACACCCTGCATCTCTCTTTTCAGACCTACACAGTGGACATCTTCTCTGCGGGCTGTGTCTTTTACTATGTGATATCTGAGGGCAGCCACCCTTTTGGCAAGTCCCTGCAGCGGCAGGCCAACATCCTCCTGGGCGCCTACAGCCTCGACTGCTTACACCCGGAGAAGCACGGTGAGGGGGCGGCAGGGGACGGTCGGGGGACGGTCGGGAGCCGCTCCGGCTGACCACGTGGCCCCTGAACCCTGGGAGGGCGCCAGCCCTGTGCTTCCAGAGGCCCTTCTTTCCAACCGCTGGCCCTGTGGGCCTCAGTGCATCGCTGACTCACTCCAAAGCTGGTAGAAGGTTGGGTTGTCTTTGGAGCATCTCCTCCTGAAGGCACACAGCTCTGAGGTTCCTTCAGGTCCCCCAGTTACCTGTGTGACCCGGGCAAGGACCTCTATTTTCCAGCTTGTGGCTTGTGAGCATTTAATAGTCCCTTCCTGCGCTGACATTCAGGACAGTCGTCCGTGCTCCATAAACTCGTGTGCAGGCCAGTGATCAGGGGGTGTGGCTGGGCGGGGGGGGGGGGGGGGGGGGGGGGGGGGGGGGGGGGGGGGGGGGGGGCAGACACCTGGGTCTTGCTCTCTGGGTGCAGGGGCAACAGGTCTTTTTTCCTGACTTCAGCGTTTCCTGTGTTAAAATTGGCCCATGACACCCAGTGCCACCTTTTTAAAAAATGTGAAACTAACTCACTGTTTTGGATTAATTTTTATTATTCCTTGTAGAAAAAGATTAGCATAAAAGATCCATAATCCCATTACACAGTGATGAATTCCTGCTATTAATACTTTTGTATATCTTATTCCAATCATGTATTTAGTTAGATATGCGTACTTTTGTAAAATAAATAAGTAGTACATACTCTTTTTTGGCATGCTTTTTTTTCTTACATGCCTTTATTTTTATTTTATTCTTTTTTATGGGTAATTGTTTTTTTTTTAATTTATTGATTTATTTTTAGTTTACATCCAAGTTAGCATATGGTGCAACAATGACTTCAGGGGTAGATTCCTTAATGCCCCTTACTCATTCAGCCCATCCCCCCTCCCACAACCCCTCCAGTAACCCTCTGTTTGTTCTCCATATTTAAGAGTCTCTTATGTTTTGTCCCCCTCCCTGTTTTTGTATTATTTTTGCTTCCCCTCCCTTGTGTTCATCTGTTCTGTGTCTTAAAGTCCTTGTATAAGTGAAGTTATATGATATTTGTTTTTCTCTATTTCGCTTAGCATGATACCTTCTAGTTCCATCCACGTGGTTGCAAATGGAAAGCTTTGATGCTTTTTGATTGCCGAGTAATAACTCTATTGTGTATATATATACCACATCTTCTTTATCCATCCACCCATCGATGGACATTTGGGCTCTTTCCATACTTTGGCTATTGTTGATAGTTGGCATGCTTGTTTTTTAACATCATCTTGAATATCTCTCCAAGTTGATAGGTATTCCACCAGGGCATCGTTTTTTTTTAACATTTTTTTTTTTTTTTTTATTGTTTATTTATTTTTGAGAGAGAGCGAGAGACCGAGAATCCGAAGCAGGCTTCAGGCTCTGAGCTGTCAGCACAGAGCCTGACACGGGGCTCAAACTCATGAACCATGAGATCGTGACCTGAGCCGAAGTCAGACCCTCAACCGACTGAGCCACCCAGATACCCCTTACCAGGGCATCGTTCTAATAGCACAGCCTAGTACGTGGAGGCAGTGTTACCAAAGCCTCCGACAGTGGGTATTTCCAGTTACTTCTTTTCACAGACTGTGTGGTGAGGACTCCCCTTATCAGCAGAAGCTTGTGCAAGTTCTTAATTACGCTATTGGAGTGAGGTTGTGTCAGTAGAATCTTGAATCAAAAGGCACATGCACCGTTAAGGTTTGAGTATTTCATGGCGGCTGTGGGCCGGTGATAATCAGTTACTTGTTTATTTTCCTCCTCTGTAGAAGACGTCATTGCCCGGGAATTAATAGAGAAGATGATCGCAATGGATCCTCAGAAACGCCCCTCTGCGAAGCATGTGCTGAAGCACCCGTTCTTCTGGAGCCTGGAAAAGCAGCTCCAGTTCTTCCAGGTACATCTCTTGTTTGTGGTTTGTTTGTTATCAAAAGTCTTCATTTAACTTCTTCCAGATTTTGAAAGTACAGCAAAAAGCAAAAATAAAATAAAATAAAATAAATAAAATAAAATAAAATAAAATAAAATAAAATAAAAAAATAAAATATCAAAAAACAAATGGCTCCTAATCCCATAACCAAGAGATAACCATGGTCGACATTTTAACATACCTTTTTCATATAGATAAAAATGTGATTAGGATCAAACCGTATATACAATCTTGTATCCTTCTTTTTTTTTTTTTACAGTACATAATATTTTAATATAGTATTTTATTACAGTATTAATAGTACTGTATTAATATGGTCTTTAATGTAGAATTTTAACATAATCTTTCTCCATGTTAAAGTTCTAAAACTTTAATGACTAGTGCTCTGTCATATGCTATATTCTGGGAACTTTCAAATACACACAAAAGTGGAGGGAATACTGTAATGAACTCCCGTTTACCCATCAGCCAGCTCCAGCAATTACTACCTGAACCTCTGCTCTCTCTCCACCACTCTCCACCCGATTACTTCGAAGCAAATCATAGGCATCGTATTTCATTCAAGTCTCATAAATCTAAACGTTTACTTACATTGGGCTCTTTCTATCCTTTTTAACTCAGTCTTTGCCCAGATCTCTCTTTGCTTGAGGTGGATTCTGAGATGTTAAATTGTAGGATCAGTAGCTGTGAGCTCCTTCAGTGGTTTGGCTGTGTGAAAGCTTTGTAGTCGAGCCTTCTGGGGTCAGATCAGCATGGCTCAATCCAGACACATCCTACCCAGCACACCAGCTCTGAGAAGCAGGCACATGCGGGCAGTGCTTTTCCTCCTGGGCTTGGATCGGAGGGGAGCTTGGGTTTAGGAGTGATCATCAGAGTGTCCTGGAGTCTGACTAGAGCTTTGGTTCTGGTGTAACTCCCAACATGTAAGCGCCTTGAGGGCAGGAGTGGTTGGTTTCTGGATTTGTTGCTGTGTCCCCACTGCCCAGGACATAGCCTGGCACATGGCAGATGCTTAGTCACTGTTTGGATGGATTGGGAAGGGGAGGGTTTCGTGCCCTTCTCCATGGCAGCAGTGAGTGTGGATAACATCAGGCTCGTTCTCTGTGTTGCACAGGTCATAACCTTCGAGTTCTGAGGTCACTTGTCCTGCAGGGACTTCTGAAAACTAGCCAGGTTCCTTTGATGATGATCAGATGTAGGGCAGGAATAGAGCTCACAGAAAGGGACCTCCACCCCTCTGTGGGTTAGGATTAAAACTCTTAAGTTTTGCCAAGTCCCATGTCTTGTGAACACACCAGGCTTCCGTTGTATTGACCAGCTATACCCGCTTTGCAGAAGTTGTCCCTCCAAGGCTTGCCCATGGCAGGTACAAGTCCGAGAGTCGGCCAGCCAGGCTCCATCTTCATCAGAGAAGGAAGAGACCGTGGCCAGTGAGGCTGTGCGGCGTTAACGTGTGTGGGGCTCGCCGCTCCGTTTCCTCGGCTGTTGGAGCTCGTGCCCAGGCTGTGTCCCTCAAACACGGTCCAGGCCCTCTGCAGCCCACACTCTTGTCAGCAGCTCTCTCCCTCTACAAGAGGGCTTCATCTGTCTTCTCTAATTGTTTGCATGAGGACTGATGGCCAGTCCTAGATTTGCGCTTGTCCCGTTGCCCTGGGTGGTGGAAAAGCGCAAGATGCAAATCAGAATTGAGCTCTGGTGGTGGTGGTGGTGCTTGTTGTCCGTTGATGAACACGGGTTGCACACAGGGGCTCCGTGTGGCACGTCGTACGTGTGCACATGGGTGACACGTGGGTGAGGCGTTAGGGTTTGTGGAGAGGTGTGGCACGTCTCTGTCACGGAGATGTCCGTGTGGGCCCCTCCCCTGTGAACCCCAGACACGGCTGCTCACGGGGGAGAAGTGAATGGATCGTGAGGGGACAGAGACAGGACGCTCGCTGCCGGTTCTGAGGCAGACTTCAGTCTGGGCCTGCGGCTTGCGGGGCAGTGACCGTTCCGTGACCTGGTGTTTCACTCCTCCAGCTTCTGCTTCTCTGCACACTGACCGTCACCTGCTGCCCTTGTCACCCTCATAGGACGTGAGTGACCGAATAGAAAAGGAATCCCTGGACGGCCCGATAGTGAAGCAGCTGGAGCGAGGCGGGAGAGCCGTGGTAAAGACGGACTGGAGAGAGAACATCACCGTCCCCCTGCAGACAGGTGACCGTGCCGAGGCCCTGACAGCAGATGTTGGCAGACGCGTTCCAAGAGCAGCGGCCGTTTCTAGGAAGGGAACGTGGAATTGGCAACTCCAGGCTGTTTGGGCTCCAAATCCCCCTCGCAGGGTTGAGGCTTTTGTGGGCGTGTCCTCTGGGGTTTGGGCACAAATCAGACCTTTACACTGACGTGGGTTTCATGTGCGTCCCTTAGGGTGACAGGTGAGTGATGGCTGCCCTGCCCTCACTGGTTATTCCTGGTTGTGGGTGCAACCAGGAGGCAGAATTCAGACTGCCACTGCCCTCGGGTTCACTCTGGGGGGCACACTCCTGTCAGCCACAAGTATGGCAGAGTTATGTCGTGTCTCAGTCTGATCGCTTAATCCCGGGGAACCCCAGCAGTCCTTTTCTTTGGAAATGTGTTTGTTACATCGTAGTCCTTGTTTTTTTCCCTAGATCTGCGTAAATTCAGAACCTATAAAGGTGGCTCTGTCCGCGACCTTCTCCGAGCCATGAGAAACAAGGTAAGGGGGGTGAACCCCAGATGAGACCAGCAGCCGGGGTACAACCACCCTCCTCCTCCTTTCTGTCCTCTGGGGCCTTCCATTCATACTAGAATCCTGACCTCGCGGAGGCTCTTCCGTGTTGCCTTGGACGGGTTTTCTCTTCAGGGACGTTGTGAGGAGTTCCGCTCTGGGAAGCAGGCTCTCTGATGCTGCTGTTGTCTGTGGTGACTTTTGTATGCCCTGTGTCTGCCTGATACAGCGCCGCCGTATAAACTCCCTTAATGGAGACCTTCCCACGCAGGCCTGGCCCGCGGGCCACTCTGGCAGGGAAGCTCCCTCCCGCCTTCACAGCACTGGGCCAGGCCCAGCTCTGAGGCCCCCTCCTGAGGGAGGGGAAGCAAGTAAGATAAACAGATGGACTGTGGGTCCCTAAGCCTTTTCTCCTTTCAGAAAACCAGCTAACATCCTGTCTTCCTTGGATAGTAAGAGGGTCTTTTAGCGGTGTTTCCCAGCTTCCCAGCTGCTAACCGCCGTGTCTGTGTGTCCGCCCTGTTTGCAGAAGCACCACTACCGGGAGCTCCCCGCGGAGGTGCGGGAGACGCTGGGCTCTCTCCCCGACGACTTTGTGCGCTACTTCACGTCCCGCTTCCCCCACCTCCTCCCCCACACCTACCGGGCCATGGAGCCCTGCAGCCACGAGAGGCTCTTCCAGCCTTACTACTGCCACGAGCCCCCAGAGCTCCGGCCCCCCGTGACTCCAGACGCCCTTTGAGCCGGGGTGGCCGCCGTTCTGGTGGCCCCAGCTGTGACTGAGGGCCTGGTCTCTACCAGCCCGAGCCTGATGCCTCCCGGCTTAGCAGGGAGACCAGGCCCCCAAACCAAGTGCCTTGAGCCCGCTCTACAGCCAGCAGAAGATGATGCTCACCCCAGGAAGTGGGGAACACGACCCCCCCGCCTCGGCCTGTAGGATGCTGGGAAGCTGTTGGCCATGAGAGCTTTACGTTCGGGGGTCCTCTGCTGAGGAGGGCCCGTCGCAGAGGCAGCGAAGGAGGCATCCTCCACCTCCTCGTGGACACACGTGCTTCAGACTTACACTTGTTTGTAAACTTCCTGCTTGATGTCGGCCTATGAGGAAGAGAGAGGAGGGAGTGCTACGTTTTGCCTACAGGCAGGACCAGGAGCATCTCTCTCCTCGACCAGCTAGGCTGAGACGCACTCAGTGCAGCCTCTGCTCGGAGTGGGGCTCCAGAGGTGAGCGGCGCTAAGGAGGAGGAAGACGTTCAGAGGGTGTCGTTCCCCGGGGATCACAGATGCCTCACTCATCATGAACGTGCCCAAAGCCTCCCAGGTCACTATAACCAGTGTTCCCTGGGGGCAGCGAAGAGTCTGGAGTGTGGGGCGTGGCATTGGGACAGATCAGCACCACATGCCCCGGTGGCCTTCGGTGGATTTAAGGGGGTGCTTAGGAGCATTTGGGGGCGAGGGGTGGTAAGTTCCCCATCACGAAGAGCAGCACCCAGGCGAGAGCAGGCCAAATAGGACCCTCTCAGCCACCCTGGGAGAGCCCTGGGCCAGCAGGTGGGCAATGAGGTTCCCCCATCCCTGGACCCGGCAGGACGGGCCAGGGGGGCGGAGCCAAGGCCAGGGTCACCACTTGCTTCGTGGGCAGGTTTTTATGTTTCTCCTGGCAGATTTTAATAACTTTCTCTTTTGAACATACTGTAGAATGCTGCGTTAGCATAGGTAAGCTGAACTTGAAGTTTACTTGTGAAGAAGCTAAATGCAAGATCTATAGTACACTTTCTCTTTTGTGTGGCACCAAAAGTCTCCACCCCCTGCAGAAAGAGCGTTCGTGTTCAGAACGTGCTCTACTGCTGAGGAGTAAAACATTAGAGCAAGGCTATATACATCCATGAAACAGCTTCGAAGTGATATTCTCTACATTACGTCAGTACCATCTTTTTTGCTAAAACTAGTTTAATTTTTAACTTTAGTTTCAGTCAAAAATTCCTCTGTCTTTTCTCTACCGAGAGCCTTAGCAGTTAAGTGAGATCAGGGTACGAAGTAAGGAGATGTCTCCCGTGTCCTTTGTCCAGCCGGGTGAGCACATCATCACGCTGCCTTCAGTGCTGGCGACCGACCTCCGAGACTCCACTCAGGAGCGAGGGTGTACTGACGGACCGAGAACTCACTGTTTCTTCTGTGACGTGCTTGCTGATGGATTTGTACGAGGGCCTTCTGCCTTCGTAGAATTCAGTTCCCTTTCATAATGCCTGAAGTCACTTTTTTTCTTAAATTAGCATTATCCTGCGTCTTTAAACCTCATCAGTTACCTCATTGATACCTTGGAACCCTGGCGTTTTTGGCTGACATCGTGGGATCTTCTGCCATACTTCCCGTTTTTCAGGAACACAGCCAGACGCCTCTCCTCTCCCTGCTCTGATGCACCCGCACCATTGTCTGTATGGCTCTGTGGTTGGTCACTTCACAGCCGGGCCTGAGTGGTGATGGCCTGCCAGGCAGTCAGGCGGAGAAGGTGCCACAGGGGACGAACAGGGCCGTCGGCCCTCTGTGCTGCCGGCACCTGGCCTGCTTTGGTCTCATGGCTGAACAGTGTCCTGGGGGGAGTAGTCAGGTCACTTCTGGCTGCCCAGGGTTTGTGTCCTCTCCCTATCTGGGCCCACCTTGTCTCCAGGATGGCTGTTTTTTAAATGCCTTTTCTCTTTATCCCCTTCATTTCTAACCACCCACCTTTCTCAAACTCCTGTATTCGATGTATTTTATTTTGAGTAGTCACTGTGTGAGCAGGCAGGATCCTGGGTGCTGGGGATGCAGAGGTAAACAAGATAGGCAAAACCTCTGCTTTTTAAAGAGCGTGGAGTGAGAGAGAAAGTAAGAAAGTAAGCAGAAAGTAAGCACCAGTACTCCCGGAAAAGCCAGAGGGTGGGCAAGGGCATTCATTTGCTGTTCACACTTCTTCTTTCTTAAAGCTGCCTGTGACCCAGAACCCGTCTGATCTGGTCAAGTCTGCTCCGTTGGCCTTCTGTCCGTCGCTTTTCAGAATCTGGTCACTCATCAGTCCCTCGGGTGGTTTGAAGAGGTCTCTCGTGTGGGCACTTGTCGTGGAAACACCTTGGGCATCATCTGCTATATCTTGTTCTAATCTGTAGAATTCTGGTTTCCTGTTGTGCTCAGCGTAGCGGGAAGGTGTCTTTTGCTAGAACAGGGTTTTTCAGCCGTGTGCGTCGCGTAGCAGCTGAGCTATTTGATCTTTAGTGTGATTTCTAGAAGGCTGTTTAACTTTTTAGAAGTACGCTACTTTCATTTTTTCCGACAGAATTTAGTCGCATCTGTTAGGAACCCCAGGGACACTCTCATTAAATCTTGTCTTGAACCTCGCGTTGAATCGGTCTTCGGTGCGCCTGCCAGAATTTCTCCTGTTGCTTCTTGAGTCTTTTTGACTTCAGCATATAAAGAGCTCACATGTCACTAGGTATCAGAGCACTTGCACTTTTGGGGAATCACTGGTGTCCTTGGTAAGTCACCGAATCATCTAGTGGCCGACATAAAACCCGGGGCGCGGCAGGCTCTCCCTCCCCCTCCCCCTCCCTCTCCATGCCATAGTCCTCCTCGGTTCTTTCCGGTGAGACCTCACTCTGGCACATATCAGAGGATCCACAGGTTAGCGGGTCCAGCGAAGTATTTTCTTTCTGCCAACTCTAGAGGAAAGGTGTTTATCTCAGAGTCAACTTTGGTGAGGTTTTGTGCGAATGTGACTTGTTTCCCGTTGCAGTTTCTCTCACTGCCGTGAAAGATGAACCGGCTGCCCCCCTCGCACTTGTGGGGGGCCTCTGGCCTGTAGGCCTTTCTCCTCTCAGCTGCTGTCTCTTCAGAAGCCGCGCTCTGGCCAGGCCTGGATGTCCCGAGACTGCTTTCATTCTCCAGCCCTGTTCATTGCATCCTTGGCCTTGAAGTCCTCACAGAGGGTAGACTGGTTCTTTGCCCCCCAAGAGCTGGATGAGGAAGCACGCAGCACACCTGTAAAGAGTCTCTAAGTTCTCTTTAGCTTTCTCTCTGCTCGTTTAGTTCCTGAAATCCCTTTTCTTTGTACGTGTCAGTGTCTTTTCCTTGCTGATGCCTTCACCATCCCGGAGCAGTCCTTTCAGTTGAGTTTGGCCTGGCATTGGTCTTTCCTAGGAGAGAGTCACCAGGTGTCCCATACGGATGGGCCCAAATTCCGCCTTCCAAGGCTGGACCATTCCCTTTTAAATCAAAGTGTCCCTTCTTCCCATACTTTGTTTCTTTTATGAAACAGTGATTTCCCGTGAGTAACCCAGGTTCCCGTTTCTTGTATCCGCGCGTAAACCCTTTCTGTTTTCATTGGACAACCACAAAGAAAGCATCTGCGACGAGCCTACCACTGGAGCAGCCTTAACGCTTCTGGCCAAAGCCCGCACCCCGCTCGCTTCACCCTGTGCTCTCTGTGTGTTCGGCGGGTACAGTATTTCTTTTCAGTATCCCAAAAGCTGTGACGGGGGAGTCCCCACTTACCTAGAAAGCATTACCAGTCAAACATGCGGCATTCTCAGATGCAGACCTTACGTAGTGTTCCTTTTGCAATGACCTATTTATTTAACCTATTTATATTTATTTAATTTTTACTCTGACGTATACCCGGTTACAATTGCACTTGCTTTGAAAGCACATCAGATTTGTTTTGGACAACACACCCCTGACCATTTTAAAACTGGAAAAGTTCTACTGCATCCTTCCACGGAATGGATGCCTCACAGTGGTTTTGTCATTAAAGGGTGAATGATTTGGTCAGGATAAAAATTTTCATTTTTAAGTGATTTTTTTTAAAGAAAATTCTGTGCCATTGTGTCTTCTCTGTGGACGGTTGTTTAATGGGTATGTGTTAATTGTGTGATAGAATCCTCTTTGTGAACCTACAATCCTCTTTTTAGCTTTATATTTTATAAACTGCCAGATTGTACAATTTTTATGTGTATTTTTAAAGCTTGATGTGAGGGTAATTATCTAAGTTAAACAGCCTATTTTTGTACCTCCTGTACAGTTTTATAATTCTGCTGATTCATGATGGCGTCTCATGTTGCGCCAATGACAAATAAAGGTAGTTTTAGATCCGGAAGTTGATTTCATCTTCTTAAAGACTTGACCTTGACCCTCACCTTCAGGCGAGGGGTCACTCCCAGCTCTCTTCCTGGGTGTGATGTCTGGGTGGTGAAGGCGAGCGGCTGACTCAGCGGGTAGGGGGACGCGGTTGCCCGCCGGCATCCACGGCAGGGTCCGGGGGGCTGGAACGTCCTCCTTGGAGGCTGTGGGAAAACGTTCTTTGAAACCCTGCAGGGAGTCCCCAAAAGTATTGGTTTGGGCTGAATTCCAGGAAGCTGGCCAGGCTGGGACCAAACTGCCCCATGGCAAGTTTGGGGTGTGTGTACAGTGAATGGGGTACTGGACCGAAAAGCCCGTGAAGGGATTAAAGCCACTGCAGTCACGGCCAGCACAGTGCTGGGAAAGCCATGATCTGAGCGTGTCAGACGCACGTAATCCGTCCACCCACACGCCAGGGAACGAGCCCAGTGGCCAGTCTGGTTGGAATTTTGGATCCTGCCAGCGTGCTTCCTGCTTTCCTCCCCCCATCCCGTCTGGTGAAAGCGGAGGAGGCTCCTCTTTCTCTTGCATCATGGAAAGGGACCGCTCACAATGCACTGGGACTGGCTTCTTCTGCTCTGCCTGCCACCGTCCCATCCCCCGGCCTCAGTGGGACCCCAGGACCGTCCCCGAGAACCGTGGACACGCCCTCCCTCCGAAGCTCTGGGTCTTGGATGTGGACAAATCCCAGGAAGTGTGAGGGGGCTGCGGGATGCCGTGGACGCCTGCCCGCTGCCTCCTACCATCTGATGCAACAGCACAGACCGCTCTTGGGTTCCCCACGGAGCTGCTAAGCCAGGGCAGGGGCCACATGTTGAATTGGCCCAGGCCAGGGAGGCAGACAACTGGCTGCAGCCTTAGCTGGCTCTGAGAGCAGTGCGAGAGGTGCGGGTCCTCAGGAGGAAGGCCAGCAGGTAGTTGGGACACTGGCATGGCCAGGGCCATGGTTCTGGGCCACCGAGGCAGGGCTTGCTGTTTTGCATGCTGAGTCAATGTTGGGCTGTGAAAAAGGGTACTTTTTTCTGAGCGTTTGATACATTTCATGAGGTAAATGTGTATATACACACAACGGTATTTCATCAGCAAAGGCACCCGCTTGTACTCCATTATTTGTCCCCTTCATCATTTATGCTGGATGCATGCCATAGCTAGGAGAGCTCATGAAGAGCCAAGTAACAGCCCCACCTGCCTGCCCTTCCCACTGGGCCAGGCACTGCTGGGGCATCCTGTGCCCTGATCACACGTTGGCCTTCTTCTCTCCCCCTGCAGACCAACATTTCCTTTAAGATCAAAAACATACATCTTTGACTTTAGTGAGAGACTGACCAGACCCTTTGCCAAGGCCAAAGGTCCGGTGATGAGCTTGTATCTGGACCAGTTAGCTGTGGGCAGAGATAGTAGGGCTGGTAAGAACCTGGCAGCCTCTGGGAAACCATATTCAAAGATATCAGGCAGCAGAGGGAGCAGTTTCCAGAAACAGGAGGGGCTGGGCCGGAAGGACAGACCTGAGTGAACTTGGCCTCTGAGAGGGTTGGCAGGTGAATCCAGGAGGTGTTCTTTCCCGCCCTCCCCAGCCTATGCCTCTCCAAATTCACCTTCTCCGTCCCAGGCCTGCTCAGTGTTTTGGGTGAAGCCACTGCAGTGTGCTCATTGGGTTTGCCTGCTGGCAACACAAACCTGGAAAGAGCGACGAATCACCCAACGCAATTCAGGGCCCAGTCAAGATTCCAGAAGATCTCGAGAAACTGGAATGCCAAGCCCAAACCCCAAGGATGATGGGAAGCCCTGCCTTGACATTACAACGGGGTTGGGGGAGGAGAGCAGAGCCCTGAGGAGCTTGGAAACTGTCACAGACACTTGAAACAAGAGCTGTCGTGGCCTCAGACATCTGTCACGTGATGAGAAACTGGCTTTGCAGTCTTGTCCCGGAGGGTTTAAGCTAGCCCAGTGGGGAGCATGGTCCGGACGGGATGTTGAGCTGCCCAACGGTGCCAAAGGAGGCTTGGCAAGTGAGTGAGCGCTGGGTCTCTGGAGGGATCCAGCAGAAGGGAAAGGCCTCATCCTGAACAGATTAGGAAGAAATTCTTCCTTGGGTCACGGGCTGGACTCTGGTCCCTTCCAAATAAGCATCTATGACTAAGACCCACCTCTTGCAGTGATGAGCTTCTGGAAAACACTGCCTGACCGGGTATGAATCACAGGAAGCAGGGAGTGGAGGCCTGCAGGAGAACTGTTGACAATTGGAGGGGGGTGGGGTGGTGTTCTCCAGGATTCTGCCAGGGCTATGTGGTATTCCAGACATGGGTGCCCTGAGAGTGGTTATACAAGGTAGAAAAACCAAGGGCCACAGTTGACTCATTTAGGACAAGTTTGCACCTCAGAATACCAGTTCTAAGGAATATTACACTCAGGGAGAAAAGGTTCTATGACCAAATAAACTTGGGAAATGATGGATTGAAGACGGGTTTCATATTTACTGCAGTACTATTCAGAGGCTTTTCATATACTAACAGAGGGGCGCCTTGGCTGGCTAAGTCAGTGGAGCGTATGACTTTTGATCTTAGGGTTGTGAGTTCAAGCCCCACATTGGGTGTGGAGCCTACTTAAAAAAAAAAAAAAACAACACCATGTACTAACAGGATATTCTCTGAGAAGGTACATATATATATCTCGAATTACTGCCTTCAATTTTTTTTTTTTTAAAGCATGTTTGGAGTGGCAGAGATAATAATGGTTTTGGTTTTTTTTTTAACATTTTTTTAATTTATTTTTGAGACAGGGAGAGACAGAGCATGAACAGGGGAGGGTCAGAGAGAGGGAGACACAGAATCTGAAACAGGCTCCAGGCTCTGAGCTGGCAGCTCAGAGCCCGACGCGGGGCTTGAACTCACGGACCGGGAGATCATGACCTGAGCTGAAGTCGGCCGCTTAACCGACTGAGCCACCCAGGCACCCCTGAGATAATAATGTTTTTAACAAATCTTATTTTATTTTCCTCTTTCTGGATTCCTAGGAAGACAACATTCCCAGCCTCCTCTGAAGTTAGGTTGGGGTGTGTGACTAACTCTGGCCAATGGGGGGCGGGGGTTGGGTGGGCAGGGAGGGCGGAGTGGAAGTAAAATGTGGCATTTTTGAGTCTCAAAGCATTTAAGAGCTGGGGCACAACCCTCCAGCTCTGTCTTCCTTTGACACAGTGACGGGCCAATCGTGGGGTCTACATATTGAAAGGACACAAAATGGAAGCAACCTGAATCATGCAGTCACCACACAGAACGCAGCTGTCCTGAAAAGTCTCCTGACTTGGAATAAACTTCTTATCAGTAAAATAAATAAACAAACAAACAACAAACCCTTGTGTTAAGCCGCCCAGACGGGCTGGGTTAGTTACCACAGCCCAGCTGAGCCCATCTTGACTAAAACTTTAGGTAGAAAGTATCCAGGAGAAAGGCTGCTACACTTCACCTGAAAGTTAAAGGTCAATGCCAAGCCATTTGTGCTTTTAGCCAGCTAAGGAAGTCGTACTGTTGACAATCTGAGGGGTCAGAGAAGAAGGATCCTCCTCCTGCTGCTTTTTCATCCACCTCCCCTACCCCCATCCTGAATACCCTGTTCGGTTTCTATGGTTACCCCCGGTAACACGATGGCTTGGCGGTTAGCTGTGCTCAAGGTGACCCCTGTTGAGAAGTGGCTGAACTCAGCAAGGGAAGGTGGGAGGGGCAGGGCCATAGCACCCCCCACCCCCAACACACACACACACACACACACACACACACACACACACTCTTCCCTTGGCCCCACAGGGCCTGCTGGCTCCATAGTGATCTCTCCCAGGGCTTGGGAGGTCTGGGTTGGCGGAACTAGAGGAGGGTGAAGCTGGGAAGGAGCTCTCATTAGCACCCACCTCCCCAGAACAATTTTAGGGGGAGGGAGGCGGGGACTGAGGGGCAGAAGGTGGACCATTTATGTTAGGCCCCAGGCAGCATGAAGCTGAGGGTCTGACCTCCATTCCGGAAGGCTCAGAAGCCCACCTTCTTGCTCTTATGCTGCAAAGGGAGGAAACTGAGGGATAAACACAGACAATAATGAAGAGAAAACTCGGGTGCCTGGGTGGCTCAGTCAGTTGAGCGTCTGGCTTCAGGTCCTGATCTCACGGTTCGTGGGTTCAAGCCCCACATATGGCTCTGTGCCAACAGCTCGGAGCCTGGAGCCTGCTTTGGGTTCTGTGTCTCCCTCTCTCTGCCCCTCCCTCACTCACACTCTCTCAAAAATAAATAAACATTTTTTAAAAATTAAAAAAAAAAATAACACCACAACAGCTATTGCTTAGCAAATACTGCTTTCTCCCCTTCCAACATGTGTGCCATGTTTTGTCACTCTAAGTGGTCAGGTGGCCGTCACAGGGAGTGGGAGGGCAGACAGAGTGGAGAACACGTTGGTTGGAAAGGAAGCCCTCTCAGGTAGGATTTGCTATAACCAGGATAACTCAACACACTGCTGTTGTCTGTAGGTCTTAGGATATTTAGCTAGGTCAGTGTTTTTTGAACCTTGATCATATCAGAGTCATAGTGTGGGAAACAGGAAATTTACACAGGCCCGGTCCTATCCTGCTTCAACAAGCCCGTAGCTCTGCATTCTTTGATTTCCAGGTGATTCTGGCATACCCCAGAGTTTGAGCACCATTGATCTAGGCCATAGTGCTTATTGCAAAAAGGAAGCTCCCAAGACATACTGTCAATGCTTTGGCATATCTCTCACCTATTAAAAATAAATGTGTATCAGTTTTTAAATCCAAACTTGAATGACATCATGTATACTTTTTAAAAATCCTACTTTCCACAAGCCAGTCCCTGGGGCTGAGAAATAGCTGTGGTCATCAGATTTCCGGTGGATTCTCTTACTACAGCAGAGTGAGCAAGGGTTCATCACCTGGTTTCCTTAAGCTACCAGCTCCCTGAAGAAACGTGGCCAAGCCTGCAGTCAGAGACCCCCTACACCCACCACTGGCCCCCCGTAGAGTGTGTTCCATGGAAACTTTGGGAAGGATCTCGTTATTGCTTGTCCCTAAAGGCGTGTCTGCATGTGGGACTTCTTCCATTGTGCTGGACACTGGCGAGTTCTTTCAACCTCAAGAAAGGTTGACTTGTCTAATTTTTAAATAATTGGCTCCCCTCCATTTTCTCTGTTTTTATTTTCTGGGAGTTTCAACAGTAGAATGTTAGAACTCTGGGTTTGATCCTTGGTGTCGATTATGGTTTATTTCTTATATGACATTTGTTGATTTTATTCCTTCTGGAACACTTTTCTTAGTTTCAGCAATAGTTTTTATTTATTTTTTAAATTTTTTAATTTAATAAAAATTTATTTATTTTTGAGAGAGAGAGAGAGCGCGCACACAAGCAAGTGGGAAAGGGGCAGAGAGAGTGGGAGACACAGAATCCGAAGCAGGCTCCAGGCTCCAAGCTGTCAGCCCAGATCCTGAGGTGGGGCTTGAACTCACGAACCATGAGATCGTGACCTGAGCTGAAGTCGGCTGCTCAACCAACTGAACCACCCAACTGAGCCACCCATGTGCCTGCCCCTCAGCAATAATTTTTAAATTCCAAGGGCTCTGGATCCTTGACCCTTTCTTAAGGGGAAATTAGTATTTCAGGATACTAATTGGACATGGGGGGGGGGTAGTTCTTCAGTTCCCTGTATCATCTGTATATCATTTTGAGTAATTTTTGTTTATCTTGATCTCTCTTTTCCAAGTTGCAGATTTTCCTAAGTGTTACTGATGCTTCATGGCTTATACATACTAAAAAATGAGGCAAATAAAAAGCTGATTGAGGCCCTGTGTTGGTGAGTAGAGTTTTCAGCTGGTACGCCTTGTTTTTAGGTTATTATATGGGGAAATCTTAGATGCCAAAGGGCAGAGGTCTTTGCTCCAAGGTTCTTGAGTGTGTTTGGACAAGAGTCTTCTGATTGTTGGCCTAGGGACTGACGACCACTATCCGTCCTTCTGCGTCAGTGGTCAAATGTTTTATGAACCAACTTCTAGTTCATTCCCATTCTGACATGTCACTCCCAGCTTCCACCGTCTTTCCCCTGAATCTCCAAGGTGAAGCCTCTCACTTGTTCTGCGAGGCAGATCTGCCCCCTCCTCAGCTCTGTCTCATTTATGCATTACTGTAGGCTGAGGCAAGTGCCCTTGGCTAAGGCTTCAGCCTGCAGGGGTAACTTAGCCTGTTGGGGGTGGGGGTACTGAGTGGGCACAGCAAGTGCTAAGAGGGGACACTGAGGGAGTGGATGGGAAAGTGGTTGACCTTGGGGTCCAGGCTGATGGAGGGAGATAGGAATGTGGTCAGAGAAGATTCTGGAGATGAAGAATACAGAGGTGGAGGAGTATTGCATGGTGAAAAAGTAAGACTTGGCTGCAGGGGTGGGTGGTGGAGTGAAGGTAAAGAAGACTTACAGCTTGAGGAAGTGAGTGGATATTGAGGCTCAGGTATAGCAGGGTCTTCTGGTAGACACTAGGGTTGCCCAGGGTGACAGCAAGAGTCAGGGGGCAGGGGAGGTAGGGGTAGGTAGGAAAACAGAGCCAAAGTCCTCTAGGAATCCCAGATTGGGCAATGGCCTTCTCTGAGATGCGGAGTTGGCATGGGCCTCGAGGGAGGGAGGGCACAGCACATGAGGGTGGGTTTGCTTTCAAAACACTGAAGCCATGAGGAATCAGCTAATACCCGACGCCCACCCAGCTCAGAGATACAGGAAGTCTCCACTCAGGAGGAATGGGGGAAAAGAGGCATGGTCAGAGGAGGGCCAGGCTCCAGCCAGGGCAAGGAATTGGAGGGTCTGGGAAGATGTGAGGGATATGGGCCAATTTCTCTCCAGTAAAACAGGTTTCAGAGGGCACATGGGAGGTTTGAGCCAAGGGAAGCACTAACCTGAATATGGGTGAAAGCTCAGGGCTGGTGGGGGCCAAGCATGGTATACTTTAGACTGACAAGACCCAGGACTATACAAGTGGGTGGGTTAATGCTCCTTCAGGTTGTGATCTGAATGGACAGAAAGTTGGAAAGTTGCTCAGAAGCCAGAAGTGACTTGGGGCCCCCGGGAGGTGGTGGGGCCTTGACTTTGTCAGCTTCTGAGGCCCTTTTACACACCAACAGAGGAACGGAGGCAATTCTCTGTTGTTGGAACAGAACCTTACTGGCTGTGTGGCCTCCTTGTGGTTGGAGAGCCTGCGCAGCTGCGGGGGAACAGGGAAGACAGATTCAAGCCCCAGTGCCAGCCCCATGAGGTCCTATCCCTGCCGCCGGGCCCTGACCCTGCAGCAGGTCTCATTTACAGAATATGCAGATTAGAACCATTTCAAAAATACAAAGACCTGGTAGTATCCAATTTCTAAAAAATAATCTTTAACCATATTCAAAAATCTCTTTTTTTGAGAGAGAGAGAATGCGAGCTGGAGAGGGGCGGAGAGGGGGACAGAAGATCCAAAGTGGGCTCTGTGCCGACAGCAGAGAGCCCCATGCGAGGCTCCAACTCATGAACTGTGAGATCGTGACCCGAGCTGAAGTCGGACACTTAACAGACTGAGTCACCCAGGTGCCCCTAAATATCTCTCAGTCTAACGTTCAGGTCCCAAAAGAGAATAGTCTCATGGTAAAATAATCCAAAAAATTACCACATAGATCTCTTCTTGGATTTTTTGCCTTTGTTCTTCCAACAAGCTAAGGAGCTCTCAAGGAGCTGCCTTTGGTGTCTGTCCTAAGGAAGCAGTTCGTTTTCCCAACTGGGTTCCTAGTAAAGCATCTCAGTTTATTCTCTCCCTTGCAGGGAAGGGTAAAGGAAGGAAAAGACAGCTAGTGGCTCCCCTGACATCCATGTTTTCCGGAGAAAAGGCAACCTCCCTTCTGTAAAGACCCTCCCAGCTCTCCCTCCCTCAGCTCTTTGTCTGTTGGGTGTTTATGGGTACATTCACTGCCTCTGTATAGATCACCTTCCTTAAAAACAGCCTCTCAGGATCCCAGCCCATTTCCAAACTCCTTGTGATTGCAAAGAAATGGGATCTAGCACTGCCACAACACTTGGAGAACTCAACTGTCAGGCCTTTCAGACTGAGCAGGACTTCTGTCAGCCTCTAGATGGCGCCCGAGTGCAGCCTCTCTTCCTACTCCCTTGGTGGCAGCGTTCAGGTTCACCCCTGACCTGGGCGTGGCTACTGCTCCTCCTGCCAACTCGGCCAGGCTGCTCCATAGGAGATGAGACCGGAATCCAAAAACAAGGCCAAAGGACCTGGTTTTGTAAACAAAAGTCCTTCAAGAGCCAGTAGTTTTCGAAATAATGCATATTCACAAGCTTTTCTCACTCGAGGATGAACATGTAACATACTATGTACGGGTCCCTCCGTGTATGGAGGTGATCTTGGGGTCTGACATTCTGTGGATCCGGGCAGTAGTCAAGATGTGTACTAAGGCATTCTTGAGCACAAGGACACAGACAGGTGCACGTCCAGGCACCAGTTGTAACAACTATCATAAACTTGGTCAGGTACTTATCATGTACCAGGCTCTGAGCCAATGTTTTACAAATCATTGGATTTATCCTTCCAGAAGCCCTCTGAGGGGGCTCTAAGGTGGGCGAGAGGGCCCTGGAGCTTAAATGTGGGATCCCAATTGCCTGGAATAATCTTTGCGTGGTCTCTTGCTGCTGCTGCTGCTGCTGCTGCTGCTGCTGGATGCCTGTTCGGCTACCACCCACCAACTACTCAACTCCACATCCATATTGGAGTAAGCACAGCAGAAATGTAGTCTGTTAGGGTTTTCTGCATGTTACAGATGAGCAAACAGAAGCTCAGAGAAGTTAAGCAGCTTGCCCAAGGTCACACAGCCAGCAAGGAGCTGTGCAGAGATTCAAACACAGGTTCTTTTAACTCCACCAGACTGACCCCACAGTCTCCATCATTCAGCCTGTAGGCCAATGAGTCTGTGAAGCACCAGCCTTCCAAGGACCCGGTCAGCATTTCTACTCTGAACCTCTGGTTTCTACTTGTACTTTATTTAAACCGAGAGCACTTTCCCATTCTTGCTAAAGCAGCGCGGTCTTAGGACCAGAAGCATCAGCATCACCTGGGAACTTTTAGGGATACAAATTCTCAGGCCTCATGCCAGACCTGCTGGGGTTCTCCATGCTAATGCATGCCAAATTTGAGGGCACTTGCTGTAAAACTCATGTCTCCTAGAACCAAGTCCCTATGCTTAATTAAATCCAACAAGCATTGACTGAGCCTGCTCTTGGTGGCTCAAAGAGGAAGACACCAGAAACCTAGCAGAGAAG
Organism: Panthera uncia; assembly: GCF_023721935.1. Classification (NCBI taxonomy): domain Eukaryota; kingdom Metazoa; phylum Chordata; class Mammalia; order Carnivora; family Felidae; genus Panthera; species Panthera uncia. The sequence continues at coordinate 16,958,171 of NC_064814.1, read as the reverse complement.
GGAAGGAAATAGACATGAAACGTGATCAAAATGGTAGGGAGCAGAAACAGGAGTTGGAGCACTGCCAGTCAGGGAAGGACCCAAATGATCTGTGCAGCTGTTTAAGTGGGCACATAGGGAGAGCCTGGGTGGCTCAGTCGGTTAAGCATCTGACTTTGGCTCAGGTCATGATCTCATGGTTTGTGGGTTCAAACCCCACATCGGGCTCTGTGCTGACAGCTCAGAGCCTGGAGCCTGCTTTGGACTGTGTCTCCCTCTCTCTCTGGCCCTCCCCCACTTGCACTCTGTCTCTCTCTGTCTCTCTCTCTCAAAAATAAATAAAGCATTTTTTAAAAATAAAAAACAAAGCAGGCACACAGGGTTATAATCGGACAGTTCTGGGGTGAACCCAGCACCTCTAGGGGTAAAACCTGCATAGACAGTTCTATTGGAGATGGCTTTTGGGGCTTTACAGCCAGGCTTCAGTCAAGCTGGGCATCCTGGTGGAGTATGATACTGTTTGCAATAGAATAGATGACACCCTTCCTTCTGAAGACGGATCACCTTGGCCTTCCCCTTCCTGAGCTCACTCTTGGGGATTTGCGGATGACTTTGCTGCCTCTTCATGCATCTTCTGTGCTCTGTGCCCACAGCTGACCCCTGCCTTCCCAAACGCACCAAATTAGACCATGCCTTCGTGCGTCTCCTCCCGATTACTTCTGGACTTCTCACTCACATTTCTGCTTTTCCACCCCGTGTGCTGGTCCTCAGCATTGTGCATGCTGGAATTACCTGGAGAGCCTAAAAAACCACAACATACACACACACACACACACACACACACACACAGAGAGAGAGAGAATATGCAACTATTGCGATATGCAGCGAGGGACACATGCTAAAAATAATTTATCTGAAATTCCAATTTAACTATATTTTAGGAGAGTCAGAAACAGCATTGAGGACCAGGTCTAGACACCCTGACAGGAGAACGGGTCGATGAGATCCACTGTAAATGCCGGGGCTCAATCCTGTTTCCTGAACCCCTTCTCTCATTGTGCCCCCTCTGAAAACAAGTTTGGGTCCACAAGGTCGCACTCAGCCAGCAGGGAGGTCTAGCCAGCTTCCCCCGCCCCCCACTTCAAGTTACCACAGTCCTGGTTCTGATTAATGATTCTGGGGCCCGATGTCTCATGAGGCACGAGGGGTCCTGGAGGGGCTCCAGTGACAAGCCTCACATACCTTTCTCAGACAACTCACGTGTTCCCGTGGCCCATGGCGTGCCCTGATGCAGCAAGCCTCTGACAAAAGAGAGCAAGTCTGAATTATGAAGGAACAGTATGTGACGCAAAGCAATCTACAGTGAACTGCTTACACACTCCTACTTTCTTCAGTACTATGCAATTTGGCTCTTACTGAGAATTACGAACGCAATTGCCAAAATGCTGTGTTACTTCCTAAAGCTTGAACCAAAATACATGTGGAGATGTTCTCAAATATTGATGCCTTTTCCCCCATCCTCTTGTGAAGACCCAGCACCATATTAAGCCACTGGTGCTGGGGCCAGTCCAAACATTGTGCAATTTTATTCTGGAACATTCCTTGGTTGACTGATCAGGTTCTCTGGCGCGATTCATGGTTTCTTACTATGGACTCTGGTTGCACAAGGCAGAAACCAGCTGAAACTGGTTTAAGCAAAAATGGCAACAGGATAGGCCCGTGGAAACCAACCTTCAGGAACAGTCTTCAGGAATGGCTGGAACCAGGGACTAGAACATCATCGGAATGTTTTCACCTCTTCTCTGTACATTTTGACTTCCTCGCCTTCTACAGATCCCTTCTCTCCTGTGAATGGTGTGATAACCTCAGGCAACCTCTGTCCTCCAACTTCTGCAACAGGCAGGAAAAGGCTCTTTCTTCAACCTGCTAAACAACGATCCCATCAAACAAAACAAAACTCAGGGTAAGACCTGAAGTTGGGGTACCATGATGCCAACCTTGGACAAGTCATTTGGCAGGAAAGTGGGGTTGAGTCGGAGGACAGAAGCTCCCTAGAAAACCTTCTGGAGTAGGGAAAGGAGGCATTCCCCGCAAAAAGGGCCAAGTCCAGACGTAACTCCTGGGGAAATTACAAGCGGGATATGCATCCCAATTTATGTCTATAACAGATGCCATCAAAACTTTCAAGTCACATGAGCTCCTCCAACTTGGGCCCTGATGCCCTCCCACCCAACATTCTACATTGGCTTTGTTTTGTCAGCATATATGACAGGAAGTTTCCAAAAAGAACTTTTGTGAAGACACTGAGGCACAGAAGTACCAAGACAGATTGTTCCAGAGCCCAGCAGACCCTCAGCACTCATGCCCTTGACTGTCCTGTGGCCTCTCACACGATCTGATTTGTGACTTCGCTAAGCGAGGAATTTAAATGGTGTGCTGTGGGGCTGGCCTGTGGTCGCAAGATCCCCCGCTCGTGGGTGAGCCTCGCTGGCCGCCCAGCCCCCACCTCTGCACCCGGCTTTGATATTTTCTACCTACTGGAGCAAAACCACTCTGCTAGGGTAGGTTTTTTTAAATTGCTAGGCAACGCGGCAGGTGTGACAAGATCTGAGAAAGCAATGGTTCTTAGTCACAAATAGAAGTTTCTCGTGGCAGGGCATGTCAGGTACAGGGAATGCCACCTCTGTGGCATTAAGTAGCCTCGTGCGGGGGGACAACAGGTGGCTCATCCTGGAACTGGCTACTCGACAAAGGCCCCCAGTAGCGCAGAAACCGCACATCAAAAGAGAGAGTAGGGGGAAATGGTATGGCGGTTCCTCAAAAAATTACACATAGAACTATCCCGTGATCCAGTAATACCGCATTCACCTCAAAGAGCTGAAAGCAGGGACTCAGGGACATATTTGTGCCCACGTTCATAGCAGCGTTATTCACAATAGCCAGAAGGTGGAGGAACCCAAGTGTCCATCAACCAATGGATGGATAAACAAAATGTGGTGCCTACCTGCAACGTTGCTCAACCTGGGTGGCTCAGTCGGTAAGCGTCCGACTTCAGCTCAGGTCATGATCCCACGGTTCGTGAGTTCGAGCCCCGCGTCGGGCTCTGGGCTGACAGCTCGGAGCCCGGAGCCTGCTTCCGATTCTGTGTCTCCCTCTCTCTCTCTCTCTCTGTCTGCCCTTCCCCTGCTCACACTCTGTCTCTGTCTCGCTCTCTCAAAAAGTAAATAAACATTAAAAAGAATTCTAAAAGGAAGTGAATTCTGACACATGCCACGACATGGATGAACCTCGAGGACATCACGCTAAGTGAAGTAACCCCGTGACCAAAGGACAAATACTGTACAATCCTATTCATATGCGGTTCCTAGAATAATCGAATTTGTACGGACAGAAGGTAGAACGGTGGTTGCCAGAGCCTGGTTGGGGGGACGGGGGGTAGGGTGGTGAAGTTAGTGTTTCATGGGACAGGGTTTCCGTTTGGGAAGATGATAAAGTTCCGGAAATGGATGGATGTTGGCGATGGCCGCACAACAATGTGAATGTACTGAACGCCACAAAACTGTCTGCTAAAATAGTGACCGCGGTAAATCTTCTGGCGTGTAAATGTTGTCACCATTTAAAAGAAGAGGGAGGGGCGCTTGGGCGGCTCAGTCAGTTAAGCCTCCGACTTCAGCTTGGGTCATGATCGCACAGTTGGCTGGTTCGAGCCCCGTATCCGGCTCTCCGCTGAGATTGCAGAGCCTGGAGCCTGCAGCCTGCTTCGGATTCTGGATCTCCCTCCCTCTCTCTGCCCCTCCCCGACTCGCGCTCAATCTTAAATAAAACATTAACAAAATTGAAAACAAAAACAAAAAAAAGAAGAAGAGGGAGCGGGCTGACAGGAGGTTAATCTGAGGTGGGAGCCCATCACAGGAAGCACGTGACTCGTGAGTGCCGCGGGAAGGGGAGGTCTGAATTCACAGACGCAGAACCACAGGCCCTGAGCACCTCGGCCTCTCTCACGTCTCCAGGCTCCAGACCCCAGGCCGCCCTACTTTCCTGGAACATTCCTCCGTTTAGCAGAGGACAGGTAACGTCACGCTTCTCCTTCCCTCCTGGGAGCCCGGGTCGGAGGGTCCAGGCCTGACTTGTAGTCCCCTCCCCTCTCTGGCCTGATTCCCCTGGACTGAGGGGAAGGCCCACCCCGGCGCCCTCCCGGGTCCCCAGAGTTCCTTCTGGGCCGATGTTCCCTGCGGGGGAAGCTCCCCTTGCGGTCTCTGAGTTCAAGAGTTTACTGACCCTGCTTCTGTGCCCGTTTCCTATTATTGTCCTCCTCTTTCCTGCTCTGTCATCGCTTGGCCGATTTAGAAGCAGGGGGCTGCCTTTTTGACCACGTGGGTATGGCTCTAGCCAAGGGCACTGTGCTCGGAGCTGATGCATGGAGAAAGGCATGGTCCCCTTCCTCCCGGGATTGCATCTGGGGTTCATGATGAGTCTCTTTTGTAACTTCTTACTGTAGGTCTTATACATATTTTGCTAGTTTATTCCTCTTTTTCTGCTACTATAAATGATGTGGTTTTTTAATTCTACTTTTGTACGTTACTGATACACATAAAAGCAACTTATTTTTGGACATTGACCTGATAGCTAGTTGCCTTGCTAAAATCCCTTATTATTTTTTTAATGTTTATTTATTTTTGAGAGAGAGAGAATAGGGGAGGGGCAGAGAGAGTGGGAAAGAGAGAGAATCCCAAGTAAGCTCAGTGCCGTCAGAACAGAGCCCAACTCTCGGCTTGAACCTACGGACTGTGAGATCATGACCTGAGCCGAAATCAAGAGTCGGACGCTTAACCAACTGAGCCACCCAGAGACCCCAATCCCTTCTTATTTTGAATCACTTTTCTGATCATTCTTTTGGATTTACTACCCAGGCTACCATATCATATGAAAATACTGACAGTTTTGTTCTTTTGTTTTTCATCCTTAGGGCTTTAATTTCTTTTTCTTGTCTTACTGCTCTGTCCAGGACCTCTGGTGCTGCTAAATACCAACAGAGACAGTAGGCATCCTCTTTTGGTTCCTGCTTTTAAAGGAAATGTTCCTGGGGCACCTGGGGGCTCAGTCAGTTAAGCATCCAACCCTTGATCTCGGCTCAGGTCATGATCTCACGGTTCATGAGTTTGAGCCCCACATTGGGCTCCTCACTGATAGCGTAAAGCCCGCTTGGGATCCTGCCTGTCCCTCTCTTTGCCCCTCTCCTGCTCTCTCTTGCTCTCTGTCTCAAAATAAACTTTAAAAAAATATAAAGGAAATACTGCTAAGATTTACTTATTAAAAATAATATATACATAAGCTTTTTGTAAGTTCTCTTTATCAGGTTAAGGAAATTTCCTTCTAATCTGCTAAGGTCTTTTTCATGAAAGTGTACTGAATGTCATCATTTTTCCCCCCTGGATCTGTTGAGATGATCATGTGTTTTTCTTCTTAAATCCGTTGGTGTAAATTTTTAGTTTGAGCTCCTTTATTATTATTTTATTTTATTTTATTTTATTTTATTTTAGAGAGAGAGCATGTGAGAGGGGGAGAGGAGCAAAGGCAGAGAGAGAGAGAGAGAGAGAGAGAGAGAGAAAGAGAGAGAATCTTAGGCAGGCTCCACATTGAGCCCCCTGACGCAGGGCTCAATCCCACAACCCTGGGATCATGACCTGAGCCAAAATCAAGGGTCAGACACTTGACCAACTGAGCCACTCAGGCACCCTGAGTGTTTAGTTTGAGCTCCTTGAAAAGCAGAGCCTGGAACAAAGACTTGGGTTCAGGTAGGTTATTAGACAGGTGATTCCAGAAAGGAGGGCAGGGTGACTGAGAAGGGAAGGAAGAAAAGCCAATTACAGGAGCTTGACTGATGTCACGGCTGTAGGCAACGGGAGCTTGACTGTTGGGACCTCTGATAGGCCTGCTAGATGCTTCCCAGAATTGCCCAAGGAAAAGGAAGACACTGGAGCTCTTCATATCCACCAGCTCCTATCCTTCGCTGCTTGAGGGCTGCATCTTAGGGAACTTCTCTCCCACTTCTGGGAAACATTTAGCAGGCGTATCCTAACACTATCCCTAATAAACATTTTTGTTGTAGAAGTTCTCTTTCTCTACTATGAACAGAGATGTCCCATTTTTCTTGTGGGTAGTGTTTGCCACGTATCTTTTTCCCCATTCTCTGACTTTGCAACCCTTCCATACTCTTAACGCCTAAGGTGCGACTCATAAACAACAGACAAGTGGGGTTTGTGTTTTCATGTTTTGAAAATCTAATCTGAGACGAGAATTTAGGAATAACTGAGTCCATGGCTTCCATTAAACCCTGCTGAATAAGAGTGGAGTTTTAAAACCTGCCTTTTCAACAAGCTGGCAAGAACCCTAACCCGGAAGTTTCTCTTCTGAGGTAGTGCGTTTGAGCTATTTTTAAAAATCGGCTTTTTTGTTTTTGTTTTTGTGTTTTTGTTTTGTTTTGTTTTAGAGTAGCTTTAGCTTCACCGCAAAACAAAACCGCCCCCACACGTGCACAGTCTGCCCTGTTGTCAACCTCCCCCACCGGATTGGTACATCTGTTACATTCAGTGAACCTGCATGGACGTGTCATTGTGCATTCATGGGTTTACATTTTTTTAAATGTTTATCTTTGAGAGAGAGAGACAGACAGACAGATTGCAAGCGAGCGGCAGAGAGAGAGGAAAACACAGAATCTGAAGCAGGCTCCAGGCTCCCAGCTGTCAGCACAGTTCGAGTGGGGCTTGAACTCACGAACTGCGAGATCATGACCTGAGCTGAAGTCAGACACTTACAGACTGAGCCACCCAGGCGCCCCATCGTGGGTTTAGACAAACGTATCATGGCACGTGTCCGTATCATAGCTCACACAGAGTAGTTCCAATGCTCTAAAAATCCTCTGTTGTCTGCCTCTTCACCCGTCCCTCCTCCCCTACCCCTGGCAACCACTGATCTTTCCTCAGTTTTCCTCTTGCTCTATCCCCTCATACTTCCATGAGCTGGGCACATTATTAATCCACCCAAGCCCCTGCTTTCTCAAATGCATCATCAGAATGGTTCCTTATTTGTATGGATCTGGTATGATAATTAAATAAAACAACGTATTAACACCTCCGCTCAGTCCCTAGCAGGGAATACAGGTCAACGAAATGTTAGTTTCCCTTTTCTTCTCCCTTCTCTTAGTAATCAGATGTCAAGTTTTGCTGAGAGAAAAACAGAGGGAAGTACCCCTGTGACAGGGTGTATCACCAGAAATCTAAGCAGGGGAGGGCAGAAGTGGTTATTGTCTTCTGAACCCTCTTTCCAACTTGGAAAGTCCCTCCCTTTCTGCTTCCTGTTATCAGGGTTACTGTGCCTGCCTTATCCATTTTCTCAGTCCAACACCTCTGACCTACATCTGACAGATGCACAGGCACCCTCTGCCTGTAAGCTGTCCAGAAGCTAAAATGACTCAGAACTGAGCTGTGTGTGCAGGACAACATGCCTGCCTGCAGGACATCAGAGGGAATCATGACCCAGGTCATGCCTGTGTGCTAGTCACATCAAATCTCGTTTCCAAGGGCATGGCCGTGAATCACATTAAAAGTTTGCAGATTTGTCGAGATAACAGGTCCGTGAACTATTCCTTTTCCCGGCCCTTCTGTTGTGCCTGATTTATGAATACAAGGCTTTGTCCTTGCATTCAATCCAGACACCAGCCAGGAATAGATTAACACAGGGCAAGGACTTGAACAAAAAAAATTTTTTTAAGATTTTATTTTGATTTTTTGATTTTTTTAAATGTTTATTTATTTTTGACACAGAGAGAGAGAGACAGAGCATGAGCGGGGGGAGGGGCAGAGAGCGAAGGAGACACAGAATCCAAAGCAGGCTCCAGGCTCCGAGCTGCCAGCCCGACGCGGGGCTCGAACTCATGACCCTGAGATCAAGAGTCACATGCTCTTCCGACTGAGACCACCAAATTCTTCTGACCCCACAAGGAGCAAGGATTAAAAAAAAAAAAATCGATCTGACAATTTATTCAACTATCATTAAATGTTTCATCTTTATTGTGATTATTATAAATTTGGACTTTTGAATACCACCTTTTTAAAAATTTACACTTGCCCCTCTTTTTCCATGTTTTTCTCCTTTAATTCTTTTGATTAAAGGTTGTTTTCATGCCGTTTTAAGCTTCTCTAGTGGTTTCTAACTTAAATACCCTATCTCTGTTGGTTTTTCTTACAACTTTACCCTGCTTCTATAACTTAAAGTATATCCTCCCTCCTAAGCAACACAGAGTTTAGAAAGCTTGAACCATAATCCTCTTTTAAGTATTATTGCCCAGTATTTTACTTTTGAACATTTTAAGACTTCTCAAATTAAGTATTATAAATATTGTTACTGCAGACAGTGGTTGTTTTGTTTTCATTCATATTCATTTACACTTTTGTTTTCCCATCCTTCCTTCTTGCATAGAAAACGGTCCTGCAATCATTTTTCCTTCTTCTGGACGCACATCTTTAAAAGTTCCTCTAGTGGAGTATCTTGGGGGTAAACTCTCTCAGGCTTTGTTTATCGTGTCTTTATCTCACCTTGGTTCTTGAAAGACTGTTTTGCTGGGAACACAGGAGAAGTCACTGGATTAAGACCCAGTCAGGACAGAAGCCTTCCAAAGCCCTGTGGAGACATGAGTTCACTTCCCAAACTAACGCTCCAACCTCCCCTCCCCTCCAATCCTCTTGAATCTTCTGGAGCATCCTCACTCTTCCAGCTTCATTGTCCCCTTCATTGGAGAACTCAGAGACCCTAAAGAATAAGCCAGGAAGTATTTGGTGGTGGGACAGTGTTCCGAGACGGAACACCAGAATTTCTTCTCTCATCTACATCATGGTCGGTTTCCTTTTGTCCATGGGCAACTTCTTGGCATCAGGAAGCTTTGGTCTTCCTTCTTTGTTTGAAAGCATCCATCATGGCCTTCTAGGGTCTGATCATCAGGCCCCCGAAACCACTTTATTCTCTCTCCCAGAAGACCTCCAGGCCTCATGCAAGTAGAGCACCCTCCCTCCCCCCCCACCCTCCCATTCTGTCCGGAAAGTTCTGTGAGGCAGAACAGGGCTCAAAATAACTCCCTGTGCAAGGACCCGTAGCCAGCCCTGGACTCCAATGGGCAGGTGAAGGGCCTGAAAAGCTCTTTCATTTTTGCCACACAGAATCATCGTGAGCCCTCAACCCAACTCACTTCCTGCCAGAGTCCACCCCACAGCCAGCACGTGACCTGGGGCAATTCTGGGTCACTTTCCCTCCACTGCTGAGTGGAGTTCCTTTCTACCAGCTTCCTCACTTGCCAGGGCATACGCACAGACGGCTGCTGGCTCTTGGGTGCGTACTGTTAGGATCAGAAAGGGAAGGGCTCGTTTCCACCAGTTCTTGTTCAGAGTCCCGGGAAAAACACCGCCCAGGCCTAACTCTGAGTGCCCATCTTTGGGGAGTAAGGGGCCCTGGTTGGCCTTGTTATGTGTTCAGCCCAGCTCCGTGGCCTCGGGGTCGGCAGAGATGTCAGACCCCCATCCAATCTTGCCTGGGTTGTACATGAAGACAAACTATTTCTTCCATTCATTTACTCATCCATCCATCCACCATCAACCGTTTGCCAGGCCTGTCTGCGTTAGAACAGCAGTATGTGACATTCAGCTTCAGCCCCTTGGGTGGGAGGCCAGTGGGGAGGGAAAGAAAGTTGATGTGTAAGCTATCAGAGATAACACACGTCTAACACGGCCGTGTTCGTGGGCCTGGTGTGCCCCAGGCAAGGAGGGCCTGCCCAGGGCAAGAGAGGGAGAGAGCAAAGAGGAAGTGGTAGGTGGGAACAGGGGCTGACAGGCTTAGAGCAGAACCTATGGGCCCCAGGAGCTTCACCCCTGTGGGGATAGAGTCAGGCTGGCCCAGCAGCATGTGTGGTTGGGATTCACAGTCACAGACCCTTCCAGAAGCTGTCTGGAGCTCCCTGGGCATGAGCCACCCTCCTCCCCCAGCCTGGCATGGCAAAGAAGACCCCAGAAATTTCCTCTGGCCTCCTGCTATCTTGCATTCCCCTCCCAAGGGTCTCCCGGGGATGAAGTGTCTAAGAATCCTTCTCTTGCCCCTGCCCTGTGGGCTTTGGCATCACCACAGCTCCTTTCACTCATATAGACTTCACGCTTCCCTAGGTATGTGACGTTGGACACGTCAGTTAATCTCTCTCTGCCTCAGTTTCCCCATCGCTAAGATGGGGACAGTAATAGTACCTGCCTCATGGAATTGGGGGATTGGTTAGTTAATGTTTGTAGAGCCCTTATGATGGTGCTGATCAACAGTCAGTAAACACTCACTATTGCATTACTTTTGTTATTATTTTTGTCGTTATTGCTCTCATCATCATCATTCTTCTGACCCGGTGGAGACCACAGAGTCTCCGCACAGCAGTGCCTGCTGTCCGAGCCCCAGGGCCGCACCCTCAGCCTCCCCGAGGGTTCGGGGAGTGTTTCCTGCAGCCACACGGACCAGATCCCGGGCTGGGGTTACGGCTTGCTCTTTTCTGCATCTTCTCTCGGCATCACTCCAAAGCAGTGCTGTCCAGGGACGTGCCCGGGTCCGGGCTGACAAGCGACACTTGCCCACCACACGTGGTGGTGACAGCCTTTGGCCTCAGCAGCCAAAGAGAAAGGCACGACTTCACCCTCGCAACCCAGGAATGGAGTTTGGCCTGAGCCCTGAAAACGCTGAGGCGCCCCTGATAAAGCAAGGAGACCTGCTCCTCTCCTGCCTCTCCCAGGCTCTGCTGGCCCCAGGGACTCCTGCTTCTGGAGATTCCCTCAGTAGGTGATAAAGCCTCCCTAGAAATGCACGGCAGTGCCTCAGGCCCTGAGCCCCCCATCCCCAGACCAAGGCTCCCTGCCTGGAAGGGCTGGGGGAGACACAATAAACCAGGCCCTGGAAATAGAGGCTGGGGTTTGGGCTACAGCCAGACTGACCCCCATTACCTCTGTGTCTGGGCTGCTGGGGAACGGTTGTGGGAGCACTTCCCTCAAATTGTCCCTATCGGCTGAGTCAGGACAGGTCAAGGTTGCAAGTGGGTGGGTGTTGAGGTGTAAGTAGCTGTGCTGGGGGTCCGCTGGAGTGCCTCCAGTTCCTGCCCAGGTCTCCTTAAAGAAGTCTGGCTCCCTGCCGCTTTGCTGTGGAGACTGCATGTCCTGGACCGGCCTGACTTTGAATACTGTCTTCCCAGAGGGGAACTGGACAACGTGTCCTTGGGATTTGGGGTTCCCAGGTCTGGGGCTCCTAGGCATCACTGCCCTCTATGCACCCACAGTGCACCGAGCCCCATGCACACTCACGTCCCTCACAGACACGCGCAGCTGTCGCTCGCCCTGCCCCCTGCACAGCAGCATGGCAGGAGGCCAGGTTGTATCCCGGCTTATCGGCTACAACCCAGCTTCCTCTGCCTGTGTTCTTGCAGGCCTGGAGCTCTGAGAGCCAGCCTCCCAAGTGACTTCCCGAGAACCTCTCAGATAATGAGAGGAAATGTGGTCACCAGCGCATAGAAGGCTAGAGTTCCGGGCTGCAGCTCCAGGCCACCACTCCCTGACCTGGGCCCACCATCTCTCTCCAGGCAGCCCTCAGCTGTTCACCGTGAGCCTGTGGATGCCGCTCAAGATGTCCCCTTTTGGTTGCTGGGGCCTGCCTGCCACCCTTCTCGCCCTGTTCTGCTGCCCAGGTGAGCTGGTGCCTGGGGTTCCTGACTTGGCGCATGCCAGCCCAGAGGGTGGGCCCCTGCTCCCCTGGCTTCAGGCGTGGGAGGGGGTCCTGGTCCTGAAGTCACTGAGGCTTTGAACACAGTGGCGGCCACCACCGGTACAGGATGCCGTGCCAGCCTGGCTTCTCCATGATCCTGGGGGCGAAGAAAAAAAAGCTAGCCTTTTGGACACAGCTTCGTGGCCTGTGGCAGGTCATGGAGGCCGAATGGTGGGCTGCACGGGGACCTGAGGTGGAAGGGGTTGCTGGGGTTCAAGGAAAAGTGAGGGAGTGCCCCAGCTGTTCCTCAGATGTGGCTTCGAGACAGCAGGGGGCAGCAGAGGACATTGCCTTTTGACTACGGCCTACAGAAGGGAAACCCACACATCTTCCAGGGGGTCAGGGGACTTGAAGGAAAATGCCACCATGTGCTGAGCACTCTGTTTTGGACAACCTGCCAGGTGCTTTTCAAGTACTATCTCACTGAGCTTTCACCACAACCCTGCAGGAAGGGGATTACTAGCCCATTTGACAGATGAAGAAACAGGTTCAGAGAGAGAAAGCACCTTGCCCAGGGTCACACAGCTGGTACCTGGCAAACTCAGGATTTGAATCCAGCTCTGTCTACCTGCAAAGCTCCTTTCTTGTCATTTCATTATATGCCACCAGCTGAGGGCTCAGTGGGGACATGCTGGAGCTGTGGGAGCACAGGGCAGGCCCAGTTGGTTGGGACCAAGGACCTTCTGGCCATCACTGAGTGGGAGGTGAGCACTAGGGACTCAATCTTTATGCATCAAGTACTTCCCGAATGTCTGCCATACACAGGGCATTGTGCTAAGCACTAAGAGAAACCTGAAAAATCTGGGCCCTGCCTTCCAGAAGCTCCAGAACATCTAAGGGAGAGTCAGCATGAATATAAATCATTTGCAATTACCTTTCTAAACTCTTCTCCCCCTGCCTTCCTCCTTGCTGAGCTCCAGCCATCCCGATCTTGCCATTCCTCAAGCATACCAAGCATGCCCTTGACCTGGGGTCTTAGTGCTGGAAACACTCCCCCTCCCCAGATAGCTGCAGGGCTCACCCGCAGCCCCTCCAGGTCTTTGCTGGATATCTTGGTGAGGCCTGTGCTGACTATTAAAATGACGGCTCCACCCACCCCCTCTCTCCTTCCCTGGGCACTTGTCACCACCCGGCAGGCTGGCTATTTCACTTGCTGATTATCGTCTGTCTCCTTCACTATAATGTGAGCTCTGCAAGGGCAGGGTTTGTTCTGCTTTGGTCACTGCCGTGTCACCAGAGCCTAGAATGGCACCTGGCACAGAACAGCTTTTCAAAGAGCATTGGCAGAAGAAAAGAAAGGAGAAAGGGTTAAACCCATGGCCACAGGGGCCAAGAGGACACAGTCCACCTCCAGTTCTGAGAGGCCTTCATGGAGAAGGGGACATTTGGGCTGGGCTTTGAAGGTCAAATAGGATCCCTCCCCATGGTGATGGAAGATGTAAGAAGAAGGGAGATGGAGAAGACTAATTTGAAGGTGATGGGCTGGAGGAAGAGTAACCAGAGGCAGGGAGACAGCTGGGGCAGCAGGGAGACCTCTGTCTAGAGGTGAGGTAATAAATAAGGCCTGAACAAGGGGAGAGTAGCAGAGGGGCCGTCTCTGGACGTTCTTCCTGGGCACCTGTCCCTTGATCAGACAGCCCGTGGTGGGCAGTTCCATGGTGCAGGGCAGCGGAGACATTTGCTGCCCCGTATTTCTGGTCTTCCAGGGTCTGGTGAGACGTTTGAGGTACACACGTATCCAGAGCAGCTGGTGGTGGAGCCCGGAGGGTCCACGTTGATCAACTGTAGTACCAGCTGTGCCCTGCCTGACACCAGCGGCCTGGAAACCACTCTAACCAAGACTCTGGTGGCCAGTGGAACTCAGTGGAAGCAGTACTTGGTCTCCAATGTCTCCCAGGACACAATCATCTACTGCTACTTCACCTGCTCCAGGAAGCAGAAGTTAAAGAGTCTCAACGTCAGCGTGTTCTGTGAGTGCCACACGGACCCTCCTTCCCGCGGGCTGAGCCTGTGTCGGCTGCGTGTCTGCCGGGCTACTCTGTTACTGCTCCCGGGCACTACATATGGTTCCCACCTCCCTGGGCTGCTGGGGTGACAAGGAACAGGACCCCCCACCTTGGGCTCAGAATCTGCTCACACCCTTCACTGGCCTCCTTGAGCCTGCTGGCAACCCCAGGTCTGGGGCTTGCTCAGAGGACAATCTAAGCAAGGTCTGCACAAATCTAAAAGTCATTTCCCGGGCAGGGCCCGCAATCTCCTCCCCGCTCGGTAGCAGTGGACACCCCCCTCCCCGTGACGAGTAGTGGGGCACTAAAAGAAAGGCCAGTGTGCTCTCCAGTCGCCCCTGCCCTTCACGGAGAGAAGGTTAAGGCACCCCCTGGGGCTTTTATATTCCTGGGGGCCCCTGGAAAATGTGTGACCATCACACACACACACACACACACACACACACACATACACACACACACACACACAATTGCATGTGGGCCATGGAGACCTTCCCATAGGCCAGGATTCCCTCCACATCTCAGCACCAAGAGTATGGCTTGGGTCTTTCCCATGACCAACATCAGTGGATCAAGTGAATAGAAAGATGTCCTAAATCCAGCCTATTATCCTGGGGTGACGGGCAAGGTATTCTAGTTCACAAGAGAATCCAGGGTACCACGGAGGGCCCTGTTTAATAGATAAAGGATGGAGGCGGCTATGAATCTGATCCTGGAGAAGCAAGGCAGGTCTGACTCCAGTCCCTGCCTCTTAAGTGAGGACCCCACAACGCGCGGCCCTGATCTAACGAACACTCCCTTCTAAGTCCCAATATAATCATCCAGCTGTTTAATGTGGAAATCTGTGTTTGATTTCTGGAGGAGACCGATCCAAATTTTTTATTTCTAGCTGGCCGTACACTTTCTGGACCTCCTCTTTGTAGACACCTGACCACCTCCATTCTTGACCATTCCAGAAAATATCATGTTGGTAAAACTACCACCCAATATGTCCTTCACCCTGAAGTGTTTCCTTCTTCCTCTCTCTACACTCTAGAGCAGACCAGGCCCCAGCCCGCTTTCCCAAATCCAGCCAAGAACCTGATAACACTACGGTGCCAGGGGCTGGGCCTGGCTGGGTGGGGCCTGCTGGGACAGCACCCTCATTCTGACCAGAACCCCCCGCTCTTTCTTCCCCACAGACCCTCCAAAGCAAGTGCTGCTGAAGCTGAAGCCCACTCGGGTGGCTGTGGGGGGATCCTTCACCATCGAGTGCTGGGTGCCCAATGTGGCACCTCTTGAGAGCCTCACTCTCACCCTGCTCCGTGGCAAGGAGGCCATGCACAACCAGACCTTTAGGACGATGGCACTTGCCCCCCAAGAGGCCACAGTCACACGTAACGCCACAGCTCACAAGGAAGACGGCCGCCACAACTTCTCCTGCCGGGCAGACCTGGACCTGCGGTCTCTTGGTGGGGACATCATTCACGGTGTCTCAGAGCCCCAGACGCTCAAGGTCTATGGTGAGGGAGAGCCCCCAGAAGGAGGGGGTGGGAGGGAGCATTCATCTCCCGTTCCTTAGGGGAAGAAAAAACCTTCACCACGTTCTCTGCCAGCTCAGGGGCCAGGCGCCCAGGGACCCCACACTTAATCCCAGGGGGTTCCCTCTTGCTCTCTGTCTTCCCCGAAGCTCTCTCCATGTGCCCAGTTTGGACCCCAACTAGTTGCTTGACCATTAGTGACCAGTGTGACCTTGACCAAGTCAACCTCCTCTCTCTGGCCACGGCCCCTGTCTACATCTAGAGATTTGGCCCTAAGATCCCCTGGAGCTCTGCCATTCTGTGACCCTTGATGGCCAAGGTGTTCCCTGTCTTCAGAGTTTGGTAGAAGCTCACTCACTTCTGGCCAGGGAAGGGCTTGGTCTGGACCACGCCACTGTCCAGGCCATGGTGTCCAGCAACCATGTGCTGGGGGACATCTGCCCTCATAGTCTCACAGAGGGCTGGCTGGTAGCCTGGACCCTGGCCCACCTTTCCCCTAGGTATTACACCATTAGCCGCTCACGTCTGCAACACGGGTGACTGCAAGATGGGGGAGGGCCGGGTGGGCGACAAGCACACCTCTGGGGCCCTAGCACGTGGGACCGGAAGACTTCTAAGACCACTGCCCCCTCCTGCCTCCCCAGAGCCTATGCCAGACAACCAGATGGTCGTCATCATCACAGTGGTGTCCGTGCTGCTGTTCCTGTTTGTGACATCTATCCTCCTGTGCTTTGTCTTCGGCCAGCATTGGCGCCAGAGGCAGATGGGCGCCTACAGGGTACAAGGTGCTTAAAGGGGCCTGAGTCGGGCCTACTGGGCACAGCCTACATGAGTGGCATGGTCACCAGCACGGCAGCCACTGGAAGTCAGCGTGGCTCCTCAGGGTTGTGGTCCAGCCCTGGCTGCAGGACTCTAAGGAGCAGCAGAGGACTTTGGGACCATTTCCTCTTCTAGTCTAAATATAAATACCTGGACTTAACCCTGTGCCTCAGTGTCTTCTCCTGGGATAGAACTCAGCAGCTGGGAAGGGTACCCACCAGGCCCAGACTTCTCTCTCCAAATGTCTCCTAAGTCTCCCTCCGCCCACTCATTCACAGGGGCCTTCTAGAGCGCCAGCCAGCCCAGATCCTGGGGTGCCCGAATGCTGACCAGCCCGGGCACCAGACACCCATTCTCACGGGGCCCTGAGTGACTAACTTCTGAGGGAGGGTGGGGCAGAGAGACTTCTCTTCCTTCTTGGCCCTCTGGGACCTCAGGCCACTCCCACTGGGAGCGGGACAGGGCTCTGACTTCTCCTTTCTGCCACAAGAACCAGCTTCCTGGGGTGAGGGTGGGGCCCAAGGGAACTGGCTCAGCTCCAGGACCTTTGAGCCAGGCCTCTCCCCCATCACTCTGGGCCTTCAGAGAGCCTCGGACAATAAAAGCAGTCCTCCCCTCACCTGCTCCATCATTAGGCCATCGACACCCCCCAGCCCTAGCCATCCCAGAGAGGGGTGAGTGGAGGAGGTCGAGGGAGGGCTCTGGGTCCCAGACCACGCCCTGTGGCTTCCCAGCCCTGGACGATGCTTAGACGGACTCTTACTCCCGGGCAGATATCAGGTCAGTCCAAGGTTTCAATGGGGTGAAGAGTGTATTGATTCACCCAGGAGAGAGCCTGGCTGCAGCTAAGGGAGGAGAAGGGCTGTTGGGCATGGGTGCAGAGTCACAGGCACTAGAGGGGCACGTAAGGGCTCCAGGGCTCTTTCCAGCCCTGCGGTAAAGCTGGCAGGGTCCCAGGGCTGGCATCTGTCCTCATGGTAGGCTCTCAGCATCATAGTAGTCTGGGGAGAGAACAGCACCTTCGCCTTGGCTCCCTTCCTGCCTCACTGGACCCCAAGGAAGAAAAGGGAAAGGGACAGGCCAGTTGCCTACAGTAGTGGTGGTAGGAGCTCCCTGTCCCCCAAACAGCCCTCCTGGCCTCCTGATCCATCCCCGGCCTGGGCTTGGGCCCCACTGCCCACCCACTCTGCCCCTACCTGAAGCCGGGGGTACATCCGCACCCACAGTCCCTGTGGCACTGGGGGGTGGGGGCGGGGGGATGGCTCTCCTGAGATGGAGAAAAGAAAGACATCCCCCCCCCCATCAGATACTCACCCCCACGTATCTCCACCCCACCCTCAGCCCCTGGTGAGCTCTTCCAGCCCAGCCCCAGAGCAGGGCCCTGGCAATGCTCAGATCCCCAAGCCTCACTTACGACCCCCTTCTCCCAGAGGCAGGAGGGTGGTGCTGAATCCTGGACGTGTCCTGCAAGTAAGGCTGATGTGGGGGCGGAGAAAGAAAAGGGACCGGCCAGGGTAGCAGGGGACCCGGACTGGGCACCGGGCAGGGGAGGTAGTGGTGGTGGAACACCAAAGGCCCTTCCTCCTGGGCTTGCTTCTCCTCCTCCTCCTTATATTCCTCTTGTTGACCCTCCAGGTAGACCTGGGGATTGTGGGAACGGGGGAGGAGAGATGATGATACCAGATCCAGCTCTCCCTACCCCCACTCCTCTGTTCCTCTAATTTCTCATAAAATGGAGCATTGTCTACATGCAAGCAAGCCACCTTGGAGACATTTATTTCTTATTTTTCAGGAGGGAAAACTGAGGCTCAAAGAGGCTGAACAACTTATTTAAGGTCACCCAGCTAATAAGTGGCTGAACAGAGCCTGGAAGCTTCCAGGTATGACTGCAGAGCCCTGGCTTTGCCCCCAACTGTGCCTCATCAGGGAGGTGGGGTGTTCATCCCGGGGACCCCCTGAGGGACGGGGCGTGAGGAACAGCAGCAGGTCCGGCCAGCCTGGACGCTGGACACAACCTGGCCTCCTCTGAGCGTCAAAAGCCTACCTGGCTTTCAAGGGCGGGTTCTAAGGTAACCTGCTCCTCCAAGGAGCCTTTCCCCAACCAGGTGTGCACTCGGGCCTTGTACCTCTCCCTGTGACAGCCACCGCCAAAGCTGCCTTGTCTTCACGGCCATTCGTTTATTCTTTCACTTGTTCAACAAATATCACTTGAGCCCCTAATAAGTATCAGGCCCCCTGCAGACCCAGGGTACAGCGGTGCCTGTCCTCCCGGGCCTGTATTCTTGTGGTGGATGCACTGCAGGGAGACCTTGAAAACAAGACCTGGGTGGTCCGGATTTGGGGATCCCCACCAGATGGAAGCTTCTGGCGTGGGAGTCTGGCACATAAGGGATGCCACAGGGACCCAGCCAGGTCCACTGCACTGTTGTCTGATTCTTTTTCTCAAGGGTCCACCCCTAGATGGATCCCCACCCTTGGACTCGCAGGCCAGGCGAAAGGCCCTGGTGGCCCACCTCCCACGCACGCACCTGCGGGTGGGGCTGGGGCGGAGCTGGCCCTGGGTGGAGCGCTGCTGCCACCAGGCGACTCAGCAGCAGCTGGTGCATCTGCGCGTTCTGCAGCAACATCAGTTCCAGCAGGTCTGGGGCGGAGGAGCTCAGCGGGTCTATGCCAGGTCGCCCACTGCCCACGGCCCCAGGGCCTTTCCCACCGCCCACCCTCCTCCCCACCCCCCCCCCCTCCGATCTCCCAACGCCCAGCCCAGGACCGCGCGGGAGGGATGTGCCTCGAGGAAGCCTAGAGAATGTGCGAGGCAGAGTGGGGTACACGGCGGGTGAGCCCGGAGTCTCACCTTCCTTCACTCGGCCCGGCTGCGGGGGCGGAGGTGGGGCGGCCCATGCGAGCGGCTGCAGGACGGTCACCCAGGGCTGGGGGGAGCGGGAGACTCAGCCAGGCCAGGCGGGCAAGGGATGGGCGACCCTCACCCCCACGCCGGGACACCCCCGCCCCCCGAGTTGCCTCCCTAACCCCTCAGGGGCCGCGTTCTTCTCCCCGCGCGCCCACGGCCTCCCCCTTCCCTGAGTCTCTTCCTCTGCGGCTCACCCACCCCACTTCCTCCAGGGACGTCTCCCCAGTCAGCCAACCTCAAAGGCCGGCTCAGCCCTCACCGTCGGGGCTGCACTCTGTGATGGGAGCTGACCCCAGCTTCCTCCGCTGCGGAAGGCCATGCTGGTTTCTGCGGATCCGGGTTACCTAGGCGACGTGGGCGACGCGAAACTCTCCTTCCACGCATGCGCAGGTCCCTCCCCGGCCCCAGCGCTCCGGGCGTGTTAGGCTCTCCCACAGGAGGTGTCGCCTCTGAGGGATGCCCACCTCCAACGTGCGTCGGTTCCCGGGGCATCGCATCTTGCTCCTCCCTCTACCTCTCACCCTTGTGCACCTCCAATACCTAGCCTGGGGGCTCGTGTTTGTTGAGTGAATGAGTGAGGGGCTGGGGAGACTGGCCCGTAGAAAATTCTGTAGGAGCGGACTTGGCGGAGAGAGGCAGGTGAGTGAGGAGGGCAGAGGATGTGTTTCACTCTGAATCAGAGGGGCGTCCTTCAGGCTGGGAGTGGTTTCTGGAGCAGACCAAGGAAGCGAACATCAACCAAGTTCACAGAAAAGACCTGGGCCCTGGCCAGAAACAGGTGGCTGGCCCCTGGACTCCCCCCTTATGGCCGTTTGCTCCCTCATTCCTGGCTGCTGCTTTACAGAGGTGGAGAACCCCAAGGAGTTCAGCACCAGTGCCCCCATTATTGTCCCACATCCTGGAAAAATTCCCAAAGCATGCATTCTTTTGACAGGAAGTTATCAAGGTCTTCTTTGCTTCAGAACAGGTGAGGGGAGAGATCTATTTCGGCAGCTGTGACCATCCTAAGATAGGCCCTGAGCAGCAGTCAAGGAAAATCCAGACAGGAAGCTGGGATTAGCACCCCTTGGGCTGCCCTTCCCCCACCCTCTACTTCTGTTCAGCTCCTCTTCCTGGCACTCCTGGTGTCTAGAACCAGAAAGACCATTCCCGCCTCCTCCTTTGTGCTTTAGAGTCGGGGAGGGGGGCCTGTGGACCGTGCATTAGCTGTGAGTCTTATAGCTTCCACGGCCATCAACAAGCTGACGTCAGGCAATGTAGTGACAGGCCCTGGGGAGTGGGATGGACACAGACATGCATCTTTCCATCTGCACCCTCGTTGCAGTTGGAGGGGCAAAACCAATCCTCGTGCTTACCATCAGCAAACCTTGACCAAGGAGATGCCTGTGTGTGCAAGGCGCCCTTCTGGACACTGGAGATACAGTAGTATATTCCTGCTGGTTCCAGCATTGCTGGGAAGTGGAAAATGTATTCATGAAGTGAAAGCAAAAATACAAGACTGTGTATGGGGCACCTGGGTGGGTCAATCGGTTAAGTGTTCGACTTAACTTCAGCTCAGGTTATGATCTCATTGTTCATGGGATCTGTGCTGACAGCATGGAGCCTGCTTGGGATTCTCTCTCTCTCTCCTCCTCTCTCTCTGCCTCTCCCCCACTTGCGCCCCCTCCCTCAAAATAAATTAATAAACTTAAGAAAGATACAAGACTGTGCAAAGTCCCCTGTGGGTGAGACATATAAGAAGGGGTCATGGGGCCCCTGGGTGGCTCAGTCAATTAAGTGTCTGACTTCAGCTCAGGTCATGATCTCATGGCTTGTGGGTTTGAGCCCTGCATGTGACTCTGTGCTGACAGCTCAGAGCCTAGAGCCTGCCTCGGATGCTGTGTCTCCCTCTCTCTCTGCCCCTCCCCTGCTCTCTCTCTCTCAAAAATAAACATTAAAACAATATTTTTAAAAGAAGGGGTCTTAAAAAGAGATGAATTGATCACTGAAGGATAGGATTCTGAAGTGGAGGAACTTTGGATGGGGCCAAGCAGTGTGAGAGACAGGGAAGCCCGGGTTGGGGACACAGACTGAACAAAGGCACAGGTGCAAGAATAGACAAGGCCTGAAATGCTCCAGTGGTCACACTCTCTGGCTGTGGTGGAGGAGCTGGGCAGAGAGAAGTTCCAGAGGCCCAGGCAGATGCAGGTCATACTCGCAGGCTGAATGGTGGAGTTCAGGCTGAGCTATGTGGGTAGTGGGGAGCTCTTGGTGAGTTTCGAGCAGGAGAGAAATAGGGCAGTGACGTGTGCACAGACATGTTTTAGGAAGATTCATCTTGTTCCTCCCATCTTTGTTAATGTCAACCAGACTCAGGAAGAGCAAATGTCTGATGGGGATGTATCCTCCCAAAGGTATACAGTTGGTTCCTGCACTCACTTTCCGTGTTCCCATCTGGGGACATTTTCTGGCCACAAGTGAGGCAGGCCGGAAGTCATCCCAGAGGCAACCCTGAAGCATCAAGGGAGAGCAGTTGATGGTAAATTCCCCAGCCTGCTGGCCTCCGGGGGGCAACTCCGGGGGGGATCGTCCCCGAAGTTTTTCAGTAGTCCCTGTGGCTTTATGTCTCAGTTGTCCCAGTGATAATCTGCTCACCAACAAACACACACTTCACTGGTTTTTTCCTCTGTCATTTCTCCACTCCCTCACAGTGCTTCCTGGGATCCCCTTCCAAAGAAACTACTTGCTCCCAAATCCTTGTCTCAGGCTCTGCTTTGGAGGGAATCCAAACTATGACACTAACCTCCCACTTTCTCCGTGTCTGCCCCCAGTCTGCTGAAAACTCCTGGAGAAAGCAATTCTGGTAGCTCTGTGTTAAAATTTGTGTTCGGTGACATCAGATGCAGAAATAGACACGGAGGAAAATTCATCTGGGAGTATAACAGCCAATGGATTCAACCGAGGCAAAGCTGGAGGCAGGGAGGCCAGCGGGAGGCCATCACCCTCAGCCCTCTCAAAGAAGCCCAGAGCGGGCTGGAGGTGGCTGTGGAAAACAGTCAGGAATTGGTGATTATTTCAGATACAAGATCGCATGTTAACCACACACGAAACTTGTATTTTGGAAGGCAGGGCCGAGATAAACGCTATCTGGCTTCTGTATTCAAGCAGAGCTCTTCGTCAAAGGAAACGGAAACATTTGCCAGTTGAAGAATGGAAAAACCGCACATGCTTATCTGCCAGAGCTATTTTGCTTATAGACGATCTAACATTAGTCCAACAGTGGAGGTGACTTTCCATACTCGCCCTGCCTCCTACCACCTTCTTTGAGGCATCGAATGCTCCACCTACTTCCTCTTCATTTTGTCTCGGCGAGGACTCTTGTTTGTATCTTTGCCTTGTTGCTTTATGACTTTTGGGTTTTGTGTGTGTGTGTGTGTGTGTCCCACTGAAATATGTACCAAAGTCCTCCTGTTGCCTTGGTAAATCTGTATCTGGGAATAAACCAAACAGGGAAAAAGGTTTCTACTAAAATGTATTTGTCACAGTGTTATTTTTAAGAGTCAAAGATTGAACATATCCAGCGTCCTTTAGTAAGGGAATGGCTGTATAAATGAAGGCAATTCACTCAAAGGCAGAGTGTGCAGTCATTAGAAAACCGTGAAAACTGGGCTCCCTCATCTCCTCCTCCGATGGAAATGGAGAGAAAAGGGAACTTTTAAGAATTTGGGTTGGGTGGGGCTGCCTGGGTGGCTCAGTCTGTTAAGCATCTGACTTCAGCTCAGGTCATAATCTCATGGTTTGTGGGTTCGAGCCCCACACCAGGCTCTGTGCTTTCGGTGCAGAGCCTGCTTGGGATTCTCTCTTCCTCTCTCTGTCCCTCCCCCACTTACACATGCTCGCCCTCTCTGTCTCAAAATAAATAAGCCTTAAAAAAAAAGAATTTGGGTGGAAATTTCAGTGTTTCTTTTTGGTACAGATGAGGAAGTGCTAAGCAGAGGCAGAAAACCCAGCAACAGACACTTTTCTTGGGCCCCCTTTCTAGCGAGGCACTAACTGGAAGCTAGTTATGACTACTGGCTATGTGGGGAGAAGCCTTGAAAATATCACAGGAAAGAAATTCCATTTTTCTGCTTAGAGGCTCTATGCTGTTTGTCCAAATCATGGCTACCCTTGTGAGATGCGTGTGTGTGTGGTTTTGTCTGACAGGCCCCTGGTGGCACTTTGGAGACTTATAAATGTGTAGATGGCAGCAGTGGGATGCATTGTGAAGGGAACTTGCTTTCAAGGTCCCACCTCACAGGAATAGAACTGTGGGGTGGAGTCCAGAGCCCTCCCCTCCTTGACTCCCAGAATTGGGGTGTCACCAACCACAGGGGAGCACCTGCTGAAGCTCCCAGAAAGTCTCCCTGGCTGAAGACTCAGGGAGAGAACTGACTGCTCAGGCAGGGGTGAGGGGTGGGGAGTAGTGGCCAGGACAGGGTATGACAGGGTGGGTTCCTGTGGGTCACGGTGGGATTTTCTTTTTTGTCGTTTTTTTAAATTTATTTATTTACCTTGAGAGAGAGAGAGAGAGAGAGAGAGAGCATGGGCAGGGGACGGGCAGAGAGAAGGAGAATCCCAAGCAGGCTTTGTGACGTCAGCATGGAGCCCGACACGGGGCTCGATCCTAGGACCCTGGGATCATGACCTGAGCCAAAATCAAGAGTCGGATGCTCAACCGACTGAGCCACCCAAGTGCCCCAGAGTGGGATTTTTCCAAAAGGTGCTTCTAAGAATTCTTTTGTCTGTGGGCACCTGATACTCAGCCTAAACCAGCCTAAGGAAAAGGGACGCTTTTTGGCTCATGTGATGGGGCAGACAGTGACATAGCTGCTCTGTAGTTTCACTGACCCAGGGGTCAAGCAGTGTCTTCAGGCCCCTCTCTCATCCTCCCCCCACCCCCGCATCGTGTGTGGTGTTCTCGTTGGCTCATCCTACAGATAGGCCCTTCCTCTAGGTGGGAAATACTCCTCAGGCACCTTCTGACTTGTTACTTCAGTTACCCTAGACAAACTCAGAGAATCCTGAGGAGAGAGAGTTCATCTTTCTTTTGTATCAATACATATAACTCCCCAGGAAGGACTACGATTGGCCACACTTGCGCCACATATCCAGCTTTTGGACTGGCCACTGTGGCCAAGAGGATCGCCCAGATCTGGGTGACATGGCCATTTCCGTGGCCGGGGCGGGGTCATCGTCCTGCGATCAGCAGCCACCCCAGAATGACCTATTTGGAGTAGGGGAGGAGCAGTCCCCCAAAGTTAGGAGGAATAGTGTTATCAAGAGAGGGAGGCATTCATTCCCCTTGGGCTATGGGGAAAAGTCATATTTCACATACAACTTTGGTTTTCCAATCAGCCTTATTCCTAATCCAAATGACACCTTGTGCAAGTCAGAAAAATTAGCCTTGTCCTCTGGACAGTTTGCTACCATCTGCTAGACAATTATCATCTAAAATACATGAATCTATAATGATTGCAAACGTGATTGGTGCCCAGAATTGTACAGTAGACAACCCGTGCAACTGAATGCAGCAGCCCTCCCCCTCATATATTACAATTCCCTTCAATTACTTCAATCCCTCATTAAAGTCGTTCTTACCCCCACAGAGCTCTTGGCAGGGCCCAGGCAGAGACCAAAAGGGAGGAGCCATATATGGGAATGACAGCTGCCTGCCCACCACCTCTCCTCAGTGCCCACGGACAGGGAGGACTGTGCTACCAAGGGGACAGTAGCCAGCAGCAAAGCAAACTGGAGCCATGGCAGGGCCCTGAGTGATGTCAGGGACCCCAAGGAACAGTTCTGGGGAGACAACTTGGCAAGGATGAGACAAAACGTTTGCTTTTCCTCTGAGCGCTAGAAGAAGAAGATCCTTGCAAAGAAAAGGCAGGGGTGAACAGACACCTGGATTACGTTAGCAACAAAACTACACGGCAAATGTGTGTCAGGAAAGGTCAGCGAGCAGAGCAGGATAAGAACCATGCACAGAGAACACCAACGCTCACACCTGTGGGTTTGGAAGACGAACCTCTGAGGGTGTGAAGTGACTCACCTGGGGCGAGACGTGGGAAGTCCGGGCATAGCAGGAACTTTGCAAGCCTCAGCCAGGCCTGGCCTTCAGGGAGGGGCTCCACGAGGCTGCGGGCTGTGTCCACAGAGGGTCTCTGGGAGGAGAGAGGCCACCCAACCTCCAGGACTGAGGGGGACCACTCCTCAGGCCTCCCTGCGCCCCTCACAAAGGCCACGCTCTGTCCTGGGCTCCGCGCAGCTGGAGAGCTGGCTACCAGAAAAGATGCTTCAGGGATGGTTGTGGGAGAGTGGGTGGGGGGAGCATCGCGGGGAGCTTTGGGGTTCTCTTGTCCCCCTGGGGCAGGCGCTTGAGCTGTGAGACGGGTCATTTCACAACAGCTCCACTAGGGGTCACCACAGACCCAGAAAGGAGGGGGGAGGGGGGCTGAACCAATCTCAACCTGCCCCCCACCCTTTGTCCCCTCCCCAAGTTCTGAGGGACAGATGTCTAGCCAGTGGGATGGCAGGGAGGGGGGTGGGATGGCGGGGGGGGGGTGGGTAGTGGCGGTGGAGAAATGACCCTTGAGACTGCTGTGTTGTCCAGCTAAGAGCTGCGTGTGTGTGTGTGCATGTGTGTGTGTGTGTGTGTTTGGAGGTATGTGTGTGTGAGGGATGTGAGGGATGTGTGTATGTGTGCTGTGTTTCGGTGTGTATTTGGGTGTGGGGGGACGTGGGTGTACAGATAGGCAGACACTTGATGAAAGTCTCACGATCATAGGTGCACACGGGTGGCCCTGGGTACGCGTGTACAGGAGTGTGGACGTAGACAACAGTACGGATGTAAGTAACATGCGTGGAAATGCGTGAGTGCATGAGCGTGACCGTGGGTATGGGCGTGTACACACACAGACGGACACTTGATAAAAGTTCACGCCCAGGGTATGCGACGTTTGTGTTCACCCGGCTGTAAGTGTACAAGTACACGCACGAGCCTGGTGTGAGTGTGGGAGTGTGTCTGCGTGAGCAGTAAGCCCGTTCGGGAACAGGTGTAACACGCAGTGCAAGTGTTTGTGTGCACGTGTGGAGGGTGATTTACACGTATGGCTGAGCGTGTGTGAGTGTGGCATTTGCGTGGGGAGGGGGCACACCCACAGGGCGTACCGGAGCAAGTGTGCGTGTGCCCCCCGGACTCCTGGCAGTGAGTGTGAAAGGAGACTGACACAGAGAACCAGCCCTGTAAGCTCGTCAAGGGTGGGAAAGGACCTGCGTGAGCGGGCTCATACGCGTGCCCCGCTGCGTGTGCGCATGTGCGTGTGCGTGTGCACACGTGTGAGCGGGAGAGTGTGCGGCCGGCCCAGGCTGAGCCTGAGCACACCCGGTGAGGGAAGCGCGGCCCAGGCTCCCACCTGAAGATTGGCCCAGTCCTCAGGTTTCACTCATGACCCTGTGACATCAGCGGCAGCAGCTGTCCCCGCCGCCCGGCCCCCCGGCCAAGTCCCCCAGAGTCCCAGCCCCAGCCGGAGGTGGGCACGGCACTCCAGGCTCGGCTGCAAGCGCTCCGCTCCTGTCCGGCAGTGAGTACCGCACCCCGCCCCGGCCGGCACCCCAAGGGCAGGCCACCCCAAGGAGCGGGGCACCCTGGCCCTGTGCCCAGCTGGCTTTAAGGAAGTCACCACTTCGCTCCGGGCACCGCTGTCCTCCTGCCCACACCGGGCCCTGCTCTGCCCCGGCCTGTGCCTTGACCCTCTGTCCCCAAACTTGCCTCTCGTGGCCCCGTCCTCTGCCCTCTGTGCCCCTGGCTGGCTGTCTTTGCTCTGAGCAAGGGTCCTTGCCCTGGTCACAAATGGCCCAGTGGCGAAGGCTCGGCTCCAGACGAGCACAGGGTGACCCCGGCTGAGTTTCTTCAGGAGGGGAGAGCAGAGGAGCCAAAACAGCCTGTTCACAGTGGCGGCTCAGCCGGTTCACAGTGGCTTGGAAGGCAGGGCTGTGGGGGGAGGAGAGCGGCGGGAGGCCGGGTGGGGGGTGGTGGCGGCTCCTTTGCTCTGCTGAAACAGGAATCTTCGAGATGCCAGCAGAGGACACGTCTCGGGCTGTACCGCCCAGGCTCTGCCCACCGCCCTGGCCTCTCCCGGCCGGCCCGTGGCGCGCCAGGCTCCCTCCCTAGACAAGTAAGGAAGGCAGAAAGCCTGGCGCCAGGGGAAGAAGATGGGGCCACGGCACTGAGGGGATTCTGGGGGATTCGGGAGGGGACTCGGGGGCCACAAGGCCGGTGCCAGGGCAGAACACAGCCCCCCTCCCTCTCCCTGCTGGTAGAGCCAGGAACTGGGGGCACAGGGAGGAGGGTGAGCAGTGGCTAGTGGAAGAGGCGGGAAGGTCTGAGCAGAGGTAGGAGAAGGGGTTTTGGAGGAGTGTGGCGTTGCTTATCAGAGGGGGGCATTTGTTCAAAAGATTGGGAGGTCCCTGCCCAGAGGGCCCGGGGGTGGGGGGGCGGTGGAGGCTGCTTGAGGCTTTCCAAGAAGGCGCTGGTGTGGCACAGAAGGCCTGAGCCCCTTCCCACTCCACCCAGTTAAGTACTGTGTCTCGCTGCCCCTCCCCCTGCTTGGGCACAGGGCCAGGTCCTGGTGAGGCCTCATGATGCCCCAGGGTGGGGAGGTGACCCTCCAGGTGGATACTAAACATGTCCCCCTCCCACCCATAACACTGGCAGCGGGGGGCCTGCACAGAAATAAATCACCCCAGAGCCTGGGAAGGTTAGAGCCCACAGGAGCCTTGAAGGCTGTTTAATTTAGCCTCTCTGGATGAATCAGCTTGAGGACAGTTAGCTAGAGACAAGTTTGGGGCCTGTCTGGTTAGTCTGGAGAGGGGAAGGGGCTGACAGAGAGGTGGGGAAGAGCCAGTGGTGGGCATTGTTGTCCCTCATCTATGACCAAGGCCACGACTGCCCCCAGGGCCCTGAGCTGAGCTAAGGAGACCCCTAGTGGTGGCAATGACCAGACACAGGTGGGGCAGGGCTGGGTTCGGGGGTAGAGAAACACTGGTTCTCCCAGGACCCTCCAGATTCTTCTGGGGTCATCCCCAGTCCCCTGCCCATGACCGGCAGCCTTACTCCTTATGGCCGTGTTGTGGACAGTTGTGGTTATCACACTAGTATTTGGAGCCACATCACGTTGTGTGGGCGATGCAGGGACCCAGACATAAAACACAATGGCACATTTCCATCTGCATCCCAGGCTTCTCTCAGGGGATCGGCTGGGATTTTTAGTGTGATTTTGGGAAGATAATTCCCAGGTGGCCCTGTCCTAGCCTGGCTCTGCTTGTCATATCTGGTTGGGAATCTGCCTGGAGTGGGGGCTCAGGACTCAGGGTCACCTTCCTAGCCATAGGCTGGTCTGAGTGTCAAGGGCTGCCTAGCAGGCTTACCTCACCAGGTTCTCTGGGCCCCAACCCCAGGCCCAGGCCAAGGGGAAGCCCCGAGTTCGATGCCGAAGGCACAAAACTCCTGGTCGGATGATGGGGGTGGTCCTGACAAAGTCCCTGCCTTCGGAGGCAACTCTGGCCACCAGAATAGAGAAAAGTGTAGATATTGGCGGGGAGGGGAGGGGGTGGCCCAACTGGGGGTGGAGTTCAGAGAAGTCTCCCGGGGCCAGGCATAGCCAGAGAGGAGAGAAGGGATTGGACTTCACAGAGAGGAGTAGAAAGGCTCTCTCCAGGTGACAGGAAACAGATGCACTGAGTGGAAATGAAAAATCTGAGGCCTGAGGTTCCCCGAGAGCAGGTAGGGAGAAGCGAGGGGATGGAGCAGGTGGATGTCAACAACCAGGGTACAGGTCATACAAACCTTCAGTTCCTTGACTCCTCTTGGAAGGTTCAGGCTTAGAGGGTCGTCACTCAGCCGAGGCACACAGCTAGCGAGTGGCGCCGATGCTGGGGCAGGGCTGGAGGTGGGGGGCAGAGCTGGCCCCTGAGACTGGGGGGGGGGAGCAGGGGCAGGGGGGTTTCCAGTGGGCAGCCCTCGGGCTGGGGCAGGTGCTGGGCCTCCTGCAGGGGCCCCCAGCTCTGCAGTGGCAGAGAGAGACAGGCCATGGCCCCTAGTGGCTCCTGCAGGGGGTGTTTATGGGGCTGGGGGAATCCCAATTCCTTCCACCTCCACCACCCCTGCCCCAGGCCTTTCATGTGCTCTGGCCCCCATTCTGCCTCATCAGCAACAGCTATTTTTATTCCCTGCAGTTTTCAGTCAACAGCCATCGATGGGGGGGATGGGGCAGCAGGAGGAGCAGGAGGGGCTTGAGGAGCAGAGAGGGAGGGGGTGACAGAGAAGCCGCTGGACCCCTGGAAGGGCAGGCCGCCCCTTCCCCTCCGGTCTTGCTGCCCTCTGCCAGGAGCCCTAGCATGAACAGAAGGTGCAAATCACAACGGTCACCAGACACCGCTCCGTTTTTTAACTGGTTTGTGAAACCAGGTGCCCCTGCCCCCCTCCCCATCCCCACCAGGTAGGTGCTAGAAGGTCATGGTCCAGTTTAGACTTGGGTGGTGATATAGCTCAGTGCTTAAGAGCCAAGGGCTCTTTCGAGAGCCCCAGGAGCCGGGTTTCCAGTCTACAGCCTAAATAACCTCTGGCAAGTTACTTACTTTCTCCGTGCCTCAGTTTCCTCATCTGTCCAATGGAGTGTTAATAGTAGGACCGTGGTGAGGATTAAATGAGCTCATGAATGTGAGGTGCCCAGAACAATGCTTGGCAAGTAGTCAGGTCTCCGTAAGTGTTAACTAGTAGGTAATTATCACAGCTGTTACCAGGCTGTGACTCTGAAATCAACGTGGCCTCTTGGGGGTGGGGGGTTAACAAAAGGAGGGGAGGAGCCACAAAAGGTGGAGAAGGTGGGTCTGCCTGGCAGGAAGCGGGACGACCCTGTCCAGCTCTGGGCACATAGTTGAGAGGGGTTATATATATATTTTTTCCTATCTGGTCTCCCTCAGGTGAGGGAGACCCTTTTATAAAATGGACGGCAGACCCCCTTCCAAGAGGGTCTGCGGTTTATAGATGTTTGCCGTGAGGACTGTGAAACCAAAAGCAAAACAGAGTCCCTTTGCCTTATATTTTAGTAAGATCTGCTTGTGACTCTGGCCTTTTGGGAAGCCTGTAAGTTCTAGATTGGCCCAGTTTGGGAGAAAGAACTTTTATCAGGGTAGCTGGTGGGAAAACAGCCCTGGAGCAGTTTCTGGGGGAAAGCAAAGTTCTCAGAGGTAGTGACAGGGCCACGCTGGCTGAAGGGGCAGGAACAGTCCACCAGCCTTTCTTGTGGGTTTCCAGTTAGAGGCCAAGCTTCACAGGCAGCAAGCAAGGGGGCCACTCTTCCTGATGCTGGTGACCTTGATCCCCAGCCCCCAGGGCCTGGCAGGGCCCCCAGGGCCTGGCAGGGATGTGGGGACCTAGCGGGGAGGGCTCAAAGTTCACTGTAAGTGGATGGTGGGGGGTTGACGGAGGAAAGTGGGAGCCAGGTGGGCTCTGGTCAAGTTTTTTTTTTTTAATGTTTATTTATTTTTGAGAGAGAGAGAGAGACAGATAGCGCGAGTGGGAAAGGGGCAGAGAGAGAAGGAGACACAGAATCTGAAACAGGCTCCAGGCTCTGATCTGTCAGCACAGAGCCGGACATGGAGCTTGAACCCATGAACCGTGAGATCATGACCTGAGCCAAAGTCAGATGCTTAACTTACTGAGCCACCCAGGCGCCCCTGGCTCTGATCAGTTTTGAACAATCCTCTTGTTAGTGTCTCAGTGGACCCACAGGAGGAAAAAGCCTGTCAGCCACGGTCTGGGAAGGGTGAGGGTGTGGGGCAGAGAAGAGAATAGAGGCAGGCATCTCCCAGGGTAGACTGTAGGTGGAAATAGGCAGGGCAGGGGAGACAGGCATGTGTGCAGGGGGTAGATCTGCCCAAAGGTGGGTGAGGTGGGCCCAGATGTTCACAGGAGAGGGTGTGCACGCACAGGTTTTAAGGGTGGCATCCATAGAGCACTGGTGGTCATGCGTGCAGCTCCTTGGGAAAAGCCGAGCTAGCAGAGGGCAGGAAGCCCCAGGCCTGGCTGGAACTAATCAGCCTCCCCACCCTTTGGAGCAGCTGGGAAATGACTCATGGAAGTGATGAGTGTGTGTGTGTGTGTGTGTGTGTGTGTGTGTGTACAACTGGGCTGCAGAGGGAGTTAGGGGGTATATGAGGGTCGACTGGTGCAAAAGAAACCCATACCTCGAGGAAGTCTCTTTACCAAGCTGTTGACCTGTAGTCCCCATTCCCACAATTCTTGACACGAGGCCCCAGGAGACCTGAGTCTAGTCCTGCCAGGTGCCCACCCCAGCTGGTACATTTTAGGGGCTTGGCCCAAGGACCCCAGTCTGCCCTTTGAAGAGGACAGACAGGTGAGGGTCAGGCCAGCCCAGTTCCCCAGGGTAGTAGCCGGCACATGGATTTATGTCAGAGAGCGGCATTCAAATTCTGCCTCTGTCTTTGTTAGCTGGGACATTGCTGGACACTCAGGAAGCACCCAATGAACATACCCATGACTGCTTTTCCTCAAGAAATAATTCTGAAGCCTCCACCTCATGGGCCTATGCATGTCAGGATGCCGAGTGAAGCTACTGAGATTTGGGAGCCAGAGGAACCAACCTCCTTCACTCCTAACAGACTCTTCCTCAAGCTGACTGAGTTGGAATTCTACATCTTAAGATGAATTCCTTTGATTTGAGGCTCAGTCTTGCGAGGGTAAACCCACTCTTGGGCCTTTGCTTCTAGGAGAAAAGGCGTCTAGGGCTGCCAAAAGATGAGCTGGGAGGGGTTAGAAGGAAGGGGGCACAGCTCACAAAACCCAAACACAGTCCATTTGAGGATCTATTTCCCATTTGTGGGTTTTTACTTCATCTGGCCCCAAGCCAACCAGAAACACCCTGGGGGAAGGAAAAGAGTCAGGTTTGAGAGGAGGAGGAGGCAGTTTGGGGAAAACTAACTGATGTTTTTTGAGAGCTACTGGGGACGGGCAGAGAATGGATCTAATTGTGGGGGTGGGGGAGGGGCTGCTGACATATCCTGAACAACAAAATAACCTTGGCATATAGTAAGTACAAAATAAATGTGGCCACGCCTCTCTTTCTTACCCCTCGAGAAGGACACATAATTAGGTTGGTAAAATCGGGTGCATAAAGGAGGAGGCATGCGTTGATCCAGTGAGCCCCACATGGAAAGCGCAATCAACATTAGCCCACCCCTTGCCTAGAAACACCCCTCATGTGACCCTGATTGTTTCCGGAACTCTCGGGGCTCCTGAGTGTCCGGAGGTTTCCGCTCCCGGCTCTAGGCCTCCCTCCAAGACCTCTTGGAGCAGATTTCCTCTGCAGAGTGTTAGATCAGGAGGGGAGGGCACCCGGGGTGACTTCCTCCAGGCCCCTGGCCTGCCAGCGCCTCAGCCCTAAGTGCTGGCAGAGAAATAACACAGCTACCCCTTTCCCATCCCCCCTTCCCCCAGACTGCCCCAGCTGAGAAAAAGCTGTGACTTGAGATTTATAACTAGGGGGCATGGGGCTCTATTTTGTGTTTTGGAGCTGGGCCACAATAGGAATGCAGGAATTTGGGAAGGAGTCCACCCAGATGCCCGGTGCTGTCTTTGGCCAGGATAGAAAAAGTTTGATCTCTTTCAATCTCCCAGAAAGGTGTGAGTCTGAGCCCCCACTGCAGGTGAAGCTAAGGAGGCATCTCCGCTGGCCACATGCAGCTCTAAAGTAGTCTTGTTTCCAATCCACAGAGAAACAAAACAGCCTAACCCTGGAATGCAGCTTTGCAGCAGATGAAAGGCATGGTTGGTTGGCAAGAGGCATGGTGACTGGGGCCCAAGGAAGGCCAGCAAGCCACCTGCCATCTCTGCATCCACAGGGATGCACCCTAGAGAGAACAGGGAAGGCTGTGAGGGGCAGGTCACATCTGTTCTCAGGCTGGTATGGAGAGCTTCTCACAGTGGTTTTCACATCTCAGGGTGGTACAGCATGGCTAATACTTATCGGAGGATTCCAGGCCAATGCAGTGCAATTTGGTGGGTTTCTGGATGTTTGAAAGAGCCTCTTTGAAGGCATAGGTATCCTAGGAGAGAAGGTTCTAGAAGCATATGGTGGGAGCGGGGGGGGGATGGTGGTGATGGTGTCTATCCTGAGCTGTGTTTGGCCAATAATTTGGGATAGTCAGGATCATAGATACATAGCTGTTAGAGTGTTGAACTGAGAGGAAAAAAATCAAGATCTGATAGGCTTTCACAAAAGACTAGAGGTGAAGAGGTATAATGAACAAGGGCAACTTGTAGGATGTAAAGTCCTATACTTTGATTTATTTTAACCTTGCATCCTGAAACGATTATTAGTTTCAGTTTGTTTTTTTCAGTTCTTTTGGATTTTATACATAGACAATCATGTCATCTGTGAACAAACACAGTTTTATTTCTTCACTTCCAATCAGCATACCTTTTATTACCTTTTCTTGTCTTATTGCATTAGCTAGGACTTCCAATATATTTTGGAAAGGCGTGGTGAGAGGCAACATCCTTACCTTGTTCCTGATCTTTATGGAAATCTTCTAGTTTCTCATCATTAAGTACTAGGTTAGCTGTAGGGTTTTTTTTTTTTTTTTAATGTTTTTTTTTGAGAGAGGCAGAGAGAGCACAAGCAGGGGAGGGGCAGAGAGAGAGGGAGACACAGAATCTGAAGCAGGCTCCAGGCTCTGAGCTGTCAGTACAGAGCCCAACGTGGGGCTCCAACTGACAAACTGTGAGATCATGACCTGAGCTGAAGTCAGATGCTTAACTGACTGAGCCACCCAGGTGCCCGAGCTGCAGGTTTTTTTGTAAATGTTCTTTATTAGGTTGAGGAAACTCTCCACTATTGCTGAGTTGTTCCTGTTTTTTTGTTTTGTTTTGTTTTGTTTTAAATCATGAATGGGTGTTGGATTTTGTCAAATTCTTTTCCTGCATCTCTTTATATGATTATGTGGTTTTTCTCCTTTA
Organism: Panthera uncia; assembly: GCF_023721935.1. Lineage (NCBI taxonomy): Eukaryota > Metazoa > Chordata > Mammalia > Carnivora > Felidae > Panthera > Panthera uncia. The sequence continues at coordinate 16,924,052 of NC_064814.1, read as the reverse complement.
ACCTATTGATGTAATAGATTACATTAACTGCTTTCTTTTTCTTTTTTAAATGTTTATTTTTGAGAGGTGGGGAGGACAGAGGATCTGAAGCTGGCTCTGTGCTGACATCGGTGAACCTGATGTGGGGCTCAAACTCACGAACCGAGAGATCATGAGCTGAACCAAAGTCAGACGCTCAACTGACCGGGGCACCCAGGTGCCCCAACTGATTTTCTAATGTTGAACGTGCTTGCACACTTGGGATAAATCCCACTCGGTTGTAGTGTATACTTCTTTTTATACACTGTTGGATTTGACTTGCTGATATTTTGTTTGGGGTCCACCTGGATTTAAAAGAGAAAAATCAATTGCACAACGTATAGGATGGGGGAAGATCTAATCGGACTATAGTTCATGAGGAGAAGATCAGGAGTGATTGTAAATGCCACCTTATGAGGAGGTGGCTAAAGAATGCCATCTTGGGATGAATGAATACAAAGGGTGTCTAGGCTGGGGAGAAAAGTCCTCTCTCTCTGTGGTCAGACTATATCTGGAATTGAGTGTTCCAATCTGGCAGCCCCACAGAGAAAGACAATGCTGGGCTGGACCTGCTCCAGAGAAGGGCCGCCTCACCCTCTAGCGTCCTTACTCTCGGCTCCCTGCCTATGGACAGCTGGCCCCAGCCTGGCTCCCCGACTCCTCACCCTTCTTTCCCCACCCTCACCCCTGTCTGCTCACCATCTCCAGGCCCCCAAGATGGCCTCACTTTACGCACCACTTCCGCCCAAACTTCCGTTTCAGTGCAGGTTCCGTTGGGGCTTCTCACTTGCTAAACGGGCTCTAGCCCTGGCACTCAGGGAGCTGGGTTTTATTCTTGGCATGGCCTCTCATTTATCACTCTCTAAAATTATCTTATTTGCTTCCCTATTTATTATCTGCCTCCTCCCTCTGGAATGCAAGCTCAATGAGGACAGGGAGTTTGCCATTGTTACATTCTGGCTCCTAGCACGAGCCCAGCACAGAGCAGATGCTCAAGAAATGTTGGTTGAATGAATAAATGCATGATCTAGGGTGGGGGTGGGGGGTTGCTGCTCCTCTCTGGGCCTCAGGTTCCCCATCTGTAAAATGAGGAAGCTGGACTCCTTGATCTCTTGGGTCCTTGCAACTCCAAGGTTCTTAAATTCCGTGGGAAGAGGTTGCGTAGAGCCCCCTGCAGGCCCTCAGCTGCTACATCTCAGGAACAGACTGGGGTGGAGACCAGAGTCTAATCTCTGGCTGGTGGAAGGAAGATTTAAGCTGTCACGTTGGCCCCGTTTACTCCAGGTTGTAGCTGGAAGAGCCACGTGGAGATGGGCCAGCATGACACCCAACCCATGCTATGGGGCATTGTTTTGCTTGTCCCTGCCAGGAAGCCACCGTGCACATATCCCAGGAAACCTTTCATTCCTCCACTGGTGTCCACTGGAAATAGCACAGTTTGTCCTGTCTACTCTAGACATATCGAAAGGGTGGACACACTGCCCCATGTGAGGGGCTCTCCAGGGTTGCAGGGTGAAGTCCAGATGCCCAGGCCTGCTATAGCCAGCCAGCTGCCCAACCCACCTTCCCCCAATCCCTGAATAGATTCTGTGCCCCACAAAGACTGACACAAATGCATCTCCCTATGTCCTGCTTCTGTCTTTGTTCTGGCTGCTCCTTCTCCCTGGAGTACTATTCCCCTCCATTCCTCTGTGTTTATAACTTAAGCATCCTTTGAGGCCCAACTGAAAAGCCACATCTTTCCTTCTCTGACCTGGAAGTAGCCATTCATTCACCTGAACTTCCATAGCACGACGAACTCCCCTGTTTAGAGTAAGCATTGATTTCTCCTCATGTCATAGTTATATGTCCCCAGGTCCCCTTTCCCCTAACTACCAGCTCTCAGAAAGCAAGATGCCCGACTGGTGCATCTTCGAGTCCTGTTCGGGGCTAGCTTAGCTTCTGGCTTATTAACAGGATGGATGGATGGATGGATAAATAAATGAGCAAATGGATGAAACAATAAAACATATCGGAATCCATTTTAACTATGGAAAGGTCTGCATCCAAGTTTTAATCCGCTCATTCTTTCAGCAAACATGTACTGAGCGCCTACTCTGTGCCCAATCCTGGGACTGGGCATGGTGACCTAGACAGACAGTTCCTGTCCTCTTGGCATTTCAGTCTAGACAAATAAATTAGGCAAGTTACTTGTTTAAGTAATTACCAATTATGACATATGATGTCAAGGAAAATACAGAGGACTGTGATAGAGAGTAGAGAAGGAGAAAGCCACTTGGAGAAGAGACATTTGAGCCTAGACTGGGGTGGGGGTGGGGGGGGGGGATAAGATGGAAGAGCCATGTGAAGAGGGAGGGGAGCACAGGGCCAGGTAAAAGCCAAAGGCAAGCATAAGCCCAGTGGTCCAGGAGCTGGAAGGAGGCCAGTGGGACTGGGGCAGAGGGAGCAGGGAAGAATCAGGAGACAGGGTGGAGAGGGAGACAGGGGCTGGATCCCCAGGGCCTTGTAGGCTACCATAAGACATTTAGGTCTTGTTCTAAGCACAACAGGAAGTTGCTGGAGAAATTTAAGCAGGAGAAACAACATGATTAGTTTCTTATTCTTAAAAGATCACTAACTGCTCTATGGAGCAGGTTTGCAGGGGGGCAGGGCAAAAGCAGTTATCAGGAAACAGGTTATTGTGAGAGCTTATTGTGATATGGTCTAAGGGGAAAAGGTGGAGGACGTGTATATTTTGGAGATGGTATTAATGGAACCTTGGATGGGCTGGACGTAGAAGGCGAGGAAAAAAAGAGCATTCAAAGAGGCACCCTGATATTTGACTGGAGGAACCAGATGGATGGATAGATGTTTTCTGGGTTGGGGAAGCCTGCGGGTTGGAACAGTTGAGGAAGGCAAATGTTTCATTCCAGATATCATAGGTTGGGATGCCTGTTAGCTATCCACACAGAGTGGTTCAGTAGGCAGTTGGATATATCAGTCTGGAGTTCAAAGGAGATGTTACGATATTCCTATAACACAATTTACAGTCCTAAGAATGATGCCATCCAGACCCAGACTGGGCCCTGAGAAGCTTTAGAGATTGAAGAGAGGAAGAGGAACAAGCAAAGAAACTGAGAAGGAGCAGCCAGAGAGGTAGGAGGGAAGCCGTGGCTATGCTCTCATGGAGGCTGAGCGAGTAGAGGCTTTCCAGAAGGGGGCTGCAGCCAACTGGGTTGAATGCTTCTGAGAGGTTGAGGGAGGTGAAGACAGAAAAGTGTTCAGCAGACTTGGCAGCAGAGAGGGTGCTAGTGACTTGACAAAAGCCATTTCAGTTGAGTGGGGGAAATGGAAGCCAGGTTGGAGTGGGTTAGAGAGCAAACAAAAGGTAAGGAAGTAAAGACAGCTGGTGTAGACACTTTCTAAGAAGCTTCTCCATGAAAGGAAATAGAAAAATAGGGCAATGGATGAAGGGGCATGAGACCGGGAGAGCTTTTGTCACCACTGCCATTATTTTCAAGATGGGAGATCCTGGTCATAGCCAGGAGGAGGTTCACAGTGGTAGAGAGAAGATAGCTAGAGAATGCGGTCCTTGGGAAGGCAAGAGGGGTCAGGGCTGAGCCCATGTGGAAGGCCTCGCCTTTGGTGATTCTTCTTCCAGTTTTGCGGGATGGTGAAGGCAAGGGGCCGGGCATGAAGATGGTTTTGTTGGTTAGATAGGGTGCGATGCTATGTTCTCATCGAAGACTGAGGCAAAGTCACCAGCTGAGAGCATCACGGGGAGGGGGGTGGTGGATTAGAGGAAAGAAGAGAAGGCATGGAATAGTTTTCTCAAAAAGTGGAAAAGCAAGAGGCGCCTGGGTGGCCCAGTTGGGTAAGCGGCCAACTTCAGCTCAGGTCACGATTTCACAGCTCATGAGTTCGAGTCCTGTGTCAGGCTCTGTGCCGATAGCTCAGAGCCTGGAGCCTGCTTCAGATTCCGTGTCTCCCTCTTTCTTTACCCCTCCCCACTCACTGTCTCTCTCAAAAATAAACATTAAAAAAATTTTTTTTCACTATTACTTATGTGGGCTTTTCTTTTTTTTTTTTTTTAATATGAAATGTATTGTTAAATTGGTTTCCATACAACACCCAGTGCTCATCCCAAAAGGTGCCCTCCTCAATACCCATCACCCACCCTCAAAAAAATTTTTTTTAAGTGGAAAAGTGAGGTGAGACCATCAGAGAAACCTGCACTCCCCAGGGCAGAAGTGAGGATAAAGGTAGAGTTTGTAACCACAAAGTCACCTGTGAATCCAGCCAGGCCTGGTCTTTGCTCTGGCAACGTCCGGCTGCCCAGGGGCTGATTCAGAAACACAGCTGGGAGAGGGGGGCTGGGGTTTCCCCAGGTGAGTGGAATGGAAGGAGAGAGAAGGCAAGAGTTGAAGGTATTTTCGAGGAGGGTTTATAAGGATGGCTCTTGTCATTGAGACAACACGTAGGGAAGTGAGGTCAGAGGGCTCTGTAGGAGAGGGAGAAAATGCAGAAAAAAAGGCGTGAGGGCAGGAAGCAGCCCAAGGATCACAGTGACAAGGGGCACTTGCACCTGAGGGTGAACTGAGGAAGGAGGTGGGGGGAGGGGATATCAGAGCAGATGTGGTCTCTGGTCATGATTTAGGTACAGGGTGTGCTTACAGGAGAAAGGGGCAAAGGTGGAGGGTTTCTCGAATTCATTCATTCACTCACTCACTCATTCATTCATTGACTCATTCAATAACCTTTTTGCTCCGTATTAGGCACTTTGGTGGTACAAAGAAGCAATCCATTCAGCCAGGGTGCCCAGGTAGGTTGAGTCTAGAAAGACTAAAGTTCTCTGGGGTGACAAAAAGAAGCAGTGTTCCAGGAGGCAAGCAGACCATAAGCAAAGGTGTGGGGGTAGGTGTGAAACAGCTTGGCCCATTTGTGAGGACGGACGTAGCACGGCCAGAGGATGGGCGCGTGTGGGGCAGGAGGAGGGGGTCAGGTAGGGATTGGATCGTGGCAAGCCTGGGGAGCCAGGTGGAAGGGTGTGGACACACTACTAAGCAGTGAGAAGCCACTGAAGGAGGAGGCGGGTTTGATCAGATTTGTGGCTTTGGCAGTGCGGACGGTGGATTGCAGGGGAGCCCAGTGGGGAGTAGGGAGGCAGGTGGGGTGTTTGGATGGAGCAGGTGAGGGGTGATGAAGCCTGGAGGATGGAGAGCCTCGTGGGTGCTGGGCCTGGGAACGGAGCAGGTATACACCAACCAAAACTGTGCCTCAACTGGCCTAGCCAGGGAGGGCACTTTCCCTCTCACATACCAAGACATCCAGATGCGAAGGGGCCTCAGGGCTGGTGAAGAGGGCAGGAGAGAAATTTAGGGTGAAGTGCAGATTTTGAAGGGAGAGACAAGGAGTCCGTCTGGGGCCGCTGGGATCAGCGGGAGGAGGTGCCAGGCTGGCTGTGCCATCTGTGGGTCTGGAGCCCAGGGTTGAGCCCAGGTGAGCGGAGAGAGGCGGGGACCGGGCGGCAGTCGTTAAACAGACCTGTACCAACGTGCCAGGCACCAGAATCAGTGGTGACCCCAAACCCCAGGCTGTGAGGAGTCTGGTGGGGGAGACGGATACCACCAGGCAATCACATAGGCAGGGCATGAATTACCATTTATCTTAGAGCTTTGAAGGCTCTGGCTGCACAAAGCTCTGACCTGACCGGTCTGGGGCCATTGGGGAAGTGGGAACAGACGCGGCAAAGCCATAGTGACCATGGAAAGGAGGTGGGTGGTGGCTACCCCCCGGGGCAGGGACGGACACAACGAGGAGGGGTCCGTGCTGTCAAAAGGAAAACGGGGCTGGGGCGCCTGGGTGGCGCAGTCGGTCGAGCGTCCGACTTCAGCTCAGGTCACGATCTCGCGGTCCGTGAGTTCGAGCCCCGCGTCGGGCTCTGGGCTGATGGCTCGGAGCCTGGAGCCTGCTTCCGATTCTGTGTCTCCCTCTCTCTCTGCCCCTCCCCCGTTCATGCTCTGTCTCTCTCTGTCCCAAAAATAAATAAATAAATAACGTTGGAAAAAAAAAAAATAAAAAAAAAAAAAAAAAAGGAAAACGGGGCTACAGACCAGGCCCTGGAGAAGCAGTGTTTTCCAGGAGTGGGAAGGAGGAGTTCACAAAGCTGAGGTGGAGACAGTAGCCAGAGGGATAGGACAGGCCCTCCTCTCAGGAAGAAAGGCAGTGGCAGTGTGAGGTGCCTGAGGGGGACCAGGAGGGCCAGCTGAGGAGACACTGCTGGGTCTGTCCTCTGGGGGCCTCCAGGGACTCCAGTGAGTGTAGTTTCCACGAATGCTGGGGCGGAGCCAGACTGTCTCTGGTTCTCTGTCGTCCCGCTTGGGCCCCTGTGAAGGGCAGAGTGGACAGCATCAGGCCAGAGGATTGTTGCCAGGCGTGGCTGTGAACTGGGAGGGAGCCCAGCAGCCATGGGGGTCTCTCTCCAGGGCCATCCGGCAGGTCAGTGTCTTCTGTGTGGGCGTGTCTGTAGGGCAGCGACGGGCTGAAGGCGGGAAGGTGTGTAGCAAATGGTAGGGTATGACTGTGGGGTGTGCGTGTGTGTGTGTGCACATGTGTGTGCTCACACACGCGCTCCCATGCACACGATGGGGCCGATGAGCAGCTGAGGACGGGGTCAGCAGGGATGAGCAGAGTCATCCCCGTGGAAACACGACTCCCTGGGTGATGGTAGGGAGCAGCTGGGCAGCCAGGCCCGGGGGCGTGGCTGGCTCTGCCCAATGGCTCTGGCCTCTCCCTGGGCCACCCTCCCCACCTGTTGACCAAGCCTGAGGAAGTGCCGTGCCGGCCAGAGCAGGGGCACTGCAGAGGCATCTGCACCCTCTGAAAAAGAGCTGCCCTCCAGTGTAGCTCTGGATGTCTCTGGCGGGGTCTGTCCAAGCCCTCTGGGTGGAGACGTGGCTCTGGGGTGTCTATCTGTGCAGACCTTGCATGGTTTGTGTGACCGGACCGCAGAGGTCTCCCTGGGCCTGCCTTTGGATGTGGGTCATTCCCCAGGGCCTTTCTGATAAGTGACCTACCACCTCCCTTCCACAGGGAAGGCTGGGCAGGAGTGAGGCTGCCAGGAGAGGCCAGAGGACAGTCCACACAGTTTCCACAGGCCTCTAAGGCTCTGGATGGGTGCCCCTTCATCCACCCGGTCCGTACGGGGACCACCAGCCAAAAACCGTCTCTGGGAGCTCTAGCCCTGCCCCCACCATTGAAACTGTCCTTGACTTTGTCCCCATAACCTTTCCTTTGTACCCTCCTCTTCCACATTAGTATCTGCAGGCTCTCCTGATGTGGCCCCCCGCACACACCTTGCATCTTCCTGTTCCAGCTCCCCTGCTTGCCCGTGGGTTAGATCCCACAGGTTCCATCGGAGGGGGCTGCTGGAACCCTCTGTGGAGCCGGGATCCCTTCCTGCTTCCCTCTCCCAGCCCGACATCATGCTTCCCCAAACCTCAGGACAAGGTAGTCCACACCCTACATCTTTCTTTCCCCTTCCCTCCAGGCCAGGAATGGCAAATACAGGCAGATTCACTACATTCTCCTTTCTCGTGCCCTGGCAGACATCACTAATCAATCATGGCAGTCTTTTTGCACCAAGTCTGGCCGCAACCTCGATGGTATCTGCCCGCATCTCCAGGCAGCCAATAGCAGCTGATCCAGGTCAGCCCTCAAGATGAAATTCATGTGCCCTTCCTGCTTTAGGCTCCTCCCAAACAGGCCCTTCATCTTGGTGCATCCTCTGGGCCCACCTGCACATTCACATCTGACTCCTTTCCACCTCCCTACACAATAGAGGCCACTCTTAAGCATGGCCAGCTGTGGTTCTCTCTGTCCCCATAGGCTGAAGCCACTCAGTTCCGGAGCGTGGACCCAGGAAGTGGTTGAGGGCACTGGGGCATTGGCCCCAAGTCCTCAAGACCGAAGAGGTTGGTCTGCTGTCAGTCCCGAGGGCAGCCAACCCCCTGCTGGGGAGAGTGTGGTGCAGGGCTGGGGGTGATGCGCTTACGTCCAGCACCTGTGCGGCAGCAGCACCCAGGCCTTGCAGGTGCATCTCCCAGTCCCGACAAGGCTTGCACACCGACCTCTCCGGCCTGGCCTCCGGGGCAGGCAGGAGGTGAGTAGCGGACAGCAGGCCCAGGGCGGGGTAGCCGCCCAGTTCCCCGGGGGGCTGCGCACAGCAGCTTTCCTGGCTACCTGCCACCCTCCTGGCCGCTGAGCCCAGGATGCGAGGATGGCCAGCTCATCTCTGCCCACTCTGGTGCCTCTGGGCCCTGAGAGCCTGCGCCCCTTCACCCGGGAGTCCCTGGCAGCCATAGAACGCCGGGCAGTGGAGGAGGAGGCCCGGCAGCAGCGGAACAAGCAGATGGAGATTGAGGAGCCTGAAAGGAAGCCACGCAGCGACCTGGAGGCTGGCAAGAGCCTGCCCCTTATTTATGGGGACCCCCCACCGGAGGTCATCGGCATCCCCCTGGAGGACCTGGACCCCTACTACAGCGACAAGAAGGTCTGGGCCTAGGAGGGTTCCCTCTACCCGTCTGTCCATCATCCGTCTGTCTGCCTGTCCGTACAGCTCACAGCTCTCTCTCTGCCTCAGACCTTCATCGTGCTTAACAAGGGCAAGGCCATCTTTCGCTTCTCCGCTACACCAGCTCTCTACATGCTGAGCCCTTTCAGCATCATCAGACGTGGTGCCATCAGGGTGCTCATTCACTCATATCCTGCCCAAATGGAGCGAGAGCAGGGGCACGAAGGGGTTGGGGATGGGCAAAGCCAGGTGCTGTGGGTGAGGAGGCCCTCCGTCCACCTCCCCTCCCCACCTGCTCCCTCACTTTCCTTGACCCTCCCCCTGACGCTGTTCAGCATGTTCATCATGATCACCATCCTGACGAACTGTGTATTCATGACCATGAGCGACCCGCCTTCCTGGTCCAAGCATGTGGAGTAAGTCTTCCCCTTCTCGGAGTACCCGCCCCCCCCAACCCCAGGCTTGGGACACAGCTCACCCCGGGGGGCTGTACTTTGAGGATACTGCTCTTGTCTTCCAGGAAGACACACACTCTGTAACTGTCACCCCATCAACACCGTAAGGGTGGTGCACATTGTCCCTCTCACCAATATCCTCAACCCCCTGGGTGGCATATTTCTTTTTTGTGACCTCCCTCCTGGGAGGTCTGTCCTTGCCACACCTGCCCCTGCCTGCCCTCTCCCCACCAGGTACACATTCACAGGGATCTATACCTTTGAGTCCCTCATCAAGATGCTGGCCCGAGGCTTCTGCATTGACGACTTCACATTCCTCCGGGACCCCTGGAACTGGCTGGACTTCAGTGTCATCATGATGGCGTGAGCGGGGCCCAGAGGGCGTCCCAAGGCTGAGAAGGGGGAGGGGAGGGGGCCAGGCTTCAAAGAGGGCAGCTGAGTGGGCTGACCCTTTGGGTGGGGTGAACCGTGGGGATCACAGGCAAGTGTGCAGTGAGCTGTCCAATTCCAGGAGCTGCCATTTCTGGAGTCTGGCTTGGAGGCTCTCCCAGCGCATGTGCAAACACACATGGCAGCCCTGGACCCCAGTCCCACAGGCCCTCCAACACTGGGACAGCTGGGCTATGCCCAGCAAAGTTCCTGCACTGTCTTTCCCAGCTCTCGGGCCCCAACAGGAACCTTGGGGTGTCTGACCTGGCCTTTCCCCCAACCCCTGTGGTAACCCAACCACAAAGATTCCATGGGAATCCTCATTCTGGGCCTGGAGAAGCTGCGATTTCTGCCCTAACACCCACTTCTGACTCTGACACAGCCTTCACCTCATCCCCCCTGCCCAGGTACCTGACAGAGTTTGTGGACTTGGGCAATATCTCAGCCCTGAGAACCTTCCGGGTGCTGCGGGCCCTGAAAACCATCACAGTCATCCCAGGTACTGGGGAGCTGGGGGACCCCCTGCCTGGGCCAGCAGGCCTCGCCCCATGCCCAGGCCTGGAACGTGACACACAGCTCCAGGAGGCTGACCTAGGGTCATAACACTCTCACACCAAAACCTGGATACACAGGGAGGCCCCCACTGCCAGGGAAGAGAAGGGGCCAGAGGCTGGAAGATGGGCACTGGAGAGGAAGCCCAGCACAGACTCTGAGCCAGACTGCCTGAGCTCAAGTCTCACTAGCTAACTTGGGCTTTACGCAAGTGGTTTCACCTGTCTATGCCTCAGTTTCCTCCCCTGTAAAATATGGATAATAATGGCACCACTCATTGGGTTGTTAGGAGGGTTACATGGGCATGTTCTCCCCTAGTCCAACCCCCTCAAACTGTGGCTGAGGAAGGTGAGACCCTGAGAGACCCTGGGAGGGGAAGTGCCTACCAAAGGCCATACTGCTCGCTGGCCACCGAGGGAAGCCACCGTGCCTTTCCTCGACGCCAGCTTCCAGCATCCTCAGAGCTCAGAGTGTTTTGATAAGAGGGCGGTTGAGCACCTGTTTTCCCAACAGGCTAAGATAAGGAAATGAACTAATATGGAAGCGAGAGACACTCTGATTAGGCCCAAAGAAGTTATGGCTCTTCTATAAATGATGGGAATCTGTCCCTGGAATTCTGTAAGATGTTTTATGCCTTTGCCCAAAGAGGCAGGTTTGGAGATGTTATTATTATTATACATAGATATTATTATATATAGATATATATTATATCTATATTATAGATATATATTATTATCTCCAACTCAGTCTAGAGCTTCTCAGAGTGAATCCTGCTGTTCCTTAGATGTTAATAAGAAAAGGGGTTCTGGGGCACCTGAGTGGCTCAGTGGTTGAGGGTCCGACTTCGGCTCAGGTCATGATCTCCCAGGTCGTGAGTTCGAGCCCCACATCACTCTCTCGGCTCTCAGCACAGAGCCTGCTTCAGATCCTCTGTCTCCCTCTCTCTCTGGCCCTCCCCCACTCACTCTTGTTCACACTCTCAAAAATAAACAAACATTTAAAAAATGAAAAAAGAAAGGGGGTTCTGTTAAGTAAGTTAAGGAAACATGGTATTAAAGTTTTCGCTTGTTTCTGTAGGACTTGTCAGAGCCTTTGATGGGATAATTTACAGTGACTCTCCAAGAGCAGAATCTAGAGCTGAGCCCTTCCCAAACATGATTGAACCCCTTCTTTTAAGGGCACAGCTTGGGAGATCAGTGTTGTGTAGAACACACTTTGGGAGTGTTGACCTAGTGACATTCATGCAACTCCACCGTGTGCCCGTGTGTTACTCTACGAGTCAGGCAACAGCCTGGAAAGTCCTTATGTAAAGTGCATTCTTCTGGTGGCCGAGGCCCTGTGGCCATTCGAAGGCTCCACATCAAGGATGTGATCGGAGGAGGGTGGGGTTAATCTGGGAAGGCTTCAAGGAAGTGGTGCCCCTAGTAACTCACGCCTTGAAGGAGAGATGCAGTAGGCAGAGGCTCCAGAGGATAGCGGAGTGAGTTATCACCCCACCCACCCCCTTCTCTTACCCTCCTCCCTATGGTCAGGGCTGAAGACGATCGTGGGGGCCCTGATCCAGTCGGTGAAAAAGCTGTCGGATGTGATGATCCTCACTGTCTTCTGCCTGAGTGTCTTCGCCCTGGTCGGGCTGCAGCTCTTTATGGGAAACCTGCGGCAGAAGTGCGTGCGCTGGCCCCCACCCTTCAACGACACCAACACCACGTGGTACGGCAACGATACGTGGTATGGTAATGAGACGTGGTATGGTAATGAGACGTGGACCGGCCACGAGAGCTGGGCCAGCAACTATACCTTTGACTGGGACGCCTACATCAATGATGAAGGTAAGGAAGGGGGGGGGGGGAGGGGGAAGGCCGGTGGGATCTGCCCCAGCCCCTAGGGCAGCCCCTTGTGAGATAAGCAGCAGGGGAGACCTGAGCTTAAATCCATCACTTACCAGCTTGGGTATCCGCTGACACGTCCCTCGGTCTCCCTAACCCTCAGTACCCTCCCCTATGAAACTGAGGCAACAATACCTTTCTCAAAGGGTGAGCGTGACAATAAATGACCAATTGCTCTGAAAATCCTAAAGCTTCTGCTATGAAAAGCAGCAGCCCATAGTCCGTATTCCCTAACCTACACGTTCCTTGTTTTCCTCCATAACACTATGTGCTGGCACCCTGGCAGGGTCACCACCAGGCACCCGCACGCTCGCCTATTCACATGCCATACTTCACGGGCACACACGCGCAAGCCACACAGTCTCGCCAGCCACACTTAGTCTACACAATGCCTTCTAGCAAATTAGAGAAAGGTACCCCTTCTTCAATCTGGCCCCTGGATTCTAGCTCCCCCCCCCCCCCCCCCCCGGCCTGCTCACCCCTCAGTCAGGGGCCCTGCTCAGGTGCGTGGTGGCCCCAGGCATGCGCATTGCATGTATGATCCTGCCGCCTCTCTGTGCCCCTGCTGTATCCCGACTGCCCAGCCACAACCACAGCAGGGCACTGAGCTGACTGCTTGCGGCCGAGATCCCTATAGTGCATCTACCCAGAGACCTTAAAGGAGGGGGAGGGGCACCCAGAGAGCATCCATTTGGTGTATGTGGTCCACACAGATGTGTCCACAGGAGTGCAATGGGTGCATGTGTCCACAGTGTGTCCACGTGGGTGACATGTTTCCTTTGTGGCCTCTGACTCCCAAAGGGAACTTCTATTTCCTGGAGGGTGCCAATGACGCCCTGCTTTGTGGGAACAGCAGTGATGCTGGGTGAGTGATACTGGGGAGTGGGAAAAACTGTTCCAGGGGTGTTGGAAGATGGGAGCTGATTAGGGACAGGAACGTGGGGGTGATGGGAATTTGAGGAAGACCCATGGACATGACTGAAACACTTCCCTGTTTGGGGGATACAGACAGAACTATAGGATTTTTTTCCCCTTGGGCTCCCCCATCTGTCCCTCAGCTGGTATTCTCTTCCCTCCCTAAAGCCAGCACCCCATTTTATCCCCAGGCACTGCCCCGAGGGTTACGAGTGTATCAAGGCTGGGCGGAACCCCAACTATGGCTACACCAGCTATGACACCTTCAGCTGGGCCTTCCTGGCTCTCTTCCGCCTCATGACACAGGATTATTGGGAGAACCTCTTCCAGCTGGTACAACTGCCCCCACCCTGCCTCTCAGCCCTACGGCCACCTCTCCCATCCCTACAGTCTTCTCAGGGCTTGGCGGGACCCAGAGCAAGGCCACCTCCTCCCTGAGACTCCCCTCAGTGCCCCTACACACAGGTTCTTGGAGCCCTCTGACACTGGGGACCCAGCCACATCCGAGCCACAGCCTTTTCTCCCTTTACCAGTTTTGCCTTAAGTACTGAGATCTGGGCCTGGCACAGACCCCCAGGCCTCACAGGAAGCAGTCGGGCCGCTTAGAAATTCAACTCTGCTCTTACACAGTTATTTAGCTTCTACTGTTTGCATGGAAGGCAGGTTGAGTCTAGAGCAACAATGCCTTCTGGCCACTGATAATGTTTCTAACACTGACGATATTAATGATAGTAATAATGACAACTACTATTTGTTGAGCTCTTACTAGCTGCCAGGAACTGTAGAACTGTAGGATTCAACGGACCCCAAAGCTCATGTTCACCATTTTTTAAATCCTGGCTCTCTGATCTCAAGATGTCTATCTCAGGTCCTCAGGGATCTCTGAGCCAGGAGACCAGGGAAGTCTGGATCCCAAGTATATATTTTGAAGCTCCCCAGAATGTGGCTTAGCCTGCCAAAGATGACCATACCCTGCCTCAAGGTCCTCAAATCGCCAGGCTCTGTGAGGGACCTGTTTACCTATCTGGGCAATGGGTATGTGGAGAGGGGTGGTGGGTGAAATCCGGCAGGGTACCATGTGACACCCCCTCTCTTCCTCCCCCCACCTCTTAGACCCTCCGAGCAGCTGGGAAGACCTACATGATCTTCTTCGTGGTCATCATTTTCCTGGGCTCCTTCTACCTCATCAATCTGATCCTGGCAGTGGTGGCCATGGCATATGCAGAGCAGAACGAGGCCACCCTGGCTGAGGATCAGGAGAAAGAAGAAGAGTTTCAGCAGATGCTGGAGAAATTCAAAAAGCAGCAGGAGGAGCTGGAGAAGGTCTGAACTCAGGGAGAGGAGGCCGAGGATCCAGGGAGCTCCCTGCCCCTCAGCCTGGGTTCTCCCGGGCAGGCAGAGGGTGAGGGAGAGTCATGGGGTAGAGGCTGCAAGGCAGGGCGAGCGCTAGGCCCCAGGCTGGGGGCTTTGGTGGGATGGGAGGTCTAGGCAGTAGAAAGAGTAGTTTGCAGCTTTGTGCCTCTGTTTCCCCATAAACAACAGGGATCTGGAGCAGTTAAACCTGAAGTAGCCTTCCAGCTCAAATATCTACGGTTTTGTGATTCTTTTGGGGCAGGAAATGGGTCTGTGCTGAGGGAGAGGTGGGTCCTGATGAGGCCCCAGGGAGCAGCTGCCCATTTCTTACCATCTCATCAAGTGTGGGGTCAGTCAAAGCTTCAGAGAATGGAGGGTCTTTGGGGATGAAGGTCTTCAGTCACTTTGGCCCCTACCCTGTCAGCCCCACTGCCGCAGAGATTGCCCCCCAAACTGCACCGGGCTCAGTGCAGGAAAAGAAGAGGGGCCCCCATCCTAAAGCACTTGGAAAGAAACTCTGAGAGTCAGTCCATCCACTGGGCTCAGAGATGGACTCCATGCACGCCACCCTTGCTGACCCACAGGCCAAGGCCGCCCAGGCTCTGGAAGGCGGAGAGGCACATGGGGACCCAGCCCATGGTAAAGACTGCAATGGCAGCCTAGACACATCACCGGTGGAGAAGGGGCCTCCAAGGCAGAGCTGCAGCGCAGACAGCGGTATCTCTGATGCTATGGAAGGTGAGTGCTCAACACCCCTGTAGACATCCTGTTCTGCCTGTCCTGCCCATCAGGCCACTCGGGCTCCTGGTAGGGGGGTGCACTTGGGGACCTGGCTGGGCCCAGCATTGGGAGGACAGTACTTTATACAGGTGTGGAAGAAATGGCTGTGATAAATATAGTGCTGGCTTAGCTTGGCCCAGTCCTGACTGCAATGCCAGGCTGCTGTGGGAACTGGGGCTTTCCAGGAGAGCCTGGGGGGCTGCCAAGGCAATGGGGAAGGACAGGATAATAATACTAACCAGCAAGGCCCAGTGTTCTGCTAATCGGAAACCCTGCTCCTCGGTGTCTTCTGGGTGAAAGTTAAAGGTCAAAGATCAAACTCTGCCTGGGTAGAGTCACAGATTCTCCATACTAAATCCCTGTACTGCCCTTATAAGTCTCAGGGAAAGAACAGGATACGGTAACAAGGGCAGGGTGGATAGACACAACATGGATAGATGGATGGATGGATGATGGATGGAAAGTTGGATGGATGGGTGGATGGGTGTTTGGATAGGTGGGTGGGCAGATGGATGGATGGATGGATGAATAGATATATGGATGGGCTGAAAGGTTAATGAATGGGAAGAGACATAAGTGTATGGATAGATGAAAGGAAAGGGGGGAGGGAGGGAAAAGGGGAGGGAGTGAAGGGAAGGGAAGGAGGAAGCAAGAGAAGGAAGAATAAAGGAAATCTGACAAAGAAGAGATCTGGTCCCCTTCCCATGTCCCCCTCCCCTTCCTTGTGCCAGGAAGGACTTGGAGGGCCGAGAACTTTGCAGACCTCTGGAGGGCACCATCTCACCTGATTTTGTGTGACAGGCATCCAGGAATCTGTGCTCTGTCAGAGAATGCCCCAGGAGATGCTCAGCATCACTAGCTGAGGAGATCACTCAACACTGCCCTTGCTGGGACCCTTGCGAGAAGTTTTGGGTGTCAGACATTGTTTGAGGCACCTGCCCTAAGCACCCAGCTTGGGGGTAGGGATGTTACCATCAGACTAGAATCTGCAGCCTTTGAGAGGTCCAATTCCCTGCTAATTCCCTGGGGTGTCCCAGTCATACTGTCAAACCCAGGTCCCCATGGGACTGCCCCCCCTCCAGTCCCCTTTCCTCATCTACAAGTTTATTGGCTCATAAACTTCTGGTGGTAACGAAGTGACAGCATGCCTAGGCTGAGGACACCCACAGGCAACAGAGGCCTTGAAGGCCAGGAGGAAGGGCAGCTTTATCCATGGGCCTAACAGCGTTCTAGTGCTAAGGTGGCAAGAATAGACAGTGATTCCAGAAAGCCACTGTGGTGGGAAAGGACAGACTGGCTGGAGACACTCTGGTGGTGTCAGCTTTACTGGGAATGGGAGGGAGAGCCCTCAGGGGGAACCTCGGTCTGCTCCTGAGTGGCCCTGGCCAGCAGCAGGTGGAATGGGACCCAGCCCTCTACAGTGGCCTCCCACCTCTCCCTAGGGACCCTCGCGCCCAGCCAGAGATCACAGCTCCAGACCTCCGTCAGGGAGTGAGAGTCATTGAGGGGCAGGCTTTGTGCGGTGGGTGCCCTGAGAAGGAGCAGCTGCAGGTGGAGCCTTAAGAGAAGGGGCTTCAGACAAGCCTGGCTAAAGGGGTGGAGTTTTCAGGGCCAGAGCAAATGGGCTGGGCTTTGGGGGTTGGACCCCGTGGGCGGGGCCTGCAGGGGCAGGTCTTGAGGGTGACTGGCTGAGAGAGGGGCTTGGTGTAGGCCTGGCTGAAGGGTATGGGTTGGAGAGGTGGAGTTCAAGGGGCAGGCCTAGAAGGTGGGACCTAAGATACAGGCCCGGGAAGGAGGACATGGGTGGGATCCTCATCAGGTGTGTTTCTACCCTGTTCCCAGAGCTGGAAGAGGCCCACCAGAAGTGCCCACCGTGGTGGTACAAGTGTGCCCACAAAGTGCTCATATGGAACTGCTGCACCCCATGGGTGAAGTTCAAGAACATCATCCACCTGATTGTCATGGACCCCTTTGTGGACCTGGGCATCACCATCTGCATCGTGCTCAACACCCTCTTCATGGCCATGGAGCATTACCCCATGACAGAGGAGTTTGACAACGTGCTCACCGTGGGCAACCTGGTAGGGAGGAGAGAGGGAGAGGTATCTCTCCCACGCAGGACAGGAGAGGGGCCACAGGGCCCTATGGGGCCAGCTGGGCTGTTTGGAAATATGTGGCACTATTGGGGGGCATACAAGGGTCATTTTCCCAGCATAGGGGGGGCATGAGCTGATGTACAGGGAGATATATGGGGTGATCCATGGGACGTGGAGTTTGGGTTTTAGGGTATTTGCAGGCAGAGAGAGTGGGGATGAAGTGCTGGACATTTTAAGACCCAGAGTCAGGGGATCTGGGGTCTAGGTCATGCCCTGGAGGCAGAGGTGGGGGGATGGTTGACAGGTCTCCACTTTCAGAGGTTGTTGTGGGCCTAAGAGGGACCAAGAGACCTGAAAGTGGGGGCGTATAGCCATGGGCACCCAGGCCCATGAGGCCCCGGGGCATAGTAGCCCAACCCTAACCCCCTGCCCACTACCATTTCTCCAGCATGGTCAGGCCAGCTCCCCTCCGGCCTTTCCTGCCCTGCTATTGTTGACACACACTGATCCGCCCGCTTATCCCTGCCCATTAGGAGCATTATCACCTCGTTTCCAGCCTCTGTGGAGCCTGACAAAGGGAAAAAGCCGCCTCATCCTCCAGCCCTGCCCCGCCCTTCCCAATTCCCTTAGACATTTTTCCAGATGGCAGATGGGCAAGATGTTCTCCCCACCCTGAGGGTGCGGGGAGCCCAGGGAGAATAAAATTTGGGGGCCAGCAGCAGTAGGAGGACTGTGTGGGTGGCATGGGCATCAGACCCTAGACTTCCCAGCCTGTGCGAGGCGGGCACTTCTATCCCATGGAGATGCCTGTGGCAGCCATGCCAGGCTGGGCTGGAGGGGCAAGGGCGTGCTCTGGGCGTGCAGCTGCTGGGGTGTGCGTGATGGGCCTCGCCCGCTGCCTGCTCACCCCCTGCCCACACTCTGCTGCCGTCTGGGCACCTGCCACGGCCAGGGACAGCTACTGGGAGGGGCTCAGCATGTGCACAGGCAGGCTGTGGACCAGGGCAGCTGGTGCCCGGCAGGAGGGGGCCATGCCCAGGGAGCTTTCAGAGGCTAGGCAGCCCGTGCACCCCTGTGCCAGGTTTGTGGGGAGCAGCTCTGGTCTTCCCATGGATCCCTGACCTCGCCCCCTTTTGGCCCCTACCGTAGACTTCTGAGTCCACTGAGATTTGCTGAGTTCTGGGACCCCTGCCAGTCAGGGTAGAGAGGGTAGGGTGTAGAGACAGGAAGACTGAACTAAGCACCCCAACACCTGACTTTGAGATCTGACTCGTTCCCGGATGGGTGGCAGGAGCGAGCACTTGCTGTTTCTCTCTCTGAGCCCTCAACGTTCTCATCTCTGGGACAAGTGACAGTCACTCCCAGCTGCGTAGGGAGCGGCACACCAGTGAGGTCATGATGTGAACCACAGAGTGCTCTATGAGTTCTAAGTACTGTGGTGGAGGTCGGCCCCGAGAAGTTAAGTGACTGGCCCATGGTCACAAGGCCAGAAGTGCATGGGTTCGGGTCTGTCTCTGCTCTGTGGCCCAGCCATTGCACTCTTCACTCACATCCACACACACACGTGGGCGGTGGGTTCCGCTGCCTGCCCCCCCCCCCCCACTCAGGGCTCTGGACCGCCCCCCTCAGGCCCCGTGGGCTCTGCCAGGAGGTGGAAGTCACGGGGAGACTCCAAAGGCCCCGGGCTCCCTGAGGCTCTGTGACCCGGATGGCACCCCACCCCACAGGTTTTCACAGGCATCTTCACAGCAGAGATGGTACTGAAGCTCATCGCCCTGGACCCCTACGAGTACTTCCAGCAGGGCTGGAACATCTTCGACAGTATCATCGTCACCCTCAGCCTGGTGGAGCTGGGCCTGGCCAACGTGCAGGGACTGTCCGTGCTCCGCTCCTTTCGGCTGGTGCGTGAGGCCCCGGGGCCAGGCTGAGGAGGGGTGGGGTGGCGGTGCCAGGAGGGTCAGAGGAGAGATCCCCAAGAAGCCACTTGTGCTTCTCAGAACACTGGGAACCTCTCTTCCTAGAAATGGGGAGAAAGAGAGCACCCCCCTTATCACAGATGGCTGCCGGGGGCCGAAATGACAGCCCCAGGAGCTGACCCCTAGTGACCTTGGGTGACAGTGGAGCAGGGACCATATTGCAGACCTGAAGCCTGGGACTCAGGAAGCATCAGTAGTAGAATTGGGAGTCCAATTTAGTATCCTGTCTACCACCCTATAGGAGTGCTTCTGTATTTTTTTAACTTCATTATGGGGCCTTTCGTTCATGCACAAACGTATAGAGTATAATGAACCTCTGTGTACCTGTCACCTACTCCAATGGCCATTAACCTTCTGTCATTCATGTTCCATCCATCCCCCACTTCTGGGGGGGGGGGAGGGGAAGTAGGTGAAAGCAACTCCTGACACAATGTCACTTGTAAATACTTCAGTCTGTATCTTTAAGAGATGAGGGACTCTTTCTTTTGAACACATAAAGAGGATGAGGTGATCGGATAGGAGTATTCCCATTTAATAGAGAGGCAGACTGAGGCCTCAGATCACTCATGGGAGAGTTCTTTCTCCTAAAGATGCAGCTCCCTCCGGTTGGGCCGGGGGTCCCTGGGCCTCATTGTCCCCTGCCCTCCCCCTGCCCGGCAGCTGCGTGTCTTTAAGCTGGCCAAGTCGTGGCCAACGCTGAACATGCTCATCAAGATCATCGGCAACTCAGTGGGCGCGCTGGGCAACCTGACGCTGGTGCTGGCCATCATCGTGTTCATCTTTGCCGTCGTGGGCATGCAGCTGTTCGGCAAGAGCTACAAGGAGTGTGTGTGCAAGATCGCCGCGGACTGTAGCCTGCCCCGCTGGCACATGCATGACTTCTTCCACTCCTTCCTCATCGTCTTCCGCATCCTGTGCGGGGAGTGGATCGAGACCATGTGGGACTGCATGGAGGTGGCCGGCCAGGCCATGTGCCTCACCGTCTTCCTCATGGTCATGGTCATCGGCAACCTAGTGGTGAGTTACACCCACTGGGTGGCTCCCCCACCCCCACCCGGGAAACCCACACATATCCTTTTCCTTTATTTTTTTTAAATTTATTTTTGAGAGAGCAAGCAGGGGAAAGGCAGAGAAAGTGGGAAAGAGAATCCCAAGCAGGCTCTGCGCTGGCAGCACAGAGCCCGACATGGAGCTCGAACTCATGAACTGTGAGGTCATGACCTGAGCCAAAATCAAGAGTCAGACTCTTAACAGCCCCCACGCTTTATTTCCTTTAATCGGGCTGTCCTTCAAGGACTTTTTTTCCCCATGTGGTCACACTGTATGAAATCCCTAATACTTGCCTGTGTCCTACCTCTCCCACCCAAGAAGGCAATTTTATATGGTTTAACCCAGTGGCTCTCTAAATATCTTTTATTTATTTATTTATTTATTTATTTATTTATTTTTTAACGTTTTTATTTATTTTTGAGACAGAGAGAGACAGAGCATGAACAGGGGAGGGTCAGAGAGAGAGGGAGACACAGAATCTGAAACAGGCTCCAGGCTCTGAGCCGTCAGCACAGAGCCCGACGCGGGGCTCGAACTCACGGACCGTGAGATCATGACCTGAGCTGAAGTCGGACGCTTAACCGACTGAGCCACCCAGGCGCCCCAACCCAGTGGCTCTCTAATTTTGACCTGCTTGAGGATCACCTGGGAGTTTCTTAAAACCCAGATGCCTGGCCCCACTCCTGCAGAGTGATTCAGCAGCTCTGAGCCAGGGCCTGGGAATCTGCATTTCTAACGAATGCGGCTGCTGCCGGTGCAGAGACCACACTGTGAATAGTACTGTTGAAACTTAGTGTTTGGGACAAAGTAACATGATAACTGGAGTCAGACCCACGCTCCAGTCCCAGCTCCGTTGTCATCTGTGTGACCTTGAATAAGTTACTGCTCTCTGGTCAGCTGGTTTCTCTGACTTCACATGGAAGAAAAATGGCGGGCACCTCATGGGGAGGCTGAGAGGCTTGACTGTGACAATGTGCAGGAAGGTGCCACATAGTGTTGGCACCAGAACTTCTGGGCCTCCTGTCCTTCTCCCACCGGCTCACCCCTCTCCGTTCCTGGAATCACCCGGGAGCAGGGAGAATCCAGAGATGGCATAAACTGCCTCCATCCTGCCACTTTCTGTGGCTCAGGGCTTGGCCTGTGGGGCTGGCGCAGAGGAGGAGCTGCAGGAGGCCACGAGGCACAAGGGTGGGGGCTGTGACCAACATTTCTGTGGTAGGGCCCGGGAAGGCGTGTCTCCTCGTCCTGACACCCACGACTCCTCCCCTGGTCGGGGTGGGTGGTGTTCCTGCCAGGACTGCTGTGCCTGGCTGCCCCCTGCAGTGCCTGGCTGCCCCCTGCAGCAGCCGACACTGCCCTGGGCAACCGGGGTAGGAAGCCACACGTCCAGTCCCCACGTTCCGCAAAGTCTTGAGGAATCCTTGGGCTGCTGGGTCAGCGCTTCTCAGATATCGCTGAGCTCTGTCTGGGGGCAGGGGTAGACCGATGGGGAGGGGTGTCACCTCCACTGGGGAAGAGACCATGGGACGAGGTCCTGAGCCCCCAGGGAGAGCTAGGCAGGAGAACCCAGGCTGGCTGTCGAGGGCTTGCAGAGAGACAGAAGATGCCCCATCAGAACTTCGAGGCAGGATTGGGGAGGGGGTAGCTGGGTCTGAGAAGTTTGTGAAGGTAAGTTTAAGAGGCGAGGGTGACCAAAAGGGTCTGCTGTGGGTTTCTGTCTGAAAGTGTGTAAACTCAAAAACATTCCAAGCCCCTGCTTTGCCACTTACTGACTAGGAGACCTTGAGCAAATTATTTAACCTCTCTCTGGCCTCAGATTTTCTCATCTGGAAAATGGGGACGATGATGGTGATGACCTATTTCACAGGATGGTATGAGTGCTCACCAAAGCGCATGGTCTACAAGGCCAGGGAAGTCCAAATGTTACAGGCCTGTGGGGGAAGAGGGAGTGGTGTTTTAGGTACCCGCCGTTGGCATCACACCCCCAAGTATTAGGCTCCTACCATGTGCCGGTCCCTGCACAAAGGGCTTTACATGCGTTATCCCTAATGCTCTCCACAACCCTGGGAGGCAGGTAACGTTGGTGCTGTGCTCCGAGGAGGCAAGCCTGGAACCACACAGCTAGTGTGAAACTGAGCCCAGACTGGAACCTGGGCCTACGTCACGCCAACAACATCAGTAATAGCAGCAGTGGTAAGAATGACGGTGTCAATACCAGCAATAACAACGGTGACGACTGACCTCTATTTACATTTGTCTAGCATTCTGAGCACTTTCTGAGTATTTCTCTCTAAATCCTCGCCACCGCCCGATGGAGACATGCTGTTTTATCTCTGTCTTGTAGATGGGGAAGCAAAGGCTCAGGGAGGTAAGCTAGGAACCTGCACAGGATTTGAACCCAAGCAGTGTGGCTCCAGAGTCTGGAACCACTGCACTGCCTTTGTGTGCATGTCACTCTCACCCCCACCACACACACACGCACACACGTGCACACACACACATGCACACACGCCACTGATACCCTTTTCCAGCCCAGCTCTGTGGCTCTCTCACTCTGCTCAGAGGGAGTGGAGCGGCCCAGGGAGGCGGCACTGTCCCCGCCCACTGCCCCCCCCCCCAGTCTCATGGGAGGTGATGTCTGCCAGAGGACACTGCGGCATCCTGCCAGAGAGTGTGGGGACCCATGTCCCCTGCATCATGGCACTTGAGCACTTCCTCTGGGTTACTGTGAAGAAGAGGAAATGACCGAGGTCATAGGTAACCCGCCCCTCAGAGCCCCTGGGGGGAACATGGTGTCCATCCCCCTTCCCTCCAGCCCTCCTCCCCACGCCTTGCCCGAGGCAGCTATTTCTGTCCCAGGAAGGAGCCGTGTGCAAACCCTGCTGACCCAGAGAGCAGCTAATTCCCATCTCAGATGTGTTTCTGGCAACTGGATGCTTCCCCCCGACAAAGGGAAAGAAAGACCAATAAATTTTGGTTGGGGGCAAAAGCAGAAAAGTCTCTAGGGAGTATAGAGATGGGGAGGAATCCCCCTCGCATGTTCTCCCCAAGAGAGTTATATATGTATACACACACACACACACGCACACACGCACGCACTTTAAAGATCTTATCCTAACATGATTTTTAAGGCAATGATAAAAAGACCTTGGAGGAGGGGCGCCTGGGTGGCTCAGTCGGTTAAGCGTCCGACTTCAGCTCAGGTCACGATCTCACGGTCCGTGAGTTCGAGCCCCGCGTCGGGCTCTGGGCTGATGGCTCAGAGCCTGGAGCCTGCTTCCGATTCTGTGTCTCCCTCTCTCTCTGCCCCTCCCCCATTCATGCTCTGTCTCTCTCTGTCTCAAAAATAAAAAAAAATAAAAAAAAAATAAAAAAAAAAGACCTTGGAGGACCCGGTGAAAGCCAGGCAGTGAGAGACGCATGGCGAAGTTGGTCAAGGGTGGCATGTGGACATGTACAGGCTCCCCTACTCTTTCGTGTCCACTCACACACCAAGCCCTGACCCAAGGCCCCCGGTACGACCCAGCCCTGCCACCCCAGCTGAACTTCACCTTCCTCCTCATTCCCTGGGGGCGGGGGGATAGAGTGGTGGATGGTAGGGCCACCATACTGTGCAACTTCTGAGGTTACCATTCACACTGTAGCCTAAACGAATGATGTCCTCTAAAGATGTGCAATGACTGGAAGCCTGGGTCTAGTCCTGGTTGTGTTGTGTGTCGTAGGGCAAGTCACTCCACCACTCTGGGCTCAGTCTCCTTATTAATAATATGCTGAGCTGGCCTCAGAGTTAACCATAGTCTTCTGTGTACCTTGTACCTTCTGTCATTGCACGCATAACAGCCAACAAGTTTTGAGTGCCTACTGTGTGCTCTATTGATCTTTTAATCCTGACAACAATGCCGGGAAGTGGGCACTGGAATCATCCCCATCATACAGATGAGGAAACCGAGGTACAGAGCAGTGATATGATTTGCTTCAGGACACATAGCTAGTAAACTGGGGTTTTACCCCAAGCAGAATGGTTTCAAAGCCTGTGCAGCCCCATCTCTACTGCCATGAAAACCCACTGCATTGTATTCATGGCACTGATCGAATGTCTGTCTCTACTAGGTTGGAGAGCCACGACACCGCAGTGGGAGAGACTCAGCACATGCCTGTCCCTGAAAAATAAAGCTAGAGACCAGAGGGGTAGACCAGTCACCTCTTAAGGCCTTCAATAGGAATATGGGAAGGAAATTAGATGGAGCAGGGAATCCCAAAGAAAGAGAAGGGGGTGAATAACAGTAGGTCAAATGCCCTTCCCAGAGCAATAGCGTACAGGGATATGAACACCAGGGAGCACAGCCTCTATTAACAGACAGGAAAAAGGAGCGCCTGGGTGGCTCAGGCAGTTAAGCGTCTGACTTCGGCTCAGGTCATGATCTCGCGGTTCACAGGTTCAAGCCCTGTGCTGGGCTCTGTGCTGACAGCTGGGAGCCTGGAACCCGCTTCGGATTCTCTGCCCCTCCCCCACCCCCACTCTGTCTCTCTGACTCTCTGTCTCTCAAAAGTAAATAAACATTAAAAATAAATAAATAAATAAACCAGACAGAAAAAAGAAGGCTCAACAGATTCAGGGTCTCAATAAGTCCTGGAAACTCAGAGACATGAGCTCTGTTCTTTGTTCTGCATTCCCCAGCAGTGGAGTTAGAAGACAGGATCATGGAAAGAGTCCCTGTCACCCAGTGGGCCTCCCCAAATCCTGCCTCTGCCATGGTCTTACGGAATCCTTTCGTGCGCCTAGGCCTCAGTTCCCTTATCTACAAAGCGGGGAGATAGTAACACTCCTCACTTCCCCAAGCAGCTGTGAGAATCCCATTAGGTAATATTCTTTCAAACGCCCAGCATGTGGCCGTTCTGATCTGGAGGCCTGAGGCCCCTCAGGCTGGCCGAAGGCGGCACCCTCACGGGCCCAGGGGTTGAGCTGAGCTTCCTCCAACCTCTGCCCCCCAGGTCCTGAACCTCTTCTTGGCGCTGCTGCTGAGCTCCTTCAGCGCCGACAGCCTGGCAGCCTCAGATGAGGACGGTGAGATGAACAACCTGCAGATCGCCATTGGGCGCATCAAGTGGGGCATCGGCTTTGCCAAAGCCTTTCTCCTGGGGCTGCTGCGCGGCAAGATCCTGAGCCCCAAGGAAATCATGCTCAGCCTCGGGGGGCCCGAGGAGGCCGGGGAGGCAGAGGAGGCTGGGGAGAGTGCCTCAGAGGATGAGAAGAAGGAGCCGCCGCCCGAGCAGGATGACAAGGACCTGAAGAAGGACAATCACATCCTGAGCCACGTGGGCCTGGTGGACGGCTCTCCCCCCAGCATTGAGCTGGATCACCTCAACTTCATCAACAACCCCTACCTGACCATTCACGTGCCCATTGCCTCCGAGGAGTCCGACCTGGAGATGCCCACGGAGGAGGACACTGACACTTTCTCAGAGCCTGAGGATGGCAAGGTAAGCCCATCACGGGGCCTGGCTTGACGGGGTCAGGGGTGAGATAGATATGGCTTCAAACTTTGTGTGACCTTGGACAAGTCCCAACTCTTCTCTGAGCCTCACTTTCTCCATCTGTAAAATGAGGGTAATGGCACCTACCTCGGTGAGCATTTGGTGAGATGCTGTGTATAAAGCACATGGTACGCTCTCTGTGCCTGGTGACTGCTGTTACTGCTGTCAATACAGTGATTCTGATGGGCCTTCCCTAGTGTCCCTTCGCTCTGCAATGCCACCTGGGCCCCATCTCACCAGCAGGTGGTGCTCTTGGACAGGATGTTCTTACCTGTGACACCTTAGCTCCAGGATTGGGACCCCAGAGGCCTCTCTCAATCCCCCTCTGGGCTTGAAGTCCTTGCCATTATCATGTGTTTCTGTTTAGTCCCCACTGGGGCTAGTCCCAATCTCCCAGTGTGGGCCAAAGTGCTGGGTCTGCGGTCTGAGGGGTGGAGGGGGTTGGGGGCCAATCAGGTTGGGTATAAGGAGAGCAGAGGGCTGGGCACAGCCTCAGCAGGAGCCTTGACCCACCCACCCAGGAGATGCCCCTTCCTCCTGCCCCTCCCCTGCAGGGGTGACAGAGGGACTGGTAGTCATGCCCCAGCAGCTCAGGCTGAGGCTAGGGCCTTGCCTGGACCTCCCCGGGGAGCTGGTTCTGAGCCCCCAGGCTTCCCCTCGCCTGGCAGGGGAAGGGCTAGCAGATCAGCTAGGGCAGAGCCCCCTGCCCACCCCCACCCTATCGGCCTTGGGCCTGGCTGGGTACTGGAGCCTGAAAGAACTTTGCCCTAAAAGCTCTTGACTCCTTATTCCCCCTAAATATGTGGCATGCTGTCTTACCAGGGGGCCGTATGCCTGCCAAGCTATAAATACCCAGGGAAATGTGGCACCAACCTCGGTCTGAGGAGCGGGGGTGGGGGAGTGCTGGAGAGCTTGGAGGGCCAAGGCTCTGGGGACTCTGAGAGGGGCAAGCATGGCTCCAAGGGGGATTGTGGCAGCTGGGACACACAGGCAGGACAAATGACTCAGTGCGTGAACTAATGTCTGCCTCAGTTTCTCTTTCTGTCAACTGGGCACAAGGACCTCTGTAATTTTCTGGTCACCATTCTGGATCCAGAACTGCCCCCCAAACTGCCTGCAGGGGCCTTCAGAGGCCTCACCTCCAGCCATGAAGGGGTCCCCTTGATGAGGGAGCCTAGGGCTAGGAGCCTGGCCTGGGACAGTGCCAGCAGGATGTGGCAGAGCCCCGGCCAGGCCAGAGCACCAGCCTCCCCACCCCCCACTCCCACCCCCAGGTTCCTTTGGCCCCAGGCTGGAGCTTCAGCTGAGGAGAGTTTTCCTTTCTTTCTGGATTCCTCAGCCCAACAGACCCTGGGAATGGGAAGGCTTAGACCTTCATACCTGCAGGCTGTGGCAGCCCCAGTGCCATCCTGGCCCCTTTCTTGCTCCCTCAAAAGTCCCTTCAGGCCTCTCATTCCTCTACTATCCCACCCTGTGCCTCCTAGGACCCCCAGCCTGGCTCAGCCACCCCCCAGCCTGCTTGTCTCCAGCCTCCTCCCTTACCTGAGGCCCTCCCCTGCCTCCTTGTGCCCTCACCATCCCTTCCCAGGCCTCAGCCCTGCCCTGATCCACATCTAAGTGCCATGGTCACTGTGGTTCTTCTGCAAGGGCCGCAGTGCTGGCTCTATAATCCAGGGTTGAGTGGATGAATGAATGAAAGAATGATGAATGAATGAGTAGGTCTGCTCCACCCCCTCTTTCTCCTCTGCCTCCTGGTCTCCCATCCTGACCTCCTCCGCGCACCTGGTGGGAGGACCCAGGGGTCATGTGACCCTGTGGCCCCTGCAGCAGCCACCGCAGCCCCTCGATGGGAACTCCTCCGTCTGCAGCACCGCCGACTATAAGCCCCCCGAGGAAGACCCCGAGGAGCAGGCTGAAGAGAACCCCGAAGGGGAGCAGCCTGAGGAGTGCTTCACAGAGGGTGAGGACAAGCCTGTGTGCATGCACCCCCACCTCACCTGGTGCCTCCCCCAGCCCGGCAGCCCCTGGAAGGGACAGGCCATGCCAGGGGCCTGGGGCGGGGGGGTGGTGGTGGACAACAGCCCTGGCCTGGCCACAGCCAATTGTGCCCTTGAGGACATCTCAGGAGGACATCTTCTGTGCATCACAGAAACCATGCAGAGCCTTCCCCACCCCCCCACCTGATGCCGCCTGTTCTGACACACCCCAGAGGGAATACAACCCCAGGGAGGGGTGTCAGAGCCTGGGATGCCTCCCAGCCCCTGATCCCCTGAACCTCAAGTACACGCAGCCCCTGAGGGCTGCCTTGCAGAATCCCCGCAGGGCTCTGAGTGTGACCCGGCCCAAAGCAAGTGCCTGGGAATGGCTGCTTTAAGACCAGTCTCCTCCTTGGCCTTATCCGGGGAGAGGCCTGCCCAGCCCAGCCCTTCAGGAGATAGCCCTGCAGAAACACTGGGGCTGGGCTGGGCAGCCTGAAGGCTGCTTGGGAGAGGCGGAGAAGATGAGGACGGCTGCACCTGGGAAGGTGGTGGGAACACGCTGATTGTGCGTCCAGAGGCCGCCCCCAGTCCTGTGACATGGCGCCCTTGCCCCCTTCCCTCCTCCAGCCTGTGTGCAACGCTGCCCTTTCCTCTACGTGGACATCTCCCAGGGCCGCGGGAAGATGTGGTGGACCCTCCGCAGGGCCTGCTTCAAGATCGTCGAGCATAACTGGTTCGAGACCTTCATTGTCTTCATGATCCTGCTCAGCAGCGGGGCCTTGGTAGGCACGGCCCTGGGGACGGGCATGGGCAGAGGACCTCCCAGGGCTCCCTCCTTTCCACACCGTGGGAGGGACGAGACCTGGGCAGTCTGGGCCCCCAGAGAATCCTAAAATGACCTACCTGTGGTTGCAGGATATGAGGTAGAATGTGTGAATTTTCTTATAGCGACAGATGGGGTCCAGCTCCAGTGCACCCCCAGCAACAGGTGCCAACCAGCACAGAGGCGGGAAGGCCCTGGGAAGGTTGAGGTGGGGGGAGGGGGCCAGGGTTGAAGATGTGGCACTGTGAAGTCCCTCCGAGCAGATGACTGAGTGTTGCCCCTGGGGAAGGGGAGCTGAAGGGCTCCTCCCGTGGGAGAGCTCACTTGCCCCCACGGTGGGCCCGGGGAGTCTGCGAGAAGCCAGCAGCCTGCCCCTGGCCTGGCCCCCAGTGCTGCTGGGAGGCAGCAGCATAGGGCAGGTTTGGGGGGGGGCGCGTGGCTGTTGCCCCAGCCCCCCGCCCCGGCCACCCCTGGCTGTGCTGGCCCCCAGGCCTTCGAGGACATTTACATCGAGCAGCGGCGGACCATCCGCACCATCTTGGAGTATGCCGACAAGGTTTTCACCTACATCTTCATCCTGGAAATGCTGCTCAAGTGGGTGGCCTACGGCTTCAAGGTGTACTTCACCAATGCCTGGTGCTGGCTTGACTTCCTCATTGTGGATGTGAGTGTGCCCCCCACCCCCCAGCCCCGCGGCCAGATCCAGAAGCATTCCTGTGGCCAAGGACCTTAGGGAGCCCTGACTCGGAGGCTCTGCACCTCCTGATCACCCCACCCTTCCTTTGCAGGTCTCCATCATCAGCCTGGTGGCCAACTGGCTGGGCTACTCGGAGCTGGGACCCATCAAATCCCTGAGGACGCTGCGAGCCCTGCGTCCCCTGAGGGCGCTGTCCCGATTTGAGGGCATGAGGGTGGGTACTGAGGGGGACTCTGAGTAGGGCAAGGGATCGGGGGAGCAGCCAGTGCAGGGCAAGGTGAAGGGGGCGCAGGTCTATACTCCAGCCACCACTGGGGAAGGAGAGGCCTTGGGCTCTGGGCTCTGCTGAAGGCCAGACTTGAGGGCCCCCAGACATCCCACACCACCCAAGTGCCCCTCCGTAGCTTATCTCTGCCATCACTGGGAGGCAGCAGAGACTGCATCAGCTCCCAGGAGGGGCCATGAGGGCACCGAGGCCTGAGAGAAGAAGAAGGAAAGCAGGTCTGGGGTGTATAGGTGTCCCTCTGAGCCTCAGACTGGGGCCTGCCAGGGCTCTGAGACCTGGATGAGCCGGCAGGTGCTTGTGCCTGCCCGTCCTTCCCTCAGGCCCTTGAGAATAGAAGTGACAGTAAATACAGGGTTTGGCCAAGACAAATGGGATTTCCCCAGCCAAGAGAGGTCTGTTGGGAATAAAACCCACTCAGAGGGACAAACTTCTGTGAAGCAGCTGGTTGTAGGCCAGCAGTGCACTCAGCCCAGGTGACTCCCTCCTGTTCATGCTAGGGGCTGGCCAATGCTGGACACCTCCCCAACCCCCACCCCCACCCCACCAAAACCAGGGATCCTTTCCCACCAAGGGGAAATGGCCTCCCCATGGCCATGCAGCCAAGAATAGAGCTACCCCAGGCATCACCAGGTTTGTGCCACCTACTCTATCTGGAGGTCCTAAAGAGCCTCTCCTTGAAAAAGGACAGCTCTCAGATTTAGCCTGGCCTGACATAGTGAGGTTGGCCTGTGTGGCCAGCCCTGGCCACAGGGCTCCAGTCTCAGGTTCCTTCTGCTTTGAAGACCCCAGTGGCTTCTTTTCTGTGTCTGTGTCTCTGATGCTATGAGCAGATGAGCAGGGGGCCGGGTCACGGGGGCTGAGTTTCCTATGGGGGCTGAGGAAGGAGTGTTTGTCTCCTGCCTAGTGACCCGTGGCCAGGCTGCTTCCAGAGAAGCCTAGTGCCCTGACTCTGGGCTGATGGCTCCAGCCAAGCAGAGAGCCCTCTTCAACCACTAGGCCAGCAGCACCCCCAACCCTACTCTTCAGTTCCCCATCACCCACCCCCACCCCCAACATACAGCCCAGCAGACTTCTCCCCCTGGCCTGGCCCAGATCAACCCTCCTCCAGGAAGCTGTCCCTGAATAACAATGCCCAGCCCTGTCTGGTCCCCTTGTTAGTGTAGGTGGAGGGCCCTGTCCTAAAGGGGATTGGGTAAAGACCTGGCAATGACCCCTTCCCCCGGCCCCCCAGGTGGTGGTGAATGCCCTCTTGGGAGCCATCCCCTCCATCATGAACGTGCTGCTTGTCTGCCTCATCTTCTGGCTCATCTTCAGCATCATGGGCGTCAACCTGTTTGCCGGCAAGTTCTACTACTGCATCAATACCACCACCTCTGAGAGGTTTGACATCTCTGAGGTCAACAACAAGTCTGAGTGTGAAAGCCTGATGCACACGGGCCAGGTCCGCTGGCTCAACGTCAAGGTCAACTATGACAATGTGGGTCTAGGCTACCTCTCCCTCCTGCAGGTGGTGAGTGTAACCTGCTGCCCTTGCACAAAACTGGCATGGAGGTGCTCCTAGACTGTCATTGTCCCTAAGCCCACTGCTCCTTGTTAGGAGGCCGCCCACCCTGCTTCTGGTGCTGTGGGACCCTGACGTACTATCTAGACCACTCTGGTCTCTATTTGATGCCTGCCCCTTGGGGCTCTGGGGAGGACCAGGCAGGGGTGAGGAGGGAGACTTATGGATGGTGGAAACAGGAAGCAGCCCCTCCCCTCACGCCCAACCACACTCTCACAGGCCACCTTCAAGGGCTGGATGGACATCATGTATGCAGCTGTGGACTCCCGGGAGGTGAGTGGGGCTCCCTGAGATACGGCTGGTGAGCCAGCCAGGGAAGAGGACTCAGACCAGACACGCACAAAGGCACATTCTGCCCATCCCCACCCCCGTGCCGCCTCCTCAGGAGCCCCCAAACTCAGCAGCCTGGGGGGGTGGGTGGAAGGGTCCACCCCTGGGCCCCAGGCCCTTTCTGCCCACAGTGAGATGGGAAGCAAGGGGCAGCCAGCATGTCCCCCCAGACCTCCCCATTCCATCCCGTCCTGTCCTGTGGACTCTGCAGAAGGAGGAACAGCCACAGTATGAGGTGAACATCTACATGTACCTCTATTTTGTCATCTTCATCATCTTCGGGTCCTTCTTCACCCTCAACCTCTTTATTGGCGTCATCATCGACAACTTCAACCAGCAGAAGAAGAAGATGAGTATCCAGCCCGGCCATCCCGGGGCTCTGTCCTCCCTCCCTCTGCTCACCCGTCCCTTCATATACTCACTCATGCCACCTCAGCACCTGCTGTGCTGTGGCTGGCTGCGTGATTGGGGCAGCAAGCCTGGGTTCACATCCTACCCAGCGACTTTGAAGGTAGTGATTTGACCTCTAAGAACCTTATTTAAAAATGTGGTTGATGCTACCTGCCTGACTAGGCCATTCAGAGGACCCAACACGATACTGATGGAGAGCATCTGGCCCCAAACAAGCTATGGGGCAGTGCTGATCCTCTCCCCTCTGTCTGTCACCTCCCTCCCCTCCCTCCCTCCCTTCTCCAGACCCCTCAGTCCCCCTTCACTTCTTCCCTCAGCCCCCATCTCTGGCCCCTCCAGGTCCCCCCTCCTGGCATGGGGGTTGCTTTAAGGGTGGTGCCGGAGGTAGGGAGGTCCTGGAGGCAGAGAAGAGGGACCTCCAACCTTACAGGCCCCATCTCATTATACTTTGGAGGGAAAGACATCTTCATGACGGAGGAACAGAAGAAATACTATAATGCCATGAAGAAGCTTGGCTCCAAGAAGCCTCAGAAGCCAATTCCTCGGCCCCAGGTACCAGCCCTCTGAGCCCCTCCTCTGGAAGCCTCTATGAACCAATGAGGGCAAAATGCAGGCTGCACTCTGCCCACCAGGCTGTGTCGCTGGTGTGAGGCCAGGTCCACCTGCAGGGAAGCTGGGGTCACCAGCCAGGAGGAATGGGGCCTCTTTATAACTGCACAGAGGCACCGCGTGCAGGAGCGGCAGCTGCCTGATAAACCCCAGTCACTGCTTTACCCCTCACTTGGCCCTCCACAGCCCCCCAGTGTCCGCCCACCCCTCCAGCTGGTGGCCTCAGGGGCAAGGGCCCCTAGAAGTGGAAGGAAGAGGACCCTCCTGAGTGAGCAGTGACTTTGGGAGAAGGATGAGAGGTTGCTGGGGGACCTTTATGGGAGGAACGGTCCTAGAGTGAGGAAGATACCCACAGACCCCACAGGATGATCTGCTCTGAGGGATCCCGCCCCCTCTCCCCCACTGCCCTGGCCAACTCTGCCACAAGCTCTGACACACCTCTTCTCTCTCTCTCTCTGTCTGTCTCTCTGTCATGCTGTTGTGTCATCTTGTGTCTCCCTCCTGTCCACATCCTGTGTGGGTCCTTACCACTGCCCCCCCACATCCACCCACGTGCACCCCTGCACTCCTACCCATGCTGCAGAACAAGATCCAGGGCATGGTGTACGACTGCGTGACTAAGCAGGTGTTCGACATCACGATCATGATCCTCATCTGCCTCAACATGGTCACCATGATGGTGGAGACAGACGACCAGAGCCAGCTCAAAGTGGACATCCTGTACAACATCAACATGGTCTTCATCATCATCTTCACCGGGGAGTGTGTGCTCAAGATGCTCGCCCTGCGCCAGTACTATTTCACCGTCGGCTGGAACATCTTCGACTTTGTGGTTGTCATCCTGTCCATTGTGGGTGAGCGGGGCCAGGCCGGGCTGAGTCATCCAGGAGGACCGGGTGCTCCCGTTCTCGTGCACCTGCTCGTGCACCTGGAAAGCTCACACGCACACTTACACCCACACGTGTGCCCATGCACCTGGCATTCACAAAGTCACCCAGGGTGGGCTCACGGGCAGTCCGTCACCTGCGCACACGTGAATGCACAGCTAGAAACATTTACCTGACCGGTAGATGCACACTCAGGTGCCCATGTGCTAAGCGGAAGACATAAGATGGTGCCACTATCCATACACACAGGGGAAGTGCGGAGACGTGTGTGTAATTATGATAGCAACTAGCTAATATTTATTGATCAGTTATTACACACCTGACACTGTGCTATCCTGGGAGGCAGGTACTGTTGCCGCGTCTGCTTTACAGATGAGGAAACTGAGTCACAAACAAGTTAAATGTCATGCCCAGAGTCACACACAGAGCTGTCCTCCCTCTGTCTCATCTGTGGCATCTGCAAATAGCCTTGGGAGTCAGCCATACCCTCACCCCATCACCTTGGGCATATCCCACCCCCATCTAGCTGTGTCAGGGCAGAGATGTGGCCCCTGGCCCCAGGGCCCTGGAAGAGCCCGGCCTAATGGGTCATGCCATTCGGACCATGCTTCTACCTCTCCCTTATGGGGAAGAGCACACCAGGCTAGGCCCCCTTGAGCCCTGCATGCCCCCTACTCCCTGACCCAGCCTCCTACCCAAGGGCAGTGGTCCTCACCACTTCCTCCCTGCAGGACTCGCGCTCTCCGATCTGATCCAGAAATACTTCGTGTCACCCACACTGTTCCGAGTGATCCGCCTGGCGCGGATCGGGCGTGTCCTGCGGCTGATCCGCGGGGCCAAGGGCATCCGGACTCTGCTCTTTGCCCTCATGATGTCCCTGCCTGCCCTCTTCAACATCGGCCTCCTCCTCTTCCTGGTCATGTTTATCTACTCCATCTTCGGCATGTCCAACTTTGCCTATGTCAAGAAGGAGTCGGGCATCGACGACATGTTCAACTTTGAGACCTTTGGCAACAGCATCATCTGCCTCTTCGAGATCACCACGTCGGCTGGCTGGGATGGGCTCCTCAACCCCATCCTCAACAGCGGGCCCCCTGACTGTGACCCTACACTCGAAAACCCAGGCACCAGTGTCAGGGGCGACTGTGGCAACCCCTCCATCGGCATCTGCTTCTTCTGCAGCTACATCATCATCTCCTTCCTCATCGTGGTCAACATGTACATTGCCATCATCCTGGAGAACTTCAACGTGGCCACTGAGGAGAGCAGCGAGCCCCTTGGCGAGGACGACTTTGAGATGTTCTACGAAACGTGGGAGAAGTTTGACCCTGACGCCACGCAGTTCATTGCCTACAGCCGCCTCTCTGACTTTGTGGACACCCTGCAGGAGCCACTGAGAATCGCCAAGCCCAACAAGATCAAGCTCATCACGCTGGACCTGCCCATGGTGCCAGGGGACAAGATCCACTGCCTGGACATCCTCTTTGCCCTCACCAAGGAAGTCCTAGGTGACTCTGGGGAAATGGACGCCCTCAAGGAGACCATGGAGGAGAAGTTCATGGCAGCCAACCCCTCCAAAGTCTCCTATGAGCCCATCACCACCACCCTCAAGAGGAAGCATGAGGAGGTGTGTGCCATCAAGATCCAGAGGGCCTACCGCCGGCACCTGCTCCAGCGCACTGTGAAGCAGGCATCCTACATGTACCGCCACAGCCAGGATGGCAGTGGGGATGGGGGTCCTGAGAAGGAGGGCCTGATCGCCAACACCATGAGCAAGATGTATGGCCACGAGAATGGGAACAGCAGTGTGCAGAGCACAGGTGAGGAAAAGGGCTCATCAGGGGACTCTGGACCTTCCATAGGACTCATACCCATCAGCCCCTCAGACGCTGCCCTCCCTCCTTCCCCATCCCCAGGGCAGACAGTGCGCCCGGGGGTCAAGGAATCTCTCGTCTAGGCAGTAACGAGGTGGCCAGCTGAGCCTGGCACAGCCCCAAAGCTCCCTCATGGTGCCTGCTCACTGAGGGAGCAGGGCTTTGAGTCTGCGACTGATCGGCTCTCTGTTGGGGACAGGATTTGGTCACGCTGGGGCTGACACCCAGGCCATGGAAAATGGGAATTGCGCTCAGAGGCTCCACACTGGGCCTGAGGCCCCAGCTTCCATGATTTCTCATTTCAAGTTGTCCTCACCTCCTCGTGGGCCCTGCTGCCTCTCCTCTTGGGGGGAGGTCAGAACACCAGAATCTCTGCCCCCCACGTTGGGGAGGAGCCAGCCTACGATGGATGGGTTAGCTGCTCTCCTGCCACCAGAGTCTTAAGGGCTATAGGCCTCTCCTCAGGAAGTGGCTCAGCCCCCCCCCCCTCCAGACCCCTCCTGGATAAAGATATATTTTAAAGATTTTATTTTTAAGTAATCTCCACACCTCATGTGGGGCTCGAACTCACAACTCCGAGATCAAGAGTCGCAGGCTCCACTGACTGAGCCAGCCAGGCACTCCCTGGATAAAGATGTCTTAACCTCAGTGAGAGTGGACACCTGACCCCAGGGGCCTACCAGTCCGCCCCCCAGCTGGGACATAGCTTCATCCTGCCAGCTCATGGATTCCCTGGAGAAGGGAAACGTCACTGGTCCAGAAATGTCTCCCCAAGTCTGATTGGCCCCTGGATCCTAATGCATCTGGCTGGGGTTGTGGCCCCCGAAACCATTTCCTGCTTTGTCCATTGTGCAGGCCCCTGGCTCCCCTGGCTGGCCCCTAGGGGAAGAGCGGACAGAGGGTTCCACTTGAGAATTGTCTTTTTCTAGGAAGCACGGATGGCTAGGATAGGTTGGGTGTTGTCAGCTGCATCACTGCACTGGAGGCTTTCTTGGCCTGAACACCCAGACCTGGGGCGGGGCAGGGACCCTGGAGCTCTGGAGGTAGATTTCTGTTTCCTCCCTCCCTTCTTCACTCCTCCATTAGTGCCACAGGGCTCTTTGTAGCCTCACCAAGCCCTGAGATGCCCTCATCCCCCACCACATCTCTCTTTTCCTTCCTCCTCATCCTCTTCTTCCCCATCCTCAAAGTGATCCTAAGAGTGTTGTTGTTGCTCCCGTGTTAGAGATTTCAACACTGGGACATGCACAGCTCTCCTGACTCAGGCCCAACCTTCCAACTTCCATTTTTGTTGGCACCACTGATCCGGGCATGGCAGAACCAGCCAGGCCTCTGCTGGCTCCCGGAGCTCAGAGGAGGCAGGGAGACACCTGCACAGGTGTCATTGGATTTATTCACTTGTGTGTGTGCCTTGTGTCTGCCTCACACCTATGTGTACAGCTGTGTGTGTGCATTCAAGTACGTGAAGTGCTACGTCCTGTCTCTGCAAGTGTGTACCATGTCAGCATGCCCCTGTAGTCTGACTGGTGTGTGTGTGTGTGTGTGTGTGTGTGTGTGTCTCCTGTGCAGGCCTGTTGGTGTGGTGTGCCTGTGCTATATGTGGATAAATGTGAACGTGTGTGGGCAGGTTTGCACGTTGAGTCCCTGTTGACCTTAAGTTCCTCTTCTCTTTCTTCTTGTTTCTTGTGAACAGTTTGATTAAAACTCAGGAAGCAGCAAAACCTCCAAAACAATGTGTGTGTGTGTGTGTGTGTGTGTGTGTGCGAGCGCGCTCGCGCGCATACACGCTCGTGCGTTCCTGTGGCTGGAGCCTTCCTTTCTGTCTGCCCTGCTCGCTGGCCTCCTTGCTACCCGCTCTCCCTTCCTCCTAGTCTCTTTATCACACCCATTTGTCCCAGCCCTGCTCCCTGTCTCTTGCCTGTGTCCTCTGTGGAAGGAGGCCCCACTCCTTCCATCTTCCTGCACAAGTTCTGTCTCTTCCTGCAGAAGGTGCATCCTACAGAGGGCAGCCTCCTCCCTGACCAGCACCCTGCCCATGCCCCTTCCCTCCTCAGGCCCCAAACTAGGGTGGCCCCAAGAGCCTCAGCATCCGTTGGACGGGATACTTGCCATTGGACTGCATCCAGATTGCAGAGCCTCCC
The DNA here is from genome assembly GCF_023721935.1 of Panthera uncia. Taxonomy (NCBI): domain Eukaryota; kingdom Metazoa; phylum Chordata; class Mammalia; order Carnivora; family Felidae; genus Panthera; species Panthera uncia. Next base: position 16,886,858 of record NC_064814.1, on the reverse strand, counting down.
CTGCCCGTGGCCCCCTCCCCCACACGTCCACATCCATTCCCACTCTGGGTGGGAACAGGCCCAAGCCAGGCTGGCAGGCAGGCTCCTTTGTACAGTTCTTATAATAAACCTCCCCCTGGTGCCTCTCATGTGCGAGCTTCTTCCTTCCGCACCTCCGCATGTGGACACTGACAGGGTCTGAGGGCTGCAAGGACAAGAAGGGCTGGTGGGGATTGAAGCCGAATGAGGAAGGCTCGGGGAGCCTCAGGGTGGGGAGAGGGCCCCAATTCCCCCTCTGGCCCAGTCCAGCTCTTTCTTGCCCCCCTCCAAAAGGAGGCTTGGACTCTGAAAATTAAGAAAGGGGAACCTCACTAAAATGGAGTCGTGAGGTTCAGCAGAGTAAGCGCTCAGGCTCCACCACTCATCATCATTGTAGACCCAACAGAGATGACCTTGCAGGTGGACACCAATTTACTATCCCTGAAGCTGAGAAGAAAAGCTTTCCTCCTGCCCTGGCAACAGCCCAGCCAATGAGAGACAGTCACAGCTCGGCCAATGAGAAGCCACCATACTTCCAGCTCCCACTTCACACCAATGGACTTTTGTTTACAACAGCCTTCCCAAAGTCCCCCTTTCCTCTGTAAAGGAGCGCGTCCTCTCCTTTGTGGACATGCCCGCGGTTTTGCCCTCCTTGCTTGTTTGGCATTGCAATTTTCTGCCATTCCGGAATCAACCTGTCTTTTGCTGGTAAAATACCTGGCAGTTTTATTTTTAAGGTTACAACTCCCACCTCTTAGCTGGAGTCCAAGAGGCCAGGTAAGGTCATGGGCCGTGGCCCTCCACTCCTAACAGCACCACGCTCCCTCTCCCCACCCGTGATGGTGCCCAGGAAATGGTGTTGGGACCCAGTGGCCCCAGTCCCTCCTCTCTGGACCCTTCACTTCTCTGTGCACCACCCCCCCCACCCCCGCCAAAGGCCCAGAGGTGCCTGAGGGACACTTGGTGTGACCCCTCCCTCTCCTCAGAGATACCCCCCTAAAGACCCTGCCTCTGAACCCTGACCTCAGAGAGCCCAGGGTCCCTATGGACCTGTGACAATGAGTAATATGATGTAGTGAGATGAGTCCACAGTCCTGGTGGGTGAAATATAATTTCATATACAATTTTGTTTTCTACAACTTGATTTCTGATTCCCAGGGCTGTATGTGTTCAAACTAGTAAACACTCCTTTACAAGATTCCTGCACCCCCTTTTCCTGGGTCCTGAGGTTACGTGGCATCACAGGCCACCCTGACATCCCTCAGCCGTCTTCCTGAGGCCCCTTCCCACCTTGCTGTTCTCTTTGTGTGGGGAGAGGGGCTCAGCATCCCTGCAGGGTCCTGAGCCCCCCACCAGGGTGCTGACCTCCCTCCGTGAGGTGGGGGTGGGGCTCCTTCTCACTGTAAGTTTCTGCAAACCGTGCCTAGGGCTCTGTCTGGCTCCAAGGACAGGAGATCTCGCGCAGTGCCCTGACCCACCCTTCCCCTGAGCCTTGAATAGTGGAGGAAAAGAGGCAAAATACTGGATGAAAAACATAAGCTAATATTTCAAAATTATCCACTTTGGAGAGCCAGTTATCAGTGCTACTCCCCACCTTCCTGAGGGTAAACTGTGCTTCCAGATTTCTCACCAAACGCTCAGATACTGGATTCCCTTCCACGCTTATGACGGTCCCGAAGTGAAGAATGGATTATTACGATTACTTCTGTCTTACACGAATGAGGAAACTTGGGCTCTGAGGGTTAAGAATGGGTGTTGCGTAACTGGGGCGCTGTTGACATGTGGAGCAAGAAATCTGCTTTGTGAGACACTGTCCCTCCCGCTGCAGGGAATTCAGCACCCCTGGTCCGTGAAGGCCAGCGGTGCCCATTGGTCACTGCGACCACTGAAACGGTCCCAGTACCTTTCCGAGTGCTCCCAGGGGGGCGGGGGGAGGGGGCAGGATCACCCCTTGTTGAGAAGCACCAGGGAACGTGGGGCGGCTTTCTACCTGGTACACGGCAGGGCCGGGAATCAAACCTTCTTGGCCAGCAGGCCTCTTCCACAAAACAGCCAGCGGAACAGAGCCAGGAAGCGTGGACCGAGGGGAGGGCAGAACTCTGAACCCCTCCTTCCAAATTGAGGTTGTGTCCTCTCCCACCCTTCCCAGGGTTGCTGGGGGGGGGGTCCCTGACCTCTTGCCTCCTCAAACTCCTAAGCCCCTCGTCCCCTCTCCGCATGCCCCCATCTCTTGTCTTGATGCTGTCTTCCTGGAAAGGTGAAGTGGGGGCTGCCAGATGTTGGGGTCTTTTGCAGCCCAGGGAAGCCGGGGGCAGAGGCAGGAGTGGGCTTATAAGGCCTCCTGTTCCAGGAAAGAAAAGACGTCACTAGCCCCAGACAGAACTCTGTACTGTTGTCACCAGAGAGGGAACAGCACGGCCCCAACCGTGACAAATAACCCCGAAGGCGCAGGGGGCGGGTGGCGGGGGGGCATTGCTTCCACCCGCTCCTGAAAACGGATCCCCGCCCGGCATGAATGGGAATGAAGTCCAAAGGACACATCTGCATCCTTGCGCACGGGGGGGACGTGGATGTGTGGATGTGTTTGCAAGATGCCAACTGCCCCCAGCCTCCATCCCCCATGAGGCCACCCTGGGCCCCGGGACCAGCTCCTGAGCAGGGCCCGCACCACACAGCCCAGGCAACACACCCGTGTGAGCATACACCCGTGCGCACACACAGGTGTGTACCCCAAGCCTTCCCCCATTAGCTTCCCAACGTCGGGGGGACACTAGCTCCAAAGCTAACCAAGGCCTCCATTATGAGGAGGTACTTTATTAAATGCAAAGACCCCTGGATTCCCCCCCTCCCCATTCCTCTGGAGGGTCTCCAACCACCGCCACCAGCACAAGGGGACTGTGGTCCCCAGGCTGACCTCAGGTGATGTTTATATTCCTGGGCTGTTTGTTCTGCGAACTGAACATCTGACACCTTTTCAGAGAAATGTTTTTTTTTCATCTGGAACATCTGGGAACAGCAAGAACATCTGGGACTGCCAGGAACGAGCTGTACCTCGGATGAAAACTTAACTCTCCAGTCCCCATTTTCTATAGCTCTGGTCCTGGCTGGCACTCCTTGGGGGTAGCCCCTACTAGGGGCCTATGCCCACCAGGACTAAGGGGGTACCACCCAGATCCCTGCCTTTCTCATTGTCAACCCTGGCGTGGGAGGCAGCTCCACATCTCTCTAACACATCTCCAGAACACTATGGTTTCATCCACCACTCTACTGACTGGCAAGATAAAGCCAGAGAGCCTCTTAGTTTCAGAATCTGAAGATTCCCCAGCACTAGCCTCCTGTCCCCCTGCCCAAGACCCGAGAGCTATGGACAAATCCCTGGGAGTCCCTTGATTAGCTGAGTTGTAGGTTTTTTCTAAGCTGTCCTAACCTACCTAAGTTCACCCCCTTTTTGAGAACAAATTCTCTCACCAGGTGAGGAAGGGAGGCCTCTTGCCAGGGTCTGGACCATGTCTTGTCCCAGGTGGCTGTCACACCTGGCTCTTGCTCAAGAACCTCTGTGGCTCCCTTCCTCCACAGGGTCAAATCTACGTCAACCCCCAACATGGCTGCCTGCACTCCAGCCAAGAGGCTGCACTCTGGGCCTCTCCAGGTGCCGGGCCTGGGCCCATAGCTGCCCCCCACACCCCTGTACCATCCTCCCTTGGTGCCTCTCTTCCTGCAGAGCGCAGGTTGAGCCCGAGCCAAGGAGCTGTGCTCACACTCACCCACAGGACCCATGTGTACTCAGCTAAGTGCCTGGGAATCTGAACTGTACAATAGGAGGCCGGGGGACTCCAGGACATGACCATCAGCGGGGTGGGGACAAGGGGAGGGACGCACAAGCTACCCTCAGAAGACTGAGAGGCTCCTGCCTCCCAGGGTCCCCCCACCACCACCGTGGTGGACCCCAGCTGTGATGCCCTTTGAGCCTTAGCAGCACAGCTGACAAGAGAGCCCTCCCGCCCCCGCCCTCCCCCAGGGTCCCCGGAGAGCTGGTGCCTCCCCTGGGTCCCAATTTGCATGGCAGGAAGGGGCCTGGTGGGGAAGAGGCGGGGAGGGGACCGGCTGCAGCCCAGGCAGTTACACGTTTTCCCCCCCAGGAGCCTCTGTCCTCGTCACCAGCTCGGGGTCAGAGACAGAGACGGAGTGGTAACCATGGCCGAGCTGGTGCTGTCTCCCATGCCCAGCAACTGGCTGGTGGTGTTGCTGCTGCTTCTGTCAGGTACGGCACCCCCGAAACGAGACCCGTGGTTTCGCTCTCTGTCACGGCCTGTTTGCTTGTTTCCACCGCTCTGTGTCCTGCTCTCTCCAACCTCCCCCTTCTGTCTCTCACACTTTCGGCCTCCTGTCTCCCTCTGACTGCCCCGGGGCCTGGGTCTGGCGTATCACCTTCGCTGAGGAGCTCAGGGGGTCCGTGGCCCCAGCCCCTCTCCTGTTTGGAGGGCGTCAGGCCGAGCTGGGTGTGAGGTGAGGGGTTGGTGTCCATGACGTGGTTCACCCCCAGTCCCTTGAGGGCATTGTGTGGGGGCGACACAGGAGAGAGGCTGCCCCCAACCAGACCCTGGGACGTGCATGGTCCAGAAATGGTCCCCTGGGCTGGAAGACAGGACAGCCATCCAGCTGTGACTTCCCTCCTGGTCTCATCCAGGGTGCCTGCTCAAGGCCGTTGGTCAGGTCAAAGGCAGAAGGAGGGGGCGGGAAGTGGATTTCTGGTGACCCTGCTCCATTCCAGTCTCTCCGGAGCGCTGCTACGGTGGGGCTGAAGGGTCTCGAAGCTGATGTTCTGAGAGGAGGAAGTGGGTCTAGGAATGCTGGGGGCCCCAGGGGTGGGGCAGCCACTTTCCAGGGGAGAGCCCTGACCCAGCCCCGCCTACTTCCTCCCACCCAGCAGGTGTGCCAGCAGCCAAAACAGAAGACCTGTACCAGGATCCCAAAGGTCAGCCACTTCCCCTGCCCCTTCTGGGGGCAAGTGTGTCTGCGTCCAGTGCTGGTCCCAGTCCCAGGGTCCGTGCCATGGCTGCCCCTTGTGCCCTTGTGCCCCTGCATCTCCCCAGCCGGTACACCCATCTCTAGGCTACCTTAGGGTCTCCATCTCAGAGGCCTGGCTCCAAGGGCCCCCCAGCACCCCTCCTGCCAGCTGTCATCCTCATTAGACATAAGTGTTCCAGTCCCAGAGACTAAGGGGTGTGACTAAACCCAAGCTGGGAGGCGGGGAGCCAGAGGGAGTTCCACTGGGGACTCAGGCTGGGTCTGTCTAGTGGGGGGGGGGGGGGGGGGGTGGGGGGGGGGGGGGGGGGGGGCGGTTGTCGGACTCAGCCCGGGAAAGAGTCTGTAACTTTAGGGGCTCTGACAGGCCATAGGGCCTCAGGGATTCCTACGGTTCGCTTACTGGGAACGAGGCAGGAGGGAGGCTTCTTGGAGTAAGTATGTGGGAGAGAAAGAAGATATAGGAATAAAAACGAAGGGAGAGCACCAGGCCAAGTGGGGGGCTGTCCTATGGGCCTCTGGACCCCAGCAGGAGAGGCCTACATCAGGCTGCTGTATAGGCATGGAAAGAAATCGGAAGGTTCCAGAGCCCTTCTAAAGGAAAATCAAATGCTGGGGCACAGGGGGGTGGTGCAATCAGGAAGGGGCGGGACCCGGTGGTTTGGCCTCTGGCCACTCACATGGCTCATCTCCTCCACACCTCTGCCTCATGACCGTCCTATACCCAAAAGCAAGGACAGACAAGGGCGGGGGTCCGTGGTTGGGATGGCAGTCGGGAAGATGCAGAGCGGGATTTTGATCCCGGCCTCGGTGCCCACAGGAAGCACTTGTGCCCGGGTCTGGCAGAACCCACGTTTCATAGCCCGCAAAAGGGGAGCCATGGTGGAGATCAGGTGCTACACAAAGGACCTGGGAGCGGTGAGCTGGCTACGGAAGCGGGAGACGGACTTGGAGCCCAAGCCACTGCTGGAAGACGCCCGCATCCTAAGGAGCCAGAACGGCACCTTTGCCACCCTCACCATCCAGGGCATCCAGTTTCAGGACAACGGCATCTACTTCTGCCAGCAGAACTGCTTGAAGGCGTCCCCCGGCACGGGCTGTGGCACTGAGCTGCGAGTCATGGGTGTGTTCGGGGCCTGCCCTCCAGCCGGGGCGGGGGGGGGGGGAGAAGGGGGGATGGGGCCATGGAGCCTTCACTGAGCCACCCTCACCCCTGCCCCAGCCCGGCCTGCCGCCCTTGGGGGGGGGCCACATGGTGAAGGTGGCCGCGGCCACAGAACACCCAGGAGAGCCGCTGAGGAGGTCCTGAGGGGTGCAGGCCCAAAGAGGGGGCCCCAGCCTCACCACCCCCTGCCACCTCCCCACAGGATTCAGCACCATAGCACAGTTGAAGAGGAGGAACACACTGAAAGATGGCATCATCATGATCCAGACCCTGCTCATCATCCTCTTCATCATCGTGCCCATCTTCCTGCTGTTGGACAAGGTGACCACGGGGGCCGGGGGGGCGGCCATGGGGCAGGCCAGACGTGGGCAGGGTCTCCATCTCCCCAGGCCCACAGCCTGCCCACTGACACCTGTTCAAACTCTCCTTCATTCGTTCGGTTGTTCTGGCAGAGGGCACCTCACCTCCTCACCCCTCGCCCCTCACCCCCAACCCCTCCCCCCGGGCCAGTCTCCCTGGCCCTCCCCGGCCTGGCCCAGCAGTGGATGGGGGGGGAGGGAAGCTAACACTCTGCTCTCCATCCCTCGCCCCGCCAGGATGACAGCAAGCCCGGAATGGATGAAGACCACACCTACGAGGTAAGGGACGGGGGGACCCCCGCGGCGCTGGGGGCTGTGGGGTGCTTGATGGCACCGTCCACTGGCGTGGTCAAGGAGTAACCAAGGCCTAAGCACCGTTCCATGTCTCCAGGGCCTGAACATTGACCAGACAGCCACCTATGAGGACATAGTGACTCTACGGACGGGAGAGGTGAAGTGGTCAGTGGGGGAGCACCCAGGCCAAGAGTGAGGGGCCGGCCCTCCCCACGCCTCTGGGCCCAGCCAGCTGGGCCTTCGTGGACAGCTTCAGAGCCACTGCCAGCTCCCAGCTCATCTCTTCCCCGGACCTCGGTCAGCCTCCGAAGCTGGCCCACCAGATCTGCCTGCCCCTCTAGCCCCTGGTTTCCAGCTCTTACCGAGGAGACCAGAGTAGAAGGGGTGCAGGGCGGTGATGTGGAGTGAGGAGTTCTCTGGGGACAGACTGGACCCAGCCTTCTGGGGGTGCTATGTGGGGATCCATCCCACGTTCAGGACGGGGAAGACAGAGGCTTATCCGAAAACTGCAAATGGACTCAGAGCAGACCAGCTTCCTGCAGAGCCTGGGAAAGGTGGTGGCCCGTCCCACTTGGCCACAGAGGGGCCAGGGAGAGCCACCTGCCTCTCCCACTCTCTCCTTCCCTCTGCTACCCCAGGGAGCTCCTAGCCTTGATCCCATTGTCCTATGTAATAAACGGTGTGTCGTGAAACTACACACAGGCTTGTGACATCTATGGGTTTGGAGTGGGTGAGAGTCTCTCTGGGCACAAATGTTTGGGCCCCTGTGGGCCCATGGGGTGCGGGAGAGGATGACTGCCATAGGGCTCACGGACCTCTCCCGTGCTCAAGGGCTTCTCTCTGAAGGCCTGGCTGGGATCTGTGGACATGCCTTCCATCTTCCGTTAGCTGGGCCCAGCCTGGAGAAAAGCTAATAGCCCTTATTGGCGGGCATGCCCCCATCCTGCCTTCTCTTTAGCCCACGAGCAGCGCTTGGGTCCTGCTCTGTAGGGCAGGGGTCTCAGCCCTGGAGGAGCTTGCCCTCACCCACCCATCCCAACCCTACTGTCCTTTAATGCCCTCCACCTACAAGAAGCCCTCCCAAATATCCCCAGGCCCTGCCCCAGCCCTGTTACTGGCCTGTGCTGCCCATGCTGGCCGTGTTCTCCAGATAAATGAATCCCTACCAAGCCTGGAAATTTTGTTTTTAAGTTTGACCCAGAGCCATGCAAGAGAGAGATTCCTAAAGAGGGAGGCTTTGCGGTGGTGAAGTTTGGGGGTCCTTCGTCAGGTGACTCCTTCAGCCTTTCCCAGCACCACATCAGAGGTCCCCTAGGGCCCCAAGCTCCCCACAAAATGATCCCTAGGGCCCTACAAATTAGGGCCCCGACCTGCCAGCTGCAGGAGTGACTGGGAACGACTCCCAGCTAGGATCTCAGGTGCCATTAACCTCTATGTGCAAAGCCAGGCCTCGCTCTACTTCCTGTTGACCTTGGGGGGACCCTGAAACACCTCTTTGCCACTCATGCTCTGGCTTCAGGCCAGAGAAATCTCTGCCCCCAGGGTGCTGCCAACTTAACTGGAGAACCAAGCCCAGCATGTGGGGGCCAATAAGGGCAGCCATCAATTTTTACTAGCTTCCCCCTGGAACTCCAGGTGGAGCAGGGGGCTGAGGTACCTGGCCCTGGGGTTTCCAACAGTCATTCTCTGCATCGCTCGGTGGTGCTCCCTCAAAGCCATGCTGGGCAGGCCAGGTAGGGCCCTCTCCCTCCCTGGTCTCTGGGCTGCCCGAGAAAACTGGTTTGTTTTGGCATCTGCCTCCACTGAGCCAGAGCCCTTCCTCTCCTGCTGCTTTGCATAGGGGCGCTAATTCTGTCCTTCTACCTCCACGAGGGACCCTGGCAGCCGGGCTGGGGGTGGGAGGGAGTCTTCACTTCTCCCCCAAGCAGGGTCTCCCCCAGCCTGGGGCTGCCCTGAGTCTAGGGAGGCACTGACTTTACGAAAAGACTAATAGTTCTGAATAACTGAGTTTCCGTAATGCTTTGCAGTACTGTTGGCAGGGAACTATTCGAGCAGCAAGGCCTGCCTCCTTCCCCAGACACCCCTAAAAGGTATCTGCCCCCATGGTTATGATGTAGAAGACCTCCCTGGCCTGTTTTTCTGTCTTAGGGGCTTGTGCCATGGGTATCGCCGTCTCTATCTTATGGGTCCCTGGCCCCCAGAACTGACTGAGGCAGTGGAGATGAAGCTGGATGATCCTGGTGGGGATGATGAAAACCCCGGGTCTCAGTTGCTTCATCTGTAGAATGGGAATCATCAGAACTTGTCTGAGAGAAGGGCGTTGAGCCAGATGCTGTTTTTTTAAAAAAATTGTGCCATGTAGTAAAATTGACTATGTTTTCTTTCAGTGTACAGTTTGATGAATTTTAGCACATGTGCAGATTTGTGTAACCCCACCGCTGTAATCAGGATACGGGACGTGAACCAAAATCTTTTACTGGGCCCCCAAAATACTTATATAATGAGCACCTCTTAAATGTCAATAAGATTGTACTGAATACCTCCATATTCATGTACATACTCTTGCGTGAGCCCCAGCATAAGCCTGGAAGGAGGCAGCATTATCCCCATTTGGTAAATGAGCAAATCAAGGCCCAGGAAGATCACAACTGGCCAAAATCACACAGAGACCTTCTGACTCCAAACCCGGCATTCTTTCCGCTATATCACAGCTGCCTCCCTCGGAGGACTTTGCAGCACTGAGACACCGAGGAGGAAGTAAAGAAGGAGGAGAACCAGGGAGGAGAGAATCCTGGGACAACTCTGGCCATCTTTAAATACTTCCCATTGTTCGCAAGTCTCAACACCCTGAAGGACCCACTCCCTTCCCAGCTGGGCTGGAGATCACACCATTGGGCCATCCTTCCAGGGTGCCAGCTCTGGGCGGCTTCTCCAGGCCTCCCCCTCCCCAGAATACAGCCCCAAGGTGCCTCGGTGGGCACATGCCCCACTGCCCACTGGGGGAATCCAGCCCAGTCCCTCGGGGCCCTGGTGTAAGCATAGGCTGGTTCCTTCTTCGTTCTAGCTTGACTTCCGGCCTTTATCGACGCAGGTGCTGCTAGGCCTGGGGTGCTCTGACTCAAGGGTTTGGGTGTTTTTCCAGCAGAATCAGAGGTAAGAGAAAAACAAAACAAAATGTGAAAAGCTGCCACTGTTTGAATGTCACTGGCAGGTAGTGTTTGTCCCTTAGCAGGTGTCTGGGTCTTCTGTGAAGGGCCTCAAAGGCCATCTTGGAACACGGGGTTTGGGATTCCCAGATTCTGTCCTCGAGTGTTCTCTTTAGATGACCCCAGTGGCTGGAATGAGAGCCCACCCCTGTGGAATTACCAGATGTGTCCGGCTCGCCACAGTGCTCCTGGTTCTGGCACCTTCCGAATCTGCTGGGGACTCAGCTGCCAACAAAAACAGAACAGCATCAGGGGCACCTGAGTGGCTCAGTCGGTTAAGCGCCTGACTTCGGCTCAGCTCAGGATCTCAGGGTTTGCCGGTTCAAGCCCTGCATCAGGCTCTGCAATGACAGCTTGGAGCCTGGAGCCTGCTTCAGATTCTGTGTCTCCCTCTTTCTCTGCCCCTCCCCCACTCATACTCTGTCTGTCTCTGTCTCAAAAATAAACATTAATAAAAAATTAAGAAAACAAAAAAAAGCAACAAACCCACTTGGGATACCTCAGCTGCTCCTCCAGCTCCAAAGCCTTCACCTGGAAATGGTGACTCCACAGAGAACAAAAATTAGCTAGCATTAAATCCTGAAGATAGAGTACAGGGTGTTAAAAACACATTTAGAAGGATCCTAGTGCATTTCTCAAATTAAAAAAAAAAAAAAAGCCAAAAAAACCAAAAACCAAAAAAACCTCTTTCTCTCCGACCTAACACCACTTTCTCAGATGGCGAAAACAGGGGGGCAGGGGGGCGGGGGGAGGCGGTGCTAAACACCTCGTGAGGACCCGCTTAGGGCTCAGGCACAGCAGGTCATGAGTCCGTGCAGAATATTTGTGTGGACTTGTGATCAGCATCTGCGTACTGCCTTGCCTATTTTTTTTTTCATTTAAATTTTTTCATGGATGTAGTGCCGTGCATTGCAAGATCTTGTACTTTTTATTTATATTTTTGGCACTAGTTATTTGAATTCATTCTATGAGGAGGACATTGAGGCACAACGTGGCCTACCTTACCGTTTCTGGGTGGGTGGGCGTTTGGGTTCTTTCCTTGGCATTGTCTTGCATTTGCATTCATTCAAATCCACCTAGCACATGCTTGTTGAGTTCCTGGGTCTGGGGCTGTGCCCCCCTGCCAGTTTCCCCCTCTCCCCAGGCTGTTCTCTCGTCTCTATGTCTTGGCTATTTCTTTCATGGCAGTTTTCACAAGATGAAATTTCCTTATATATTTTACCATTATGTATTTATTTGTTTCCTATTGTCTCTCTTCCCCGGGTACTATAAGCTTTAGCCAAGAAAGGATCATGTCTTTCATTCATCAGGGTATGCCCATCTGCCTGGTACAGTATCTGGCATACAGAAAAAGCGACAGCTACGTCTAGAACCAGGTAATGCACAAAGAAGAGTGGCAGTGAACGAACGAGTGGATGAGAGGGATGAATCCAGCTTCAAAGGGTTTGCAGTCCCACAAGGGGGCTAAGATGTTCACAAATAAGCATAGAATAAGGCAAAAAGAGTAGAATGATTTCCAGTGAAGGGCACCGGTCAGGAAAGCACCCCAGACTTCCCACAGCTGCTGGACACAGCCGGGTACTTACTGCTTCTTTTTCAATGGGACTGTCTCCCTGGGGAATAGTCCCCAAAGTGGAAATGACTTAATAGGTCTAGTTATGTAGGCTGTTATGCACTTCTAGATGGTTCAGAGATCCTCAACCAGTGTAAACAACAACCTTATCGACCCACAGGAGTGCCCACCCCCATTCGACCCCCCACCCCCAAGCCCTCCAAGGCCCTTCCTCCATGCTTGGGCCCTCTGGCAAACCCAAGGGTCCAATGAGATAAAGGAAGTGAAAACGTGATGTACACTGAAACGTGCAATACACATGTGAAGGATGATGTGATTTGGTTCATTAAATCGGGCTACATTGGGTTGTTTTTTCTGCCGCTTTTCTTGGTGTCCGTGGACCTCATTCTGGGGTGAAGTTCCTTCCGTTCAATTCCCCCCAACTTCACTGAACATCTTCTGAATGGGGACTTGACCTTACTCTGCTAGCTTTGTGCTGAGGAACGTTCTGTCCACACCCCACAGCTCCACTGTCTCTCCTGGATGAGAGTTCTAAAGAGTTCGTGCTGGAGGGTGGGGACACGGCGGTGGGGGGGGGGGGGGGGGGGGCGGAGATAGGGGCCTTCAGCAGCTATCACTTAGAGCAGAGAAACCGTGGGAAAACCACTCTGTCTCTTTGAGTCTGAGCATGTCCTCATACGAAATGGGCCTCCAGCTCCTATCAGCCAGTGCAGAGCCTGGCATACTCAGGAATAGTGATCCTTTCCCCACCTCCCCTGACGAAGCCTTTGGGAATCCCCATATAATATTCTCTAGAGCCCTTGACCCCACGCTGAATGATCGACCGATGCTCAGACTCATGCTGGAAGCAAAGAAGAGGTGGAGTATGTCCCAGGGGCAATCCCAGCCTCCAGCCTCAAGGAAGGCAGGACAGAGTTAGTGGACGTCAAGTGACCAGAGTGGGGGGGAACGGAAAAAATGGCCACCAGTCCCTCTGAGGCTATTTCTACAGCCAGGGTAAGTAAGACCCCCAAAAATTTGGCCTCGCACCCCACGGATTGAACCTCAGAGGGGCTCCTGAACCCTGAAAGAGGCCGCTTTTAGATCAAAAGCAAATCTGTGAGCTTCCACAACAGGTACAGAAAACTCCAGATTTCAATTCTGGAAATAGGAAGGGCTTCCAAACACACTGAATTTCACAGATTCCAAGATAATGGGCAGTTCATCCTGAGCCTTTTTTGGCTGCCCCCAGAGATGCTAATCATGGCCTCTTCCCTTCAGCCACCATGCAGAGGCCGTGGTTGGACAGTCTCTGAACCTGGAGAAGCCAGGGGGTTGGCCCCGTGGTGCCCCAGGAAAGGATGGGTGACTCCCCAGTCCTGGAGGGAAAATCCCAAGTCCATAGCCTTCAGTGCCTGCCTCTTGGGTCCAGTGACTGCCACCACGGTAAATCTTTCTGTAAAGGTGTATCCCCAGGGACCCCCAGAGTCCTGTGAGCCGATCTAGTTCTGGGGTCAACAGAAGTTGGTTTGGTGAGAGAAGACACTCCCCGGATCTGGCTAGTTCCACCTATTCTCAGCAGTACACTGCCTATGCAGACAGAGCCTCAGCCACCTTTCACCTGTGCCCACCTTGTGTGCTTCTCAAGCAGTCCCCAACTTGGGCTCCTGGACTCTCACTCCTAGGGGAGGTCTGAGGCTTCCCCCCTGGTCCATAGTTCACATACAAGTCTCATTAGCTAGAAACTGGTCATGATGGGTTTCACATCAGTTCCCCTCCACAGGGTGGAAAGATGGGGGTGGGGAGGCAGAAAGCTGTGTGGGGCTCAGAGAGCTTCCTCCATTTCCCTCCTGGCCCCTCCTCTCTGGTAGAGCTGCAAGGAGGAGAGGAAAGCCTTCTCCATGCTCCCCCTCTTCTTCAGGCCTATAATTTTTTTTTAAGTTTATTTTCAGAGAGTGAGAATGAGTTGGGGATGGGCAAAGAGAGAGGGGGACAGAGGATCCGAAGCAGGCTCTGTGCTGACAGCAGAGAGCCCAATGTGGGGCTCAAACTCTAGAACTCTGAGATCATGACCTGAGCTGAAGTCAGACGCTTAACCGACTGAGTCACCCAGGTGCCCCAGGCCTATATCTTTAATGACAGCCCACTCTGATCCTTCCTCTGTCCTGCCTGGAGAACAGCTCCATGGGTCCCAGTGCCTTCCCTAGCAGATAATGAATCAGGGCACCGTTGGACAATGGCTCCAGAATGATGGATGAAAAGGAAGCTGTATCCCAAAAATGGGAGGTGGCAAGACGCAAGCACTCCCCTTCTGGGCCATGAGGGTGTGACTTTTCGATGTTAGTTGCCAATACCATAACCAACGGCCCCTAGAAGGGTTTCCTCATTCACTTGTTTATTTTCCCACAGGGCAAGTGCTAAATGTTCTTAGACTCAAGGAGTGGAAGGTTTAAAGGGAGGGGAAATGTGTTCTTTCCCGCTCTGAGCCCCGGGGGCGATCTGATGCTGGTAACTTGTGGATGTTGCAACGGCCCCAACCCTGGGCACCGGGAGGCTGGAGGGCAGCAGTCCTACCTAGCCCTCCCGGCCCCAGCCTCGCGCTACCACTTGGTCTCCAACATGCACCCCGAGTCTCTGAGCCAGTCTCACCTGGGAAATGAGGGGCAACAATCTGCCTCTTAGGGGAAGGATGAAATGAGGCAGAGGGACCCTTGGGATTAGGGGCAGGATCCCTGGATTCAGAGGGATTTAGAAGATAAAATAACTGACTGGCCCACCCAATCTGCTGAGGAGAAAGGATTTGGGATGATGCAACATAGGAAGAGCAAGGTTTGGGAGGTCGGCTTTGGCTGAGGCAGCTCGTGCAAGTGAGCCTCGGTCAGCTCCTCTACAAAATGGGGTGGTAATAATACCTCCTTCACGAGATGGCCGCGAGGGTCAAATGTGACAATGCATGGGCATGCTGTCGCACCCTCATGAGCTCTATATGAATATTAGAAGAAAGGGGCTCCTGGGTGGCTCAGTCGGTTAAGCATCTGACTCTTGATTTCTGCTCTTCATGATCTCATGGTTCATGAGTTCGAGCCCCACATTGGGCTGTGCAGTGACAGCACGGAGCCTGCTTGGGATTCTCTCTCTGCCTCTCTCCCTCTCTAAAAATAAATAAGTATTAAAAAAAAATTTTTTTTAAGTAGACGAAAGACTAAGAGGAGCCTAGGGTGGTTGGGGAGATCATCTTTCAGGGTGCTGTGCCTGGACTTTCAGTGCTGGGAATGAGACCCAAGCCCGCATGGGCTCTTCTGATCTTGAGACCCTCTGATGGTGACTGGGTTGCCAGGGGGAAGTACTTGTGGCCTGGGTCTGTTCCTGGGACTTCTGCTTCTTGGTTGGCATCTCTGTAGCATGTTCGAGGAGCAGAGTGATGTCTCTGGTTTTGGTCCTCTGCCTCAGCCACCTGGAGGAGCCCCCACGGCAGAGAAATGGGAGGGCAGTGTGGGGTCGAGGCCAGCACCAGCTGCCTTGGGCCGGACCAGGTGGTCAGATGGTGGTAAAGGGTAGGGGGATGGTGACAGCGACGAAGGTGGCAATCTGGGACTGAATTGTGCCCAGAAACCTCAGAATCCATGGCTGTTCTGGGCTCCCTTTCCCCAGACGCACATTCTGTCTGGTAGATGGAGGGGAACCGTGCAGGGAGGAAAATAGGAATAGAGAATGAGGGAAGGTAGCGCAGCTCTCACAGCACATCCAGCCTGACATAGCCCCCCTTTTGGGGGCCGGGGTGGGTCCTCCTCACCTGAGTGGACAACCCCCCGATGGTACCTGCCAGAACGCACCTGAACTCAGGCTACTCCCTTCTGCCGCCTCCCCCTTGAAATGAGTACAGATCGGATGTTCTCTCAAGCTGAGACCCTGTGTGCACAACCCTCAGGGCTGGTGACAGCAGACAGGGGAAGATGGCAGGGAAGGCCTGGGGGACATGACCCCAAGAAGAGCGGGAACAGGACAAGAGGGAGGAGACTCTAAATTATCCATCAGCACAGGCCGGCCAGTGGCCCGATGCATAAATGTATAGAGAAAATAAGTGGGGGCGGAGGGGGATAGAGAAGGGACCAGGGTATAAAAAGGGCCCGCAAGGGACTGATTCCAGGATCCCAGCACCCGGCTCCCCAAACCGCTCAGGGTCCTGTGGACGGCTCATCCCCAGCTGTGATGGCTGCAGGTAAGTGCCCCTAAAATCCCTTTGGGTTCAGTGTATACTGAGGCACAAGGCGGTGGCCCGGCATGTGGATGGGGACACTAACCCTGGGCTTTGGGGCTGCTGAATGTGAGCAGAGACATCTATGCCCAGACATTTGGCCAAGTTTTAAATGTTCTCCGTCCCCGGGCGGGGAGGGGAACGGCTGACGGGAAACAGAGGCCTCTTGCTGTCTGGGCCACGGCCTCGCCCTCTGGGTCCCTCTCTGTAGGCCCTCGGAACTCTGTGCTCCTGGCGTTTGCCCTGCTCTGCCTGCCCTGGCCCCAGGAGGTGGGCGCCTTCCCAGCCATGCCCTTGTCCAGTCTGTTTGCCAACGCCGTGCTCCGGGCCCAGCACCTGCACCAGCTGGCCGCCGACACCTACAAAGAGTTTGTAAGTTCCCCAGGAATGGGCGCCGGTGGGGGGGGGTGGGGTGCAAGAAGGTGTGAATATCACCCCTGGGACGTAATGGGAGGAAACTGAGGAGCTCAGGGTTATTTCATCCAAGTGAAGAGGCTGTCAGCTGAGCACAAACTGAGGGAGCTTCCGAATGAAGCAGTGATGAGGACCGTGCAGCTGAGACCCGGGCGGGCATTCTTTCTGCAGGAGCGGGCGTACATCCCGGAGGGACAGAGGTATTCCATCCAGAACGCGCAGGCTGCCTTCTGCTTCTCGGAGACCATCCCGGCCCCCACGGGCAAGGACGAGGCCCAGCAGAGATCCGTGAGTGGCCAGGGGCGCCCGGCCAAGGATCAGGGGCCTCCCTCGTCTGCAGGAGTCAGGCCCTGGGCAGCCTTCTCCCTGGGGCCGAGGGTGTGCAGGGAGGCAGGTGGGCGGCCCCCGGGCAGAGGCTGGCGTGCCCACCGCCCCCTCCATCCACAGGACGTAGAGCTGCTCCGCTTCTCCCTGCTGCTCATCCAGTCGTGGCTCGGGCCCGTGCAATTCCTCAGCAGGGTCTTCACCAATAGCCTGGTGTTCGGCACCTCGGACCGGGTCTACGAGAAGCTCAAGGACCTGGAGGAAGGCATCCAAGCCCTGATGCGGGTGGGGACCGCGGCGCTGCGGGTCCCCTCTTTGGGGCCTGGCGGCAGCCAGGCTGACTTAACTGAGGGGTGGGGGCTTGCGTGCACTGGGAGAGGCTGCCCCTTTCTTTGTAGTAAACAGTCCAGCCTTGACCCCTGAGAAAGCTTACTCGTTTCCCCACCGTGAATCCTCCGTGCCCTTGTTAGAGCCCTGGAGGGGAGGGCCACCCACAGAGGGACAGGGAAGGAGCAGTGGCCAAAGACTGGGCCTCTCCGTCCCTCTTCCCCTTTTTGCAGGAGCTGGAAGATGGCAGCCCCCGGGCCGGGCAGATCCTGAAGCAAACCTACGACAAGTTTGACACAAACTTGCGCAGTGACGACGCGCTGCTCAAGAACTATGGGCTCCTGTCCTGCTTCAAGAAGGACCTGCACAAGGCTGAGACGTACCTGCGGGTCATGAAGTGTCGCCGCTTCGTGGAAAGCAGCTGTGCTTTCTAGTTGGTGGGCATCTCGGTTGCCCCCTCCCCAGCGCCTCCCCTGACCCTGGAAAGTGCCACTCCAGTGCTCACTGTGCTTTCCTAATAAAATTAAGTTGCATCGTATCATCTGAGTAGGTGTCATTCTATTATGTGGGGCAAGGTCCAGGCTGGGAAGACAGCCGCAGACATCCTGTGGGGGCCGACTGGGAATGATACCTGACCTGATTCCTCCTGGGCTAGAAAGAAACCGACACATTTATTCCTCTCCATCACACATCGGGTCCCTGCCCAGGTCTGAGGTCCCAGCTCTCTGGGCAGTCATAGGTCAGGAGCACCCCCATCGAGTACCTGGAGGTGTTCCTCTCTCCCCTGCGGGCACCACAACACCAAATCTAGCCCCCAAGAGCAGGGAAAAAATGGAAAGCAAAATAAGCTATTAAGTACAGAGGCAAAACATCCTGACATGGGAGAAAATTATGAGAGAAATCCTAGAATTACTTTTGTGCACAAAGTTGAAGGCGAACACACATTAGACCCACCTACTCTTAGGAAAGGGGAACAATGCAAAATGGCTTTGGGAAAAACAGAACCAGCCTATTTGGGATCTGGATGGTGGCAAGGGAAGTGGAAGAAAGACTAAGTTGGGGTTGCAAATTCAGGGCCAGCAGGTGCCAGGCAGACAATTACAAAAGTAATGAAGGCTTGGTGTGAAGGGATAAATCATAACTGACACTCCACTTCCTTGTCAGGGACACATGCCAGCATGTGGGTACCGGGGAAGTCAAGAGAACTCAGGACCCAGCTAAGGTGGGACCTATCGAACCTTGTTGCCATTCAGGACTGTGGGAAGGGCTGCCAGACCTTCTGATTTTTCGAGGCAGACAGGACGTCCAGACTTTTTCCTTTTAATGTTTATTTATTTATTTTGAGAGACAGAGAAAGAGCAAGCACAAGCCAGGGAGGGGTAGAGAGAGAGAGGGAGGGAGAGAATCCCAAGCAGGTTCCATGCTGTCAGCACAGACACCGATGAGGGGCTCGAACTCAGGAACTGCGAGATCATGACCTGAGCCGAAATCAAGACCCAGTTGCTTAACCAACTGAGCCACCCAGGCACCCCAGCACATGTGAAATCTAGTTTTTAAACATCGGTGACAAATCCCTATTGAAAACATGTTTAAGGACAAAAATTAATCCAAACACAGTTTCTCCTCAAGCTGTCATTGAGCAATTTCTTCTGAGAACAGTGGATTGGGGTAACTTGTAAGGGCAAAAATCAGAAATAGTTGGACTTGTATTTATGCTCACGAGTAGATTACTTAACCTCTTGGGGACCCAGGGTCCTCGCGTATAAAATGAGATGATAATAAATTGCCTTACAAGGCTAATGTCAGGATTAGATAAAATGGTGTTTCTGAAGTGTTTGACACATTACAGCACTCAAGAAATCAGCTGTTTTGCACTGAATTTTGGGGGTGTTCCCTGTTTTCTGATGGAATGCTTAAATACTTGTTATTAAAGTTCATTTATTTATTTTGAGAGAGAGAGCATGTGCACATTCAAGAGTGGAGAAGGGGTACAGAGAGAGGGGGACACAGGATCCAAAAGGGTCTCTGTGCTGAGAGCAGAGAGCCGGATGCAGGACTCGAACAGATGAACCGTGAGATCAGGACCTGAGCCAAGTCCTACACTTAAGAGACCCAGGCGCTCCTACTCCCTGCAATTCGGATTTAATTGGTCTGGAAGGGATCCAGGAAGGAGTGGTTTTTAAAGCTCCCCGGGTGAGTCTAATGCGCAAACGCAGTTGAGAACCACTGAGTTAGGGACCACAAAGATGAGACAGCCGGGTCCACCGGAAATGAAGACCTGGGTCAGTTGCGGCGCTCTCCGTTTCTAATTCTAACTAAAAATTTCTGAGAAGCAAGTAACGAAAAGGCAATTACTGTATGATTTCTCTCGGCAAGGTACTTAAATTCATAAAGACCAGAAAGTGGAATGGTGGTTACCAGGGCTGGAAGAAGAGGGAATGACGAGCTGTTGTTTAATGGGTGGAATTTTGCAAAATGAAGGGTCCTACAGACACTATGGGAATGTAGTCGACACTACTGAGCTGAATACTTAAAATAGTTAAGATTGGGGTCGGGGGGCACCTGGCTGGCTTAGATGCTACAGCATGCAACTCTTGATCTCAGGGTTGAGTTCGAGCCCCTGGTGTTCGAGTTGGGTGTAGAGATTACTTAAACATAAAATGCTTTTTTAAAAAATGGTTAAGATGGTAATTTTTGTGTTATGTCTAATTTACCCCAATTGAAAAAAATTTTTTTTTTAATTTCTAATGAAAACTCTTCCCAAAAGTAAGATTAGTGAGATTTTCTAGCAATAATGTTTGTCTGACTCCATGCGATCTTGTAAATTTACTGTAATCTAAAATGACCTAAATTTACTCTCACCTGAATTTCTTCTGTGAAAATTTAAAAAAAGGAAACCTAGTTTAGAATGGGATTGGGCGCCCAGCAGGGGGAGCTCTCTGCCCTACCACTTGGCAATTGCAGACCCAACTGGAAGAGAAGGACCTTAAGTGGAAACTAGTTTCCTAACCCAGCGAGAGGAAGAAGGTCTTTCCTCCTGCCCCGGCAACAGCGCAGCCAGTGAGAAACAGTCACAGCTCAGCCAATGAGAAGCCACCATACTTCCAGTTCTCACTTTACTCCAATGAATTTTTTGTTTATAACAGCCTCCCCAACTTCCTCCTTTCCTCTATTATGGAGAGCAGAATCTCTCCTTTATTCTGCGGACTTGCCTAAGGCTTTACTGCAGCCTGCTTGTTCTGAGTTGTGATGCTCTGATGTTCCCATATAAACCCATTTTTGCTAGCAAAATAACAGGCATTTTATTTTTAAGGTTAACATTAGTCCAGAGAAGAGCCTCCAACAACTCTAAGGCTGCTCAGCAAACAGGTGCTGGCACCCACAGAGCCAATTGGGCTTGGCTGGAGGACCCTGGAGTTTGAGGGTAAGTTTTCACCTGGATTTTGAGCTCCGCTGTCTTTGTGTTTGAGTTCTCCAGACTTTATTCAGGATCTGTTTTAAGGCCTTATCCCATCTGAGAGTGTTTGCTTGGCCTTCAGTTTGACTCCTGTTTGGAACCAGACTGCCCCTGGTGCAACTGTGCCTGTTGGAAGTGTATTGGCCTTGGGTTTGACAGAAAACAGACTCACTACAGCAGAATCTGGGGGCCATATCATTTGTTCCTCTTGGATCAGCTACCGTCCTTTTCATGGGCAACATCTTCAGCTGATATTGGCAGAATCCACAGCACACCTCTGGTCAGGATTCAAGTAGATACCTCAAAAACCCTTCCCAGAACTAATACTATATAAAGAAACCCTTCAAGGCATCCAGACCAGAATAGAAGATTATAAGGCTTGGAGCCTCATTATCCCCTGTACTAGTCCCTATAATACCAACATTTTACCAGTGAGAAAACCCAATACTGAAGATGGAGGTTTATCCCAGACCTCTGAGCAAAAAATAACATTGTTATCCCTTGGCACCTGTTGCTCCCAAGCCCCATATGCTACTGAGGTCTGTTCTCACTGAAAGCTAATTTTTCTCTGTAATTGATCTATGCAGTGCATTTTTACCATTCCTTTCATAAGGATAGCTAATACCTTTCTGCTTTCATTGGGGAAGAATGGAAATGCACCTGGACGGTAAGCCCCAGGGTTACAACACCAAGTCCTCCTTACTTTTCATGAATCTTAAAAGCTGATTTGGGTGAAAGAAAGTTTTCTGTAGGCTCTACTTTGTTACAATTTGTATATGATTGATGTCTCTGCTCCCCTTCTCAAGCCTCTTCACAGGAGACAGCATCCACCTGTTAGAACTTTTGGCCTTAAAGGGACATAAGGTCTCAAAAAAAAAAAAAAAAAAAAAAAAAAAAAAAGCCGTTTGCTCAAACTCAGTTCAATACCCAGGGCATCTAATCCTGAAACAAGGACTACATTTAGACCTGGACAAAACCCCTCACAACTGCTTAACCCTGATAGATTACCTTTTGGCACCCCTCCCCCCATGGAAAGTTACAGGAGGCTCTAACCATTGCAGGTTTTTCATGCTTTACTGATGGTTCTTATTTGAAAGATGAAAATGGTAAATAATGTGCTGGGTATGCTACTGAAGCTCCTTTTGAAGTCATTGAAACAGCAGCTTTACCTTTGACTAATTCAGCCCAACAGGCTGAATTATACACCCTTATTCGAGCATGTAACTTTGCTAAGGATAAAACTTAGCATTTATACTGATAGTCGGTATGCTTTGGGTGTAGCTCATGACTCTGGAATATTATGGAAACAGCAAGCTGTCTTTACCTCCGATGAGGATAAAATTAAAAACGGCTTCTATGTCCAAAATTTATTAGATGCCATCCTTTTGCTGGCTGCTCTGGCTATTATTAAGGGTCCTGGGCACTTGAGACTCAATTTCCTGGAGACCAAAGTAAACCACCTTGCTTATATTTCCGCTAAACACACCGCTCCCAAGGAAACCAAAAGCTAAACCTCTGTCATGTTCCAAAGTGATGTTCTCCCAAATGGTAACTTGGAAAAATTGACCAGAGATACCCAACAGTTGGCCTCAGAGATGGCAAAACAATATTGGAAATGCAATAATTGTTGGCTTAATAAAGAGAGAGACCTCTGGTTTGGACCAAATAACAATCCAGCGCTACCAAAAATTCCAAATTTCTCATGTACATGCATTAAACCATTGGTCTACTGACAAAATAATAGCATTCATGAATCAATATTGGTGGGGAAATATTAATAAGGTCGCAAAAAGCACCTGCGTCTCTCGTTCCACCTGTCGAAAGTATAATCCAGGGAAAACTGTACAGATGGATTTCATACAGCTTCCCTTTCTCATGGATATAAATGTTTTAGTCATGGTTTGTATGTTTCTCACTGGTACAAAGAGTTCTCTTGTAGACAGGCCAATGCTGCTTCTGTGGCTAACATTCCATTAGAAAAAGTTATCCCTACCTGGGGACCCCCTCTCGAACTTCATAGTGATGAGAGAACACGCTTTGGCAGTCAAGTGCTTCAACAAGTCTGTGCTGTTGGCTGATTTCCCAGCACTTCATTGTGCACACCATCCTCAATTCTCAGGGTTAGTTGAACAGACTCATGGCACTATTAAGACCCAATTGGCTGGGGCGCCCGGGTGGCTCAGTCGGTTAAGCGGCCGACTTCGGCTCAGGTCACGATCTCGCGGTCCGTGAGTTCGAGCCCCGCGTGGGGCTCTGGGCTGACGGCTCGGAGCCTGGAGCCTGCTTCCGATTCTGTGTCTCCCTCTCTCTCTGCCCCTCCCCCGTTCATGCTCTGTCTCTCTCTGTCCCAACAATAAATAAAAAACGTTGAAAAAAAATTAAAAAAAAAAAATAAAGAAAGCGCCAAACGCTGACTGGACCCTCATGCCATCTGGTGACCTGAAAGTAGAGATGTCCCAGAATTGAAGCAGATGATATCTGAGGAGACCGCTTTCCTAAGATGTCTGGGCAGGTCTGTCTACCTTTTTCTCATGATCCCAGGACAAATTAATCTTACACTTGCTTTTTCTGAAGGATTAGAAGGTTCAGAATTCACAAAAGGCTTCTTTCATCTGGACTATTAACTGACTTTGGATTCTTATCCAAATTCACGGTCTCTGAACTTTATGGTCTTTGCAGCCTTAGGAGGTTGTATTGTCAATAACACATTTGGTTCAAGCAGTTCTTTTGATACAACAATACTGTTTTTAAACATCTTTGAGATTTTTCTGTTTTGCAGAAAGTTCATCAGCTGTTGCTTTATATTTATAGCTGCACTGTATCTTCCCGATTGTGCTTGGTTAATTCTCTCAGTGTGCTCCTCTGGTATCCACTGCTCTTCTTTCATTGTTGCTTTAAGTGGAGACTTCCAGAAGGCACACATGATTCCTGGTTTGCCTTCATAGGGAGCGCCTTTCTCCCCTAAGTCTGAATAAGTGCAAATAAATATTTCAGTTAGCTACTTTCAGACGTGGAGTCCTGGTTTAGAACCATCATACAGTACGGAATTGCTATGTTACTTTTTCTGCTTTGTATACTCATTTTGAGTTTTGTATTTTGTTGCCTATCAGGCTTCTAAAAATGATGTACCCAATAAGGTGATGCTGGCTCAGTGCTTGGAGATGATCTCCAGTGCGTAACTACAGTCTTGATAGATAGGGACTACAGATAGGAAGTACCTGACAGTTCTCTCCCTCCTAATCTTCCTTGCTGCTCAAATGTGGTTTGAGTGGTTGCCAACCGCTGGGCGCTTTCCCTCCTACTTAGGACATGACAACTAGGAAAGGTCCTTCCTGGTACTGAGAAAACCACTAAATGTGGAGAAACTGACTCTTGATCAGTGACACTTTCAAAGAAAGATCTTGATCATGAGAGGGAAATGTGCAAACTAGTAAAAGGAAATCTTGTTTAGAAAGGAATTGGGTGCCTGGGTGGCTCAGTGACTTAAGCATCTGACTCCTGATTTTGGCTCAAGTCATGATCTCACGGATCATGAGTTCAAGCCCTGAGTCTGACAGCAGGGAACCTGCTTGGGATCCTTTCTCCCTCTCTCTGTCCCTCCTGTGTGTGTGTGTGTGTGTGTGTGTGTGTGTGCACGCGCACGCCCGCGCACCCTCCGGCATGCTCTCTCTTTCTCACTTTGTCTCTCTCTCTTTCAAAATAAATAAACATTTAAAAAAAAAAAGGAATTGGGAGGCTGGCAGGGGGCTTTCACACACTACCACTGCAACTGCAGACCCAATAGGAGACAGACTTTATACCTGGATGCTGCTTTCCCAGCCCAGCAGGAGAAAAAAAGGCTTTCCTCCTGTCCCAGCAACAGCCCAGCCAATGAGAAACAGTCACAGCTCAGCCAATGAGAAATCACTATATTTCCAACTCTCACTTTAATGGGCTTTTTGTTTATAACAGCCTTCCCGACTCCCCCTTTTCCTCTGTAAAGCAGCAGGTCCTTTCCTTTGTTCTGCAGACTTGCCTATAAGTTTTGCTACAGATTACTTGTCCTGGATTACAATTCTCAGCTGTTCTCAAATAAACCCATTTTTTGCTGGTAAAAATAACTGGAAGTTTTATTTTTTTTTAACGTTTATTTATTTTTGAGACAGAGAGAGACAGAGCATGAACAGGGGAGGGGCAGAGAGAGAGGGAGACACAGAATCTGAAACAGGCTCCAGGCTCTGAGCTGTCAGCACAGAGCCCGATGCGGGGCTCGAACTCACGGACCGTGAGATCATGACCTGAGCCGAAGTCGGCCGCTTAACCGACTGAGCCACCCAGGCGCCCCTGGAAGTTTTATTTTTAAGGTTAGCATTTCCATCAGCATTGCCAAAACAATATATTGAGTTTTGATTCTTTTTTTAAATTTAATTTAATTTTTAAAAATTTACATCTAAAATTAGCATCTAGTGCAACAATGATTTCTGGAGTGGATTCCTTAGTGCCCCTTACCCATTTAGCCCATCCCCCCTCCCACATCCCCTGCAGTAACCCTCTGTTTGTTCTCCATATTTATGAGTCTCTTCTGTTTTGTCCCCCTCCCTGTGTTTATATTATTTTTGTTTTCCTTCTCTTATGTTCATCTGTTTTAGTCTCTTAAAGTCCTCATATGAGTGAAGTCCTATGATATTTGTCTTTCTCTGACTAATTTCACTTAGCATAATACCCTCCAGTTGCATCCACGTAGTTGCAAATGGCAAGATTTCATTCTTTTTGATTGCTGAGTAATACTCCACTGTATATACGTATACACCACATCTTCTTTATCCATTCATCCATCGATGGACATTTGGGCTGTTTCCATACTTTGGCTATTGTTGATAGTGCTGCTATAAACATGGGGGTGCATGTGTCCCTTCGAAACAGCATCCCTGTATCCCTTGGATAAATACCTAGTAGTGCAATTGCTGGGTCGTAGGGTAGTTCTATTTTTAGTTTTTTTAGGAACCTCCATCCTGTTTTCCAGAGTGGCTGCACCAGCTTGCATTCCCAGAGTTTTGATTTTTTTATACACATTTGAGAGCAGAACTGACACTTTCCCCTTTCTTCACAAGTCTGCCTCAGAATTACACGAACCTGGCCTTCTGGGTCAAACAAACATGACACTGTGCCTCACACCTTTTTTCATTCAGGGGCCCCCATCAAATGTGAGAAATACTTTAAGAGACACCAGTATGAGGGTCATCAGCTCATCCCTATCAGCATGAGACTTTCCTAATTTTAGTGTCTCAGAACACCTCAGCTCAGTGCAAACTGATACAATTGGTCATTCTACTAGTAGTCCCACATCTGAGGGAACAAAAAAGGAGGAAAGTAGAGACAGGAAGAGGGAAAGGAATAGAAGAGGAAGAGAGAACACAATGGAAAAGACAGAGGAACTGTCAGTGGTGTATGTGGCTTTTGACGGCCCTCCGTGGGTGACCTGGTTTTTTGACTCTTCCTTTGAGTTTATTATGATTATGGGTATGATTACCACCAGCAGCTAGTGTAATAAAAGCTGATATTGTGAACATGTGTGCAATACCATGCCAGTGTTTTTTACAAGTACTATGTCATTTCTTTCCAACTATAATCCTATAATAGATAAATAGTATTATTTTCCCTAGAGTAAGAAGCCTGACTTAAGATTTAACTTGTTTTCTCTTGGGTCTATAAAGAAAGACACCAGAAAGTCATCTTGACTTTCCTAAGAGGATAAATTTTTGGAGTATTAAAAGTAGTTCTCTTCCCCTGAAGATAATCAGGGTAGCCGCAGTTAAGTGTGAGCCGATTGCTCTACTGTTCAGGAAAAGAACAAACCTTTTAGGGGGTGGGCGTCCCCTGAAGACAAGGCAGCTACCCTTAGAAGGATTGACTAGGAGAATTGACTCCCTGACCCCAGCATCCTTGGGGAAGGAAAGGGAGAGAACAGAGGTTTCAAATCTTCCCAGGAAAGGGCCTACCGAAATCTGAAGACCCATCCTGGATGGCTAGTCCAAAGTAGTGAGCTCTGTAACCCTGCAAGTTCATGCAGAGAATCACCCCTACGTGCACCAAGTCCTGAGGAAGCAAATCATCCTCCTAGAAAGATCCATGGTAGAGGACCTGGGAACCTGGATCTGCAGAAGCACCAGGTTTTATGGACTGTGTGGGACTGTCAACAGTGACACCATGTGGCAGTGAGAAGCAAAGGCAGGAACCTCCACTGTGCCTCAGGGCATGGGGGCCTTGAAGTGGGGTTTGCTCAGTGAGAGAACCACAGATCTGATGCAGCTGATCTCAAGACACTGAAATGGCTGGAGATTGCTGCATCAGGCTGCTCTATACTCTTTTCTTTTAAACCCACTTCCTTATTTCCTTAAGTGTTGAATTCAGAAAAGTGAGCAAGTTATATTACGTGATGAGTGATGGCTGCTGTATTGAGTGGAAAAATGGAGGCTGAGGTCATTTGGAGGGGGTGGGGGATGGGATGCTCTTTTGCAAAATCAAACAAATTATTTCCAGTTTCCTCCCAAGAAGCTTTTTTCCTTGATCCTGAGTTAGGCATTCTTATAAAGACCTGTTTTCCCAGTGTTAAGGTGCAATTGTGACTTCCTGTTGACTTGCTCTGGCTTCCCTCAGTGACTGTAAGCTTGTAGAAGGCAGGGACGCTGTTTTGTCCACCATTATGTCTCCACTGCCTTGTATGTATTGAAATCAAAGTGTTATTTTTATACCTAACCCATAACCCAGACTCAGAGAAGGTCTGGAAAGAATGAATCTTTTTACTTTGATGCCTGATGCTGTATTCTTTCTAGCTAGTGTCTTCTATTTGGAAGGCTGTAGACCTCTATCTTGAGGTCTGAACTTTAGTTTCAAGGGCAGGTCAAATAGGCTGCCGCCCTGAGCCAACACACCACCTGCCCTGGGCTAGTTGTTTGCGCTACCGACTTGACATTCTTTTCTTAGAAACTGTACTCAAAATGCAACCATGTGGCTTAATAAAAGTTTTCAAAAATGACACAGAAAAGAAATACTTTCAGATATTGTAAAATCACTTTTATTTTTTACCATATCCAACATTTCAGTGACCCATACATGACTGATTTAGGAGAAAAGATCTGGTTTTATGATTTTTCATGTCTTCTGTAGGGGTGAATATATTTTTTCCAAAGAACAGAGAAGGAAGCTGAATCATGAAACCATATGGTGAACACTGTCACAGCAGGAGTTGTCCCGAAGCTTAAAGGAAATAGTTTTCAGACATTCAAAAATATATACTTCTTTATGGGAAGGGAGAATAACCATTGGAAGTCTAGCCTTAGAGCCTATATGGCGAAAAAAATTAATATGTCAAATGTGAACTCACAGGTGATCACTTTATAATGGATTATGAAAATGAATTCAGAGATGTTTGGAGCCCTTAACCTATGAAGGCAATTTAATGGAAGAACTCTAACTTCCACTTCTGGGGCTAGGTAAGCTGCTTGTCTGACCCAATGTGGAGTTTATGACGTTTACACTCCTCTAGTGAGTTGAAGCCAGCTACTGACCCTTAATGGTGTCACCAAACTCAGCTCTGGGAGCCGGCACTCCAGAACCTCAGGTTAGGGGATCAGGGGAATGTGTAGGTAGGAATAGGTTCTGATTCCTATCTCTTTGTTTGGTACTCCCTTTGAAGTCCTCTGTGGACTAAAAAACTGGTTCCCACTTAGTCATGAAGAAACCATGAGAAATGAGTTGCATTTCTGAGATATTTCTATCTCTTCAGTCTGATGTTGAAAGCAAAGGGCTTTCTTTTGGGAGTGAGTGGACTGATTAAGCACACAGTAAGAAGCAAGAGGCCCTCTCATTAGCTGGACACGGAGACTGAAATTCTGGTGACTAGAATGAACTCAGAGGAGCTGAGCTTGTGGATGGATGAGATACAAGGGACATGGGGGTCTGAAACACTGTTTTATGGGACTGTAGAACACAAAGGGTAATGTCTCTTCCTTTCCCACTTTCCTCCCTTAGGAAACCCCAGGAGTAGAGGTTGCTTTCAAACAAATAGCTGTTTCCATTTAACAATTATGTGCATTGCATTTTTCTGCTTGCTGAACAGCAAACTGGCTTTCCTCCTCTTTGTTCTTCTCTTTCTGCCTATAGGGCAATTTCCGCCTCTCTATTTTGCAAGGCCGGTAGTTCAAATACAGTGCTATGGTGATTACACCCACTCCAAGAGCGACAATAATGATGACAAAGATGGTGGAGCTGATTCCTTCATCCAGGCCTGCCCAAGCACAGAAGACAGAGAATTGGGAGGGTCAAGAGGGCAAGAGAATCCCCCCCTCTCCGGCTTACCATGCCCACCTCTCAGTCTCACCCTTCCCTACCCACTGAAATTTTTCTTCTTTCCCTATTTGGGTAAGAATCCCAACCCCCTTGGGCATTTCCATCCTAGGCCTGGCAGCAGGAAAGCCACAGTCACCTCGAACGATGACAGCAATGTCTTTGCTGACAGAGCCCAGTTGGTTAGAGGCTGTGCAGCAGTAGGTTCCTGTGTGGTTCTGGGTTGCTTTCCGTGGCACTTCAAAGTTGAATATCACTCCATTCCAGGTACACACCAAGGTTGGAGTTGGGTTTCCCTTTGGGACGCAGGCAAGCAGCTGCTCTGTCCCTTTCACCCACGTCTGGTTGCCAGGGCAGTCAGATTCCTCTAACCGGGGCTTGTCTGGAAAAGAGAGTCCCCCAAGGAGCTGAGCTCAGTGTGCCACATTCCTTCCTCACTGAGATGCTTAGCTTCCTCTCCCCTAATCCGAAAGCTGTGTCCCTCCCACCTGACAGCTTTACTTCCCAAGGGAAGGAGCACTGTTCCCTGCTTTGGGGCACTCTTCTGTCTTCCATTTTCTAGGGGCAAGGAGTGAGAGATGCAGCAAAGGCATCTTAATGGATTCAGACTCAATGATCTGGCCTGTCCTATCAATGCTGGCTTCCCGGCTTCCCATCTTTGCTTCTCAGTGAGTGAGGAGATGGGTAGGGGCGAACCCAGAGATGAGGGATTTTCTACTTTTCAAAAACACAGATTTTTATATGAAAATTTCCCCCCTCAGCATAAAGTCCAACTATCACTTCGTGTTCTCAGCCATCAACCCTCAACTAATACCAGCTAATCACCCTGCATTCTCTTTTCCGTTCCCAGGTCCCCCTCATGTTTCTCTCAGCTTACTTTCCTGGGGATAATGTAAGCTTGGGGAGCTTTAATTTTATTTCACCCTTTGATGTTTTATTTTAATGAGAAAAATGTAGCAACTCTAATAATGAAGTTGCTGGCCAAGAACTCTGGAGAGGAGAGACTAATAGTAATCCTTGTTTTGACAAGAAAGATCAGGCCTCTACTCACATAAGACATGGAGCTGGACCGCAGTGGTTTTGCTCAACCGCTGACCCTGAACCTCCAAAGAGGCCTCACAGGAGAAATTTCGGCCGTTATCTTCCTCCCTGGTGGTAAGTAAAAGCCAGGCAGGTTCCCCAGGGGCAGGGAGATCTGGGGCTCCCTTAAGCCGAAGAGTAGGGCTGGGTGATGTTAACACATGCCCCAAACAGGTCACATTAATGTCTGTCCCTGCCAATGGGTATAATTCTTCTATCTCTAGGATTGGTGGAGGGAAGCCTGTAAGAAAAGGAAAGAGAGAATCAAACATTTTTCTCAAAATTCTCAGCCAGTTCTATACTCTTGCTTCTGATGGTATGGTATCTAGGCAGATAAGACAGGGAAAACTTTGGATACCCTACTGCTTCTGTGCTGAATGGCAAGAGCAGTGAGATTTGGGAATTTGAGAGCTCTTCTTATGACAAATGCAGTGTCCATACGTTTGGCTATTGCCTCTGTGGCAAGGACAGCAAGATGGCTTTTCATCTTATAAATTTCCTCCCCACCTCAAAAAGTTGTTCCCAGAAACAAGCTGAAGGACGTATAATCACTCTGTAAGTAAGATGGCCACAAGAAACGGTGAAGGCTGAACACAACTACTGTCTCAATGCATGTCTCCAACCTGCCTGCACTCATCAGAGAAAGATCACATGAGAGTGTCCCGAGGAAAGGTTAATAGGGATATTTGCAGTGGAACCACCAAGGATTTACTGTGGAAGTTTCAGTGGCAGAGAACCCTCGTGAGGAAGGGAAGAGGCAGCTCACTTACTATAGACATGCACTGGCTCTCTTGTTTTCTGTTCCATTGGACCCAGAGATACAAGGCAAGACAGCTCCTGATCACCAGTCTCCATGGCCCGAACTGTGGCATTGGCCCATGCTGTGTCTCCCTTCCAGGAGACAAACAGGCTCAGCTCTTGGTCTCCCAGGAACATGTGGAACATTACCTCTCTGGCGGGGAACACCCTAGCCAACTCGCAGCTCACAGCCTCTGCCATCCCAATCTCCAAAAGTGAGGAGACCCAGATTTGGGGACTCTGAGAGAATTCTGCCAAAAAATGAAGAAAAGGAAAGAAAGGAGAAAAGCCATGATAAATCATGTGCTATATAGGACCCCACAATTTAGGAAGGGAGTGTGGCTTAAAGCTCTCTGTCTCCCAGGGTAAGATTACAGCCCAGGTAGAGATGGGGCTCAATTACTCTCACACCCTAATCCTAAACTCTGTGGGAACTTAGTCCCAAAAGGCCAAGGTAAGATAAAGAAACTGAGCCTCAGGATCCTTCCATACCTGGACTCTGACTCACCAAAGATCCGGAGTACCTTGATGGCTGAGCTACTGTGAAAGAGCCCTCCACCATGTGAACTCAAGTCCAGTTCTGCACGGCAGGAGAAATTGCACCTATCATCTTCCCTTTGGGCTTTGACATTGACGGTGATCTCAGCTCTTTGGGAGGCCACAGCCAAGTTCATAAAGTCCTTTCTGTGTAGTTCCTGGTTACCCTGGAGAAGGGTAAGGGTGAGGTTCTCCAGGGGTGCTACACTGGGCACATGGCACTTCACTGTGAAGGCTTCATCCATGGCTACCCATGCCGGCTGCAGCTCCAGGATCACCTGCTCGGGTGGCTCTTTAAGAGAAAAAGGTGGGCTTGATGAGAGAAGGCTACTCACCTCTCCAGAAAGAAATGGTATAGGACAGAAAGCTGGTGATACAAGGTGACCGTTACTCTTAAACCATCCGATCAACCGTGTCAGCTTTCTGCCAACCCTGCCGTACATAAGACAAGTCAGTCTTCTGGCTCTTCTTCTGCCCATCAAAGGTGGCTAAAGTCATAGCCAAGAAATGTGACTGTTGAGGGGCAGGTCCCTTGCGTTGACTGTTGCTGCCATTCTGGAGAACTTTTATCTCTTACCAGAGGTGCTTCAGAGGCATGAGCAGCTTCTGAGGAGCTCCTTAGCATCACACAAAAACTACACCCTAGTCTACCAAGCTTTTACCCCAAAGAGATCACACTTACTCTTATGGCAATATCCTTGCCAATGCTATTTGCCCACCTGAAAGATCTCCCTCACCCATGCCCTTCACTTCAAATCCTTACCATTCTGCAGGAGTGAAGCTCAAGAGCCTCCTTTTCCATGGAGACAGAGACCCTCCTTTTTCCAGTCCCTATTTATTCTAAGAACTTGTGCCAAATAATTTAGCACAAATTGTATACTTTTTTGATCATTTATAAGCTGGCATTATTAGTATATGCCTCCTATACCTGAACATATTCTCAAGCACGATGTCTGGATGCCCTCTGTGGTCTGCTCCTAATTTAAAGTCCTTCACCAAAGGGAAATAGAAGTAATTGGCTCTAGAATTCCTGCAGTATAACAGAAATCTCTACTAAGGGCCCAAATTGTCTCCCCCAAAAGAAATCTCTAATTTTTCCCTAAGTAAGATATAGTCATGTTCCCCCAGTCTTCCCTTCCTCCTCAGCCCTACTCACGATACACAGTGATGTCAAGGCTTGTGTCCTTTTGGATCCCTGCACAAGAGAAGAAGCACTGCAGAACAGAATTCTCTGTGACATCCTCCAGAAGAAACTCCTTCCACTGAGGTCCTTTGTCCACCTGGGTTTTCTTTAAGTAAGTCTCAATTCCACTGGGTCCTGGGTCTGGACAGGTAGTGCTGCAGTTGATCATTAGGGACTGTCCAAGCTTTACCAGGGCCTGATCTGGCCAAACGGAAACCTCAAATATCTCTTCAGTTGCTCCTGAAATGATCAACCACACATATATGCCAAAGACTTTGGTGAGGACCACAAGACCCTAGTCTATCAAGAAGGCCTAGTCTATCAATTTGTAGGTTAGAAATAGGAAACCTACCCTGAAGAAAAAGTTACAAAGAACCAGACAAGAAAAAGACCCTTAATGAACAGGTAGAACCCTGATTCCACCATTCCCTGCATTCATTATCTTTCCAGTAATCTTGGTTTCTCCATTAGTGTCACCTTGGAAACTACAGAGTTGTTAAAACTCATGCCAAGGAAACCATTCTCTTCCTAAGCTTCCAGATGTCTTAGAAGCTCCCAGGACTGGCTGCTGAGGGCCCTCAAGGGCTTAGTAGGCCCTAGAGAAAAGAGCTCTGTGCTTACACCTCAAATCAGTGTTTCTCTGAAATTATGGTCTAAGAATTGCCTTCACCAAAATCACCTGGAATGCTTGTAAAACTACAGACTCTAGCTCCACCTCAGACTGAATGATTAAGCACTTGTGAAGGTGGGATGTGGAAATACGCAGTGAACAGAACAAGCACTCCTGATGATCCTTATGCATGCCGAATTATGAACCCACTAGCCTAAAGGTGACTCCTAGGGTCATTCATTTCCCAGAGTTTTTCACCACTTCTCAAAATAAGACTATTCCTTTTTTGCTTTGGTACTAAGGCAACATGTTTTTGGATGCTTAAGAGTTTAGTCTGTTAGGGAAATCTCAGGTGCAATGAGAGAGACATCAGGTAAAACTTTCAGATGCCTTATGTAGGTGAGAGGCACAGTGTCCTGGAACCTTCCCCACAGGTCCCCTTTAGCTACTCCACGTCCACCATCTGTTTCGTCTACCAAACACCGGGCCCTTCTAGGAATACACAACTCATGTAGCAGTGTTACCCACTAAAGCTCCAGTTCCTTTCTTGCCATCTGGAGCGCTCGCTCCTCACAATTAAGCTATGGGTCCTCTCCTATCAAGACGCTATTGCAACTTCATGACACAAAAGGTGGCAACAAAGAAGTAAAAATATTCTTAAGAACAGAAAACTAGGACAGTCCTGGGCTGGCAGGGGGCCAAAGAGAGAAGGCATATTTCTTAGGGGAGAGTTTTCTCTGATGGTTTGTTCTCCTGTTCCTCAATTTGGGTTCCCCAATTATAAGCTAGAGACACCTACAGATTCTGTGTCCTAATGATCCAAAAATAGGAATCTCTCCCAAGGGTCCAGACAAATGAATAGTATATTTTTGCCCCATTCAGTACTTCTTATGCTCTTACTGACCAGCCACCTGCACTTTGGCACATACTGACTAAAGAAACTATCACAAATAGCCTTACCTGGGCCAGGGTTCAAGGCCAGCAGGGCCCAGACACAAAACAGTAGCATTTCCATCCTTGTGAGAAGGGCCAAAAGCTGGAGAGAAAGGAGAAAACAGTGCTGGAGAAAAGTGACCAAAGAAAGTAAAAAGGATATAGAGAACTATTTCTTTGGTATTGCTAAAGATCAAACCCTTTCCTGACACCTTGAATAGTCTGGAGAAATTATAGCAAGAGTAACAGTGGTATGGTGTGGATGTACTAAAAGGACGTAGCAAGGGGCACGTGGCGTGGGTGGCTCAGTTGAGCTTCCAACTTTTGGTTTCGGCTCAGGTCAGGATCTCGCAGTTTGTGGGTTCGAGTCCCATGTTGGGCTCTGTGCTGGTGATGCAGAGCCTGCTTGGGATTATCTCTCCCTCTCTCCGCCCCTCCCCACTCGTGCTGTCTCTGTCTCAAAATAAATAAAAACTTCCTAAAAATATACAAAAAAAAAATTAAAGGACATAGGAAAATAGTAGGGGATATTAGATTAAGTGAGATTCCTGTATATGTTTGTGTTGCAGTTATCTGTTTACATATTTGTCTCCATCTACTTGAGTCAGTAGAAGGCTATTAGCATGGAAACATGAAAAACGAAGTTTGGAGAGATGTAATCAATGTTTATCTAGCACTGTCCAGTGGGAAGTGACCGTGAATCTAGAAAACATGGTCACAAGAGTCCTGTTCTCTGATGTAAGGGAGAAATGTTTCATCAGGGCTCTGTTCATGACCTCTATGAGATATCCCTCAAGATAATCCTTCTCTCTCTGCTCTGCCTCCATGTTCACCAAGCAACCTTTGGATTATTTCGTTGGCTGAGTTAAGTCCTAATTGTCCACCTCTCTTTTCTCCACTGATCTGTACCAAGTTTTTTTTTCTTTTAAAGCCCCCCACTGAAGCTAATTTATTCTAAGAAAGGTTTCTTAACTAATCCTGTCCCTCTTCACAACCCCTCACTTACAACAGATTGTCTGCACCTCCCTTTACACCAAATGTGATTTCTGAAGCTGCATGTTAAAATGCAATTCACTTTAGTGAATTATTTTTAATGATGAATTCATTACTATGCTAGAAATTCCCTGAGGACAAGAGGCTATATTTATCTTGCATCTCCACCTCCTAGCACAGCGCCTGGCATGTTATGGATATCCCACGAAGTGGATGACTACCCTCTAATTCTGTAGTATTTGAATTTTCATACATTGGGTTTTACACAGGTGTACCTTTACTTATATTCTGGTCTGAAAGAGCATATAAGGGTTTTTTTTTTTTTTTGGTCTTTTTTATACATGCATAAGATAACAGGCATATCAAAATTTATATTTCCAAGTGAATGTTACTCTTTGAATACTTTGGGAGGCTATAAATTTATTCCAGTAATGACACCATTATTCAAAACTTTTTTTTGAAATGATTTAGAGCTGGCTTGTAAGCTACACAAGAAAAATCAGTCTATTAAACTATTTTGTTATTCTTTGAGGAAAAAATGATATGACTCAGACACCTTATTCACCAGATTTAGCTCTGAGTGCCTTAACATCTCTTTCCAAGGAAGATCTCCTATCAACTGAAGACATTCCTAAGTACCCCAGACTTTGAAGGAATTTCAAAATAAGAGTTTCAAGTAATAACAGCTGTTTGAAAAAGTACAAAAGCCCTGAATGGAATTGCTTATATTCATACATTATTTCAGCAAACAATTATTGAGCACCTACAATATTCCAGGCTCTTAGGAAGGTATAGAAGTTACCAGGATTTATCCCATGACAATAGGAATCCCTGGAAGTTAGTGGGAAAGACAAATGTAAATAAAAATAACAATATTATTCCAAGTGTTACTATAAAAAGGGGGGGGGGTGACAGTAAAGTGAGAATTAAATGACTAAATTCAAGCCAAGTGTTTATCCCAACTCCTGGCACATAAGACTTCAATATGTTAGTGATGATGGTGATTGTGCCACTGCTACTGATAATGATAAATTGATCCAGGAGCATTGAGGAGGGAATCATTACTTCTCTCTGAAGGAGCTGAGGTTTCTCAGGTCTCCTTTGAACTGCATTTTCTATTATGACTGGAAGTTTATTAAGGGATGAGGTGATACGGAGAGGAGGTCAGGTCAGACTTATTTGAGAAAATTCAAGAAGTTCAGTATGGGTAGCATACAGGAAAAAGGACTGTGGGATAAAGAAGTAGGTATACAATTGGGTCAGTAAGCAGGAATTTACAGAGCTTTTAAAGCAGGGGGGTGAGATAATCAGCTTTATTTTTCAAAATGACAACACTGGCAGTGTGTGGAAAAAGAAAGAT
Source organism: Panthera uncia (assembly GCF_023721935.1). NCBI lineage: Eukaryota > Metazoa > Chordata > Mammalia > Carnivora > Felidae > Panthera > Panthera uncia. Next base: position 16,850,643 of record NC_064814.1, on the reverse strand, counting down.
GGAAGAAAAGACTGATGGCCACGAGATCTGGTAGAAGGTGACTGCGGTAATCTAAGGGAGATCCAAGGGGGCCTGAAGGCATTAGTGACTGCAGAATTTTTATATAGAGGATATTCAGGGGGATCTCTGTCTGGTTGAAAATGGGGGTTAGAGGTTATGTTTGCATAGTAAACATACTTGTTTTACTTAAAAGGGTATGTTACAGATTAATAAAATAGCAGTGTTCTACATATTTTTTCACATCTTGCATAATATTTAGAATATATCAATTATTCGTGTCTACTTTTATTTTAAAAGCATCAAGGGGAGGATAGAGGAAAATGGCATCCCCACCGTTTGAAGGGCATGCATAACATTCGTTTAGCTATATAATTTTTTTAAAATATCAGTCACGTTGGACACTGTAGAATCCCAATTACTGTTGAATTCGTTGAGGTAAAGTGCTCTCTTCCTAACACCCATTCCAAGCTAGGCACTTACTACGGATCTGTATCTCACTTCATTGACTCTTTTCTCAACCACATCTTGTCTAATAGCTTCTAACATTTAGTAACCATATACAGTACTATGTTCCAGGCACTACACTGACTGGCTTACTTTAGTTATCTCATAGCAATCTTATGATAATTGCCACTTTTACAGATGAGGAGATGGAGACTGGAAGAGGTAAAGTAACTTACCCCAAATCACACAACTAATTAAGAGGTGCAGCCAGCATTCAAACCCAGGCATCTTTACTGCTGGGCAATTCTTACTACTTCACTGCTTCTTTATATTCAGTGACTCTAGATTATCTGTGCTTCGATGGGGCCACTGTGCCACAAACAATCCTGCATAGTGGTTACTCCAAGAGCTCCTGTTTCATTCATCTCTCCTTAGCTTGCTGATGGTACCTTTCTCTGCAAACCTAATCTTGCCGTGAATTAATCTTACAGATTATATTCTCCTAGAGCCTTGGCTAAAAAAGATTTCCCATCTTTGATCTCTATAAGCCAACCTGGGTGGTTTTCCCTTGTGGTTGCCACTAGTACATGCCACATAGATATAAGAAAATGGAGAGGGGGCGGGGTCGTGCTGATTCTTGTTGTTTTCATTCTGGGATACTGACAATACTTTGTTTGTTCTATGTTGTTCCAAGTGCCCTCTCCCCGCCCAACTATCCTCACAGCTGTTAAGAGTTCATCCTTGGGGGAGCCTGCGTTGCTCAGTGGATTAAGTGTGGGACTTCTGCTCAGGTCATGATCTCACAGCTGATGAGTTTGAGCCCCATGTCAGGCTCTGTGCTGACAGCTCAGAGCCTGGAGCCTGCCTTGAATTCTGTGTCTCCCTGTCTCTGAACCTCTCCTGCTTGTGCTCTGTCTCTCTCTCAAAAATAAACGTTAAAAAAAAAAAAGTTCATCCTTGTTTTCACGTAGCATGTTACGATCAGGTACTGAAACGCGACGTTTTTTTATTCATTCATTTTCTTTTAATTTTTTTAACGTTTAATTATGATTGAGAGACAGAGACAGAGCATGAGCAGGGGAGGGGCCGAGAGACGGGGAGACACAGAATGTGAAGGAGGCTCCAAGGTCTGAGCTGTCAGCACAGAGCCTGACGCGGGGCTCGAACTCACAAACTATGAGATCATGACCTGAGTTGAAGTCTGACGCTCAACCGACTGAACCACCCAGGTGCCCCTTATTCGTTCATTTTCTTAGAAAGCAAGCAGCATCCCTAAGAGGAAATGAATTTTTAAATCTTTTTAACTCCTTTGGCTTACTTGCTCTGTAGTAGTATATGCCATATGAAAGGTTTAAAGTGTCTGAAATCCTAGGCCTCTAATCCAGCCACTGAAGGGTTGCAGGGAGGGCGTAGGCAGGTGAGGGGAGGACGGCACACGCCGACATGCCCTTGGGATGGCTTTGGCTGTGGAGCGCACCTGGCCTTCCGGTCCGAATCTGGGGCGCTCCCAGGGTGCCCTGCAATTTCTCATACATCCGGGAGTCACATCCCACCCCCTGCATGGTCTTCTCCCTCGAATTCCCTGGAATTCGCTTCCTCCTCGCGGAACACTCCCCCCAGGTGAGCGTACGTTCGTAATCAGGGCTCAGCACGAGCACCCCCGTGTCCTCCCCCCATAGTGCCCAGGCCGCTGCCCGCCAGCCCCACGCTACTGCTTTCGGGACGCGCACCTCCCTGACACCTCGCTTGTCAGGCCAGCGGGTCTACCTCCCCTGCCGGACTGTCAGCCCCGGGAGGGCAGGGCATCCACACCTCGACCCGACACAACAGCTACAAAGACTCGAGGGCAGGACCGAGCCCGGCGCTCGGACGCGGAGCGCAACGCCCGTTCCCGCTCGGAAGGAGTCTCCCGTCTGGCCTGCACACAGTGTGGCTCTCACGCTCTCGGCCCCACAGGCCGGGAAGGGCTTCAGAGGCGGATGGTATTTAAAACGTGAAAGGTATGTGGAAAAACCACTCCAGCGAGTGCCCCTCTGGGTTTCCGGCCCACTGCCGCGTGACAAGGCGAAGCCCGTCACACGAGGTCAGGCCTCTGCAGACCTGACGGAAAAAGCCAGGAGGAGACACCGGCATGAACCTAAGCACACAAAGCAAGACCTAAATCCTCACGGAGGGCCGCTGCTCGCCGCTCGCCGCTCCTGTCACTCCTAGGATAGCTAGACCGCTCCGCTGCCTCGCCCGCGCTGTTCTCAGAAACTTGCCACGCGCTCAGACCGTTTGGTAGGCAGCGCCAGGCGGGGGCGCACGCGCGAGCTTCTGGCCGGAGGATTTCCTGATCTGCCCAGAAACTCGTGACGTTTACCCAGAAGCTTAGCAAGGGTTGGCCGAGGCCAATGGGGCGGACCAGGAAGCTGAACTCACAGGAGGGGGTTGCAAGGGAAAATGAAGGTAGAGAAGCCTGTGTCTCGCTTGGTAGAGAGCTCATGTTTGATTCAAGATAATAGGTACTAAGCAAAACAAAGTGAACACAAAAGAGTAAGGGTTGTTGTAGGAAATAATGGCTCTGTTAGAAAAACAAAGGGTTGTCCACCCCTGTGCCTATTCGTTGCGTGACGCGGCCTGAGCCTGTGCGAAGTCGCGCGCGGAAGCTGGCTGCGCGCGCAGCTGCGTTCCCGTGTTGGGCCGCGCAGGTTGGCGTTGGGTGTCGGTTTCTCAGTTGCTCAAAAATCTAGCTGGCGTCGCTCTCGGCTCTTCCTGGGTGGCCTGGCAAATTGGTTCCACGGGACTTTTTGCCAGTATCAAAAAGACTTTTTTGTACACCCCCGTTTCTCCACATACAAGTAACACGCTTGAGTAAACGAGCATTCCCTTCCTCACTTCCTACCAAACGTGCCTGCGCTCTTGCTCCCCCGCCCAGCAGCTATCAATAGCCATAAAAATGGGGGTGAGTAAATCCTCCGTTGTGTCTCTCCACCCCGGACCCCTTTCCACCGCTTTCGTGGCAAACATCTTCGGAGGGTCGTTTCTCAGAACGCTTTTCCGGCGCCCAGGTCGGGCCATTCTCATGGGCATCCTGTTGTGTCCTTGTCTCCCACAGTCCTTGGCTGACCGTGAGCCATGGGCTGAGCTCCTTGGTGCAGTGAAATTTGAGGATTTGGGAGTTTTCAGGGGACCAATTACGTGCATTCCCTGTCTCATTTACTGTAACTCCTTTGAGGAGGCGCTACTATTACCTCTTTTGTGGAAGAGGGTTTATTTCTTTTAGATTATGAGTGAGTGACTTCTTGTCCAAGAAGGGCAGCTGCCTTTCTTGTACCCTAGTTGTGCTTTGTCGTCTTCCATACTGACATTTTGGGGGAGAATGTCACCTGGAATAGAGGCTTTGGGGCCAGACCAACTGGTCTATGAATTCCTCTACGATGTCTTAACTAACTTTGACACTATGGGAAAGTTACATAACTTCTAGTTCTTCTGTTAAAAGGAATGACATTTAGTTTATGTATTTGAAAGTGCCTGCCATTGTTTTTGACACTACATCGGTGTTTGATAAATGATAGTCTGTCTTCCTTTTGTGATCACAGGAAAGGCCTTTCCTGACGACTCCCCACTAAAACTGCCAGGCTTTATTTGAGGCTAGTTTATAGGACCTATCAGAGTAACCTCTTCAGGCTACCCGCATTTCTCTTTTATGGCTTCGAATGGTTTTGCTCACTTATGTTAAATATTTCTGCATAGTGATACCAAATCAACATCATAATTACCGCTTGCTAGAAACCAAAATCTCTGTGCTTATGCTTAGTGGGATTTTTTCAGCTGCTTGTTTTTAGGAGGTGCCTTTGAACGTCGTTTTCTATTTTGTCATATGCTTGTATTTTTAATGTCCTTTTCCCAATTCCTGAATGGTGTATCAACCTTAACTTTGATTTCTTCAGTGGAAATCTTAAATTTTAATATTGTAAATGCTGCTAATATAATCCCATCTAATAAAAATAGCTGTATCATATAAAAATGGTTTTTAAAAATTTACGGTAATTTTATAAATTGGCCAGTGAATTGAATCTTGGCAAATGGGCTTGCTCCAGTTGACCCATTTCTTTATGTGGATGGTACTTTCCTAGGGAAGTTGAGAAGTTGTTCCTTCAAATGGATAATTGCTTTGGCCTGGGTCAAAGTTATGACTGTGGGAACGGGTTATAGTAGTAGTGAGTTTGAACCTGACAAAAGCAAGAGAAACTGCAGCTAGAGGGGCGTCGTCTTCTGAAGTGGAACCTCCCTTTTGACTGCTTTACTTGGTTTCTGGGCTCCCCAGATCTGCTACTTCCCTGATCCCTCAAGACTCTTTTTCTCCCTTACCTGTTTTTTACTCCTGGGGCTGTCAATGCCCAACTCAGAGGCACCTTGTTTATAGAAGCTAAACGGTTAGGTGGGATCAGTACAGTCTTTTTTTTTTTTTTTAATGTTTATTTATTTTTGAGACAGAGACAGAGCATGAGCGGGGGAGGGGCAGAGAGAGAGGGAGACACAGAATTCGAAGCAGGCTCCAGGCTCTGAGCCGTCAGCACGGAGCCCAACACGGGGCTCAAACTCGTCAACTGCGATATCGTGACCTGAACCGAAGTCGGATGCTCAACCGACTGAGCCACCCAGGCGCCCTAGGATCAGTACAGTCTTAACCAGAATTAGAAGAGCAGATAAATTAAGGGTTAAAATCAGTAGTTAGTACTAAGTGAATCAACCTTGACCAGCCCATCAGAGTCAAGGTGAGGATAAGATCTGAGCTAAGAGTAAACAAAGAAAAATCCAAGAATCCAGGTGGAAGGTCACTAATCAGTAAAGTCTAAGAAAGCAAGAGCATAAAGCTTGAGAAAGATTTGGGAACCAAAGTTAACTGTTAAGATCTAAGCTCGTTTTAACCTTCTGCCCTGATGGGGTAACTCCTGATCAGGACTGACTTGGAACAGAGTTCTTGGGGTGGGGAAGAGGAGGTAACTTTTATCAGAGCTATTTCCTGAGCAGGCATTGTTTCTGCATTGTCCTTGTCCTCTTAGAGTTCACACTGGAGGGGTGTGTGGATGGAGGCAGAACCCTAAACAAAAGCCACAGCACAATACGATGAGTACTCTTACAGAAATTTTGGCTGAGTATTAAGGAAAACAGAAAACAACTAATTGATGATGGCAGTTAGAAGGTGGGGATAGAAAGTCATGGAAATTCCAGAGGCAGTGACATTTGAGTTGGCTTTGAAGAATAAACAGACACTTGCATAGCAGAGAACTGGGGAGGAACACTTATTCATTTAACCAATGTGAATTGAGTATTTAACTTTGTTCCAGGTATTGTTCTAGGTAGTGGGGACACAGCAGGAAACAAAGCCCCAGCCTTGGAGGAGCTTACATTCTAGTGACGTCATAGGCACAAGAATCAGTGTGAAAGAGCTTGGTGTGTTCAGGGAAGGTTAAGTTCAGTTGGGATGTTGGTGGAAAATAAAGCTATAGAGGTAAGAGGAGGACAGAGTAAGAGCCAATTATCCCATGCTGAAAAGTTTAGATACAGACTCTTCTGCAAGCCCTTGCCTTTAAAAAAAATTTTTTTTAATATTTATTTTTGAGACAGAGACAGAACATGAACGGGGGAGGGTCAGAGAGAGAGGGAGACACAGAATCCGAAGCAGGCTCCAGGCTCTGAGCACAGGCTCTGAGCCTCAGCACAAAGCCCGACGCGGGGCTTGAACCCACAGACCGTGAGATCATGACCTGAGCCGAAGTTGGACGCTCAACCGACTGAGCCACCCAGGCGCCCCAAGCCCTTGCCTTTTAAACATTTTAGAGCTGTGGAAACCTTTCTGCCAAAGAATCTTGCAAGGTCACTCAATATATAAAACAGTAAAAGCTGAACTCTTTGTTGAAGCAGGGAGGAGAGGTGGGGGTGACACAAGAGAGGATCTCCCAGTGCTGCCCTCCCTCTCACTCTCAGGTCGCCACAACAGCTCTAAGAAACCCGAAGGACCCCAGTGGGTTTAAAGCCTACTGCTGAATGTAATGGAGGGCACACAAATATGGGAAAATGGAGAAATGTGATCGTATTTGCTGCCTTGGGATAAAATTGCCAGGAGAGATAGGGTAGGATGGCCTTTTAGCAGAGAAACTAGTTAGATGGGTTATGGAAGAGATGCTGAGGACCTGACCTAGGTGGGTAGGATAGATCCAAAAAAGATTTAGGAGGGAAAATCAACAGAACTTGATGACTGAGCAAGAAAGGGGAGCAAGAAAGGGAGGAGTGAAAGATGACTTCAAGAGAGCACAGTGAAGGTCCTTAAGACTTTCTCTATTCACCTCTTTGCTTTTTATTTTATTTTATTTTTTTAAATTTTTTAATGTTTTTTATTTTATTTTTTGAGAGAGAGAGAGAGAGTGTGAGTGGGGGAAGGGGAGAGAAAGAGACACACACACACAGAATCCAAAGCAGGCTCCAGACTCCGAGCTGTCAGCACAGAGCCCGACATGGGGGTCGAACCTACAAGCTGTGAGATCATGACCTGAGCTGAAGTCAAACGCTTAACTGACTGAGCCACCCAGGCGCCCCTCACCTCTTTGCTTTTGATTACACGTGTCCTGGGCATCTGGTTGGGTCACCCCATCTTTGGCTTTCATCTGCCTACAAGACCAGTTTGAATGTCTCATCAAGGCCCTTTGTCATGTCCTCATGCTCTGTATCAGGATAGATACAGGAGAGGAGACTGGGAGGGAGGACAATGAGACCTTGATTTTGGACAGATGGGTTTACATGACCTATGGAGCGTCTAGCAGTGAATTGGAAATACGGATCTGAATCTCAGGAGAGGAGTGGTGATTGGAGTTAGATATTTAGGCTTATCAGAAAGTAGGCAGTAATTGATGGGATGTGAATAGATAAGTATGTCTGGGTAAGTCATGTATAAAGAAAAGAGCTAAGGATCGAACTGCAGAGGACCAGAGGGGAGGGAGAAGTCAGAGATCCCAGGGGAGACCTTTGCCTTATCTTCCCTCTGTCTTACTGGTCTGTTTTTCAGTCATACCAGTAGTTCTGGGTCCAAACTCAAGAGCCAGGAGGTCGCCTCTGAGGGGGTCTGGGAAGTGACCAGGAAGAGGACTCAGACTACAGTGCCACCCAGGTCTCTCAATGCACCATAAACGTCTACCTTGAATGGGGAGAGAACAAATGGTAGAATCATGCCCCAGGCCTTAGCTCCAGAGATTTCCAGAGTGTCACCTGGGCTGTAGACCTGAAACTCACTTCTTGAATCCTGGTATATACTCCCACTATTGGAAGACACTATTCTTGAGTTTTACCTGCTAGGCTGTGTGAACTATGAAAATATGTATCTGTGACTTCATTGTGTACATAGAGGAGGAACTTTTGTACACTTGATGATCCGGCAAAATCGGATTCTCTTCACCCTGGGCTGTTTCGTGCCTTTTAGCCTTCTTCCATTATCTTTGCCTAACTCATTCATAGCCTTTTTTACATAACATCCTCCAAGAAGACTTCACTAATCCGTTTCCTTCATTAAAGGTTTCCCCGTGGTACCTTATGAATACCTTTATGTTCGCAATTGTCATGTGGAGAAATGATCTGTTTATGCATTTACCTTCTTTACTAGAAGATGTCAGTGACTGGCACATAGAAGCTGCTCACTGAGTGTTTCTTAGATGGTGAACACGGCATCAGCTGCTTTGCCATCCAGCGCTTCTGCTGCTCTGACTGTGCGGTGCCCCAGGCCTGCCTCACCACCACAAACGGAAAATGGATGTGTCAGCCGCTTGGGATTCCACCTCGGCCAGGCTCCTGGTACATTCCCAGTAGTGCTGCCATTGTGTTAAGTGTTTCCCGCCATGACCTGTCTACCCATACTTCTGAAATTCTAACCTCCTGTGGGCCATCCAACCAAGGAGCGATCTTTTGCTGGCCTGCTGTAGCACAAGTACTGGGCCATCTCGCTCCAAGGGCCTTTCTCCTATGAACTCTTTGGCAGCTACTTTGTCCACCAAACAGCTGGGTCAGGAAGCATAGACCCACTGGGAATTGTCCCTCTGGTTTGGGTTTATTAAATACTTTTAAAATACTTTAATAAATTAAATACTTTAGTTCCATTAAGTGTTTGAGTGCCTGTAGATGCAATAGGGTCAGAGGTTATAGGAAAGTACCTCTTCTGAAACCATAGAATGTTTCAGAATGAAATTCCGAAAAGTGGTCAGGGAGCAGAGTAAGGATCAAGGGAAGAAGAGAGGAAGAGAAAAAAGGCATTCCAAGTGAAGGGAATAAAGGCATGGGAATGCTGCCTCCAGGACCTCAAGTGCTGCAACTGGCTACGCCATTAGGTCCTGTGAGGGTGGTGTGGGAATGGTCTCCCCTCCCCCCATCTCTTTTGATTCTTGAGCATTAACCTAGTGCTTTCACAAGGTCTTGAATCGCCCCTAGTGATGTATCAAATCCCGTTTGCCTATTGGGTGACCATCAGTAGTATCTCCGTCAAATCAAAATGCTTCTAATTAATCAGGTCCTACCAATTAGCCTCTTTTCTTTGAGTCCCCATAGCACTGGCTTTTCAGTTTGAAAACTTTCTTTGCATGTAATAACAGACCAGAGGTAATAACAGAGAAATAACAGCTACGAACAAGAAGTCATATATAGTGTTAAGTGCCTGGATTTTGGATTCCAGAGCCAGCTCAGAACCAGGTTTGAATCCTAAAACCATCACAGTGAGAGTAGGGGAAGTAACTGAATCTCTCTGCCTTGATTTCTAAAATAGAGGTAAAATGAGCATTTACCTCATATGCATAGTGAAGGTTAAAAGAAGTAATACGGGGGCACCTGGGTGGCTCGGTCGGTTAAGCGTCCGACGTCGGCTCAGGTCATGATCTCACGGTCCGTGAGTTCGAGCCCCGCATCGGGCTCTGTGCTGACGGCTCAGAGCCTGGAGCCTGCTTCCGATTCTGTGTCTCCCTCTCTCTCTGCCCCTCCCCCGTTCATGCTCTGTCTCTCTCTGTCTCAAAAATAAATAAACGTTAAAAATAATTTTTTTTTAAATAAAAGAAGTAATACGTGTGGTACTTAATAAGTGTCAGCTATTCTCTGCTTAATGAATAGGAAATCTTCTTTATCCTTACTATAACTTAGATATCCTATTTTCCCCCTAACACCTTGAGGATGTTTTATCATAGCAATTAACTCATTGTTGGTATTGTTTATCATTCTCTCTCACTACACTTAAAGATCATTCACTTGTTTAAACACATGTATTGGTTAGGTTATGACAGTGGTTAAGAGTAACACAATATATACCCCAAATTATTGAAAACAGGTACTTAAATACGTGTACATGCACATTCACAGCAGCATTACTTACGATAACTGAGAGATGGAAACAACCCAAATGTCTATCAATAGATAAATGGGTAAGCAAATGATGGCATATACATACAACGGAATATTATTCAGCCATAGAAAGAAATGAAGGGCTGGCACATACTACCACATGCATAAACCTTGAAGACATTATGCCAAATTAAAAAAAGCCAGACACAAAAGTCACATGTTATGTAATTCCATTTATGTGAAATAATCAGAACAGGTAAATCCATAGAGACAATGCAGATTGGTGTGTACCAGGGGATAGGAGAAGAGAATAAACACCTGCTTAATGGGTATGGAATTTTCTTTTGGATGAAAATGTCTAGAACTAGATAGAGGTGGTGGTTGTACGACACTGTGAATGTACTAAACGCCAATGAGTCGTTTGCTTTCAAATGGTTCATTTTACGTTATGTGAATCTCAATAGCACAGAAAAAAGAGAAAGAATTCCCACCTTCAAAGAATTTGTATTTTAGCGAAGGAGCCAGATCAGACAGTAAGCCAGTTCACACCTAGGCAAGCAGTTACATATTGTGATAATTGCTTGGTGAGAAATAAAGTAAGGGGAGAGAATGGAAAAGATAACAAAGGGCTGGAAGTAGAGAGGCTCTGGGGTTGGAGGGGGCTTAGCAGTTTGAGAAATTGCCAGGAGAACCTCTGGACTCACTCTCAGAGAACCAAAGGCAATGGTTTAAAATGAGCCCAAGGAGGTAAGCGGGAGCCAGGACTTGCAGAATCTCACATGTCGGGAGGAGGGAGTATGATATTCAACCTAAGAGCAATGGGAAGCTGGGGAGGGTTTTAATCAAGGAGAAAATGAGGACCTGAATTACATTTAACTGTTTTATCTTTTTTAAATTAAACAAATTTTATTAAGATTTTATTTTTAGTTATTTTTATTTATTTGAGAGAGAGACAGAGAGAGAGGGAGGGAGGGGCAGAGAGAGCGGGGGGAAGAGAGAGAATCCCAAGCAGGCTCTGTGCTGTCAGTGCAGAGCCCAACACAGGGTTCCACCCCACAAACCATGAGATCATGACCTGCACCGAAATCAAGAGTTGGATGCTTAATCGCCTGAGCCACCCAGGTGCCCCAAGATTTAATTTTTTTCTTCCTAAAATTTTTAGGGAGAGAGGGATACCTGGGTGGCTCAGTCGGTTAAGTGTCTGACTTCAGCTCAGGTCATGATCTCACGGTTGGTGAGTTTGAGCCCTGCATTGGGGTCTCTGCTGTCAGCGCAGAGCCTGCTTCTGATCCTCTGACCCCCTGTCTCTCTGCCCCTGCCCCACTCATGCTCTCCTCTCTCTCAAAAATAAATAAAAACATTAAAAGATTTTTTTTTAATTTTTAATGTTTATTTTTGAGAGAGAGAGGGAGGGAGGAAGAGAACGGGGGAGGGGCAGAGAGAGAGAGGGAGAGACAGGATCCGAAGTAGGCTCTAGGCTCTGAGCTGTCAGCACAGAGCCTGACGTGGGGCTGGAACTCACAAACCATGGGATCATGACCTGAGCTGAAGTTGGATGCTTAACCGACTGAGCCACCCAGGTGCCCCCATTAAAAGATTTTTTTTTGAGAGAGAGAGAGAGAGAGAGAGAGAGAGAGACTATCCCAAGCAGGCTCCACGCTCAGTAAGGATCCCATGACCCTGGATCATGAACCGAGCCAAAATCAAGAGTTGGATGCTCAACCCACTGAACCACCGAGGTGCTCTACTCTCCGATTTTATTTTTTAAGTTATCTTTACACCCAGTACAGGGCTCGAACTCATGACCCAAGATCAAGAGTCGCATGCTCTACTGACTAAGCCAGGCAGCTGCCCCTTAGCTCTTTTTTAAATGCACTTATTAGCTTGTCTGTTTTCTAGTGTAAAGGTTCTCTACAAGGCAGGTTGTATCAGAATTACTTGGCAGCCTTATTCTATTATTTTTCTGTAAATTTAAATTCCAGTATAATTAACATACAGTGTTCTATTAGTTTCAGGTGTATAATACTGGGAGGCTTATTTTTTAAGTTTATTTTGAGAGAGAGAGCATGCAAGTGCGCATGGGAAAGGGGCAGAGAGAGGGTGGGGGGGAGGGGGGGAGAGAGAGAGAGAGAGAGAGAGAGAGAGAGAGAGAGAGAGAGAGAGAGAATTCTAAGCAGGCTCCACACCCTTAATGCAGAGCCTGATGCAGGGCTCGGACTCTTGAGCCAAGAGATAATGCCTAAGCTGAAGTCTGTTGCTTAACCGACTGAGCCACCCAGTCACCCCTGGGAACCTTATTCTTAAAATATAATACTGGAAGCCATTGGATTGTGTACGTGTGTTGTTTAGTGGGGGTGGCTAGAAGGGATAGTTTGGAATAGCTCCCCAGGGGATTTGCCCCTACTGCTCCCTCAAACTCCTTGGAACAAGCTTGAAAGTCTTGAAATGGGTACTAATTACATTATCATGAATTCTTTCCGCACTTTACAGGGGTGGAGAGGGGCCCTGATTCAATGACTGTAACAATTTCAGTGGCCTGTTCTGAGACTGGCAGTTAATGCAAAGGTGGAAGGAGGAGCATGATCTCTGAGAAGACCCAGAGGCAGGAAAGCAACAGCAAAGTAGGGTTCATCACTGGAGGACCAGCAAGTACAGGTGAGCAGAACTGATTTCTAAAAAGGGTGGAGAACTGTACTATGAAGAGGCTCTGGGTGCTATGGTGCAAGACTTTGTTAGGGGTGAAAACAAAGCAGAGAATTTATATACTGAAAATCTGTCTTGGCTGCTCAAAACTGTTGTCTGAGTAGCAACAGCATTGCTTTTGGAGCTTGTTAGAAATGCTGAAGCTTAAGCCCTGTCTCAGACCCCAAACCTACTGAATCATAATCTGCATTTTGAACAAGAGCCCCAAATGTTTCTTTTGCTCAGACCCCAAACCTACTGAATCATAATCTGCATTTTGAACAAGAGCCCAAATGTTTCTTTTGCTCATTGAAGTTTAAGAAGCACTGGTCTAGATCATGGGGAGAAAATCCCAGACGACCAGAAGGTAGGCTCTCTGACACAGCTGAAGCACTTTATTTTGAATACTTTATGATACAGGACAGTGGCTTCTGAAAAGGTATTGCATTTTTTTCAATTAAGTACTATAAATCCTGGAGAAAAAAACCTTATTTAACTACAGGGAGGTTTGTCATAATGCAAATTTCCACCCACTAGAAACATTTCCTGTGGAGTAAAGTACTAGGCTTCCTTAAAGTGAGGCAGAGCACGTTAAAAATATGCAAAAAGAACTCGGATCTTGGCCAAGTCAACCCTTCACACAGCTGGATCGGGTCTGGGGCAGCTGACATCCCTTGGCAGCTCTGAGCCACCAGGATGGGCTTTTAAACAAAGTCAAGTTGGAGGCTCTTCTGCCCCAGAGAACAGCTCTGTGTTGTCTTTAATGCTGAAAATGTAGGAAGGCGACTCGAGAAAACTATTTTCAGAGAGTGTAACTAGGTATCTCGGGGAGTCGGCTACACCTGGGAGCTCTCAGCAACTACCCATTCTCTGTTGAAGCCCTAAGTGACCTTCGACCTCTGACCCCGCGCCTTGCACAGCGCTTCCTGCGCAGCTTTTCGCCCCCGCCTCTCCGGCCAAGGGCTGGTCCAAGGGCTGTGGGCGTGGCTCTGGGGCTGACGGTTAGGGGCGGTGCCCGTCAGGGGCGGGTCTCGCGATGGGCGGGATTTGAGGAGGCACCCTGGCATTGGGCCGCTGGGTATAGGTGGGGCCTAGCGCTGGGGTTGTTTGGGCGGGGCAGGGAGTTAGTTACCGCCTCTGGGTAACTGGACTCTGTCGGCCAAACCTCCGGAGGCCGCGGGCGGCAGGCGGGCCTGCAGCAGATCCCGGATCCGGAATTCCCCGGGCAGGACCGGAATCAGGATCGGCCCTGCCCCAAACCGGGTCTGTGGGGAACTCGAGGTCTTGGACTAGGAAATCCCGGAACCCGGATCAACAAACCCCAGAACCCGGAATTTAGATCGGAAAGTCCCGGATCACGGATCGCGGAGCGGACTCGACACGGAGCCCGGAGCCCGGATCGCGACACCGCCGGACGGGACGGAGCGATGTCGGGCCGTGTCGCGGGCGGGTTCCCGCTGCCTCCGCTGAGTCCTGGCGGCGGCGCAGTTGCCGCGGCTCTGGGGGCGCCGCCTCCGCCAGCGGGACCCGGCATGCTGCCCGGACCGGCGCTCAGGGGGCCAGGACCGGCTGGAGGTGTGGGGGGTCCCGGGGCCGCCGCCTTCCGCCCCCTGGGCCCCGCGGGCCCCGCGGCGCAGTACCAGGTGAGGAGCGCGGATGGGCAGGCGGCGCCGCGAGCACGCCCGGGGCATGGAGCGACTGGGGCCTCGAGTGAGGGCCCCGGGGCAGCCGACGGACAGAGGGCACAGGGGACCAGCGTGCGGAGTGCACGGGACAGGGAGGAGGGCAAGGCCGGGTGGTGGGGCAGTTGGGGGAGAGGGTAAGAACGATTCTGGGGTGGAGGGTTTGAAGCGGTTGGAAGGGCCTGGAGGCTTTCTTGGAACCGGGATTCTGAGTAACTGAGGGATGGAGGAGTTGGAGCTAGTGAGTTGTAGGCGACTGGGTTGAGAATGCTAGTGTAGATCCTAGGGTAGGGGGTTCTGGGAAGTGCTGAGAAAGTTTTGCAAAAGGGCCCTCACTGAGAAACCAGGGTTACCCTGCATTGGCCTTGGTCCCACTCCAAGTCCGCGCTGTTTTGTTTTTTTTTTTCTAGTTGGGAACTGGCAGAGTTCTAGCGAGTCTGAGATGGTTCCCAGCTGCTGATGAGGAGGAAGAAGGGCCTGGCTTCCCAGGCATGGGAGGTAGAATATAGAGGAAGAGGATTCCAATCTATGCCAGGCAGGGTCTACTCCTGGTCAGGCCCAGGAGCCCTTGCATGGGATGGGTCTGGGTTCGACCACAGATGGTGGTGGCGGGGCCTGAGGAAGGCGGAAAACCCAGCCCATTCTGGGCAGACTCTCTTTTTGGCTTCCTGCCTGGTGTCATAGTGTCCAGGAGTTGATTAGTCTGCAGGAGCAGAGAGGCTCCACTGAGCCCTGATGGTCTGGGGCTGGAGGAGCCTGTGAGAGTTGTTCAAAGAGCTCTGTCCTGACTTCTTTGGAGTTTGGCTTCAAAGAGAGAGCTTCTCAGGTGGCAGCTTCAAAGGCCATTGAGAAGCAGAGACTTCATCCTTAGGGTCAGTGTATGAGGAAAACTCATACAGTATGAGGATCCTGCTCATCAGTCCCCGCCAAGTGCATTGTTTCTGGTTACCCCAGAATGCTTAGGAATTGTGCCTGTCCTTTTCCCCACTCCCTCTCCACTTTTATTTAGACTTTAAGTTCTAACATGGCCATATTCCACCCAACCTGTGTGCCCCAGCATTTGGCACTGGCTTCTTTGCTAATCTCCCAAGGAAGCTGGGGCTTACTCTGTTATCTCCAGGTACAGCCTCCAAAAATGGATCCTCATGGATTGGATATGCATTCCTCCCCTACCCATGAGCCTTGGGCCCTCACTTTCTAAAGAGATTCTTAACCGAGGGGTGATTTTTCCCTCTAACTCCTCATTCTCACTCCTCCCTGTAAAGAAAAAGGGTCTGGGTATTGACAGAGATAGACCTGGTCCCAACCACTCCCATCTTGCTTTGCCACTTGGGGATTCATGGCTCCAAGGTGTTGCTGAGGGGTCCCTGCGTCAGTCATTCCATTCTAGCCCCTGGGCTACCTAGCTGAGGGCTGGCCTTGGAGCCTCCTTGTGGGCCTTTGGCCTGAGAAGGATCTAAGGAACAGATAGGAGCCTCTCCAGTTCCTTTGCTGGAAACCCATGGGCACTGTGGCCTGGGGAATGCCCCTGAGAAAATGAATTCCACAACCATACGTAGGGAGTGGACTAGGGCCAGTGGCAAGGTTTGGCTGGCTGGCTGGCTGGGTAGTCCCAGGCTGCTAGGGTTGGGAACCAAGGGGAAGGCACTGAGCCTCTGCTTCCCCAGGCTTTCTAGCCCACCAGCTTTTCATCACCTCCTCTTCTTCCGGGGAGGGGCATTAGAGGTAGAAGGGGAGAGGGAGGACCCAGTTCACTCTGGCTAAGTTTGAGGAAGATCTTGCTTGGCCTCTTTCCAAGTCCAGTTGTGTGACTTCAGGAGATGGGACTTGAGATCTCAGGAGCAAAGGGGTTCCTCCTATCAGAGCACATGGGGTGAGCTAGAAGAGCAAGGGTTTCAGGGCCCAAGTTGGGCAAGTAGGGGAGCCAATGAAAGAAGGGAAGTGACGACCCATCTCCCTCCACACAGTGGAAGGAGTTCTAGCTGTGGATCGTACTCAACAGAGGAGCTTAAGGAAGAACAAAACCCAAAGAAACACAGATTGTTGGGTTCACTCCAGAGTTCAAAATATTTTCTAGTTAGGGAGGGGTATGTTCTCTTCTCCTAGGCCCGGCCACCAGGAGCGCCAGGGCCACAGGCTTTGAGGCAGGGCTGTGTGTGTGCTCTCTGGAGACAGCAGCATCAGGCCCAGCCACGCGCCGCTGCTGTCCTGGGTGGTGGAGGTAGAATCACACTTAGGTCGTGGGCTGCTGCTGGGCTAGGGAGAGGACGTTGTTGCACACTTCCGAGGTTCAGGGCACTGAGCCAGGCCTACCTCGCTCAACTGCAGGCGAGGGACTTATAGAGCCTGAGAGGCCTGACCTGGGCTTTGTTTTTTTTGTTTTTTTTTTTAAAAACTCTTGGGGTTTTTATTTTGAAGAGGAGTTACTGGTGCTTCAAAGAGCAGGTGTGGAGCTTGGCAAGACTAAGCTGGGACTAAGCAACCTTCGCCTGGGCCTCTTCTCCCTCTTGGGAGAAGCCTGGGGCCTGGGGTGAGCTAGGGGCCCTGCGCCTGGGAAGTTTGGAGCAGATGTCTGGGAGGGGCCTATTCCAGGCCCTGCCCCTGCAGCCTTGACTGGGGACTTCCTGCTACAAGAGCACCTGCCTAGGAGGGATGGGTGGTGCCTAGGAGGGATGGGTGGTGCCGAGGAGGTTTTGTGAAAGTCCTAGTGAGTGGCTTCTTGGGGACCTCAGGGCCTTGTCTCACTCTGTGTAGGTCCCACTGCTCCAGCTGTTCTTGCCCTCTGGCTCATGTTCAGGGTGGGGAAAATATGTCTAGCGTGTCTGGAGCCTGGGTTTACAGCTGTGGCCACACTGAGTTTGTTTCCTGTAATCTCTGGCCATGGCTCATTAAGGCCGAGAAACAGGCTGTCCCTTGCCTTTCAGCAGCTTGGACAAATCTCTTCGCGGCAGGCCTCCTGAAGCCCCAGAGTCCCCCACGTTCAACTCCATTCCCCCAGATGGCTTTTCCCACCCTACTCCCCCTTTGCCCTTCCCTACATCTCTGGGTCACTTTTCTTCATCTCTCCCTCTGGTCAAGAGTCTGACCCTCTGTGCTGAGAACATGAGTTTGGCGCTAGATGAAAAAGCGGGGGGAAAATTCTCATCTCCATGATACCGGGCTGGGGGTAGGAGGTTCTCTGATTTGGTGCAAGTCCCCACCTAGCCTGGCTTGGTGGGGTAGTTGTGCTGGTTGCATAATCTGGGCCCTGGGGCCAGCCCTGTGAAGCTGCCAGGGACAGTGTGTGCAAAGCAGAGCTGCCAAACAGGCCTTGCAGGCAGCAGCTATGGAGGGGGAGGCGGGGGGGGGGGGGGGGGGGGGGGGGGGGTTACTCCCAGAAATGGTGGGGAGCTGGACCTCAGTGGGAAATCCTTCTGCAGACTTCTACAGAAGCCGTTTCTGTAACCCAGGCTCCTGGTGACCCTATGACTGATCTTGCATAATCTTCCCTCCGTTCTCCAGTTTGGGATCGTGAGGGCTGAGTTAAGCACCCAACAGCCCCAGCCGCCAGGTGGTGCACGGACCGCGGACAGAGCCCGGGTGCCAGCCGCTCTCTGATAGGCCACACAGGAGCCACAGCTTTCCTCTTGGGGTCTCTCGGCATAGGGGTAGGGAACAGGGCAGTAGGGAGGTGGAGAGAAGGGTCCAGTTCTGGGTTGTGAATAGGGGCCATATGGTGACCAGATGGTCTCTGTACTGTGCCCGAGGCCACCCGTACCGGTTGGGACATGCTCCGGCCCATCCTGTTGTGGCTTGCTCACCTAGGGTGCCCCTGCCTGATAGGCTCGCCAGCCCATTGGACTGTCTTCCTCCCTTTAGTCACACCACTAGGCTGGTGCCAGGAGATGGATGTTGGGGCCTTGCCTGCTCATATCACACTGCACCCTTCCACCTGGCTATGACACTGCCCCCAGGCCATGCTTCTGTCTCCAGCTGGGGAAGGAAGTAGATAGGAGTGCTTGGTGGGATCACGCGATGGTGTTGGGAGTGTCTTAGAGCCGGCTGGTTCCAGGGAGCAGGGCGTCGTGCGCTCAGGCTGGAAGGTGGCAGTGGGCCCCAAAACACTCCTGCGGGCCCTTCCCTCGCAGGTAGGACTCTCCTGCCCACCCCAGACTCTGGCAGGCTTCATTTGCTGGCACTGACGCCAGGGTGGTTGAAGGGGGCGGGGCAGGTGTGGTTTACATTTCTGCTCTTGGGCACCTGCTCCCCTTTGTTCCTGGTCCTCCAAGCGGGGCTCTGCGGTGTGCTGCTCAGGGCCAGACCCAGCCCAGGAGAGGGATGGAGGGAATGGGCTATAGGCCCCGTGGGGCTCTGCCGCTGACCTATGCACCCCCATTGGCTTGCTTCTTCCAGCGGCCCGGTATGTCACCAGGGAGCCGGATGCCCATGGCTGGCTTGCAGGTGGGGCCCCCTGCCGGCTCCCCATTTGGCACAGCTGCTCCACTTCGACCTGGCATGCCACCCACCATGATGGACCCGTTCCGAAAACGCCTGCTGGTGCCCCAGGCCCAGCATCCAATGCCGGCCCAGCGCCGGGGGTAAGACCATCTTGTGTCTCCTGCTCTGCCCGGCACAGCTCTGGTGGTGACAGCAGTTCCTTCTGTCCTAAGCGCTCTAATGACTGAGGGAGACTCCTGGTTCTTCTGGGGGAGGGTCCTAGGGACTGGAGGGGGAAGGGAGGGGGAAGTGTTTCGGACCATTGACCCCTTAAATGGGTTTCTGTCCTCCCCAGGTTAAAGAGGAGGAAGATGGCAGATAAGGTTCTACCTCAGCGAGTGAGTATGTTGGGTGGGGGCCTAGGAGGCCTTACCCAGTGGCTGGCAGGCTGCGGGTACAGTCAGGTTCCCCCACCTCTGGGATAGCGGAGCAAGGAGCCAGAGCTGCAGCTGAAACAAACTAATGAATTCCTCTCTTCTTCTAGATTCGGGAGCTTGTCCCAGAGTCTCAGGCGTATATGGATCTTTTGGCTTTTGAGCGGAAGCTGGACCAGACCATTGCCCGAAAGCGGATGGAGATCCAAGAGGCCATCAAAAAGCCTCTGACGGTGTGTGCAGCCCCGGCCAGTCCTGGGCCTTCCCAGACTTCTCTGCCTCCCCCTGATGTTGTGTTCCGGCCTGGGTCTGCCAAGCATGGGTCTGTGATTTCTCACACTGCGGGATGCAGCCCATTAGTGGAACATGAACTCAATTTAATGTGGTGGGGCCAGCGTGTTTGTTTGTTTTTTTTTAATTTTTTAATGTTTTTATTCGTTTTTGAGAGAAATGAGGGACAGAGTGTGAGTGGGGGAGGGGCAGAGAGAGACAGAGACACAGAATCCGAAGCAGGCTCCGGGCCCTGAGGTCTGAGCACACGGCCTGATCCAGGGCTTGAACTTGTCAACTATGGGACCATGACCTGAGCCAAAGTCGGAAACTTTAACCATCTGAGCCACCCAGGTGCCCCAGGCCCAGCCTGTTTTTAACAAAATATAAAATAGTAGAAATTATAATACTTCACAGTAGTATAATACTTACCATAGTAGTAAAAGTATTGTTTAATGATGTTTTGTTTCAGATATTTATATATGTATGTGCCTCCTGAGTCATTTAAGATGTAAACCTTATGGATCATCGTCAGGAGTTTGCAGGGCAAGACTAGAGATAGATAAGCGTAGTTCCTATCTCCATGCACACACTCCCCTGGTTTAAAAATAATAATCTAGAACAATCCCCTGAGTGGTAAAAGCTTTCCAGAGGCCAGAATACTTTGGGGCCAGTGTTTGAGTTTCGTGTAAAATGTGTGCTAGAAGCTTCCGACTTGCCCGATAGCACCCTGTGCGCACCTGTCAACACCACCAATTGCACTGTGTTGGAGTTGTCATTAGTGCCTCTCTCTCCTCCGTAGTTGTGAGTTCTCTGAAGTCTGGGACTGGGATTTCCTACTCCCGATTTCCGGTACCTAACAAGGTACCTGGCTCCTAGACAGCATTCAGTATTGATGTCGAGTGGGTTCAGACAGAAAGATTGGGTAGCATTGTTTTCCAACGTGTTGGCCCACCTCTAGCTGGTTGTCTTTCTCTCTTTAGCAAAAACGAAAGCTGCGGATCTATATTTCTAATACATTCAGTCCCAGCAAAGCAGAAGGTGATAATGCAGGAAACGCAGGGACCCCCGGGGGAACCCCAGCAGGGGACAAGGTGGCTTCCTGGGAACTCCGAGTGGAGGGAAAACTGCTGGATGATGTGAGTTGGGAGAGGTGGTGTCTGCAGGGGAGGTGGCCTGTGTGGGCTTAAGACTGAAGTCCTGCCTGAGGGAGAGGGCACTGCTGGGTCACAGCTCCAAGCCAGAGCTTGAAGATTTGGATGGTTGTTACAAGAGCTATCCTGCGGGTGGCAGTGAAGTGTCTTGAAGAAGGGGAACCCCTTTCTAATTCAGTCCTCGTTGGCTGCCAGCAGGGTGCACCCAGAGTCCTTTCCCTGCATCCGGCGCCTCATTTTGCCCAGTCTCCTTGCTTCCTTCGGGGCCCAAGAGTCTCACTACCCTGAGATGCAGGGTGGAAATAGTACTTTTTTGGGGGCTTAGCCTAGGTTAGGTTGAGAGGTCAGCAGCACCCCCAACTCGCACCCATTACTGTTCCCCAGCCTAGCAAACAGAAGAGGAAGTTTTCTTCATTCTTTAAGAGCCTTGTCATTGAGCTGGACAAGGAACTGTACGGGCCTGACAACCACCTGGTAGAGGTAAGAGTGGCCCTGGGGCGTGGGGAGCACAGGCTGACATGCTGGGTGGGCAGAGAAGTGGCGTCGGTCCTGTAGAGGGCGAGGTGTGTGTGCTCCGGCCCCACTCCCTTGGTGATGAGGTCTGCTCTCCTCCTCCCTGCCAGTGGCACCGGATGCCCACCACCCAGGAGACTGATGGCTTCCAGGTGAAACGGCCTGGAGACCTCAACGTCAAGTGCACCCTCCTGCTCATGCTGGATCATCAGGTGACAAATGTCTGGGGCCCCAGGGAGTCATCTGGGGGAGGAGAGCTGGTTCCTGTGGTAAACCCTTTCTGTCCTGCCCGATCCTTCCACTTTGGTTTCTCACAAGACCACACCCCCCTGACTCCCCTCTGTCTATCTCCAGCCTCCCCAGTACAAGTTGGACCCCCGACTGGCAAGGCTGCTAGGGGTGCACACACAGACCAGGGCGGCCATCATGCAGGCCCTGTGGCTTTATATCAAACACAACCAGCTGCAGGACGGGCACGAGCGGGAGTACATCAATTGCAACCGTTACTTCCGCCAGGTGAGCTGGCGGCCATCCCCCCCCTTGTCTCGTGGCCCTTGCCCTGCCCACTGCTTCACCTCCCTGCGGGGCTTGTTCTTGGCCACATTCTCCACACTGACCCTGGGATGGCCCATTTCCCTCTGTGCCCTCCAAGGCATCACCAGGCCTTTGGTACTCTCCCTAGATCTTCAGTTGCGGCCGACTTCGTTTCTCGGAGATTCCCATGAAGCTGGCTGGATTGCTGCAGCATCCAGACCCCATTGTCATCAACCATGTCATTAGGTAAATGGAAGGGGGGGGGGATGGGAAGGCTCTTTGAAGAGCCATTTACCTTGGGGCGCCTGGGTGGCTCAGTGGGTTAAGCGTCCGCCTTTGGCATAGGTCATGATTTCATGAATTCACGGACAGCGGTGCAGAGCCTGCTTTGGATCCTGTCTCCCTCTCTTCCTCTGCCCCTCCCCTGCTCACACGCTCTTTCTCACGCTCTCAAAAATAAATAAAACATTAAAAACAAAAAGTCTTATACGTTAAGAACAAAAACCGTTTACTTTTGGCTTGATGTAAAACCAAAGAAAAGCAGCAGGTTTGGTTTCTTGCTACCTGAGCATGTGCAGGTTTGGCCCGGGTGGGTGGGATGAACGTAGCTGTGTGCTGACCCCTCCCCTCCTGTGTCCTGCCTACAGCGTAGACCCTAATGACCAGAAGAAGACAGCGTGTTATGACATTGATGTGGAGGTAGACGACCCACTCAAGGCCCAGATGAGCAATTTTCTGGCCTCCACCACCAATCAACAGGAGATTGCCTCCCTTGATGTCAAGGTGGGCCCTCTGCTTTCCCAGCCTCCTCAGGGACCCAAGATGAGGGTGGGTAGGCTGTGTTGGGGGGCATTTCTGTACATGTGGCACCTTGGGGAGGGATCTTGCTCTGAGTCCTTTGGGGTTAGGCCTGGAAACAGGACATGCTAGGAGTGGGGACCAGTCTGACACAAGCACTCCTTTCTCCAGATCCATGAGACCATTGAGTCCATCAACCAGCTGAAGACCCAGAGGGATTTCATGCTCAGCTTTAGCACTGACCCTCAGGACTTCATCCAGGAGTGGCTCCGATCTCAGCGCCGAGATCTGAAGGTGTGGTCCTCCTCCTGAGGTTGATCCCATGCTAAGCCCTGGGGGGACTTTTGCCCCCTCCCCGTCACTACTTCTGCTCGCAGGGGTGGGAATGGCACTGCATACAGCTCTCCTCCTGGCTCTCTGCAGATCATCACTGACGTGATTGGGAATCCTGAGGAAGAGAGACGAGCTGCTTTCTACCACCAGCCCTGGGCCCAGGAAGCAGTGGGGAGGCACATCTTTGCCAAGGTGAGGCTCTGCCCTGTGTGCCCTCTTGAGGCGGCAAGTGGCAGAGGCCTGAGCCGCCGGTCTCTCCTTTCTCCAGGTGCAGCAGCGAAGACAAGAACTGGAACAGGTGCTGGGAATCCGCCTGACCTAACTGCTCAGGGACCCCCCCCCCCCACCTCCACCTGGAAGGGGACCGCCCTCTGGGGCCACAGACACATAGACTAAGGATGGGGTGAAGGGTGTCTGCTGTCACCCTGTGTTCCCCGGCTGTAGTTTCGTAAATGTAGTGATAGGATTCCTTGTTGCTTGGTCCCCGAAGCCTTATATTTACTTTACACTTTGGCTTTAAATGGGTTCAGAACAGATGCCTCCTCTGCTCCCTGCAGGCAGGCAGGCCCAAGTAGGTCCGCTGGAGGCTGTAGTTTGACATTGCAATGGAGACTTCAGAACCAGGCCCGCCAGCTTTGCTTGTTTACAGACCCCCTCGGGGCTAGCATCAGTGCTGGCTCCGAGGAGCTGGGTGAGGAAGAGGGGCGCAGCTCACACTCTTCCTGGCCTTTCTAAACCAAAGTTCTTTGCCATTCCTACCAGCGCAGTCTTGCTGCTGGTTTTTTCCTTTCCTTTGGGTATTTGCACTATTTGGGAAGCAGGTTTTTCTATGCGGGAGCCACTTTTTTTGTACAGGGGTAAGTTGGGGTTTTCAGGGAGCCCTGTTTGGTGCCTCCTTCCTTCTTTTCTTTCCTCAATCTATGCAAGCGGCTCTGGCCGCCATCATCTCCTGGGATGCCAGAGGGCGGCCACCCCGGCTCTTGGGCCCAGGGTGGTAGAGCCTCCTTGGAGGGGACTCCGGTTCTCTGGCATGGCCTGAGGTACGGGTGTGCGCGAGCGGTGGAGGGGGAGGTGGGGAGAACCGTTGTTGCCCTTTGGAACTCGGTAGGGAGGGTGGACCCCAGGGCTCGGCAAGTGCCACTTCTGGCAGGTTTGGAAATTTCCAAATAAATCCTTGTTTATCGGTGATACCCAGACTCGGTCATTGAACGGTGTGGCCACGCATTAACAGACCGAAGTCCTTAAGAGCTTGTCTTGCAGAGCTTTATTTGAAGGAGCCACACAAAAGACCACCGCTTCACTTCCACAGCTTCTTGATAGACATGTTTTTCTCGCTGTCCTTCTGCATGACCTGGAGAGAGAAAGCATTAGGTTACAAACTGAGCCGACACACGCTCTTTTCCCACTGCTCCAGAGACCCCGTCCACCAAGGCCGGAAGGTAGAGGCCTGTACCTTGGCTACTGCCATCTCAAAGTCCTCCTGCGTGACGTGGACTCGCCGCTCCCGCAGGGCATACATGCCGGCTTCGGTGCACACACCCTGAGCAGAGAAAGGAAGCCAGGCACTGTTGCCGTATGCCCTCAAACTCGGACCTTTCTGCCTCTGCCCCTCTCAACCTGGGCTCTCCGATTACCTTTACTTCAGCCCCTGACGCTCCAGGCATGAGCTCGGCAATCTTCCGCAGGTTGATCCCCCGGGTCAGGTTCATTTTCCGAGAATGAATCTTCAAAATGTCCAGCCGGGCCTAGAGAAGAGAGAGGAAAAGCCTGAGCCCCGTGGCCTCCCCGCCACAGCCGGAGCCGCTCCCAGCGCTGCCCGTCACAAACCTCCTCATTGGGGGGTGGGAATTCAATTTTCCTGTCGATGCGCCCAGGGCGGAGCAGCGCCGAGTCCAGGATGTCGATCCTGTTAGTAGCCATGATGACCTGAGTGGAGAAAGCGGCGTGGTGGCATCAACCGAGCCCTTCCTCGGGCTCACCTCACCCAGCGCCTCTCCTTGGACACCACCTCACCTTGATATTCTTGGTGGCCTCAAAGCCATCCAGCTGGTTGAGCAGCTCCAGCATTGTGCGCTGCACCTCGCTGTCCCCTCCGGAACCCCCCTCCAGCCGTGAGGAGCCAATGGAGTCGATCTCATCCATGAAGATGATAGAAGGAGCATGTTCTCGTGCCATGACAAACAGCTCCCTCACCATTCTTGCCCCTGTGCAGAGGCCAGGCGGGCGTTAAGGAGGCAATGAGCTCCCTACCCTTACTTCCCCCCCACTCGCTTCTTCGTTTTCAGGTGTCTAGTCAGTTACCTTCCCCGATGAATTTCTGTACCAATTCAGAGCCAGAGACACGAATAAAGGTACAGTCCGTATGATGAGCCACAGCCCGGGCCAACAGTGTCTTCCCAGTGCCTGGGGGCCCATATAGCAGCACCCCCTAGAGAGAAACGGGAGAACTCAGGGCAGAAGCCAGCCCCCACACCACACTCCGTGAACATTTCCTGAGCGCTCGCTCTGGGCTAGGTCTCACACTAGATGCTAGGAGCGTAAGTACCGAATGCCAAGGTCCCTCGTAAAGCTTCTTTCTGAACCACCTCAGTGCTGCTGCGGCAGCCCTCTCCCCCAGCCCCTCTTCCACGGGGAGGGCCAGCTTAAGCGGGGTCCAGTCTGTCCTGAGCCCTGTGCTCACTCTGGCCGGGACAGGACGAACAGTAACAGCAGGGCCCTCCCGCAGAAGCCTTGCTTCTCACCTTGGGCTGTGCGATGCCCAGCGCTTCAAAGAGCTCAGGATGCTTGACAGGCAGCTCGATCACTTCTTTGATCTCCTTTATCTGCTTGTCCAGTCCACCGATCATCTCATAGGTTGAATCTGGCACTTTCTCCACCATCATCAGTGACACCAGGGGGTCTACCTTGTTGGGCAATATCTTGTGCAGAGTGTAGCTGTCGTTTCTTAGAGCCACTCGGCAATTGGGTGTCACCTGGGCAGGAGGAGAGACTTCAGCAAGTGTTGTGGGGAGAGCTGACCCCAACCCCCACACGCCACACTCACATCGTTGATGTCGATGTTCTTGTCCACATCTACAACAAACTTGCCTTCGGGATGCACCTAAAGAAACGAGGGCTCGTGACCTTTCCCGACGGCCACTAAACCACCCACCTTGCCCAGGAAGACCTAGGAGTCCTAAAAGAACAGTAACAGGTGTCCCGGCAAGGCTACACACAAAGGTATGGGAACGCCCTGGGCATTGGGCTGCTTCCTGGGGGCCATGGTGCCTTTACCTTAACCAACACTTTCTTCTTATCCATGGCCCGGACTACTTCCCCTACATAGGAGCCCTGTTCCTGCAGCAGCTGTAGCTCTTCCCGCAGTAGGCGAACTGGATGGGAAAGAGTCAGGGGTCACTCAGCTGCTTTGGTGTCCCCTCTCCCGTGAGTCAATTCAGTATGCGTGAATTAAGCACCATTTTAAAGTTTTGGAAGAAAGGCCACAAAAAGAAAGTCAAAACTTAGGTCTTCAAGGCAGTTACAACGGAGCTCAGGAGAGGCATGCACATGAACAACCATAAAACAGTGCAAAGCATGACCTTGGACTCTAGGAGAAAACAATAAGCACCAAATGTGACGTCTCAATTTAGGGAAATCTGAACAATCAGACCTCGGACAAAATGCCCATATAGTCTTCCCATCTTTTCCTCCTCACCTTTCGCATTAAGCTCATTCCTCTGTGCCTGCAGCCTCCGGAGATTCTGGCTCTTGTCATTCACAATCAGCTGTGGAGGATAAGAAACAGAACAGAAAATATTAGAAGATTCAACTCGTGGCTAAGATCCTCAAGGCTGGTATGAGCCGAGTGACAGAAGAGTACAAGGCACCTGAACGTTACAGATTGTCTAACATGATCCTAATGACGCTATCCTTTCTTCCAAGATTCCCCCTGGGACCAAGGGCAGGCCTCAAAACAGGCTAGTTGTCCTAATGCTGGTCCAGGAATAATAAGCCCTAATGGAGAAATGTTACAGCTGGCTGTCATAGTTAATTTGTCACGGGTCAATAACATGGTAGAGTGAAAAGATCATTGGGTCAGAAGGCTAAATTCTAACCCCACTGCTGCCAATTAATAGGTAGATAAAGCTAAGGAAAGCCATTTAAAAGGTCTGTTACCAAACTGTAAGTACACATGGATAACATCACCTATCCTGCCTCTTTTCAGGACTAGCATGAAGAACAAACGAAATCACCTGTAAAAGCACTTCAAAAATGATAAACCTGATAGCTGCAGAAGTACCAAGAGTTCAGAAATTGTCCTTGTGGTTGTCCTTCAACATTTTCCTTCAATATTATCCTTCAATATTTTCCTCATTGCTGTAGTTCTTGCTCGATCTGTAGGCTAGAGCTCTGGGTTGCCCAATTTTCATTCAGTCCCATGGAATCAGCATTATGCAGACTGGGCAATTGTCTGCCCTCCTCCTCTCACCCTGCCCCAACCCCAGTGTGCTAAATCTTTTCTGAGCTTGTCTTCTCTTTTATAAGAAACCCACTCATTCAGGCTTCTTCTAAAAAGAACGATCTTTGGCTAAAAGGAACCTTTTAGGTTAAAACTTGACTCTTCACGATGTATAATAAACTGAATATTGATTACTTTCAAAGGGGTGGGAGTGAAGAGAAACCAGAGACAACTTGTATACTTGTTATGGTTGACTAGTTATTTCTTCCACTGCGCCCCCAGGGGAATAATATGGATTGGTAGACACATGCTCCATCAATCCTTCACCCCTTTCTACGTAGAAGGGGGATGCCTCTGGACCTCTGGAGTCCGTCCTCACCTGCAATTCTTCAATCTTGGACAGATAATATTGGCGGAGTCCACTGCCTGCTTTTCCCTCTTCCAGCTCCATCTGAAGACACAGTGTAATTATTGAAAAGGCTAAAAATCCAAGGGAAAATCCCATTTCCAGCCCGGACTTTGGAGGAATGATGTGGGTTCGAATTTCTCAGTCCATCTCTTTAGAACCCTCCACTCCCCATGACTAAACTAAAAGCAGAATAAGAGTGCCGCCTACCTCATAAGACTTTCAGGAGGATCAAGAGACAACATACACGGGAGTGCTTTGTAACGAATCAAGCGCTATAGAAACCCGAGGTATCATTACTTACAAGCGGAGCCACCAGGAGGATCGGGGGCCCTGCCTCCTGCGACTCGCGGACGGGCCGGTTTCCGTTCCCACCCTTCCCCTCACCCACTCTGGCTTCCACGGGGTCCTGTCTTTCTCTCCCGGCCCTTACCCGCCGGGGGCGGCACTGACACAGCAGATCCAGTCCCAGGCAGGGCCCCCTCTGGATTGGTCCGCCCAACCCCGACTCACCCGACCCTCTTGCCCCCAGCTGGCAGTCCACCTCGGATCACGCCTTCTTCGCATCGAGCCCCCAGTCCCCGCCCGGCCGCCGCAGCCGCCATACCTGCTCCGGTCCGTCAAGCGCCATCTTCCCTCTCCCGCAGAGACCGCCGGCATCTGAGCCGCCTTGGCGCGCAGGCGCAGAAGCAGGGGTTAGCGGCCCGACAACCCTGGCAGAGAAGAGTTCCGGGTCAATGGGCGGGCTGTGCGGCGAGAAGTTTACAAAAACAGAGGCCATGATGGGAAGGTGGCTACGCGAGGTCAGGCGCTTTGGAAAGAGATGAAGAGGCCACAGAATTCCTAAATTTTGCTCCCTAGTAACTCAGTTTTAATTCAGGTAATCTGTTCCTCTGGCCCCAACTTCCAACTTACTGTACTTGAGGCCACGCTCAAAATGGCGGACACTTGGAGCCGGGGACGCAAGCGACGCAAGCGGAAGCGGAAGTACGTGTGCTGCCCACACGTGCCGCTACCCGAGTAGTGAAAAAGGTGCTGGGGGTAGGTGTTTGCCGCACCGAAGTGGATTGTAGCGCTTCGGGAAGAGGCTTTTCGATTTCTACCTTGTTTCCAGATTGAGTGACACTACTCCCACACACCCCGTTCCACCATGGGCAAGAAAGGCAAAGTCGGGAAGAGCCGGAGGGACAAGTTCTATCATCTGGCGAAGGAGACCGGTGAGTCAGGGCCCGCGCCGTTGCCACCAAGGGAGAGAGCGAACGAATGACCTTTTCGATTCGCCCCTTTCCGAATATTGAGTTTGAATTTTGAAGACGGGGTGGTGGGTTGTGAGACCGCAGAACTCCTGGGAAAACGCCCCGCCGAGTTTAACGTTTTGTCGGTGCCCCCAGGTTACCGCTCCCGCTCTGCTTTCAAGCTGATCCAGTTAAATCGCCGCTTTCAGTTCCTGCAGAAAGCCCGAGCCTTGCTGGACCTGTGTGCTGCGCCAGGGGGATGGTGCGTAACAGCCGGTACCTGTGGCTCTTCATGGCTGTTCCTTGGTTTCCGGCCTTGGAGGACTGAGAGTTGCATTGGGGGAGGGAGGAATGCGGTAACAATATCAGCCTCAAACTTCTCTATTGTAGACGTGGGTCGCAAAGAAAAGGTTTGAAACGTGTATTTTACATGCTCTGGCCAGTGCACCTGATAGCGGTTCTAATACACATGGTGAGAGTTCACATTGTCAAGAGAGGAAAAGGAACGGTCTTGGATTATTTTAATCGTTATTATTCTTTTATAGGTTGCAGGTGGCTGCTAAGTTTATGCCTGTATCCAGCCTTATTGTGGGTGAGTAACAGGTGGCCCTCCTGAGGGTTTAAAGGGGTGGGAGTGTGAGATACTGATTGTGTTCTACGTTTTCTTTCTCCCTGCTTGAGGCAGGCTTTTGGAATTCTCTGACCTGATTTCTTCCAGGAGTGGACCTGGTTCCAATCAAGCCTCTTCCCAATGTGGTGACACTCCAGGAGGACATCACAACGGAACGCTGTAGGCAGGTAACAGGAATCTCTCTGTCTCTCTGTCTCTCTCTCTCTGGTTTACATGCACGCAGCCACATCTGACTTCTCACTACCCAGATCCCCTGAACGCAAGCTTTTTTTTGTGTAACATGCCTTGAGCAGTGTCTGCGCGTTCTGTATGACGAGGCTCGTGATATGCTTAGTCTCCACTGCAGGTTTTATTTTAATCAGGAATGAGGTGTTTAGAATTGGAAGTGCAGAGATATCATTGAAATCTTTTCCAGTAGGCTTCCTGGTAGAATGTAACTCCCTTGAAGATGTATTGTTGTTGTTGTTATTATTTTACTATTATATATTTTTATCATTGCGTCTCCTGTGCCTGGCACAGGATTGGGCCCGTTGTGGGCATTCAGCAAGTGACTGGGTAGACAAATCACTGGACCAGAGACCCCGTTCATAGCTATTTCTGTGTTCCTGTTGCTCTAGTCCCTCTTCTTCTCTGTAGGCCCTGAAGAAGGAGCTGAAGACCTGGAAAGTTGATGTTGTGCTCAACGATGGGGCCCCCAACGTTGGGGCTAGCTGGGTCCACGATGCCTATTCACAAGGTGCCAAGAGTGGGGGGCCTGGAGAGGAGAGTGGAGGTGGGCAAGCCCTCTGAGGCTGCAGAGGTCCTCAGCTAATTCTCTCTTTCCCACAGCCCACTTGACACTGATGGCTCTGCGTTTGGCTTGTGATTTTCTGGCCCGCGGTGGCTGCTTTATCACAAAGGTTTTTCGCTCTCGTGACTATCAGCCCCTACTGTGGATCTTCCAGCAGCTCTTTCGCCGTGTCCAGGCCACTAAGCCCCAAGCCTCCCGCCATGAATCTGCGGAGATCTTTGTAGTCTGCCAGGGTGGGCATCGCATTTTTGTTCTCGTGACTCGGTTTCTTAGCTGCCAAAGCACACTTGCTTATATATCGTATCGTCTTAGGATTCCTGGCTCCTGACAAGGTTGACAGTAAATTCTTTGACCCCAAATTTGCCTTCAAGGAGATTGAAGTTCAGGCCAAGACTGTTACCGAATTGGTGACTAAGAAGAAGCCAAAGGTGTGTTTGGGGAATGGGACCACTCTCAGGTTCTGGAACTCAGGGGAGGTTGGGCCTGGTGGTTCTCATAGACAGCTTAGAAGGGCCTTTTTAACTTTCTTTATTTCCCTCCCTAAGGCTGAAGGCTATGCTGAGGGCGACATCACCCTTTATCACCGAACTTCAGTCACCGACTTTCTCCGAGCTGCCAACCCTGTTGACTTCCTCTCCAAAGCCAGCGAAGTGAGTCCTGAGATTTGAGGGGTGGAAGGAAGCCTCAGAAACGTGAGCCCCAAATCTCCCGATTCCTTTCCTTACTCCCAAACAGATCTTGCTAGATGATGAAGAGTTGGCACAGCATCCAGCCACCACTGAGGATGTGCGGGCCTGCTGTCAGGACATCAAAGTGCTAGGGCGCAAGGAACTTAGGTGTGTGGCAGGGGCGGGCATAGGTGCCAGGAGCCCCAAAGGTAGGGAAAGGCCTTTGAAGACGCAGCAGCGGTTTCTTCCTCAAGGCGTCATTTGAGGAATTCAGCTAGCATCGGATTTCTGGGAACAGGATGCTGCTGTGCTAGAGATTGGGAGGGCGGGGCTAAAAAGGGGGCAGGGGCGAAGAGGGAAACGGCAGGGTCAGTAACGGTATTTCTGGGGCAGATCCCTGCTGAACTGGAGAACGAAGCTTCGGCGGCACGTGGCCAAGAAGCTGAAAGAGCAGGCGAAGGCAATGGACATCAGGTGAGGAGGGAATTAGACCAGGGTAGGTGTTGACTGTGTGTCGGTGGGGAAGCGTGTTGAGAAAATAAGCAAAGTGCTTGGACCCCGCGGTCAGTCTTAGCTCGGGAGAGGAAGAGGAGGAGGCTGATGAAGAGTCAACAGCCGGGACTGTGCGGCAGCCCTCGAAGGAGGAAGAAGAGGAGGAGCAACTCGACCGGATCCTGGCGGAGATGAAGGCCCAGGAGGTGGCGGAATTAAAGAGGTGAGGGGAGTGGGGAGGCGTTTGGGGAGCCCCGCTGCGGAGCGCCTCGGTGTGTGAAGCTGGGGGAGGGGGTGAAGGCACAGATGGGGAACCTTTAGAGCTGGGCAGGCAGGATTCCTCAATTGTCCGTCCCCTCAGGAAGAAAAAGAAGCTGCTGCGTGAGCAGAGGAAACAGCGGGAGCGTGTGGAGCTGAAGATGGACCTTCCTGGGGTTTCTATTGCAGATGAGGGGGAGACTGGCATGTTCTCCCTGCGCACCATCCGGGGTCACCAGGTGAGGGTGGGGTTAGGGCACACTGAGGAGACCGAATGATCTCACTAGGTATTTGGACGTGGGGGGCACTGAATGTCTGTTTTAAGTGTGCTGAATGTTCATGGCTCACGTTTGCTGTGTTCACCCATAAAATGAGAGGGGCCTCATTTTTGGGGAGAGGAGACAGGGGAAAGAACCCAGAGCTTTGTGCCTGAAAAGCCAGGAAGAAACATACGACTAAAATGACGAGATTAGGGGCACCTGGGTGGCTCGGTCGGTTGAGCGTCCGACTTTGGCTTGGGTCATGATCTTGGGCTTTGTGAGTTTGAGCCCCACATCAGGCTCTGTGCTGACAGCTCAGAGCCCACTTCACATTCTCTGTCTCTCTGCCCCTCCCCTGCTTGCACGATCAAAAAAATAAGTAACGTTTAAGGACATTTAAAATGATAAGCTCAGGAACGTTTATGAGTGGGATGTGCATTTATTCTCATAGGACTAGAATATTAGAACTAAGAGACTCTTTGCAGTAAGCTTAGGTGCTAGTAGATAGAGCCAGGGTAACTGGGATACCAGGACGCATGATGGTTTCCTTCGGAGGAGGGCAGCGTTCTTCCGTTCACCAAGACCAAGTTAGCACCTTGACGCCATAGGCTGCTAGGTGGTGCTTTCTGCCAAATACTGGAGAACCTGCTTTTCTATCATAAAAGCAGCATCAACAAGCACAGTGAACTTTTGCGGCCCTTGTGGGAAGGGAAACCAGGTCATCTTTGGTACAAGTGCAGGAGGGAGAGAGCACGGTGGTTCTGGAGCAGACTGCCAGAGGAGTTCTTTGCCTTAGTTTCCTTCTCTGTGAAAGAATAATAGAACCTACTGACCAGGGTTTTGGGGATGAATCGAGAGAGGGTTGAGGCATAATCACCGCTAATGTGGTAAACTCGCAAGAACGGCTAGCTTTGTTATTAGGAAAATGGATTTTGAGGTTGAGTTTGTAACCGAAATCATTCTTGTTAGATGTATGTTGCCTGGGCTCTTTTATTCCGTGGAAACAAAACTCGTAGATTTATTTTCAGAAGGCAATGTGCTTTCTGAGAGTAATTTTTAAAGAATAACCAGCGTTTCAGACTATTTTAACATTTGATGTTATATATAGGCTTTGGGGTGTTTTTTAAAATTTATTTCTGGTACTATTGGAAGACAGCGCGTGGGATAGTGGCCTGGTCTAGAATGGGAGGTGTTAAACATTTAGTCCTGTCACTTCTCTGTATCTGCCACAGCGTGTTTTCAAGCTCTGCTGATAACACAGCCGGGCGGGGGGCGGGAAGCAGTAGTATGTTCCTTAGGAGTACTCTTGATCTCTTTGTTTCTGTCAAACTCTAGTTGTTAGAGGAGGTAACACAAGGGGATATGAGTGCTGCGGACACATTTCTGTCTGATGTGCCAAGGGATGACATCTATGTATCAGATGTCGAGGATGACGACCCATCTCTGGACAGTGACTTGGATCCAGAGGAGCTGGCGGGAGTTGGAGGATCTCCGCGTCTAAAGGACCAAAAGCGGTAAGGGTGGCGGTGCGCGTGCAGGAGGGAGTACTGACCCCCTCAGTGTGAGTTTTGAAGCACAGCTGGTCGTAGGCATTGCCAGAGGGTGTCAGGGAGCAGGTCCTCCGGGGCACCCATCCTCCACCCATTCTCCTTGGGTCTGCAGTGTACGATTTGCTGAAGTAGAAGATGGGGACAAAGAGGAAGAAGAGGAGAATCCGCTGCTGGTACCACTGGAGGAAAGGACGGTACTGCGGGAAGAACAAGCCAGTCTGTGGTTCTCTAAGGTAAGAAGAGGTTGGCAGCCCAGAAAGATAGGGAATGAGCGTTCCCTGGGAGAAAGGCGGCTTGAATATTCCCCTTCTCATTCACAGGATGGCTTCAGTGGGCTTGAGGATGATGCGGATGAGGCCCTGGAGATCAGTCAAGCCCAGCTGTTGTATGAGAGCCGTCGGAAGGGGCGGCAGCAGCTGCCACCTCCTTCCAGTTTGAAGACCGAGGAAAAACCTCCCCCGTGCCAGGAGAAGGATCCAGCAGGGGCTCCGGCAGAGGCCACCAGTGGGCCTGGCGGGGAAGAAAGAGATGGCAGCTCAGACAGCGATAGCAGCAGCAGCGAGGATGGGGAGAGGTGAGTGCCTGCAGGTGACAGGAGAAGGGATGAAAAAGCAGTGGTTGTGACCGTTTCTCCACGTTCGGGGTTTTCAGCTTTGGCTGTAGACCGTGAGTTTTAAGAAGTACCAACGGTTCTGATTTAAGTGCTGTGCGGTATAGCCTGGGAGGGTGTTTTTGGAAGTTCAAGTCTTAAATAGGAAGCGTGATTGAGGCGTGAGGCAGGAGTGGGTCTGGGGAGTGGCAGAACAGTACATGATTGTCCCCCTTCTGCAGTTGGGAACCAAAGCATGGAAAGAAGCGAAGCCGTGGGCCTAAGTCAGATGAAGACGGGTTTGAGATTGTGCCCATCGAGGACCCAAGTGAGCTCCACGCCTTATGGAATGGGAGGCGACAATGGAAGTTTCCGTGTAAGGAAGGAGGCTTTGACATTGTCCCTTTTTCTCTCTAGTGAAACGTAGGATACTAGACCCTGAGGGCCTTGCCCTAGGTGCTATCATTGCTTCTTCCAAAAAGGCTAAACGAGACCTCATAGATGATTCCTTCAGCAGGTAAGAGGGCCAGAAAGTCATGAGAAGTGGCCCTGACTGGGGGTGGGTAAGGGGGTGATTTCTGCTTTAGGAAGCCTGGAGTGGTCCTCAGGGCTGCCGTTCTCTTTCTGCTTAGGTATACGTTTAACGAGGAGGAGGGAGAGCTCCCGGAGTGGTTTGTGCAGGAGGAAAAGCAGCACAGGGTACGGCAGCTGCCCATTGACAAGAAGGAGTTGGAACACTACCGCAGACGCTGGCGGGAAATCAATGCGCGTCCCATCAAGAAAGTTGCTGAGGCCAAAGCCAGAAAGAAACGGAGGGTAGGAGGGTAAATAGTGGGGCTGCCTGAGTGCAGGGAAGGGAGCTGGGAGAAGGTCTCACTGAGCACCTACCCCCCACCCCCACCCAACAGATGCTAAAGA
The DNA here is from genome assembly GCF_023721935.1 of Panthera uncia. Taxonomy (NCBI): domain Eukaryota; kingdom Metazoa; phylum Chordata; class Mammalia; order Carnivora; family Felidae; genus Panthera; species Panthera uncia. The sequence goes on along the minus strand of NC_064814.1, from coordinate 16,815,794 downwards.
AGCTGGAGCAAACCAAGAAGAAGGCAGAGGCTGTGGTGAACACCGTGGACATCTCTGAACGAGAGAAAGTGGCTCAGCTTAGGAGGTGAGGGAGAGGGATCACCCTCAAAGGTACATGGGGTTGAAAAGTAGCAGGAAGCCTTGAACCTGTTCCTTGCATTTACAGCCTCTACAAGAAGGCTGGGCTCGGCAGGGAGAAACGCCAAGTCACCTATGTCGTAGCCAAAAAAGGTGTGGGCCGCAAAGTGCGCCGGCCAGCTGGGGTCAGAGGTCACTTCAAAGTGGTGGACTCCAGGATGAAGAAGGACCAAAGAGCACAACAAAGGAAAGAGCAGAAGAAAAAACACAGACGGAAGTGAGCAGAGAGAGCCTCTGAGAAGACAGTGTGAGGACTCAGAGGGGTGATTCTGGCCCCCCTGGTACCAGCTGCAGTCTCGTTTGCATCCCGGTCAGCGGGTGGACACACAGGTGGGGTGCCTAGAACTCTCAAGGTGGTCCTGCGTGGTGAGGAGATGTCCTCCTGCCTGAAGGCAGGTCTCGGATCCGTCCTGTGGGGGTATTGAACACACATACCTTTTTTTAAGGTTAGTGTTGGGGTGGCATATTCAGTATCGCTGGTCTTCCCCCAGCCTCCTCCAGTCATCCAAATAAAAACCAGGGTACTTTTTTTTCCTGACATTTTAGTTCCCATTAAGCGTTAACTCAAACACCTGGGTGTTCACACCATGTGCTGCACTGTTCTAAATCCTACTTTGTATGTACTCACTGTGAAGTACAAATGACAAACAATCCACAGGTCCCAGTAGTAAAACATTTACTAGAGCAAGCAGAAAGGAATGCACATCTTAAAGAAACCTTCACAAAGTCACAAAATTCGAAGGATGTATATTTCTTTTCCTTTTATAAACAAGATAGAACAAAAATCATCAAAATCATTTCAGCAAAAGATTTTTCTACCATTGTGGCAAGTTAAAAAAAAAATACAATGAAATAGAAGACACTTTAAAAGCTGTCAGAGTTTTTGTTTAAATTTAGCAACACTTCAGACCTGGAGCAGTCTTGTTTCCAGGATCATCTTTTCCTCTTGAAGGGCAGAGGTTCTGGGTCTGGCAGGCGGCTGCTGCTTCCTGTCTCGGGACTGGATACAAACCTGGCTGGGGAACCTGACCATGGACTCCCGCTTAGAATCAGACATCTCCCTTCCCTGCAAAGTCTAGAAGCACCAAAATGCTTCCCCAAATCTCTAACAAACACTTCAGTGGGTTGGGTTTGCAGAAAGCCAACTCCTAAAAGGGACTGCCTGGCCACACAGCTAAGAAAAGGAATTTTATTTGTAGATGTTTATAAGGTGACAGTTTAGTAAAAAATATACGCTACATATAATATAAACCTAGAGTGAGTTTTGTGCCCTAGAAGGCCCTTTCTTCCAAGGTATTCCCAACTGACCTTGACAACTCACCCAGAGCCCAAAAGGAAGTTCCCAGCGCTCGCTGCTTCCAAGGACCAAAGCAGCTTGCTAAGAAGACATCTGAAAACTGATCCAGATGAAAGGGTAATGTCTCCAAGCTCCAGCTATCCACTAAGGGCAGGGGGTCCTTATACCGTGGGCCCCAACCCAGCCCTGAGACACCTAGTTACCAAAAATCTTTCTAAAAATAAAATTAAAGACAATTGATTCCACACTTCAGCACATACCCTCTAACTGTCCCATCGACTTTTCTTGCGCTTGGGTGGCTCGGGGACAGCAAAACCGTCAGCTGTCTTATCTGTCTTGCTGTCCATCTTGTCCATCTTGCTGTCCACCTTGGGGTCCACCTTGCTCTCACGATTGCAACCTTCTTTCCTGCTTTCACCGTTCCGACCATCGTTTGCGCCTCGGCTCTCTCCATGTCGGCCTCCACCTCCTCCATGTCTGTTCTCCCCGTGACGGTGACCATCAGCATGACGGCTGCCGCTTTCTGGGTAGCGGTATCCATCTCCATGGCGACCACCATCTCCGTGACGTGGGCTGTCGCCATGCCGATTGCCACTCTCTCCGTGACTGTGGCGGCTGCCACCCCGGTTTTCAGTATATCTCTCTCTCTTCCCGTTGCCTCCCCCAGGCCCTTCTCGGCTGTTATTCCCTGAAGCTGTGTTGTTGACTCCCTGGGCTCCAGTGGAAGGGTAGGTCACTGGAGCACTGCTGAGGTTCCCGGTGTTGCCAAAGCCTGGGATGCCCTTGGCGGCGCTGGCAATGGGGCTGTCTGGACTGTTATGGCCCTGTTGGGCTGAATTAGTTGGAACAGAATTCAAGCTCCCTGCACTAGTCCATCCACTTGCCCCAGCAGCAGAGCTTCCTGCCTTCTGGTTGCTTAAGCTGGCAGCAACAAAGTGACTCTTGTACTGTGACTAAAAGAGAGACAACAGGAGTAGGTAAGATAGTGGGTTCAAGAAAATTGGACAGGTAAGCTTGGCAATAGAAGGTACACAAATTCTATGCTATCCTGGCACGATGATTTGAGCATCCTGATGGCCCCGTTACTCTGTGGTCTCTATGTTCCTCTATCAATGAGAGAGAATAAACCTAGGGATCTAACTGAAACATCACTGAGGGCAGATAAAATGTATAAATTAAGGCTCAGCTGGTTAGCCAGCCAACTGGAGGATTAAGTATAGAAGATGTGTTCAGAATTCATAAGAACTACAGAATCAAACTTGTCTTAGCTGGAAAATGGCAATTACTCTCAATCCGATTACAACAGTCTTAGAGGCAGGCAAACTCTTGGCTGTGGAGGCAGGGAGGGAACACCAGCCCTGCTGCAGCACAACAGTCCTGGGCTTTGGGATGACAGAGGTCAGTGACCAGCAGGAGGAGATTCCCTAGCTTCTACACCTACACCTCTAGGTAAGCTACCACTAAGTTTATACTCAAAACTGAAAGCAGTGAGAAGGCTCTAAATCCAGCATCAAGCATATAAGTCCAGCTATCATCTCAGAAAGACTAGGCCCATCATCACAGCCCAAGAGTTACCAGTGAAAGCTTGTTTATATGTTTAAATCCAGACCTGGAAAGCTGCTTTCATGGCCGTCAGCCGATCTCCCATGGCTCCTGTGGAGGGCTTGTAGGCCTCATAATTGCTCATTACATTGTTGTTATTTCCTCGGTCCTAAAAAACAAGCATACCCATGAGGACAGAATGGGCCTCAATATACTGGAAACAGAAGTGGGCGCTGCAATGGGAACAGGATATTTTTATTTATATTTTATGGAAAAAGGTACAGTAATAATCATTTTAAAATGTTTTATTTATGACTTTTAACCCAGTGATTCTGTTTTGGGGGAATTAACCCTAATATATTCGAAATGAAGTCAGATAATGCTCAAAGCTGATCATGTGGTACTATTTATGCACACAAACCTGAGATTTATAGAATTCTGTGGAGCTTTATGCTACAAAGAGGCCACAAGGCAGTATACAACATATGCATGTAGCATATACACGGTTCCACTCTTAAGTCTGAGTCTCCGCTTCAACACTTACTGGAGTATAACTTGGGGTGCCTCAGGTTTATTATCCGTACTTGCTGTCACTGGGTGGATGTAAAGATGGACTTAATATACAGGACGGCCTGCAGTGGCTGGCCCTGGCATATAGTAAGTGCTCAACAGTAGCTATCGCTAGCATCTGTGTCCTGTGCATCATTGTTACTGAGACACAGGAGCAGATTCTTCTCAAAGACACCGAGTTCACTGTAACGCTCCAGAAACAGACTGGCAGCTTTCTACTTTGGTTTGGAATCAAAGTTAAGAAAGCCAGTGAGGGGACACTTTTGTTAACTGTTCTGTGAGAAAAGCTAGCTCTCACCTCACTCTGGTGCTATTTCCCACCGAAAGTAGGAAGCATTCCTGAGTTTAGTTACAAGATACAGTAGCGTTTACAGAGTGACCCTGTGTTCTTGGCAGCAGGCTCTAGGCCATTGCTGGAGGGCTTGTAACAACAGACTGCTGGGCCCCACCTCCCAGAGTTTCTAACTCACCAGGCCTGGGATAGTGCACAAGTTTGCAGTTTACTGCTGCTGCCAGAGACCACAGTTTGCAAACCACTGCTAATCTAGACTATTTCCTGAGCATGTCTAGTCACCACATACACATGGGTGCTTCTTCAATAGAAGTCACAACATTCCCTTCTAGACAAGGTTCTGAACTCAGAGAGGCTTTCGCAGGTAGATGAAGACAGTCATAACCTCTTCCAGGACTCAGGACCAGCCCTAAGGGCACTACTGTAGTCTGGACTCACCGTGTTCTCTGAGCCTAGGCCAGGCCGCTCCCTGTAGCCTAGGCCACCTCCACCAATGTTCAGCTTTTTGCCTTTGCCTCCTTTAAAGCGGGATTTCCGAAACCAGGCATTCTGTGTTGAACATAATTCAAGGTTAGGCGAGGGAAGAAGAGGCAGCCAGAGAAAGAAGACAACATCAAACAGGAAATTAAGGGGGAGGGAGGAACTTACTGCTTCATGTTTAGCCAACGTTTTTACGGCAACTGTTCATAGGAACAGTTTAGTCCACCAAATTTGTCAGGAGTCTTAGCACCAGGAAGGGAAGTGATCACACAAGCCTCAGATATGAGACACTTACTCTTCTAATTTCCTAGAGGAAAATGAACTGATTTTCTATATCTCAATCTATACATACCACTGGACTATACAAATAATGGAGCTTTTAAGAACTGGTGGGTTCAGAAGTAAAGGAAAAAGGCTATGTAAAGTGAGGCTCATCAGAATTGGCTCTAGGGGCAGACGTCCAGGACTGGTAGCCCCATAACTGAAAGTTTTATTTACCCATAGCCCAAAGTGTTCCTTGAACTTATCACTAGCAGAACACTACTCATCAGATTTATTCACATTCTCTTCAGAATGCCAACATGACTGGGAGAGGTTAGTCCTTTATCTGACAATCACATGTTACAATCTAAATGAAGTACTTAAGAGGTAGGGCTGGCTTCAGAAAGGCACTGACCAGGGAAGCTGATCACACAGTCTGAGAGCACAGGAAACATGAGGCACAAAAAGGGATGCAGGAAAAAGCCAAAGACAAGATATATCCTGTTTGAAAATGTAGTTTACGACTGGCTCTCTGTACCCAGGAAAGAGAAGGAAACCGTATCCTATTCCTTCCTGCAATGCAGGTCCTTTACTCCCAGAACCCCGAGCATGGACAGCAGTACCACACTGTGAGTACATTATGGATAAGCTATTCTGTGAGCTGGCTTGTAAATCTAAAAAACACAAACTCTTTACTATCAGAATGTTTATACTGAATCCATTTGTAATATGGGGATGACGTGTTCAGATGACTCGAGATTTAGGGGCGCCTGGGTGGCTCAGTCGGTTGAGCGTCTGACTTCGGCTCAGGTCATGACTTCACGGCTCGTGAGTTCGAGCCCCGCATCGGGCTCTGTGCTGACAGCTCAGAGCCTGGAGCCTGCTTCCGATTCTGGTCTCCCTCTTTCTCTGCCCCTAACCCACTTGCATTCTGTCTCTCTCAAAAATAAATAAACATTAAAAAAAAAAAATTAAAAGATGACTCAAGACTTAATTCAGAACGCCCAGCTTTGGATCGGTAATCAAGGTTGTCAAAGGTCTGAGACCTAAGTCTATGTAAAGTAGTTAAATATATCTTTCTCTTAAGACATCACACATTTTTAGCGCCCCCCCCCCCCCCCCCCCGCCAAGGAGAAGACTGGGAGAAAGAATGGTAAGGGAAATAGTAGCCATCTTTGAGATTAAACTTACAAGTATGCCAAGAGGCAAGCAGGCAGAAATTTCAGAGGGACAGATTTTAGCACAAAAAGGAATAGCTTTTCAAACAGATGTTGCTGAAAGGAGAGGATAAGCAGATGGACCAGATGAATTTTAATGTCCTATAATACCGATCTGTCATAAGCACTGTCCCCACCCACGGCCCCAACTTTCCTGTCCTGTTTCTATGTTATCTTCTCAAGCTTGTTGAATTTTTTTCACTTAGTTTTATAACCTGGGGCAAAGTGAAGTGTGCCCAGCCCCTCACCTGCATTGCTAGATCTAGGAGTTCCTTGGAAACATGTTGATTGGCTCCTTCCAAGTTCCGGACAAGGTCACCAGCAAAATTGCTGTCCTTGGGGGTCAGCAAGGTATACGCCACGCCCTTCTCACCCGCTCGTCCTGTGCGGCCAATCCTGTGAGTATGAGTATCAATGTCTCGTGCCACATCATAGTTAATGACGGTCTTAATTGAAGGAATATCCAGACCACGGGCTGAAATAAAAACAACCAAATTCTTTTATTTTTCAGCATGAGTCAGAAAAAACAATGTAATCCAAAATGCTGGCTCTTTAAGAAACCACATTCCTCTACTCTAGGCAAAGTGCATGGTTTGGTGAGCTAATACACAAGCATTTAATTAAAGTTACCCTTCAAGAGCAAATCCCACCATTGTCGATTCTATGATGCCAGGCCATCTAGCCTGAGACAGATGCCTTCTGCCATGGCCTCTCTCTTGCACCAAGAACATATAAAATAACTAAAGCCAGCATCAAATTGCCTTGAAGCTGAGAAATTATCTCCTTTTGGGGAGAAAACATGAGTTTTTAGGGGCAGCTATTAAACTGAAAACAAGGGGCACCTGGGTGGCTCAGTTGGTTGAGTGTCCAACTTCGGCTCAGGTTATGATCTCACAGTTCACGGGTTTGAGCCCCATGTCGGGCTCTGTGCTGACAGCTTGGAGCCTGCCTCAGATTCTGTGTCTCCCTCTCTCTCTGCCTCTCCCCTGCTTATGCTGTCTCTCTTTCTCATAAACAAATAAGCATTAAAAAGAAAATTGGAAAACAAAAATAAAAAACAAAAAACCGAGAACACAATGCAAGCCAAGAACCATACTTAAAAACCTTTTTGATCTTGAGTGAAGTATGCCCAATTAACATAAGACAGCTGCTACATTCGGACATACAACAAAGGCCTCGCCTGTGATTAACTGACTCAACATTTTTTTTTCCCCGAGTGTCTTCCCACTGCAGGGATTCTTTTTTTCAAAGAGAAACATTAAGTGAAAAGTGGTACCCAAAGCTCCAGATTGTGATCACTATGCTCTGAACCGCCTGTTCCATTTGGTGTGGCCAGCCAGGCCAGCAGAATGCCATCTCTCGGCCTGTTCAGAACATAGAAACGTAAGGTCACTGGGGGAAGTCATACTCTACCTGCAACATCTGTGGCCACCAGGACTGGGATGTCCTTTTTCTTAAAGTCTGAAATGACTTTGTTTCTTTCACTCTGATCCATGTCCCCATGAAGCAGCCCAAGATTATGACCCTCCTGCTTAAGGTTATTGGCTAGCTCTTCAGCATTGGCTTTTTTAGTAACAAACAGGAGGACACTTCCTGAAGAGGTAAATTCCACCAGACGCCGGGTAAGCCAGTTCCATTTACTAGGCCCAGAGTGAAGAATCTCCACTATCTGTGTCACATCTTCATTTGCCTGAAAAAGAGGAAACAGATGACTGTGACGTCTGCGCCAAGGGGCACCTGAACAAGGAGCAGACGGCACACGTTCCACCTGCATCTAGAAGAACCCTGAACAGTCCCTCTTCTCCTTGGGCCTTCCTTCAGCAAGTCAAGTACAGCTCAAAACCTGCATTCCTTCTCAAATTGCTGTGCTCTCCATCTCCCTTGATTTGTACATACACCTAAGTCGTAAGCCCAAGTACTTCGCAAGACCTCTTTATAGGTCTGTTCAGATTATCCCTAATCAATTAAGCTCCTTTTCTGTCCTTCCCACTCACTGCTCCTAGTACAATTCATACACGCACATAGAAGGCACTAAAAAACAAAATGCAGACAGGGGTGCCTGGGTGGCTCAGTTGGTTAAGTGTCTGACTTTAGTGCAGGTCATGATTTCATGGTCAGTGAGTTCGAGCCCCTAATTTTAGATGTAAATTTTTAAAAATTAAATTAAATTAAAAAAAAGAATCAAAACGCAATATATTGTTTTGGCAATGCTGATAGAAATGTTAACCTTAAAAATAAAACTTCCAGGGGCGCCTGGGTGGCTCAGTCGGTTAAGCGTCCGACTTCGGCTCAGATCATGATCTCACAGCTCGTGAGTTCCAGCCCCGCATCAGGCTCTGTGCTGACAGCTCAGAGCCCGGAGCCTGCTTCAGATCCTGTGTCTCCCTCTCTCTCTGCTCCTCCCCGCCCCCCCCCTCCCCGAACTTGCACTCTGTCTTTGTCTCTCAAGAATGAATAAACGTTAAAAAAATTTTTTAAAGAAAAAAAGTGGGCAGTGTCAAAACACTAACTGTACAGAACTTAAGGAATTCAAACAACTTAAGGAATTCTCTAGGCAACTTTAATTCCAGATCACAATTCAGAGATCTCCCACACAGGACGTATGCACAGGTAAGAAAAATGCCACGAGCTCGTTTTCACCAGGGCTTTCAAGTCTCACCCACTCCATGCTGTGCAGTGAGCCTGCTACTCCTATAAGCATTCAAAATGTCAGTTCCATCCTAACTGACTAGTAGTCTTCCAGGCAAAGCCTTTTTTTTCCCCCTAAAAGTTTTTAACTTTTATTATGAAAAATTTTAAACGTTCAAAAAAAAAAAAAAAAAAAACCCGAAATGAACGTAATCACCTTCCATGTACCCATCACCCAGCTTCAATAATTATCCCTATTTTGACAATTTAGTTGTCTCCTCTATCCTCCTACCTTGTGTTTTTTAAAACAAATCTGAATCGTGTTGCCTCATTTGTAAATACATAATAACATAATTTTCCTCTCAACAGGGAGAAATTAATTCTATTTTCTTCATAATTTGAGAAATAACCCACTGGGGTCCCATCTGGCCCTGCTTATTAGGGTTACCTCGCCAATGTCTCCCTGCACCACACGAATAGGGTCGATCAGGATGTCTCTGGCCAGTTTTTCAATCTTTTTCCGAAAAGTTGCACTGAATAAGAGGGCTAAAAGGTAGAGTAAATTCTGTTACATAAACAGTATGACTTCTTTTTTGAATATCCACTAAGCCTCCTACTAACATTCAGAATTATTCAGCTTATAAAATAAACCCACCTGAACTTTAAACTTAGTTTCAAAACTGATTTACTAAGGAAAAAACATTTTCCTTTTTCTATTTTTATACATTTTCAGGTAAGACGGGGACTGTCCGCATGGTTCAAAGAGGCTCCTGATTGGGGCGCCTAGGTGGCGCAGTCGGTTAAGCGTCCGACTTCAGCTCAGGTCACGATCTCGCGGTCTGTGAGTTCGAGCCCCGCGTCAGGCTCTGGGCTGATGGCTCGGAGCCTGGAGCCTGTTTCCGATTCTGTGTCTCCCTCTCTCTCTGCCCCTCCCCCATTCATGCTCCGTCTCTCTCTGTCCCAAAAATAAATAAAAAACGTTGAAAAAAAAAAATTAAAAAAAAATAAAAAAATAAACAAAACAAAACAAAACAAAACAAAAAAAAGCCCAAAGAGGCTCCTGACTTCAAATCAGCAGATCTGCACTGTGCTTTGCCTCTACATGCTGATAACATCGTGTAACTTGGGACAAGTCACTTAATCCTCAGCCTGGGGTTATCCTCCGCAAAAACAAGTGAGTTACATCTGATGATCTCTAAAGTCCTGTCAAGTTCAGACAGACTATTTTTATGTCCTCCTCTATGGTTCTCACCAGGACACACATGATCATTTTTGCTGCCATACTGTGAGTGCTTATAAAATACTTAATTGTTTATTCTGAATATAAATGTGACTTAATAAAACTGCTTCATACATACTCTGTCTGTCAGGACGGACATGACTTGCTATGGATCGCACCTGGTACTCTGGAAGCAGAATAAAATAACATTAGAAGTCTGTACTATAGTTTGGGATGCTTGGGAAAAAGTCATTATAGTAAAAATCTTCCTATGAGAAGTTATAACTATTAAGGAAAATTTGAAACTCCTAGACCTATCATTTAGTATGAAACCCAGAAACACTTTCCCTCCTCCCAGCTGGGCTGGGCCCAGCAGTGTTCCAATCAGTAAAGATGGGTTATTCAAAATTTCACACATCTGGCTTAGTTAGTCAGGGAGGACAGGAAAGCAAAGGGCCTTCAATGATACGACATCCACCTACCTAAGAACACAGAACTTGACCTCTATGATTAAAGGCATATGAATAAAAATATAGAGAAAATATTCCTCCTATATACAAAGGCACTTCCAAATATCTGTAACCCAGCCAAGCCTAATGTATACTTCCTGAGAGAACTCCTAAAAATAGCTAACCATCTAATCCTGTACAAGAGTATTTTTAGCTTCTCTCATACAGAAAGAAAAAAAGTCTAGAAAGACAAGGAAAAAGCAAGTATCATGAGGATGGGAGCAGAAGAAACTGGTATTAAAGGCATACCAAATCCCATGTCAAACATGCGATCTGCTTCATCAAACACAAGGTAAGAGACCCTTTGAAGATTGGTAGCTTTCTTCTTCACGTGATCAATCAGCCGACCCTGTAAGATTCACAAAATGTATAGTGAGTATAATTAAAGGCATTTACAAGAACTTTCTATAATTGTGTTCCTGGCAAAAGTGCTAATAATCCAGTTGTAGACTGTAAGACGCTGGGTCTGACAGCCTTGGACTTCATGCACTACAGAGCACAAAAGAACAGAAAAATTAAAAACCTAATTAAACCTAATTGTGAGAAAATGGCCAGAACTATTTTGTGAGGTATTTTAAAATGACCTAATTTAAAACCTTATTGATGGGGTTTAATGTTTAGACTATACTCTTCTAGGCAATTCTGACTATATTCCAAATATCTTTCTGATTCTTGATGCTCTCAGTAACCACAGACCCATTTTCCAAGAGAGCATTAAAAACAAAACAAAACACAAAAACCGATTTAAAACAAAGGAGAATTTACACCTATTAATCTTAATAGACTGCTAATCTAGTCAACCAATCAAAATTAAACCAAAGTCACAGGGTGAGTATTCTTCACCCTGCTATATCACATTTTAGGGGGCATGCCATTCAATAACCAATCCTTTTTCCATACCATTCCGTAAGTGGCCGAGGAGCCATTTAAACCTAAGACATACTTACTGGGGTACACACAACAATCTCTGCCCCTTCCTGAAGAGCCTTGGCTTGCTCCCACATGCTCCCTCCTCCATACACGGCCACTGATCGAAGATTATACGCTTTCCCAAACCGCTTACATTCTGCATGGATCTGCAAAGTTGTGGACACGATGACATGAACAAACCATGACACTGACAAGTACCTGTTACTACACAAAAGTGAGTTCTGAAAGTAAATGAACCATTATCACGTACATCCCAACAGACTGTCTACAATCTGGATTATTCATTTTTTTAACTTTTTGCCATTATAATTATAATCCATTCTACCCAAACAAAATGAATTAACCCAGGAGGAAAACACAAACAATTCCCATGTATTTTTTCTCTTAAAACAGTGTTTTTTAGGGAAAAGTATGTACTTCATTATGTAGAAAATACATAACAGTACTTTCCAAAAGTTTCCTGGTAGCACAACAACATGAATGTACTTAATGCCACTGAACCATACACTTAAAAAATGATCAAAATTATAAAATGTTATGTTCATTTCACCATATTTTTGAAAAAAGTTTCCCGGGGCACCTGGGTGGCTCAGTCGGTTAAGTGTCTGACTTTGGCTCAGGTCATGATCTCATGGTTTGTGAGTTCAAGCCCCATGTCAGGCTATGTGCTAATAGCAGATCCTCTGTGCCCCACCCCCTCGCTCACTCCCTCTCTCTAAAATAAACATATTTTTGAAATAAATAAATAATTAAAAAATGAAAAAAGTTTCCCAGTTAATCCTATCCAACTGACTGGCTAGTCCCACATTAGTTCACATACGAAAGGGAGCATTCTACACCAAGTACATACCTGCTGGCAAAGCTCCCTAGTAGGACACACGATCACTGCAATCGGTCCATCACCTGGTTCCAGTTCCTTCTGGTCCATTATATGAATCAACATCGGCCAGATAAAGGCGGCCGTTTTTCCACTGCCTGTTTTGGCAATACCAATCATGTCTCTACCACTTAACGCCACAGGCACGCCCTAGAGAAAAAATAAAATATATCCACCCTAAACTTTAAAATTTTAAAGATGTACTGAAGGAAATCTTGGGGAAATCAATGACATTCATTTCCAAAGGAACAAGAAATAACCTGATGGGTTATGCACACTGTCTATAAATTAACAAGAAATACCTAGCATTTCCATAAAATTCCTGATTTATAGGAAATAATATTATCATTCTCTTCACGTGGATCAGCCACCATTTACAAAATATGAATGACTGTATTTAGCCTGAGATACAGAAATGAAAAACTGCAATTCATAGTGTAAGTGAATTGCTAAAATTAAAAAATAAAATTTCCCCATGAGAAGGTAGACTATCTCACTCATCCAGAAAATTCTCATATTCTGTATAGGAATGAATAAATCCAACATATAAATGGAAAACAAGTTATTACTTCCAGTTACAGAAGTGAGAATTTTCATATCAGAGACAAAGGATTCCTAGTCACTGACAGTGCTATATTTGTCTACACACAAATCTTTTTTGTTACGTTTAGGCTAATGAATTGTTTTCTTCAGGTTGTATCTTTAAGACATTTATTAGATACAAAAGAATATTTCCCAGCCCTATTAGCAACATCTTAGAATGGTAAATAATTCACTTCTGCTCTTTAATTTTTAAAGATTTCAAAAATATTCTTGGATTTCATGTATGTTCTCCCCCCTCCCCCCCCCCCTTAATTAAAGCAAAAGGACTAAGCCAAAGAGGAAATATTTAGACCACTTCTTTCCACGTCAATATAATTCTGGATCAAATGCTGTTTTACTGTTCTGCATTGTTTGTAGAATAAGTATGGTCACTGGATATGATTCTACCTTGTTTTTCTTTCATTATGTTTTACTTACCTGGCACTGTATTGGAGTGGGCTGTGTGTACTCAGATTTCCGAATCTGGTGCATAAGTTGTTCATCAAACCCAAAATGAGCAAAACTACTTCCTGGTCTAGGAGGTGCAGCACCAGAGACCTAGAGATAAAGACAACTCCCAGGAATGACTCATACTTCAAAATAAGCAGCATCGGAAGTTCAATGGTGTTTACCTGTATCTTATACTTAGCTTGAGTATAAAAAAGGGAAAATACAAGTCTGTGGCCAAACACATACACTGTTTGAAAAGGCAGAACTCAAATAATAACGGATCTAAAACCTCACATAAAAAACTCCATGTTAAATATTCCTGAGATAATTGTCATATGATTTAAAATGATTAAGTGCCCCATTTGCAATGACATGGATGGAGCTAAAGTGTATTATGCTATACAAAATAAGTCAGAGAAAGACAAATACCATTATGATTTCACTCACAGGTGGAATTTAAGAAAGAAAACAGATGAAAATAGGGGGAGGGAAGGAAGAGTAAGATAAACAGAGAAGGGAGACAAACCATAAGAGATTCTTCACTATGGAGAACAAACTGAGGGTTGCTGGAGAAGAGGTGGGGGACAGGGAGGATGGGCTAAATGGGTGATGTGCATCAAGGTGGGCACTTGTTGGGATGAGCAGTGGGTGTTATATGTAAGTGATGAATCACTAAATTCTACTCCTGAAACCAATATTACACTACAGGTTAACTAACTTGAATCTACATAAAATCTTGGAAGGAAAAAAACAAAACAGATAAACTGGGAAAGATTTGAAAAAATTTTTAAAATGATTAAGAGCCTAGAAAGCTCTTAAATCAAGATTTCCTTATAAGAAATAAAAAATATTGCTCAATGATTGGAAAAAGACATGAGTATTTTTTGCCATTTTGCAGTAACTTAACCAGATGGTAGAAAAAAATTAAAATTTACTCTTCAAATAAAAAGGGCAAATGAGCTCCAAATAAGACATGTCTATACCCACTGGATACAATCTATTGTTTCCAGTTTTAGTTCTGCCTGAAGAATCAAGTATCCTACTTAATGATGGTCCACAGCCACAGTAAAACATTGTTCAAACTACTCAGGTGAAGAATGGGGTTTATAGCCTCCTTTTTGACTCTAACAGTAGTAGCCTTGCAATGCTTCTCATACTGATATATCTGATCAGTATTTCACTTAAAGGGCTTTTTTGAGGGGGAGGAGTGGGGGGTGGTTAGCCTTGGAAAATAGACAATACGTGCATATGCATGCATCCTCTCTGGGAAAACAGAAGTTCAAATGTCACATAGAAACTGGTAAGGCAGATACAGGCCAGAAAGCTGTCCGCACTAGAGTAGATATTACTGTATCATCTGTGTGTTTCACTTAACTAACATCCAGCAGTGCCTAAACAATGAGGTCAATGTGCAACCCAAAGCTTTTTGGCAATTTAAAACTATTATCCTGAAATGAGTGCATATTCTAAGGTGTTAATTTCCTCTTCTAATTATTTTAAACATATGCTACATATTAATTTGAGTATACCTTAATTTAAAAATATCCTAGGATTCCACATATTGTTTGCATCTATTAATCTTGTCTCCTCTTCCTGAAGTTGGGACTTATATTCTTCATTTCTAGCCCACCCAACACAGTTCCTAGCACACTGTACTCGCTGCAGAATTACTTACTGATTTTAAGGTCACAATGACTTACTATTTCAATACAACATACAAAATTGAATACATATTCATGTGTGTTGCATTAAAGATATAACAATTCTATCCCAAAATAGGTGGAAGACTAAAACAATAAAATCAAGACACAGGAGCCTTGCTATCAAAGATAGTCCAAGGACCATTAGAAAAGAAGGTTATTTTAGTTTGGATAAGCAATAATAGTAACTGTCAACTAATTAATATAAGAATATTTAGCACCATGGTTGACTTACCCGAAGATTGAGCTTATGACGGAGATCTATTAGCTGCTGAGGGGTGAGGTTGGTTATCTCTTCATGTTCATTGTAAAAATTTTTTTCAAATGGTGGATAGTCAATCTGCAGGTCCAATTATTCAAAGTTAGTCTAGAATTCAAGAGTCAATCCTGTAAGTTTGATTTTAATGCAAAATAACCTTTTACACATATTACACAAGTAAAGCCTTAACCAGCTAGTGAGGACAAAAGAATTCACTTATTCATGACACACATCCCAAATGTACAGCCAGTATCTTTTCCTGTATTCATTTTCTATATAAACACCAACCTACTTCCTTTTTTTTTTTTAATTTTTTTTTTTAGCGTTTATTTAATTTTGAGAGAGAGAGAGACAGAGCATGAATGGGGGAGGGTCAGAGAGAGGGAGACACAGAATCTGAAACAGGCTCCAAGCTCTGAGCTGTCAGCACGGAGCCCAACGCAGGGCTCGAACCCATGGACCGCGAGATCATGACCTGAGCCGAAGTTGGCTGCTTAACCAACTGAGCCACCCAGGTGCCCCACCAACCTACTTCCTAAAGACACTCTTAAAGGATACCTCAGATCTGAACAACCGTGATGCAGACTAAGGAATCTACAACGCCAAAGGCCTCAGAAGACAAGTATTTTAAAGACATTCCACCCTATAACATTTAAATACATGTTTTGGAATAAGCTGTTCACACAGCTCTGGCATTTTTAAAAAACTTTTTTTTAATGTTTATTTATTTTTGAGAGAGAGAGAGAGAACAGGGGAGGAGCAGAGAGATAGGGAGACAGAATCAGAAGTGAGCCCCAGGCTCCGAGCTGTTAGCACAGAGCCCAAGGCAGGGCTCGAACTCACAAGCTGGGAGATCATGACCTGAGCCAAAGTCGGACGCTTAACCAACTGAGCCACCCAGGTGCCTCTCATAGCTCTAGCATTTAGAAACATTTCTAATATTTCCTCTGAGGAGAGCTCTGGCTTTAGAGGGAGTTCTACTCTTTTTAAAACCTGAAACTCTTTATGTAACTTTTAAAAACTGTATGGCTAAGTATTTCTTATTCTAAAGAGGGAAAAAGTCATTCCTGACACTCTTTTCATAACTTATTGTACCAGGACTATAAAAAGAGGCATATCAGGGGTGCCTGGGTGGCTCAGTTAGTTAAGCACCTGACTTCGGCTCAGGTCATGATCTCACAGTTAGTGGGTTCAAGACCCGCGTCAGGCTCTGTGCTGACAGCTCGGAGCCTGGAGCCTGCTTCGGATTCTGTGTCTCCCTCTCTGTCTCTGACTCTCCCCGCTCACACTGTTTCTCTCTCCCATAAATAATAAACATTAAAAAAAAAAAAAAAAAAAAAGGCATATCACCACTTACACATTTGGCTGATTCTCTTTAACCACATAAGAGATCTACAATAAAATGACATTAACTGTGGGTGCAACCTAAAGTTTAATTATATTTCTATGGTATGATCAACAAAAAAAGTAAGCATTGTTTTAAAAGTTCCCCTTTAGCACTACTGTTGCACTAAGCTGTAACAGGATGTTCTTCAGTTCTCTTTATCAGAATGAAAGCTCCATAAGGGCAAGAATTCTTGTTCACAAATTTTACATACAAATATGTAATTTTTTGCATATGGGTATGAAATAGAGTCATAAATATACAAATAAATACTTAATGTGAATGTGAACAAAGCTACTTATAGGCAGAAGGGTTATCCTTTTCCTTACTGCTGGTCTCTCTGGGCAGACTGCCCACACTACATGTGAACAACTGTGGGCCACCCTAGCATGATGATGAGATTTGAGAGCTTCACCAAGGATCTCAAGTATTTTATGAGATGATTATTTCAAGTACTTATGTGTTTTTCCTTATTAGGCCATCATCCTTTGTCATAGATGCTTCCTCTCACATCAGTCTCACATACTTAGTTTCATCTGCCACATGTAAAATACCAAGGCATTATTTGGTAGCATCTGTGCAAAAGGAAACATTTCAAAAACTGAATATAATCCATAGTCTAGACCAGTCGTTTTCAAACTTTTTTGTCTCAGATGCCCTAAAAAACATGAACTTTTGCTTGTGTGGGTTTCATGCATTGACATTTACCATACTAAAACTAAAACTGAGAAATGTCTTTAAGATTTACTCATTTGAAAATACACTCGTTATACTCTAACATAAAAGCCTTAATTTTTAAAAAGTCATAACCTTGTTTTACATTTTTACAAATCTTTTTTAAAGTTTTACTTAAGTGATCTTAATCTCTTCACCCACTGTGGCGCTCAAACTCACAACCCCAAGATCAAGAGTTGGATGCTCTACCGACCAAGCCAGCAAGGTGCCCCTTTTTTACAAATCTTTTTACAAGTCTAACTTAAAAGAAATTGGTTCCTACTATATTTAGATTGTTGCAACATATTGCTTTGATTGAAACCTATGAAGAAAATCTGGCCTCACAAACATGTAATTGGAAAGGGAAGAGAGTATTTAATAGTCTTTTCAAATTATTGTGGATTTTTACTCTTCTTTGATAGTATACTAAGACTTGATCAGTGGTCACTTTTTTTTTTTTTTTTTTTTTTACAATGTTTATTTATTTTGAGAGAGAGAGAACAAGCAGGGGAGAGGCACAGAGAGAGGGAGAGAGAATCACAAGCAGGCTCCATGCTCAGCTTGAGGAGCCCGACGTGGGGCTTGATCTCACTACTGACAGATCACGACCTGAGCTGATACCAAGAGTCAGATGCTTAAGTGAGCCACCCAGGCACCCCTGAAAATTCTTTTGGACTTTGTGGACTCCCTGAATAGATCCTTCTAGGAGTCCTTGAACCACAATGTGAGAACCACTGTCCTAGACCTAGACTCACTAAGGCATGCAAGGTCTAGTCTGATATTTAACCTGAATGAAACACAGATTTTTTTCAAGTGGATATACCAATATCCTCATTCTCTTTTCCTGACTTAAGGAAACTAAAATTCCTAGTTCCACTTTGAAGCAACAGTCTCTCATCTGCTCCAGATCTGAGAGAAACAAGACTTACGGCAATTAAAAAAACATCTGTGTTTTTTCACAGATGTTGTTTCAACATCATCATTTTGAAAGGTAGATGATGATCTGGAAAACAAGTACAAAAAACTGCTTTAAAAAATTCTTAGCCTAAAATCAAACGGGAGCAAGAGATTCAGCTAAACCTTGAACAACAACATAGGCTATAAAGCCTGAACCACTCAATCACTTTCAGACTCAACTACACAGCAGACATGAGAAGATCCCAAAGAACACATATTTTCGTGACATAAGGAGTATGAATCAGGATTACTCAAATATTGCAAAAACCTAGCATTAAAGCTGAAGAGAACTATCAGCTTTTGAAATGAGAATCAAATTTAGCAGGAAACACCATACCTCTGAATGATCAATGGGAGGAAGAGGATCAATGATTTTCTTGGAAGGTGCAATTGGATTTCCATCACTATCATATTCCAAATTATCTTCTTCTTCCTCCTGAACCACACCAGCAGTTGGGTTCTCTGCCATGTACCGAAAATAAGCTTCCTGCAGGAAAGCACAAGAACATAATCATATTCAAATACAACTAAGAACATTTCTGCTCCTGTAATTGGTGCACACAGTGTACCAGATGACTGCACAGTTTAATACCTACCAAGTAAGGCAAGACTTTAACTAGCAATGATTCCTTTAACAACAGCAGTATTCATAGGGACAATCAGAAAAAACGAATGAGACAGTTAGTACTACACAATGATTTAACAAGAAGCTTTACAAATCTGTCTGTCCCACAGTCTTCCTGGGGTGGGGTGTCTACCTATCCTGTCCAGAGCTGTGGAACACATGCTATGGATTTACCATCCAAGTTTGGAAGTTGACACTGATTAGAAGGGTCACAAACCTGGAAAGGGCTACTGCTCATTCTGTTTCCCTTCTCACCATCCCACAACTGGACATTGGTGGAAAAATACTAAAGGCCACTCATTAAATTAATGTTCCATCTTGAAATACAAAAATCACAAACAGACCCTTAGAAAGAGGTAGAGGTTAGATGTTGCTAGAGGCCATCGGTAGATCCCATATTACTTCTTGATTCAGCAGTATAAACATTAATTTTGAAAAAAAAAAATCAAGCTGAATAAAGCTCATGATTTGTTTTTGATGTCCTAGTTGATCAAAAGTTCCATCTTCAACATGGGGGAAAGCCATGTGAATTTTTCTATTACCAACTAGTCATACATGTAGAAAAGGAGCAAGGAATGGCCATTTCAGTGAAGGCAAGCTCTAGCTTGTCCCCAGTATAGACTTTGTGGGGTAAAAATAAAAGATAGAAATACTGCATAGGAACTCACTTGGTCATCTTCCTCTTCAATGTCATCTCGAATACCCCTGGAAAAACAAGCGGAGAAACAAACTTCCCTGCAAATGTTCCACATACCCAGCTCCATACTTATAGCAGATTAGTGTTGAATTCCATACAGTAGCACAGGAACACTCAACACTAACAATAACAAAGCAACAATAAGCACACTGTAAACTATCCATCCATCATACATGTGTGGCTTCACTCTAGAAGCTGCAGTTTGCATGGGATGATATGTTACTCCTAGAAACATCAATTACTAACGAGGATAAGGAGTAAAAACTTTTGAAGATAGATACCCAAGGATCCTAGCCTTGTCAACCCCATACGACAAACACAATACAGTTGTAAAACGCATTTTAAAAAGCAAACTGCATTTTATAAAAAGACAAAAAAATAAATAAATAAATAACCCTGGCATACACTAAAAAGAATATCACAATTTTAATTTCCCCAGAGTTTCTAAGTCTGGAGTGACTGGATTCAGCCAAAGTCCTTGGGGACAAAGAAAAACTATCTTAACTCTTTTGTAACTTTGGTACTAAAACTCCTAAGCAGTTCCCATGGAGAAGGGGGGCCATCGCCACTTGCAGCGCCTGTCAGGAGCTACAGAAAGTATGGCTGCTAAGTTCCCACAACCATGTCTTTCTAATCAGACTTTCTGCCTGACCTAGAGCACTTGTTGTTCTCAAGGCAGGCAACATCACCAGTGCAGGGCAGCCAGGAGAGGGTACAACACACGGTAAGCACCAAAGAGAGGGCCGAACCTCCATATGGCACAGGAACCTTGCGGGGGGGGGCCTGAGGCACTGACTGCCACACAGGAGGAAATCCAACCACGCCTACCTGTGCCTGGTAGCAAAAGCCTTAAGAGGGGTGTATTCAGAAAGGGAAAGAGGAGAATTCTCTTTCCCAGAAAATAAAGTATTTCAAGTTCTGATTAGATGCTAAAGCATGATATCACTCAAGTAAACCAAGTTAATCATTTGTTAATAACACACTTTTTTATGATAATCACCATTACGCCTCATAAGCAATCATACAGACATTAACCTACTTTATGTTAATAATGGGACAAAACTCAGAACAATGAGCCCAAACTTTAGTAATTGTACTCTCTTAATTCCTACTGTAACTCACTCTTGTATCTACTAAAAAACTATTTACAATTAAACACCAAATACTATTCTACTAAAAAGAATGCTTATTATTGCAAATGCAAGACTTTTGTGATGTCTATTACCTACAAAAATAATATTCAAGATACAGGAGTAACTTCAAGTCAAGACATTTGAGAATTTTAATGTTTCTCTATAAACTCTGGGGGAATAAGCTTTGCAATACTTTAGCATTTTTCACGTAACCTTTGTGAGGGAGAAGAAAACAACTTACTTTACGTTTTTTCTTTCCTTGTCCTTTTCTTCAAGCCTCTTCATGTCTCTAGCTGCCTGATCCTAATGAAACAAAAAACCTGTATGGAATCATATCCACTAAAAACATTACGAAGGGAATTTCTTTATAAAGAATTTTTAGATTTGAACTAGTGACATCACAGTTTTGGCTATGCATTTTGACAATTATATCTTGACGCAATCAAAGTGCACTTTTGACAATTTTTAAAATATTTATTTATTTTGAAAGACAGAAAGCAGGGGAGGGGCAGAGAGAGAGAGAGAGAGAGAGAGAGAGAGAGAATCCCAAGCAGGCTCTGCGCTGTCAGTGCAGAGCTCGATGTGGGGCTTAAACTCACAAACTCTGAGAGCTTGACTTGAGCTGAAATCAAAAGTCAGACTCTTAACCAACTGAGCCATCTAGGCACCTAACAATTATTTTTTCAAAGAGAAATGTTCTAAAATCTTGGTTATATATGGACTGCATTGCATACATGGAAAAATTAGAAAAAAATTCCCTGATTGGTTACTCTTTAAAAAAATGAATTGTGGCTGTAAAACGCCTTAAATTCAGGCAAATTAGCCTTTCTCAAAGCATAGCTTAAGACCTTTTACATCAAACTACCAATGGAGTTAGTAAAAAAAAAAAAAAAAAAAATGCAAATTTCTGGATCTGACTTTGGAAAAACTGTTCTCACCATTTGGCAATGTCTGGAGACATTTCTGGTTGCTTCTGGGTGGAGGGAGTGGGAAACAGGGGGGGTTGTTACCAGTATCTAGTGGGTAAAGGCCACAGATACTGATAAACATCCTACAATACACAGGACGGCCCCCATAACAAATTAGCAAACCCCAAATGCCAAAGTCCTGAGGTTGGGAAAACACTGCTCTGAATCTACCAAATCAGAATCCTTGGAGATGGAGTTAAATGCGTGTACTTCACATTTTTCACAGGCAAGTCTTGTATACAGCAAAGTGATAATCACTGATCTAACTCCCTGTTTTATACATGTGAAAATCAAGGTCAGAAGAATTAAGTAATTTTCCCCAAGGTTAAACACATCCTTGCACTACTGCTTCTTGTTACAAAGCAAGTTTTTCTGATTTCTGTGATTTAAAAAACTGTCACTAACTATAACCTAGCATGGTCAGGTGTTCTATCTAATCAAATGTTCCCGATAAAGAGGAGTTATTCTAAAATGAAATACTACATACAAACAAATCTACTTTTTAAGGAACTGAGACAGACATACACTATACTCGAGACTGTAACTGAAGTGAAAATGACATAATGTAACATAAGGAAAGGGCCACAAACACAGGACATATTTTTTTAAGCCCACATGAATCTTTTTTTTTGAAACACTTGCTAAAAATACATCTTCATCGTGAGTTCAAACACTAGAAAAGTTTACACTTTCCAGAACAGAATATACCTGAGATCAAGGATTAATGCAATATTGTGGCAACAACACTCTCTCCAAGATCAGACAATATCCAGTCTCTCTATCCTAAAATCAGCAAAACCCTTTCCAACACTATCCCAAAAAACACCCAGAAGAATGATGCCATGTCAAAAAGATTTACCCTCCTACAGCTTCAACTACTTGAAATGCCAAACAGGAGAAACTGGGCCATTCTTGGATACTTCCACTCAAAAAGGGTTACACCAACTTGCGTTACTAAAAATTTAAATCTGAATTAAAACTGAGAAAATCAACAAATGATTTTACTTATTCACCATTAGGGATTGCAAGATATAATGAGAAACAGCCCTTTGGGAAATGTCCATACGTCAAGAAGATGGGGGGGGAGAAAGATACATATACATATAAGACACCCCAAACATGACAAACCATTTATCGCCTTTACTTGCAGAGAGAACAGCTTAACATACTTACTAAATTGTTACCATGTTGCAAAGCACGTGAAAGTTCTGAATAGTTCTGGTAAGTGTTATGGCAGAAATACAGTACTACAAGAACTCAGATACAGAATGACACAGCAGAAAAGAATATGAGATTTGGAACTGATTCCGGCTCAGCTACTTATAAAGTGCATATTCTTTAAGAGGCAAGTAATTGGGGTTATTCTAAATCAAAGATGGGAAACTGAGTAATGGGTACCAATCTGACAATCGGTAGGAAGTAAACCAGGATAAGAAAAGTTTTTTTTCTTTAGGTATAGACATGCTTTGTTTGCATTTTAACAAGCAGGAATATTCTAAAGAAGCAAGCTCTAATTTTTCCTGTATCAATCACATGGCCCTGAGTCTTTTATTTTCTGATATTTGACAAGAGACCTAAGCTCAGAAAAATATTTCTCCACCGTAAGAAAACTACAACACGAGTGTGATGATAAACAGTTCTAAGTGGCAGCCTCAAAGTCAGGAAGATAAAACAGACTGATAGAACTAAGGTGAACCAGAAAAAGTGAGCCCTATCTAAAGGAGGCAACCATTTGCTCAGCACAAGCCTATTTTTGCCATGCAAAATGCAGGCTTAATACTGCCAGTGTCCACTTTTCAAGAGTCTGCACTTTTAGACAAAATCTCCTGATCTTAAAAATTCTGGCCCACATGTTTAAAAAGCAGTATCTAGGCCAAACAAAAATATCTATATTGGATTCTCTCTTCCCTCCTTTCTTAGAGAGGATATCTGGCTTAAGTCTTAGGTTACAAGTAAATGAGAAACCTGGAAGGACTTTATTTCATAAGCAACGAAGCGACAGTTTTTAAGTAAGAGGAATAACACCATAAGCAACATGCTTTAGTCTAATTACTCTGTTTTTGTATACCACATAAATGGGAGAACAGAAAGCCTAAAACAGGGAGAAAATTTAGATCAGGCAAGAGGTAATGAAAGTGTAAAGCACACTGACTATAGTGGAAGCAGAAAGGAACAGACACAAAAAAATACTACAAAGATGAACAGAACTTGCCAAAGGAGGGGAAAGGTAGCATGATTTACTGGAAAGAGCTAGGTTCTCAGGACTACTAAGCAAGAAAAAATATGGTCCCAGCTCTACCACAAAGCACCAATGGGATTTAGGACAAGGGCTCTGAATTACCATAGGGTTCAATTTATAATCTTCTTAGTTAAAAAATTACATTTCTATGTATTCTTTTCTGCCAATCCCTATTGTTATTTTGAGTATTAAATGAAGTCATGAACATGTTTGATTATCTGGCATTAAGAGGAATATATAAGACAAAGATCTGGTTGAGGAAGAAAAAGATGCCAGGGGGACACCATCCATGTAAAAATGGCCAATATGTTTTAGAAAAGCAGAGCTGAAACCAAAGAGAGACTGTGGAACTAAAGGCATGAATTATTCACACAGAAGTTAAGTTTTAGAAGTGGATGAGGTCACTAGGAATGTATAAAGAGTGAAAATAGCAAATCGACATAGAGAACTGTAAGAATAATCATGTCTGAGAAACTGGAAGAGGATCTTAATAACAGTAACAGACAACAGAGAGGTATGTAATGATTTTTCTTGGTATGATGATATGGTAGTTATGTTTTTTAAGTGTTATAGAGGTGCAGAAATACAAATGGATGAAATGGTACGTCTGAGATTTACTTTAAAATAATCTAAAAGAGGGGGCTAGATAACACAAGATGGGCCAAAAGTTGCTTACTGATAAAGCAGGGTGAAGGGTACGTGGGAGCTCATTATTCTACTTACATGCGTTTGAAATTTTTCATAATAAAAAGTAAATAAATATAAAAGTCAGAGAAATGGAGAAAAAGGACAAAATGCAAAATCACTAAAGCCTAGTGAGAACAGTTTTAAGAAGGAAGCGGTTACAAATTTCAATTTCTACAGGGAGGTCATAGATGCTGATATTAAGAAATAAACATTAAAAGTACAGAATACAGGGGCGCCTGGGTGGCTCAGTCGGTTAAGCGGTCGACTTCGGCTCAGGTTATGATCTCACGGTTTGTGAGTCCGAGCCCCGCATCCAGCTCTGTGCTGACAGCTCAGAGCCTGAAGCCTGCTTCAGGTTCTGTGTCTCCCTCTCTCTGACCCTCCCCCGTTCATGCTCTGTCTCTCTCTGTCTCAAAAATAAATAAACGTTAAAAAAAAAAATTTTTTTAATAAAAAAAAAAGTACAGAATTCATAATTTTAGCAAGTTCCTTAGAAGTTTAACTGCCTTACATAAATATGTACTTAATAAATTGACACTGAATGAAATAATGTTCATTCCATTAAGAATATACAAAGAAATATTAAAACTTACATACAAATCTTGAGCTACCCTTGTTCAAGGGTCACAGTTCAAATTTTTAGGCATTGATCATCTCTGAAAATGCTACAGGGCATGTGGATGTATGTTTAAGAAACTATAGAGTAGGAGAGCAAAATCCTCCCCAAAAAGGGTCAGAAAGCAAATTCTGAATGACTGAATAACTAGGTTAATTTGGTATCTTTCTAACTGCTGCAACTTCTAACAAAACAGCCTCGATACTTGCCTCCACTTCAGCCATGAATGCCTCCAAGGGATCATCATCGCTGTCAGAATCTGGTGGCTTGGAATGGAACTGCTGGCGGGTAGGTGAGTTTTCGGCAGGAATATAAGGCAAATCAACATTGCTAGAGTCTTCTTCCTCATCTTCAAAATATCTGAAAATTAAAATGCACAATTAATAAAGGGAGTGTTTACTTTGGGGTTGGTGGATCCTTCGTTCAACAGAAATTTTTACTATGGTATATGTAGGTTACTATTAAAAGATCTGAACTCTACATGTTAAATTAGAGATCTCCAGGCTTTAGCAAACAACCTAATTATTATTGTTTAATATATACAAAATTCTAATACTGAGAAAAAAAAGGGGAAAAACAGTCACACCAAATTCTCCCATTTTTAGCATCTATTCAAATCACATTCTAGTTCTGTTAAAAGGGATGAGTTTTTAGTACAAATTTAGTATATCATTGTTGAATAGATATATCAAATATTAGAGTTTGTGGTATGGAAAAAATTACTTTTGTATGAAATATTAAAAATCTAGTGTTTTTTTTTTTTTAATATAATCCTTCAAAAACATTTTAGCAATATATTCACAAGGCTAGGTAGGGACTTCAGAAATGTTGGGCTACTTTCTGAGGACAGAACACTTACAGTTAAAAATATATGCTCAGGGACACCTGGGTGGCTCAGTCAGTTGAGTGTTGGACTCCTGATTCTGGCTCAGGTCATGACCTCACTGTTTTCTGAGTTTAAGTCCCATGTGGGCTCTGTGCTGACAACACGGAGCCTGGTTGAGATTCTCCCTTTTCTTGCCCTTCCCCTACTCATGCACGCATATGTGCACTCTCTCCCTCAAAATAAATAAATAATCTTTAAAATAAATAAATAAATAAATAAATACATGCTTAATCTAAAATCATTCCCCATACTTAAGTATTCAGAAAAACAACTTCAAGGTCTGGAAAAGTATCCTTCTCTATAGCTCTTTATAAACTAAAACACAACAAAAACAATGTTTACATTTAACCTCAAAATTAAATAGTAATACAACCAAATATTAAATAAATAACAATTGCAGTTTAAAATTTTAAAGCATTTCAGGTTTTTGCAGGAATTATTTTAAAAGCTCTAACAACTGTTATGTGCTATATACACACACGCATATTCATTTATATAGGTTTCATTTAACTAATGAAAAAGTATCCTTGAATTGGTAAAATGCTCTTTAATGATCCTTGACTTTTCTAAGTCTTAAACATCTACTTCTGTATTCCTGCCACATACCAGTTTTTTTTTTTACTTTTTTTTTTTTTTTAACGTTTATTCATATTTTGAGACAGAGTGTGAGTGGGGGAGGGGCAGAGAGAGAGGGAGACACAGAATCTAAAGAAGGCTCCAGGTTCTGAACTGACAGCACAGAGCCTGACGTGGGGCTCGAACTCACAGATTGTGAGACCATCACCTGGGCTGAAGTCGGACGCTTCACCGAATGAGCCACCCAGGCACCCCGCAACATACCAGTTTTTAAAGACACCGCTGTGTACTTGAAAAATTCCCATCTTGAGTTCGTAATTAAAAAAGGAAAAATCTCAAGCATGTCACAACCAGGTTGGAAATAATAGCAGTGAGAGATTTCTTCAGAGTCAGTAAACAATTTATAATCTATAGGAATTAGAGTTCAAACCTTTAAACCCCAGCTTTTATTAACAACCACTTTACCAAGTTTAAAAAGATAATTGTTAAATATGTTTCCTGTGAACTGCTGGCAAAAATCTGAATAGATTTTTCTCCCACCATAAGATGTTGCAACCTGACAGTTTTCAGACTTGGGAGTTGAGACCAAATGTGTCTCTCTACCAGCTGTGACAACTGCCTGTGACAAAAACTTATATGGGGTCAATAAAAGACTTCAGTAAAGGTCATCAAAAACCACACGAATTATTTAAAACTCTTCAGTCATATTTAGGTTCAAAGGCCTCAAATCTTTTTTGGAACAAGGAAAGATATAAATAAGCAAGCACATAAGCATTAGGTTCCTTACAAATGAGTAAACTCAACAATTTAACTTATTAGGAACAACACAATTCAGTGGGAAAAGCAATTGAAGAGGTCTTATTATTATTTGGGAAACAAAGGGTTTCTTCATCTCACTTTCTGTTGATGGAATGAGTATCTCAAAGCCCAACCTTTGCTCAATTACCAGGATTACCACTTACGCATTTTCTTCATCAAAGTTGGCCCGTTTAGAACCAATTTTGTAGAAAGAAGGGAGCTGTGGTGGAGCTGACTTTCCAAATCCGGAAGAAGAGCTGGTTGCCCCAAAGGCACTGTGGGACTGTTGTGGGAGTTTGGGTTCCTCCTTCTTTCCAGCACTGATGGCAAAACCTCCAAAGCCAAATCCCCTCTTGGTGCCTGGACCACCTTTATTCCAATTCATGGTGTCAATGACTTATCTGTTAGGAACAAGATACATTAATAATAAATTCAACTTTTATCAATAGCTCACGGAGTTTTATGTCCCTTCCAACTTCTACCTACATCTTTAAACTTCTGCCTCTCGATGAAAACTCTAACTTTGTACTTCAGCTATGCAATATGCTAACCTCAACAAACTGTCATATTTTCTAAAACACTGAAAAAACTGTTGTTCATTTTTTGGAATCACAATCCAAACAGGAATGCAAGATTTAATATCATCCTCTTCAAAATGATTTGACCACTAATTTAACATCTTTAAGCTACCAAAAATACTCACAAGGTAACAAATATTTTGGGGATCTGATAGGTACTTGTGTTTGGCAACAAAAAGTACCAACAGAAAAAGACCTTAATCTCTTAATATTTATTCCCAGGAGTTTATATTATTGTCTACCAGGAAATAGATGATCCTCACCCCCCAAAAGAGACTAAAACAACCTATAATTACAATATAATGTAATGCTTATTGTAACAAAATCAAAGATTGTTCTCCAGGAATGATATCAAGAAGAATGAAAGAATCAAAACTTAAAAAGATTAATTTAGTTATTTGTAGATAGTATCTATGTAATTGTCTCTGAAGGATACTTATGAACTACACATTAATTGAGCAATGCCCACTAGAACACTAGCCAGGAAGAAACCATGATTCACTGATCTGTTGCTTGAAGTACTTAGTTAGCCAATGGTTAAGGATTACAACGAAATTTCCTGAGCATCAATCAAATCAGTTTAAAAACAATACTGTATTTAAAAAAATGCTATATTATCTTATTAGTCTTGGCTCCAAAAAACCTTTTTTAACAACAGAAGCTACCTAAGTTTTATAGAAAAGCAGAAAACCCACAAAGCAAAAAGGAACAAAATTTTAAACTACTTGAAATTTCCTCTCCTAGATACATAATTTTGATATCTTTGCTATTTTTTCTGTACTATGTGTACACACACACACACAATTTAAAAACAAACCATACTATATTGTTTTAGTTACCAATTTCTTCACCTAAAGATACACTATGAAAATTTTTAAATGTCAATACATCTCTCCACTACTGTTTTATGATGTTGTGAAAACTATTACATATCTTTGTGCATACCTATAATTATTTCTTCAGGATCAATTTTAAAAATGCAATTGCTTAGCCAAAGGGAATATGTACTTTAACTTTTTAAAATTTTAATTACTACTTACATTTATGGAAAAGTACCTGATACACACTGAGTAAAATAAGAGCATGAAACAAGGTGGGTGGTACGGTTCAATGTAACTCAATATAAAAGCATGTGTTACATATACAGATAGCTGGAGGGCTGTTTCTCAAAATTTTAATAGCAGTTATTCCATTTTTACTTATTTCTTTGTATTAAGGTTTACTATTAACAGGAAAAATTAAAATGTTTATAATGGACTCTGAAGCCTATGTGGGAAAAAGTTCCTAAAGCTGCTTTTTATGATGACATTGTTGAAAAGACCATTAACAATATGCTCTACTTTTCTGGTTTTATGCCCCTCCCCATATACACCTTGTAAGTTTTGTTTGAACTGTTATTATACAGCACGTAGTCCAGTCTACTGAGTATTAAATCTGATTTATGCTGTGTCAATCTCCACCTTTAGTTTCAAATAAGGAATTTCCTTTTTTTGGGGGGGGGGGCAGGGGGGACTCTCTTTAATAATTTTAGACCTTTTGGGGTGCCTGGTTGGCTCAGTCAGTTAATCAGTTAAGTGTCTGACTTCAGCTCAGGTCATGATCTTACAATCTGTGACTTCGAGCCCAGCATCGGGCTCTATGCTGACAGCTCAGAGCCTGGAGTCTGCTTTGGATTCTGTGTCTCATCTCTTCTGCTCCTCCCCTGCTGACACTCTCTCTGTCCTTAAAAAATAAACATTAGGGGCGCCTGAGTGGCTCTATCGGTTGGGCGACCAACTTCAGCTCAGGTCATGATCTCACGGTTCGTGGGTTCGAGCCCTGCGTCAGGCTCTGTGCTGACAGCTCGGAGCCTGGAGCCTGCTTCAGATTCTGTGTCTCCCTCTCTCTCTACTCCTCCCCTGCTCACATCCTGTGTCTGTCTATCGATAATGAATACATGTTAAAAAAATTTTTTTTAAAAACATTAAAAAAATAATAATTTTGGACCTTTTATTAGTTACACATGGCTAAAATAAGTACTTAATAAGTACTAGTTCGCTTGAATTTAATTAAGACCATCTACTGCTTTCTTCTTGAATCCCTTAGGGAGAATCAACATAATTCTAATCAGATGGATGAAATTTAGTTAGAATATTTATAAGCAAGAAAATTTTAGTATCTGATAATGTTGTTTAACCTATCTGTGAACCTGGTTTTACAAGAGCTATTCCCAAACAACAAAAATGATGGATCTGAATTTTAACCTCATTTTTCCTAACGTGTATAAAATATTGCAATGGGCTAATAAATAAACAACAGAAATCAGAATGTAAGCAAAGGAAGGATGAAAAAAAACATTCTGTAGGTTTGGGTAGATTTTAGGAATCACATGGGGGCACCAGGGTGGCTCAGTTGTTTAAGCATCTGACTTTCAGCTCAGAGCATGATCTCATGGTTCACAAGTTTGAGCCCTGCATCGGGCTCTGTGCTGACAGCTCAGAGTGTGGATCCTGCTTCAGAATCCGTGTCTCCCTCTTTCTCTGCCCCTCCCCAACTTGCACTCTGTCTCTCTCTCTCTCTCTCTCTCTCTCTCAAAAATAAACATTTAAAAAAAAAAAAAAAAAAGAATCACATGAACAATCTCCTAGCAGGGAAACTTTCAATGGTTTACTGAAAGCTTGCTGAGAAATGTCAGGCAGTGTACCAGGTGCTGGGGATTTATTTTATTTATTTAAGTCTATTTATTTATTTTGAGAGAGAGTACACATGAGGGAGGAGCAGAGAGAGAGAGAGAGAGAGGCAGAGAGAGAGAGAGAACCCCAAGCAGACTCCACACTGTCAGTACAGAGCATGACGTGGGGCTCCTTTTCACGAACCAGGAGATCATGACCTGATCCAAAATCAAGAGTCAGACACTCAACCAAGTCACCCAGGTGCCCCCAAGTTCTGGGCATTTACATATGAAAAATACAGTCCCATTTTCAAGGGGTTCACGGTGTGGTTGCTAATAAACCAACATGATGTGCTGTAGCACAGGTCCTGCACAAAGTGCATTCACTCGTGGCCCAGGAAGGAGGTATTAAACCCAGGATGAATGGAGAAGACTCAGCTTTTCTGAGATGATGCTGGTGTTCGGTTTTAAAATCTGAAGAGGCATTAGACCAGGGTAGAAGGGTGAGAGGAGGGCTTTTTTTTTTTTTTTTTTTTTAATTTTAGTTGGAACACATATAGTGCAATATTGGTTTCAGGAGAATTCAGTGGTTCATCAGTTACACACAACACCCAGTGCTTATCACAACAGGCCCCCGCCTTAGTACCCATCACCCATCTAGCCCACATCCCTCTGTCAACCCAGAATTTGTTTTTTATCATTAAGAGTCTCTTGTGGTTTGTTTCCCTCTCTTCTCCCCGCCCCCAACAAACGTTCATCTGTTTTGTTTCTTAAATTCACACAAGTGAAATCATATGGTATTTACTGTCTTCTGAATTATTTCACTTGGCATAGTACATTCTAGCTCCATCCATGTCATTACGAATGGCAAGAATTCATTCTGTTTCACGGCTGAGTAATATTCCATTGTATGTATACACACCACATCTTCTTTATCCATTCATCAGTTGATGGACATTTGGGCTCTCT
Organism: Panthera uncia; assembly: GCF_023721935.1. NCBI lineage: Eukaryota > Metazoa > Chordata > Mammalia > Carnivora > Felidae > Panthera > Panthera uncia. The sequence goes on along the minus strand of NC_064814.1, from coordinate 16,784,366 downwards.
CCATAGTTTGGCTATTGTTGATAATGCTGCTATATAAGCATTGAGGTGCATGTACCCCTTCGAATCTGTATTTTGGTAACCTTTGGGTAAATACCTATAATAATGCAATTCTTGGCTTATAGACTGGTTCTATTCTTGGTTCCCCCCCCCCTTTTTTTTAAAGTTTATTTAGAGAGAGAGAGTGAGAGCACTCGGGGGAGGGGCAGAGAGAGAGGGAGAGGGAGAAAGAACCCCAAGCAGGCTCCGTGCTGTCAGCAAGGAACCTGATGTGGAGCTCAATCTCATAAATCCGGAGTTGATGACCTGAATTGAAGCCAAGTCAGATGCTTAACCAACTGAGACACCCAGGCACCCCTGTTTTTAGTTTCTTAAGAGAGGAAGGCATTTTTTTTTGGGGGCGCCTGGGTGGCGCAGTCGGTTGGGCGTCCGACTTCAGCCAGGTCACGATCTCGCGGTCCGTGGGTTCGAGCCCCGCTTCAGGCTCTGGGCTGATGGCTCAGAGCCTGGAGCCTGTTTCCGATTCTGTGTCTCCTCTCTCTCTGCCCCTCCCCCGTTCATGCTCTGTCTCTCTCTGTCCCAAAAATAAATAAAAAAAACGTTGAAAAAAAAAAAAATTTAAGAGAGGAAGGCATTTTAGATTGAGGAAACTGTAAGTAGTACCACGGAGAACTGGAAATAGTGCCGTGCAGCTAGAGTTCAGTGAGACTTCTAGGAAAGTTGTAGGTCACATATTCAGAAAGACAGACAGGGCCCAGATGTGGCTATGCTAAAAATATACAAAACTGTACTTTACCAGCTATAAGAAATCATTACTTTTAAGCAAACAGGGGACATGTTTCAGATCAGTGTTGAAGAAAGATTAAATGGTAGACAATATGAAAAGTAGGAGGCAAGGAAAGTGGCTAAGAGGTTATCATAAAAATACAGATGTAAAGTAACATGGTACTGAACTAAGGAAGTGGCTACAAGGAAGGAGAAGGAGGGGGTGGAACTGAGTTATTAAGTGTCTATGAGAAAGTTCAATAGGGGCGGGTGAGTGACAAGTGGATGTGGAAGCTAAGGAGCAAGGAAAGGTCTAGAATAAGTTTGGAAGTGTCTGGCTTTTACAGATTGGGGGAATGGTGGGGCCATTTACAGAGATAGAAGCCTAGAAAAGCCACGCTTGGAGAAGCAGGCAGAACAGGAGATGGGAGAGCTAAGGAAAGATGCTAACTTCATCTTTCTATAACTTCAAAAAGGGAGTACAGATGTGATACAAGACATGTGCATTTGAGGTTACTGGTATAGATAAGCTAGCAGAGAGAGGGCAGAGAGAGTGAGAAAAGGGACAAATGTTAGGGTTGATCAACAGTTAGGAATGGGCAGGGGAAAAGAAACTCATGTGGCAACCTGAGAAGGAAAGGAGGAAGGGGGCACAGTAGAGAATAGTGGCATAGAAGAGGAGAGAAATTTTACAGGCAGAAAGAAATGTCCAATGTTCCATTTTCAATGGAAATATGTTTGTTTTTTTTTTTAATGGAAATATGTTTGAAGGGGAGCCTGGGTGGCTCAGTCAGTTAAGTGTCCGACTTCAGTTCATGTCGTGATCTGGTGGTAGATCCTGGATTGGGCTCTTTGCTCACAACTCAGAGCCTGGAACCTATTTCAGATTCTTTTTCCCTCCTCTCTCTGCCCCTCCCCTGCCCTCTCTCTCTCTCTCTCTCAAAAACAAAATAAACATTAAAAACATTGTTTTTTGTTGGATGAATAAATATACATTCAGGCTCTTCAAAATTCACCCCAGTATTTGTGAAAACTATCATCTTCCATTATTACAAACCCTGCCATCCAACCTTCCTGATTAAATCTAAGCCAATCATCCTCAATGTACCATTAATTCCTTAGTGTTGACAATAAGTCTTCCTGTTTGACTATGTAGGCTTTACTACCTAGGTATATGACTACAGATCCTTGACAATCAGAGGTTTGAGGGATAACGGATACAACAAGCAAAAGACAGCTAACCTAATCTCTATTTGGTTGCATGTTTAAAAAAAAGAAAAAGATGAACCCTCCTCTGTTTTAAAACTAATTTCCATTCTCTAAGCAAATATTGTTTGGAGAAGAGACATCTAGTGGAGAGTTAAGAAAGAAATAAACATAGTGAGATTTAAAAATTAACTATAGTCCTGCTATTTGTGGGTCTTCTCAAAGCTCCCTTTATTTGGTCTTAACATACATGCACACATACACATGCTTCTAAGCCTCCTCTCAGATAATAATAACATAATAATATGCCTGGTACATCCTTCCTACCAAGCTGGCAAACTCCTATCAAACAGCTCTGAAACTTCACCTCTGCCTCCCTAAACACTTCTCACATTGACAAGATGAAAACACCTGCAAGCTTCAGTCCCCGTAAAAATACCACATGGCTTCCACACCCAGTTAAAGTTCAGACTTCCTTAAAAACAACAAACCACCAAAAAATCCTAAATAACCCAAGTTAAACAGAGGCAAAGTACTTGAATAGACATTTCGTCGAAGATATGTAAATGGTCAATAAGCATATGAAAAGATGCTCATCCCTAGTGAAGGGAAATGTAAATGAAAACCACATCCCCGGGGCGCCTGGGTGGCTTGGCTTGGTCGGTTAAGTGTCCGACTTCGGCTCAGGTCATGATCTCACTGGCCGTGAGTTCAAGCCCCCGCGTCGGGCTCTGTGCTGACAGCTCAGAGCCTGGAGCCTGTTTCAGATTCTGTGTCTCCCTCTCTCTCTGCCCCTCCCCTGTTCATGCTCTGTCTCTCTCTGTCTCAAAAATAAATAAACGTTTCGGGGCGCCTGGGTGGCGCAGTCGGTTAAGCGTCCGACTTCAGCCAGGTCACGATCTCGCGGTCCGTGAGTTCGAGCCCCGCGTCAGGCTCTGGGCTGATGGCTCGGAGCCTGGAGCCTGCTTCCAATTCTGTGTTTCCCTCTCTCTCTGCCCCTCCCCCGTTCATGCTCTGTCTCTCTCTGTCCCAAAAAATAAATAAAAAACGTTGAAAAAAAATTAAAAATAAATAAATAAATAAACGTTTAAAAAAAAAAAAAAAACCACATCCCCTCATACTCTTTAGGATGACTACTAAAAAACAAAACAAAAACAAACAACACAACAGAAAATAACAAGTGTTGGCAAGGATATGGAGGAACTGGAACCCTGTATAGTGCTGGTGGTAACATAAAATGGTTCAGCCACTGTGGAAAACATTATGGTGGTTCTTCAAAAAACGAATCTTAGAACTACCATATAATCCAGCAATTCCACTTCTGGGTGGAATATCCCCAAAAGAACTGAAAGCAGGAACAGACATCTGACCTATGATTTTTTTTTTTTTTTTTTTTTTGACAGAGACAGACAGAATGAGCATGGGAGAGTGCAAGGGCGGTAGGGGCAGAAGGAGAGGGAGAGAGAATCTCAAGCAAGCTCCACACCCAGCACAGACCCGACGTGGGGCTCAATCTCATGACTGTGAGGTCATGACCTGAGCTGAAATCAAGTCAGATGCTTAACCTACTGAGCCACTGAGGTGCCCCTCTGAACCATGATCTTAGCAGTACAGTTCACAACAGTCAAAAGATGGCAGGAACCTAAGTGTCCATTGATAGATGAGTAAACTAAATGGGATATGTATACACACACACACACACACACACACACATATATACACACACATACACTATGTAAACACGTACATATATCACCATTATTCAGCCTTAAAAAGGAAGGAAATTCTGACACGTGCTACAACAACATGAATGAAACTTGAGGACATCATGTTAAGGAAATAAGCCAGTCAAAAAGGACAAACAGTGTATGATTCCACTTGTATTAGGCAGAATATAGTCAAACTCAGAGACAGAAAATAGAACAGGTTGGGGCACCTGGGTGCTCAGTCTGTTAAGCGTCCAACTCTCGATTTCAGCTCGGTTCATGATTTCATGGTTTGTGAGATTGAGTCCCACATCAGGCTCTATGCTAACAGCATGAAAGCTGCTTGGGGTTCTCTCTCTCCCTCTTTCTCTACCCCTCCCACACTTGTGCTGTCAAATAAACAAACCGATAATTAAAATTTATAAATAATAAATTTAAAAAATTAAAAAATAATTAAAATAATTAAATATATAATTAAAATAATAAATTAAAAAAATAATAAAGTAGAATTGGTTGCCAAAGCCCAGGAGTGCAGAGGAATGGGGAGTTATTGTTTAATGGGTACACAGTCTCAGTTTTACAAGATAAAAAGAGTTCTGTGAACACTATGGTGGTGATGGCAGCACAACAATGTGGATGTAATCAACGCCACTGAACTATACGCTCAAAATGGGTTAAGATTTTTCTATGTGTATTATAAAAACAAAAAAATCATGAAAATTAAAGGATTAGAATTCCATTTGCACAAGTGTTTTTAGGTTGCTATTTTATTAGTTTATAAGGAATAATGCTGTCTAGACCTCAGTCTCTACTCTGAAATGCAAACATATTTGTGAAAATTTGATTACATCTTTTTCTTTAAAAAAAAAACCCCGCTTTTTAAAATTTCTAATTTGATGGGGCGCCTGGGTGGCTCGGTCGGTTAAGCGGCCGACTTCGGCTCAGGTCATGATCTCGCGGTCCTTGAGTTCGAGCCCCACGTCGGGCTCTGTGCTGACCGCTCAGAGCCTGGAGCCTGTTTCAGATTCTGTGTCTCCCTCTCTCTCTGACCCTCCCCCGTTCATGCTCTGTCTCAAAAATACATAAACATTAAAAAAAATTTTTTTTTAATAAAATTTCTAATTTGAGGGGCACCTGGGTGGCTCAGTAGGTTAAGTGTCCGACTCTTGATTTCCGCTCAGGTCCCAGATCTCTCAGTTGATGAGATGGAGCCCTGCCTCCATCTGTGCTGACAGGGTGGAGGCTGCTTGGGATTCTCTCTCTCCCTCTTTCTGCCCCTCCCCTGCTCTCACACACTCATGCCCCCCCCCCACCCCGCCCCGTGTTCTTTCTCTCTCTAAATAAATAAACATCTAAAAATAAAATTTCTAATTTAAAAATAATTAGCTCTGTAATAGAAGCATAAACAAAGTTTAGTGAGCACCTGCTTTAAAGAGAACCTAAGTCTGGTCTTAGTAATAACTTTATTTTATACTGACCACTAACTACTTTGTTATGTGTCGATGCTATGAGGGATACCCCTCCTTACCATTTCCATCTCCACTATAGCAAAAATTTCTTAACAAGTCCCTGTTATCCAGCCTCTACACCACTACCAGAGTGATCAATAATTCACAACGTACTGAGTACCTATTTTGCCAGACCCTTTTCTAGGTGCTTTGGATATAGTAACACAATCAGACACAGTCCCAGCCCTCAGGAAGTTCAGTCTAGTCCAGGAGAAAGAAAAACCAAATCATAATTTCAGGTAGTAAAAGTACTATCAAACCAAACCAAGAAAAAAGCAAGCAAGAAGAGGTAAGCTATTACAAGAGAAAGAAATCAGGTCAGGCCTCTCTGCGATGACTGATAGTTGACAATTAACAAGTGACCCTCCACCCCCTCAACTCTACTGTTCTAAGAATGTCTGTTTTATTGGAAAAGTCTTGGTGATGTACATCTAGAGACTGTATCTACAACCAGCAAATATTCCATAAGCTATGAAAAATGTCTATGTGCTAAAGTATAAAAAAAATGAGAGATACATAGCAAAAGAGAAAATGAATTTTCACCTCCTTTGGTCTGTTAATAGTGTGGAACTAGGGAAAGTCATATGACTTTCGGTGGGCCAATGCTTAGGAAAAACCCTCTTCCAGGTTTTTTCAGATCCTGACCCCGAACCTTCCTGCCGCATTTCTCATTCTGTCATTCCCTTCAGTTCAGTAGCTCCCCACAGTTTGTCAATCAAGCTGGAACGAGACTCTCCATTGTGGCAACAAACTATATACTTCACCATTCATATCTCCCAGGGTTTTCATGCATGCATCAGTGTTCCCAGAAAACCAAGCACTTTGGTAAATGCCCTTCCCTTAACCTGGATTCCTTTCCCACCAAATCTCTCACTTATACCTACCTAAGTCTTCTCCTTCAAAGCCCATCTCACATACCAACTCCTAGAACCTATGACATGAATACAACTCTCCCAGAGAAGTGGTAGCTCATTCCTTAAACTCCTTTTCTAGTCCTAAAACACCCAATATTTAATCATAACTATTAGTGCTCTTTCTCTCACCAACTCCAAGTTACAAGTTTTATAGGTGAAGAAGCTGACTGACTCATTTTTTATCTCTTTTCTTTTCCACAGCATGTACTCATTATTCATGTTTATTCAATATGCAGGAGTCCCAAGGAGAAAAACTAAAGACAGCATAAAGTCTCACTTGGTATGGTTCTAGGTAATAAAATGCTATGACTTAGTAGAAAATCGTAACAGCGTCGTAAACTAGCACAGACTATGCAACCAGAATATGTTCACAAACTCTAGCTTTGCCACTAACTTGATATGAACCTCAAAAAAGTCATTTGGCTTCTCTGGGCCTATAAGATAGGGAGAATATCACCTACTTGACAGGGTTGGTGTGAAAAACTGAGTTCATACAGAAAAATACATTTACAAGAAAGCTTGGCACATAGTAGGTGCACAATATGTATTAGCCATCACGTTTATCATTATTATTATTTCTCCAGAAGTCAATTTCTCCACTGGTAAATGGAGAATATCAAGCCAGTGTTCTCTAATCTCTTTCAACTCAGGGATCCCATACAAGTGCCACAAGACACTGAAGATGTCAGAGATCACGAAGAGCTGACAAGTGGGGATGGCTTCATAAGATAGCTAGAATCCCAAGCACAGAAAGACGCAAGCTGATTAGAGAAGTGTGAAGAAAGAAAACATTTTAAGGAGGAAAGCTAGATATAGCCAAGGTTAGGAACAATAAGCAATGGCAGAATAAGCGTGGAACATAAGGAAGATAATTTGGCTAGGGTACACGTTTTGGGCAATGGTGAAAAATAAGATCTGATCTAAATGACTTTTAACAACAGTGGACTACAAAACAATTGATTATAAAACCATGTTACTTATCATTTGTTTCTGGAATTGGAGAAACCTCTAGTGACGATTTGCATCCACTCTAATAATCTGCCCTGAGAACATCTCACACACTATACACTGGGCACTATACATTCTTAAATTAGAATCTATACAAAACCCAAGAATTTCTTCATATTCTTCTAAAGCCAAATACAAGTAAATTCTGGTTACATTTATTCTGGAAGCCTTTTTTCCCTCTCCGTTAGCTTAAAGAAACTAAGATGATCATCTGAATTTGATAAAATTAGAATATAAAGAAATTCATTTCTCTGTGAATTACAATAAATTGTAACAATGTAAGTCAGATCATACCACTCCTCTGCTCAAAAGCCTCAGATGATTCCCAACTCAGGCAGAGATAAAGTGAAATCCTCATAACAGCCTAAAAGTTCCTGGTTGTTCTGGCGCTCCTCCTCCAGATCCTCCCTGACCTTCTCTCCTACTACTCCTTTGCTCACAGTGGTCCAAAGCACAATGGTCTTCTAACTGTTCCTCTAACAGGCCAGCATTGTCCTCTTCAAGGTCTTTACACTTGCTGTTCCCTCTGCCTGGAACCCTCCTTTCCCCAGATACTACTGGGCTCACTCCCTCATCTACTTAAATATCCGCTTGTTTGTACTGATCTCCCTGACCGCCCTATTTCAAAATGAAATGCCTCCCCAACCTTCTTTCTAGCCCCCCCCCCTTTTTAAGCCTAAATCCATAATCATCTTCTAACATAGAGTATAATTTACTTATTTATTTATTATCTCTCTTCCCCCCACTATAAAGTAAGACGCAGGACGGCAAGAGTCACAGAGGTAGAACAGTGCTAGAAAACAGGCACGCAGCAAATGTCAATAAAAATATTCCTTGAATGAACTGCAGATTAGGCCATATAATTCCCCTTCTAGGTAAAGGAACATACAACATACTTTTCCCCGCCCACCGATGAAAGTCTAAAATTTAATTTTTGTTAAATTAAACAAAATTAATTTTGTTCACCTCCTATGTGCCAGAACTGAGCTTGGTTCTGGAAAGTTCAAGTGAATTAAGACATAGTATCTGCCCTTTAGGAGCTCCAGGGCGTGCATATGGAGAATGGACGTAAAGATATCCTTTCCAAAAAAACCCAATATACAACTAGAGAAAATTAAATGACCACCTTAACAACTGAGGAGCAAAGGGGGAATCACCACTAAGGTAATAAGGAAAGCTAGGATTCCCCCAAATACTCGACTGGTAGGATAGTTCCTCCTTATAGTATTGGTGTGTATGCTTGCAACTCCACATAAATTATTTACGCGCATCAGATAGGCTCTTACGTAGGCCGCAAAAAAGTTTGTGCGACGATAGGGATGTACTCAAGGCTGCACAAAGATCACTGTTTCTGTCTTCCGATTTGGCAACTTTTGCCTATCGGGTCTCCCCGATTTGGAGGCTTGCATTTGCCAAGTGCTGCCGACTTGGGTCAGAACCCTCCTTGTGGCTATCCCTGCCCAGAGACCAGCACCCTGCAAATCCCTTTCTTAGCAGGACGGGCGGGCGCCGCCTCCGGAAAGCCGCCAACTGGGCCAGAATGAGAGTTACGGGAGAAGCGGGAGCCGTGGGAGGGCAACGAGGTTGGGGAGGACCCCTAGAGGCCTCGGCCTCGCACTCCCACCCCTCCCGGCCCCCTGGGTCTCCGGTGCCCCAAAGCTCCGCAGACTCTTTGTTAAGCGAGGCCGCGGTTCCCTGGCCCTCGCTAGGCCCCGCAGTTGCCTCCAATGGCCCCGAGGGGTAGCGACCCTGAGTCCAGAACCTCCTCGCACAGACCTGCTGCTGTGGCTGCAGCGGCAGCTGATACTACCGCCGACGCGGAGAATCCCAAGGCCAGAGGACGCGCGGTCCAGGCCGCGTCCGCCGCGCTCCTTCCTCTCCGCCCCCTCCACCACCGCCGCCGCCTCCGCCTCCGCCGCTTCTCGGCCCGTTGCTGACCGGGGGGAGGGGAATGCAAAGCTGACATGCGCAGTGCAGAGAGAGCGGGCCGGAAGGCGGAGCCTCGGGCTACGGTTCCCGGAAGGCGCCGCGGGCTCCGGACCTTAAAGCTCCAGAACACCTCGCAGACTTTCACTCTCCAGACACTGATGCTTTGAGGGGGACAGTGCTTGTAGCCCAAGAAGTGGGCCTACGGGTGAAGAAAGCGTAGCAGTGATAGCCGCCTAGAAATCTCAAGAAAAGGCCTTGGGCGGAAACCACTTATACATAAAATTGTGGACTCCCTAAACTCTGGTCCTTTTTAAATACGACCTAGGCAACATTTCTCTGCATGCCTCTAGCCACGTGGTCCCATAGAGCATGGCCACCTTTAGCTTCCGGAGCACCAGCTCAGAGTGATGACAATTTGAACCCTAGTGGAGAGGGTTGGGAACAGCGTGGGCGGTTCCGGCCCGGGGGCCGGGATTATGTAATTTTCCCAGCAGCCCCACCTTGTCTCAGCTGGGCGGGGGAGGAGGAGGTCTCGCGCGGTTCCCGAGGCTGCGTCCCGCCCCCGCTCCCCAACTGCGCGCAGGCGCGGACCGTCCGCACGCATTCTACGTAACGGATAGCGGAGGGTACGTGAAGAGTGGCTCAGCGTGACTGAGCTACCTGGTACGGCTGTGTCCTAGAGGGATCGGGAGTGGTAAAATCTCGGTGATCGTGCAGGTGGCGGCCGGGCGGAGAAACGACGGCTGCAGGAGGGCTTGGCTAGGTTCTAGACGCCGATACAGGTAGGAAACGGACCATGACGCGTTAGTCGGTGGGGCCGGGCCGGACCGAGCGGTGACTTTTAAGTTGCGTGGCCTACTCCGGTCCTGATTCCCACCCAACCCCCCTGTCAGGCTCAGGGTGACATGGATCGCTCCTTCTCACCTCTGCTGACCTTAAAAACTAAAGACAAGCTTTGCCCACACCAAAGCCCATTTTCTTTTGGTCTTCGAGGTTGGAGTGATTTTAACGGTTTTTGAGAACTTACCCGCAGAGCTGTGGGCAGATGCCAACTAGAAGGGCAAAGTTACAGGAAGCTTAAAGTGTGCAGCAGGAAGAATGGAGTATGGCCGTTGGGATGAATTGACTCTCCATGGAAAAACCCTGGTGGTTTAACAGAAGCAACAATTTCTGTGGCCATTTCTAACATAAAAGTATTTTTATCCAACGGGTGTAAAGAGACACGGGAATGTCTGCATGTTTTCCAGAAGTCTCATAGTCTGGCAGTTGTCAGAAAGGCCTAATCTGAAACGACAACAAGGAGTGATTTCTCCACTTCTTCCTCTTTGGTTTTTAAGTCCAGATCCAGTTTTGGAGAGACTACCGGGTGAGCTAGCAGGAGATAATCAAACCAGACTTGTTAGTGCTTGTGTTCCCTGCCCCAGGACTCTCAGGACTGGGTGGCCTGGCAGGGAGTTGTGCTTTTGAGAAATGAAATGACAGGTGCAGCTGAGAAACTTCTCAGAGGGAAGGCCAAGGTATAAGTGACTTGGATAATTTTAACCTAAATAACCTTGAAGGTGGCTTGTTACAGTGCTGAGTTTTCTTCAAATGTTTCTGTGGTGTGAACATTCTAAGTGGAAGTTCAATTGGAAATGATCAGACTTTTTGGCAGTTAAGCAAGTTGACTGTGCTAATGTTAATCTTTATTTGCTTCTATTTGAAAAAGTATAAAACTGGGATCTGAAAAGGGAAGCACTAAAAGTTAAGGTTTTTAAATCTTAAAGGGTGTTCCTAAGGCACAGGGGAAGGAAATAATGAGAATTAGTATTTAATGAATACTTCACATGTGCCAGGCACATATCTCCTGTAATAGCAACTACAGCCCTATGAGGCATGTAGTGAATGGATATCCCTTTTTTGTATGTGAGGAACAGGGAATTTTAAGTAATTAGTTTAAGATCATATGACTTGTAAATGGTAGGGCTGATGTTTTAAACTAAATGTAACTCCACCAAAGTACATACTCTTTTTCATATTTCTTCCAATTTTGACTATAATAAAGATAATTAAAGGAAGCTAACAATGTTTGGAGACACATCACAAACCTCTTTTGAGGTTGGTGTTGAGAAGGCAACTATGTTTTTCCATAAAATGTCCCCTGGTGCTAACCTTAAAGATCAGATATTGGAAAGGATTAGCCTGTCCTTTATGGCATTTCTCAAATCATTTGTGCCTTTCACATTTTATGAACTTTGTTCAGTTCTGAGTATATTTCTTGAGCAGCCTTGCATTGCAAGGTATTAGGCAATAACCTTTGATTGAACTGATTCCTTTAATAATTTACAGTGTTGTTGGGGCACCTTGGTGGCTCAGTCACAAGAGCATGAGACTCAATCTCAGGGACATGAGTTCAAGCCCCATGTTGGGCATGGAGCCTACTTAAAAAAAAAAAAGAATTTACAGTGTTGTAAATATGAGATATAGAATATTCACTGTCCCAGAGCACCTTGAAGGAGTAGTGCATCGGGACACCTGGGTGGCTCAGTCGATAAAGCGTCTAACTTCGGCTCAGGTCATAATCTCGCAGTGCATGGGTTCAAGCCCCGTGTCAGGCTCTGTGCTGCAGTTCAGAGCCTGGAACCTGCTTCAGATTCTGTGTCTCCCTCTCTCTTTCTGCCCCTCCCCTGCTCACACTCTCCTTCTCAAAAATAAATAAACATTAAAAAAAAAAAAGAAGAGTTGTGCATACTCCCTTTTGCCACCACTCACCCTGTTAGTACTAAACTCCCTGCATTCTGATTTTCATCCTAACCACTTCCCTGCAGTTGCCAATAATGATTTCATTGTTAGCATTTGGAAATTTCTGGTCCATATCTTACTTGAACTTTCTGCAGCAATTGAAACTGAGCTCTGTTTCCTTCTTAGAAATAGACTTCTCCTTTTGACTTCTATGTTACCTCTTTGACCAGAGTCTCTTCTTTTTTTCCAACCATTCCTTACTTTCCCATTCCAGTTCTTAGCTGTAATGATATGTTTCAAGAGTTTTTGGTGCTTTAAAAAAAAAATTTTTTTTAACGTTTATAAGTGGGGGAGGGGCAGAGAGACAGGGAGACAGAATCTGAAACAGGTGCCAGGCTCTGAGCTGTCAGCGGCGCTTGAACCCATGAACCATGAGATCATGACCTGAGCTGATATTGGATGCTTAACAACTGAGCCACCCAGGTGTCCTGGTGCTTTTTTTTTAAACCTAACTCTTAATACTCCCTGGTGATCTCATCCATTCCTGCACCGTCTCTGTTTGCATCTTAGACTTGTATGCTGAACTCCAGACTTATATTTCAAATATAAGTATTTGAAATACTTATGTAAGTATTATATACAATACTTATACAATATAAGTATTTCAAATACTTCCTTTTCTCCCTCTCTAAAATAAGTTATACTTTTTGTAGGGATTTTGTGAAAATCAAGAGATAAATGTTAATCATCTAACATACTGCCTGAAAATACTCCAGACTTTTCAACAGGTAGTAAATTTAATTTATTGTCTTCCCCCTCCCGCTTTGTTCTTTATCTCAAGGATGACTTTGTCTGGCTATGAATCAAGCCAAAATTTGGAATCACCCAGATCTTCCTTTCCGACATTCCCTATATCCCGTCACTGTATGCTGACATGTATAATTCTTAGTATCTGTCAAATCTGTTTTCCTCTTCATTCCCAATACCACTGCCAGTTCAATCTTATCTGACTATCTCAACACTTCTACTTTTCCAATTCTTCCTGTATATGAGCTGTCAGGGTTAACTTGCAAATCTGATAGTGCCACTCCTACCTAAATCCTTTAGGTGATTCTAATTATCCAGACTTCTTAGTGTGGTATTTAAATAAGGACCATCATGATCTGGCTCCTGCTGTCCTTTCTAGCCTAATTTCTCTGACTTGGGTCTACAAACCCAATGCTCTATTATACCAGACTTTAAAATACATTATTTCAGGAGTCTGTGATATAGCTATTCTATAGTCTGCAGCACCTTCTTTCATGCAGGAACCATGCTTTTAGTTTTTAAGAGAATTTTTTATTACAAAAACACATCATAGGAAAAAAAGAAAAAGTAAAGGCAAAATGCTCATTATCTTACTATACAAAATAATTACTTATATTTATGTCCTTCTAAACCTTTTTGGTTTTGTGTATGTGCTTCTAAAACAACATGGTTTCTCGCTTCATTTGTAACGATTTTTTGTTTGTTTATTTTTTTGAAGGAGAGTGTGTGAGCAGGGGAGGGGTAGGGAGAGAGGGAGAGAGAGGAATCCCAAGCAGGCTCTGCACCATCAGTACAGAGCCCAATATGGGGCTCATGACCTGAGTGGAAATGGAGAGCTGGACACCTAACCGACTGAGCCACCCAGGTGCCCTATTTGTAATGATTTTTAATGGACAAAAAGTAAATTTATTTTTTGTATGTGTCCATAGTTTAACCTAAGAGTTGCAAATTTTTTACTATCATAAATAATATTGTAACACATATCCTTGAAGCTAAAGTATCATGCAAATTTATGATTATTCAGGAATCATGTTTTACTTCTCTTGCCATAGTTAATCTGATGTGGTGATATGTTCAATGAGGGTAATTTGATTAGATATGGTAGGATCATCTTCTGAAAAGCAGTAAAAGCCAGAGGAGTTTATAATATTCTGTAGGAATTTGTTAGCCTTTGGTGGTTATTGAATTCTTAGGTAACAAAAGTTGTATTTTAGGAAGATGATACAGTTTTTTTGGTAAGAGAAGTAGGGAGCGAGTTGAGATGGGGAGACCATTTAGGATAATACTTTGATTGTTCAGCAGGTGATGGTAACTTGGATTATCATGGTGACTTTGGGAACCAAAGAAGGAAACACAAGGATTAGATATCTCACTCTTTTCAACAAGTTAAGCCTGGAAAAATGGGATTGATATTAATGGAGAAATTCAGGTACCTGTTGATTTTGAGATGATCGTCAGGCAGTAATCAGCAGACTGCAGCCTGAGAGACAGACTGTTTCTGTATAGCCTATGAAGTAAGAATGGGGTTTTTTTTGGGTTTTTTTTTTTTTGCATTTTTAAAGGGTTGTTTTAAAAAAGAATATGCAATTGAGACCAATATGTTGTTCACAGAGCCTAAAATGTTTATTATTTGACCTTGTACAGAAAAAAAGTCTGTAGGACATGAAAATGGATGTGTCTGTTAGAAAATCGGTGCTATAGGGCTGGTGTTTAGATGAGAGATGAGGACTGGAAGTACAGCCTAAATAGATTTGATGGTTTAAATCTAACTACTTTTTAAACTCTAGATCAAATGTTCTCCCTTTTTTGGTAAAGCCTTACCTGTTTGATAAGATGATTTCATTGTCCTCTTTGTTTTCATATCATTTGGCACATTTTTGTCACAGATCTGATTTCATGTTATTTGTTGGTTCAGAAACTTATTTGGGTGGTGGAACATCTAGTGTTCTTTTTAGAAAGCTGTGAAATACTGATGAATTTAATTCTATTTATTTAATTACTACTTTAAGTAAGTGATATAAAAATCATAGTCACTGGCCTACATTTGAGAAGCCACTTGAGAAATGGTTCATATGGTAGGGATTCTGGAGACATAACTGGGATCAAATCATAGCTCTATGCCACTTGGTAGTTGTGTTACTTAGCGTAACTAGTTGTGTTACTCTGCCTCCTTTTACTTGTCTGTGAAATGGGGATGTTAATATGTTACTTTCCTCAAAGGGTTATGAGGATTAAATTAGTTGCTTTTTGTAAAGCCTTTAGGACAGGGCCTAGAACTTTTGTATATTAAACATGTGCTTTGATTATTGATGTTCAGATATCCGGATACACACAAAATTGATCTAAGGATGAGTAGCTTTTCTATCCATTTATTACTGCTAATGGATCAATAGTTGGATCTCATTCTTATTTCATTATACCACTTCCCAGTTCCTATATAAAGCTTTTATAGGCTCTCAAAAACAAAACAAAACAAAACAAAACTTAATACCCAGTGTTAATGGAAACCAACCTAAAGAAATTAAACGACTTGCCCAGGATTTAACAGATAAGTAGTGACACAGTCCAGACTAGTACCCAGATCTCTTGACCCTCACCCTTGCTCTTTATATAACACTATTTGAAATGAATAGTATTAAGTTTTTTTAAAGCAGGAGAGAATCATAGATATATTTTTTATTACAAAATTTGGTATGTGCAGAATGGCTGTCCATTAAGGGTTTTTGTTTTTTGTTTTTTTTAACTCATTTTTAAGGTGCAATGAAAGCCTTCCTTGCTTTCTGTGTTGTCCTTTTGGTGTTTGGGAGTGTCTCTGAAGCCAAATTTGATGATTTTGATGATGAGGAAGACATAGTGGAATATGATGATAATGACTTTGCTGAATTTGAAGATGTCACAGAAGATTCTATTACTGAATCTCCTCAACGGGTGATAACTACTGAAGATGATGAAGATGAGACCACCGTGGAGTTGGAAGGGCAGGATGAAAACCAAGAAGGAGATTTTGAAGATGCAGATACCCAGGTGAAGTTCTTTTTCTTGATTTCTTAGGAAAGTGGAAGCATGGGAAAATTTGTAACTGACACTTTCCCTAGACATTAAAAGTAACACCCAGGGGTGCCTGGGTAGCTCAGTCAGTTAAGCGTCTGACTTCAGTTCAGGTCATGATCTCGTGGTCTGTGAGTTCAAGCCCCGTGTCGGGCTCTGTGCTGACATCTCAGAGAATGGAGCCTGCTTCAGATTTTGTGTCTCCCTCTCTCTCTGCCCCTTTCCCGCTCTCACTCTGTAGAGACAGAGTGAGACACTCCCTCTCTCTCAAAAATAAATAAACGTTAAAAAAAAAAAAGTAACACCCACATCTAGGGAGTGATATCTTACCCTCTGGTATCTTTATTTTTGTTTGGTAGGTGGAACTCTTCTAAATTTTTTGGTAGGTTCCCACCTTTTACATTGATGGAAGAATGGATTGTATTTTTCTCCTATGGAGAGCCTGGCTGGAAGGGGTAGTGAATACCATGTGTGGGTGGGAATTGTATCAGAGTTGAAATGCATGGAGAGTTATCATTTCTTACAAACATGGAATATCTGTGTTCTGTGCTGCTGCTTACATGTTCTGTTTTCCTCTACAAATACTGCCTACAAAAATGAGATGCAATTGCTGGCCACATTTGTAGGGGGAAACAGATTGTGCCTCGTTTTTGTAGGAGGGAGATACGGAGAGTGAGCCATATGATGATGAAGAATTTGAAGGTTATGAAGACAAACCAGACACTTCTTCTAGCAAAAATAAAGACCCAATAACAATTGTTGATGTAGGTATACAGGATTCTGAATTCTAAACTAACCAACAAAATATCTGGTTGTCATTAATCCCAGAAATATAACTAGTGACATGTAGCTGGTGTTGATGTAATGGTGGGAGCTGTGAAAGAGTTTGTCATCAATTCTTCTGATAAAACCACACCTAGAGAAGCAACCCCTATGTTCTTATTCTGGCCCTCCTAGTTTTATTTATCGAGGAATGATAAGACTAGAAACTGGATTTATTTGGGGTGGGACTCAGAATCAAGTTTAATACAGAGGGCTTTCCAGCTTTTCATTCTGTTTGATTGTCCTCACATTTCCTTAAAGAATCTTTTTGAGGCTGACCTAGAAAACAAAATGGGCATATTTTTCAAAGTATAACCATGATCAATGACAGTTATCTAAATTATCCACTTCTCTTTATGGGTTTTTTTATTCTCCTTTATCCCATGAGTTGGATGGACTCCATCTCCTTCAGCCTCAGCCAACATTAAATGGAATGATTGTTCATCTTTAGGTTCCTGCACACCTCCAGAACAGTTGGGAGAGTTATTATCTAGAAATTTTGATGGTAACTGGTCTGCTCGCCTACATCATGAATTATATCATCGGGAAGAATAAAAACAGCCGCCTTGCCCAAGCCTGGTTTAACACTCATAGAGAGCTTCTGGAGAGCAACTTTACCTTAGTAGGTAAGTTGGGCCAATACAAAACCAGCTGCATGCTCGAACGCCACCTGGTAAGAACTATTTGTTGCCCTCAGTATAAGCCTCTAACTGCTTTCATGGACTGCTGAAGAGGATGCTTTTTTTTTCTCAAGGATCCCATTTTTATTAGGTTGCATGTACTGAATTAATTGCATTTATGAAGTAATTTTCTAATTTTTCATTAGTCAGTAAGGAATTTTGACATTTTAGGTAGCTTGATAAATGCTTTCAGTTCATCTTTTAGAAATTACAAATCCCTTAGAATTCCCTCAAGTTCTGGGAACTTTAGTTTTGGATCCACTGAGAAGGTACGCACTAAAGTATCTTAGAGGAACCCCTGGACTTGTGTGGCCTAGAGAGTAAAGTGGACTCAACCCACCTTCACCTCAGTTTGACCTTTCATACTTTGTTTCCTTTCAGTAAGCAAGTAAGTATCTATCTGCTCAGCTCTTTAGCAGATTGCCTTTTTGTTATATTAGGTCCTTTGCATACATTGTTTCTTATGTAATCCTTGTAACGACACTTATTTGGAAACAGTTTCTGTTTTCTAGAGGAACTAAAGTCCAAGAATGTTACAATTTGTCTAAGCTAGTACATTGCAACATGATACTAGAACATAGTCTACCTGCTTTCAAAGTCTGTGCTCTCTCCACTGTACCATAGTATTTCAGAGTACTTTTTGACTTGGAAATTAGGAAAAAAAGAAACAGCCTTTAATGCCTTCCACTTCCCCTCATGTGTTTTCATTTGGTGTGTCAGTCTGCTTTACCTTGTGAGGTCGAGCAATTTGTACACTTAATGGATTAAATGAAGGGAGGAAATGATTGGAATTTGAGGTCTCTCTAGATCTAAAATACAACTCAATGCCAGTGTTACCATGTTGCTGTTGGAAAGCAAATTTGGTTAAAGTTAATCCATAGGATACACAAGAGGGAGTGGTGAATAGTTTGTATTAATGGTACTTTTTATTTACTGCATAGGAGTTTCTTTTTGTTAGTTTTAACTTTTGACAGACATTTAAACTGACTTTGCTCCATTTTGTAGCTAATTCTGAGGCATTTATATTCCAAACAGATCATCACTAATAAGTCATCTTGAGTCCATAATTTAAAAAAAAAATTTTTTTTTAAAGTTTATTTATTTTGAAAGAGAGAGAACAAGCAGGGGAGGGGCAGAAAGAGGAGGAGAGAGAATCCTAAGCAGGTTCCTGCTGTCCATGCAGAGCCTGTGAGATAATGACCTGAGCTGAAACCAAGAGTCAGAGGCTTAACTGACTGAGCCACCCAGGTGCCCCTTTAAGATTATATTTTTAAGTAATCTCTACACCCAACATGGGGCTCGAACTCACAACCCCGAGATGAAGAGTTGCATGCTCTACCAACTGAGCCAGCCAGGCACCCTGGAGTCTAGTTTTTTTGGTGGAGACAATAAAGAATATTAAAAGGAATGATGCCCATTTGTTGTAACATATGTCCAAAGAAGAGTTCTATAAGATAGCAAAGTATTGCTTCACTAAAGGTATGATCATTTGGGGGTCAGAATGGAGGAAGATGTGGTGATTAGGCCCCAACATTCTCAGTGAATCACATTAAGTGGGTTTACCCCTAGGGGATGATGGAACTAACAAAGAAGCCACAAGCACAGGAAAGCTGAACCAGGAGAATGAACATATCTACAACCTGTGGTGTTCTGGTCGAGTGTGCTGTGAAGGGATGCTTATCCAGCTGAGGGTAAGTACAGAATTTCTGGTACAATGTATATCTTCCTTTAATTTTTCTCCAGTATGATTCCAAGGCCAAATTCAGTGTCTTATCCTTTCTTTTTTGACTAAATTAGGTCTAAAAATCATCTTTCTACTAACTGGTAAATGTAGAGTATATTTGATAAAACATGTGATTCCCCTTTCAAGGTCTTTTCTTTATAGTAATAAAAGTTGCAACTATTCCCTTGTTTTCTCAGTTCCTCAAGAGACAAGACTTACTGAATGTCCTGGCCCGGATGATGAGACCAGTGAGTGATCAAGTGGTATGTATTTTTTAGTAGTTTTCTATGTATACATTGAATTCTTAACTTCTTAGAGTCTATTCCATTCCTTGCCTGGATTCTGTTTGAATTTCAGGCAACTTGTGTCCCTTGCCAAAAATGGACCCTTTTCTATTTCAACAGATTACCTTCTACTTAGGGTGCCAACTGTGAGGAGTGGGAACATGTGCTTTTTGTAGGGAAGGAGATAATACTGTATCACTAGGTAGGTTTGCTGAGTCAGCCTGGATGATGGGGGGGGGTGGGGGGAATAGTTGTCACAGACAGTTTGCCCTCATGTCTTACTCTGTGCCTTGTGTATGCTTTTATCTTGACAGCAAGATGGGTTTCTTTTCAAATATTTTTTGCTTCAAATAATACGTCTTTGGCTGAATGAGCTTAAATTGTGATCTGGGGACCTTATTGTTTGGTATACCTTCTTCCCTTTATTTAAATCAACATGTTGATCTGCAGATTGTGTCCTTTGTCAAAAATGCCACATTCCCCCCTCTCCATTCATTCAATAAGTAAGTGCTGCCTCCCAATGCTACAAGAATCCAAAATATAAAAAAATATAGTTTCTCATATATACTAGTAGAACAAGAAATGGCTGCATATATGTCAAAATACAAAGCAGTATTTGGTTAACAATTGCTGTATAAGTAATATAATTAGATACTTTGAAATGTCATTGGATTGGGGTACTTGGCTGGCTCAGTCTGGAGTGTATGACTCTTGATATTGGGGTTGTGAGTTCAAGTCCCACATTGGGCACAGAACTTGCTGGGGGGCCGGGGGGAGGTCATTGGCTTGAAACTCATTTTAAAGGTCTCATTTTTAGTTGCAAACCTATCTTTTATTCATTTAATTTTTCTAATATGGCCACTGATGGTTCAATCTACTAATTTTTAGAGACTCATCAGTTAGGAGTCCTGTCATTCTTTCTCCTACTAGTTACCATCTGATTAGGTAGAAAGGAGGAAATTTTGCTGCATCTTCAGCTATCTTTTTGTGGAAACTCTTCTTAGAGTGTTGTTTTAATCCTTTTCAGTTCTTCCCTGAGGTAGATTTAATCTGTTTTCCCTCAGCCAGCAATCATTTTATCCCTTTTTTTCTGCAAAGATAAACAGCCTCAACAAACATGATTTTCTATATTTTTTAGTCCTTTTCCTGGGTTTGTTTTTTTTTTTAAGGTGTTGTTTTGTGTAATTTCTGCTCAACAATGGAAAAGCAGAAAATCTTTCCTTTTATAGCTGCCATCTTGCCAGGTCTTTGCTATATTTCTGTACTTTAACACTTCCCTTCGAAATACTGATCATTTTTGGCCCAGACGTTTTAAAATATGATTAATATGACAAATAGTGTCATGTTTTATCATACCAGACTCTTCAGGTTTTTTTACTTTATCTCCCTGGTCCAATGCAGTTTATTAAAAACTATTTAGCTATCTCTGTGGTATTTTCCAACATGAGCAAGCAATTCTCTGATTGTCCAGATACCAGCTGTTTATGTCCAGCAATTCAGTTCTATTCACTTCTGATACTGTATACTTGGAGTTGGTGCCAGATTCCACAAGTAAAAAAATCTGAGTCCCGTAAGACTGCTCGCACTTCAGATGCCAGTTGCAAGTCCCAGGCCATCATACTTCTGATTACCTGGCTATAAATCAAGAGTTCCTTGGCTCAGTTGGTAGAGCATGGGACTCTTGATCTTGGGTTGTGAGTTCAAGACCCATGGTTGGATATGGAGATTATTTAAAAATGAAATCTATTCAGGAATAGCCACATGGAAGAGAGGCATCAGGTAAGGTGTGGGGGTGGAGGTGGTGTGCAGAGCTTCCAGGCTCTCTTTGGATTGTACTGCCCTCCCAGCAAATCTAAATGTTCGGCAACTTGAAGTTCTAGAGCATGGGGTCCTCTTCTCAAGGTCATTTAGGTGGTTGGCAGAAGTCATGTCCCCATGGTTGTTAAGTTCCCAGTTTCCTACTGTTGCCAACTGGAAACCATTCAGCTCCTAAAGGCCATTCTGCAGTCTTTGGCACATGGTTCCCCCCATAAGCCCTTTCCCACTTCAACTTTTTTCTTCAACTAGGGCCCTGTCCCTTTTGAGTTGAGGGCTCACTTGGTTAGATCATTCCAGGATAAAGTCCCTTTTGACTAACTCGGTCATCTAATCAGCAACCTTCTGCCACACGACACAACATAATCATGGGAATGATATCCATCATTTTCACAGGTTCCTCCCATTCAAGGGGAGGATGTACACACCAAGGGGTGGGAATCTTGGGGGCTATCATAGGAAACTAACAGGTGAGTTTTGTAATTGTTTTTAAAGCAAATAAAAGTAACCATGAACGATGAAGACATGGATACCTATGTGTTTGCTGTTGGCACTCGGAAAGCCTTGGTGCGACTCCAGAAGGAGATGCAGGATCTGGTATGTTGTTCCAACTCAAATATATGTAAAACTGTCCCTCTTTATTACATAGACATTCAACTTGAGGGCATAGGGTATTTAATCATATCACTTGAATCGTTAAGCACCACTTTGAAAGAGGTCAGAACATACTCTCTTGAGGAAGAAAGTTTGTTTATAATAAAATGTCATGTCTTATCTTCAATTACTTCTTCCTCTAGAGTGAGTTCTGTAGCGACAAACCTAAGTCTGGAGCAAAGTATGGACTGCCAGACTCCTTGGCCATCCTGTCAGAGATGGGAGAAGTCACGGAGGGAATGATGGATACAAAGGTAAATGCAATAGAAGACATAACATTTGCAGACCTCAGCATTTACAGGGCACAAGTCCTTCATTTTATGACAATGCTCTATTCCTTTCCCTCACAAACATTAAAATACCTTCTTTAAGCAATAGATTAGTTTGTCAAAAAAGATAGCTTAATTAGTCAAGTAAATCTCTGTAAACCAAGAGCAAGTTATTCCTAGGATTGCTAGTGGCTTTCAAGTTTTTTGTAAAAGGACTACAACATTAATCCTTATCACCATGGCATTTAGTCCATTTTTTTTTTCTATTGATTGTGGAATGGTAGCACATCTCAGTATCTTAAAAACACGGAGTAGCTTAAAGACAGTTCTCATGTAAGTTCAAGTTGATGTGCTTATGAAGACTCCCCTGAAACTATTTTAGATTTTATCTTCATGCTTTCATTCTTGTTTGGAACATTATTTTGAGATTATTTTCAGCTGTTCAATAAGAAATTCGATCATTGGTATGACCAAAGAAAGATGCTATTTTCATCATAGACATCCCTTATCTTAAATTTCATTTTTTAAAAGCTTTAACCTTAATGCCATTTTGAAAAAGTAAGGAGGATTAAAAAGTGAATATCTTTATGAAAAAAAGGGAAATGCATCAAACCCTACATAAAAAAAATTTTTTTTTCTTTATTTCAGATGGTTCACTTTCTTACTCACTATGCTGACAAGATTGAATCCGTTCATTTTTCAGACCAGTTCTCTGGTCCAAAAATTATGCAAGAGTACGTATGAGATAAAAATACTGAAATTAACTGTCCCCGCTAGCTTTCTGTGTTGAAACACCCACAAGGTGCTTCTGCAGTTTTTCTTGTCAAATGAGGGAAGTTGATGACAGGCATCCTAAGTTTTCCTTTGCTTGGACTGCATGTGTCATGAAGGTAACTGAAAACCTATGGGAGACAAGCCTCCCAGTTTGCTGTGTGTCACCGAATGTATGCACCAGCCGCTCAGTGAGGTGTATGATAATCTTACAGAATGGCAAATACTAAGAAAATGTAATTGCTAATCTCTTTGTCCTTTGTAGTCGAGATTTTTCTTTCCTTTTTTAATTTCTAATATGAATCTGTGATGTTTGACTTATGTTTGATTGCAAGTCTCTGCATTTTATAGTTCATGGCCCTTTCTGGCTTCCTTCTTTGAATAGTTCAGTGATTGTATTCTTTCGTGGTGTATTATCAGATGCTGTCAATGTGATAAGAGTTTCTGGCTTTAGAGTAATACTGTTTGATTGTTCACATTCAGGACCCGAGTTTGTTTGAAATTACATCCTGTCTCAGGAGCGCGTACTCATTTAAGTTTACCCTTGGTGTAGAATTGGTTCTGACCTAAATTTTTGGTTAGGGGCTTCTCTCTCATAAACTATGGAGTTGGGTTAAAAGCTAATCCAGATTTTAGTTGCGTGTCAAAATTATTCAGGTCCTTATGCCTCTGGATAGTATTGCATCATCCTTGCTTTGCTCAACTTAGTAACAACACTACGGGCAAAGTATCACATTGTGACATTCATGGAGCCTTTTATGTGTAGGGGGAAGAGAGGAGGGTTGATAGTCAAAGATTACAAAGGAATCTTTGGTGAGTAGGAACTAAATTCTGTATGCTATAGTAGATCATTTATAAATTTATTCTGAGCCCTGACTCAAAAATAAGATGTTTCCTTATAGGAAGATAGAAGTTGGAAGTAAAACATAAAAATCCATCAAAATAAGTAAACATATTCTTTAAAATGCGGGCCTCATACTTAAATACAAGCTCATTTCTGGCTCCCCAGGTAAGAGGAATATATCCCGCCTGGGGAGCATCACTGGAATTCCCAGGTGTACAATGAAGATGACTTGGGAATGCATCCATTAGATAGACGAGTGGACCAGGGGATCTGTAAAGCTCCTTCAGGCTTTGAGATTCTATTCAACTTTGAGATGCCAAGCCAAATACTGTGCTGATTATTTGCAGGTATCTGATCATCTAAGTGAATTGAGTGACTTATGTGAATGGAAAGTATCTTTCTTATGTTCTAAAGTAGCCTTTCTTTTATGACAGGGAAGGTCAGCCTTTAAAGCTACCTGACACTAAAAGGACACTATTGTTTACATTTAATGGTAAGTGTTCTGTGCTTAGCCTGAGTTCTTCATTTTCTGTGAGACGATCTTAAGGAGAGTATTGTTCCCTCCTAAAAGCCACAAAAACTTACCTTAAAATTACCTCCATGCCTGCTTTTTGGTTTTTGGGTTTCTTCAATAAGAGATCCTTTTATTTATTTTAATTTGTTTTTTCCTGCTGCATTTTAGCTGCCTAAGACACTAAGGAGAAAGGAGCCTATTTAAAACAAACAAACAAACAAACAAAACACCGGAGTTGGGTGACCCAGAAGTATTAATGCTGCCATTAACTCAATAGGCAAATGGCTTTGTTTTCCAGTGCCTGGCTCAGGTAACACTTACCCAAAGGATATGGAGGCTTTGCTACCCTTGATGAACATGGTGATTTATTCTATCGATAAAGCCAAAAAGTTCCGACTCAACAGAGAGGTAAGACCCACAGCCTTTATTATAAGTTGGCACCTTTTATTGTTATTTTCCCCCCAGGGGAGTCAGTGAGCAATGATTTCAGTGATTATATCTTTGCTAGTTTGCTAGTTGACTTGAAAGTACTAAATGGGAATAGTTTTTAAAAAAATACTAACGGTTGTCTGGGTGGCTCAGTGGGTTGAGTGTCTGACTCTTGATCTCAGCTCAGGTCATGATCTTGTCGTTTGTGGGATTGAGCCCCACGTTGGTCTCTGCGCTGACAGCTCCTTCTCTGCCTCTCTCTCTCAAAATAAACCAACTTAAGAAAAAGAAAAGTAAAAGAATACTAAAGGGGACTTGAAATGGATTGAAATGGATTTCTTATGAAACACTTTGTTTCTTGGGGAAAAGGGCAAACAAAAAGCAGATAAAAACAGAGCTCGAGTAGAAGAAAACTTCCTGAAGCTAACACATGTGCAAAGACAGGAAGCTGCACAGTCTCGGCGTGAGGAAAAGAAAAGAGCAGAGAAGGAGCGAATCATGAATGAGGAAGATCCTGAGAAACAGCGCAGGCTGGAGGTAAGACTTTTCTTCTCCTTGCTTAGTGGTAAAACTAGGATTTATTAGGATACCTGTT
The DNA here is from genome assembly GCF_023721935.1 of Panthera uncia. NCBI lineage: Eukaryota > Metazoa > Chordata > Mammalia > Carnivora > Felidae > Panthera > Panthera uncia. Next base: position 16,759,357 of record NC_064814.1, on the reverse strand, counting down.
GTGCCATATTGACTGTTAAGGTAATTCTGTGTGGGAATGTACACAGACTTAAAGGTTTAGCATTTTGTCAGTACTTGGGATATTATTAGTTACTTGATAGCACTATAAAGGAGAATAAATTATCCTTCCTTTTCAAACCATCTTAGATTGAGTCTGTGATCCTGGAGGATGATATAAATGATCCTTTCCCCAGCACAATCCCATTTTGAAAGTTCCACTATGATTTTTCAAGCCAAACACCTAACTTAAGTAGAAAGAAATTAGGAATTTTAATAGAAGCCAGCACGTGTCCAAATACATCTTGTTTTATGAGATTTTTAATTTGATTATAGAATTAGACAATTCTAATATTTTTGTTTGTATTTTTGTTTTCTATTTTGTATGTAACCAAAATCTCAAACTCAAGAGCTTTATAGGTTGTGGTATGTTTTAAACATCAGCACAGTCTCACATTTTTTTGAAATAAGACGCCATAGTCCAAGCTCTAAATTTTAAACCTTGTGAATGCTGGTCAAAAAAAAAGAGAGAGAATAAAGTTCTGGGAGATGTGAATTCTAATGAGAATAATCTCGAGAACTGAAGAAAATCCTTAGAAATGAAGGAGACCTGCTGCCAAGAAGCAGTGAGGCTGCTGAGTGGCACTGCAGGTGCAATGGTGTCATTAATGCTGTTGAGTACAGTCTCCAGGATACCACAGGCCTCCTCCCATTTTATCCTTTCCACCATTTTTCATTTGATTTTGTTTTCCTATAAAAGCAGTGTTAACGGGACACCTGGGTGGCTCAGTTGGTTAAGTGTCCGACTCCTGATACCAGCTCAAGTCGTTGCTTTTGCAGTCATGAGATTGAGCCCCACATCAGGCTCTGCATTGACAGCACAGAGCCTGCTTGGGATTCTCTCACTCACTCTCTCAAGATAAATAAATGAACATTAAAAATAAAAGCAGTGTTAACAGTGATGGTTCGGTTCTTTGGGGTACTTACACAATAGCACAGCTATGTTTGGATAAACATTCAAGCTTCCCACTGCTGCACTGGTAAATAGTTTTTCCTCATCTAATGTTGAAACCTAACATAGTCAAAAGTTCCCAAACCACCAATTGTACAAATCACCCTTTGAAATGTAATTTGTTATACTGTCAATAACTGTCCATACTACGTGCTTCTGTTTTCCCTATTCCATATCTTCTCAATCCTATACCAATAGGGGAGTATATTTCTCAGCACATTTCTACCCCAAACTTCTAAAAATATTAAGTTTGAGATTACATATGAAATAATCTTTAATCAGTTGTGACCCCTAGTAACCAACAGTGAAGTCATACTTTGGCTTGGCCTCTAAGGTTTCCCTCCGTACAGGTAATAATAACCAGTGACTTTTACCACCAAAATAATGTGTTTGGAGCTTCTTTTTCTCTTCTATCTAACCTCGTAATTCCTAAATAAAAATAGGATAAAAATTCCCATTTGAACATTACACATCGAAATATTGTGCTTAGGTTTAACATCTATGCTAATAAGAGATGCACAATTAACATCTCTTGTTAGCCTGAACAAACAAGATCTTAAGGTTTTCTGAACTGCAGTACAAATCCTTGGCAGATACACGTAAATGTGATGATAAAAGTTAAGTTGGTGTTGGAAAGTTAAGTTGGTATAGGAAAAGTCAGTATTCTGATTTACTGCTTAAACGCTGCTTAAGGCTGCTTAAACGTAGTGTTTAATTTCTTTCTGAGATTTGAGTTACCTTTACTTCATCTCAAGCTAATTTTCTTTAACCACCATAGATATAAGGAATTTTTATAACTATTTTTTCAAATGTTATTTATGGTACAAGCCTAGGTTTTTGAATAATAATATAGTCAGTATTCTAGTTTTGATTTTTTTGTGTGTGCTTAGAACTTTAGATTCCCTTTTTTTTTTTCTAGGAAGCTGCCTTGAGGCGTGAGCAAAAGAAATTAGAGAAGAAGCAAATGAAAATGAAACAAATCAAAGTGAAAGCCATGTAAAGTCATCCCAGAGATCTGAGTCCTGGTGCCACCTGGAAGCTCTGAATTCACAGAGAACAAAAAATACCAGTCCCTTTCTCATCTTAAAGTCCAAACACTCCCAAGTGACTAAGAAATCCTTATTTCATCATCTGTTCTGTTTTTGGAGTTTTACAGAGGTTATAGATGCAAGGGAAGGACTCTGTTTCTGTAATTCTCGTCCAAATAACCAAATTATTTTGATTATTTTATGAAAGGAATATATAAGATTTGTGTAGTGTTAAAATATTTTTAAAATTATAACACAAGTCATCAGTGCTTTTAGTGCTTTGATGTTTGAAGAAATATCATGAAGTTTATAGATATATAATTAGATTGTTGCTTTTTGTTTAAACTGGGTAGTTGCAAAGGCTATGAAGACTGACTCTAAACCAAGATTCCACAAATAACTATTGGAATTGCACAATAAACATTGCTTGGTGTTTTCTTCTGTGTGTACATTAACCTTATAAAAAAGTAAAATTTAGAACACTATATGTGGTAGTGCAATTTCAGGGACTCAAAACATAATGTAGTTCAATGTATGTTTTGTAGGTGGGAGGTGCTGATGACAGTGTTATATCTATAGGGTTTAGGATACTTACATGTACATGGAAAATTCTAAGGATAGGTAGTACAGGAGCACAGTTTCTTCCTTACCTGATACCACAAGCTAATGACAATGTGAATGCTGTATTTAAGTGGGTGTATGTTTTCCTTGAGTAACAAATGCATGAAAAATTAACTGCTTCACCTAGATCAGATCAGCGGTCTGTGTGAAGTTACACATGTTTCTCCTTCTTGGTTGTTGCAAACTATTGGATGTTCATAGAGAAGCTCTATTCTCTGTGTATGGCTGTGTCCCTTTGCTTCTCCTTCTGCTTTTATTTCTAACACAGTTGAGGCTGGGTATGTTCTTTCAAAGAAATAGCCATGAATATGCATAAATATACTTTTAAAAATGAGCTTTCCTAAACTATTGAGAGTTCTTTCTGCCTCTTGAGGAAGGAACTCTTTGAGGAGAGGCCCATCTATCTGCACGAGCATTTAGCTTGTTCAGATTTCTGCATTTTATAAATGCTTCCTACTAAGAAAGCATTTTTTAAGTCACCGCTTGTACCAGGTAATTTTTGCTGGGGATGGGAAAAGGTTGGGTTTTTTGGTGGGAGAGGGGTGGGTGGATATTTTTTTGTTGATGCTTTATGTACAGGTGTGTTCTTAGGCAATAACGAGTTGCTGTGAAAACAGTATGTGCTGCTGCCTTTGTAACTGCATGGAAACTTTCCACATGGGTTTTTCTCTAAGTTAATGCAGAAATGTGTAAACTGGGAGATGCAAATGTAATATTTTTTTTAACAGTTCATGAAATTAAGTTATTAAAATAACAAAAATAACATTTAATTACTTTAATGCTATAGAATTCTAGAATTAGCCTTGTTTTACAAAGTTTAAAATAGGTTTTAGAAATCAAAGTTGATATGCTTAGCTATCTTTTGATTAATAAAAGCTTTCTTAAAGTCCCACACATTTGGACCATGGCAGCTAATTTTGTAACTTAAGCATTCATATGAACTACCTATGGACATATATTAAACTAATTGACAAAAATCTCAGAGTGCCGCCTTTACTTTTCTGGGGTTGCCCTATTAAGAGTATAAGCCCATAGAAGTGTTCTTTCTGTTGCACGGAAGTCAGCACTGAAATGCTTTTCCTTCAAAAGAGTTGGCCTTGATATTAATCCCTTAGTTGTTACCAGTTATTTTTAGAATGTTTTCTATTTTTAGAGCCATATATATTATTAATGGGCTCCTCCTCAAAGTCCCCCCTCTTTAGTTAAGGCACCATTATCTCTTTCTCCTATAAATGAGAGAATATTGTTGACTGTCACACATTGGAAAACCATTAAGCCCTCTTCTGCATTGCCGGGCGCTTAGCAATGACAAAACAAGCACTGGCCGGGAAGATAAAGACCTGGCTTTAGTGCCAGCAAAATCAATACTAAGCCCTTGACTTTGGGCAAGTCACTAGCCTCTTTGAGTCTCTGTTCTGTTCCTCTTCCTAGAAAGTAAGGATAGTAATTATCTTCTTTCCTACTCCATAGGTAGGTCAACACTAAGAGGTAATGTGTAAAATTCTCTTATAAACTATAGCACTTTAAAAATGTAAGGTATCATTGTGTCTCCCTCTCTCTGCCCCTCCCTGGCTCACACTGTCTCTCTCAAAAATAAATAAACATTAAAAAGAAAAAAAAAATTAATTAAAAAAAAGGGAGCACCTGGGAGGCTCAGTCGGTTGGGCGTCTGACTTCAGCTCAGGTCCATCTCATGGTCCAGGAGTCAAGCCCTGTGTTGGGCTCTGTGCTGACAGCTCAGAGCCTAGAGCCTGTTTCAGATTCTGTATCATCTAGGACTATTCTCCAAATGGTGTATCTTTGCTTTACTCTCTTTTGCTTTCCTTTATCCCAATGGAAACCAAGCAGATCTTCTCAGAGTTCTCTAATTTTAGCTGCAAAATCTGACAGGGTATTTTGGAATGAGGCGTGGATGATATACATTTCTGTTTCCTTAGTAATAGAACATTTCCCTGTCATGCACTAGCTGTGAAACTCGTTTCTTTAGATGGGAAGTAGACCAAAGGAAAACACTGATTGGTATTTCATTCCACCTGTCCAGTGGGAATAGGCAACGTGAAAATTATTTAGAGCAGTGTTCTACAGCAGATTTATTGGTTTTCGTGGGACGAGTAAAATACTGTATTATCCCAGATTCTCTTTCCTTACTGTTCCTATTTCTACTTATCTTGAAGGATTTTAAAGGATGTCAAAGGGAGGGGGCAGTTCTACCCAATAGGAGTGGCTTCTAGTACAGACTGCTAAAACAATAGTGAAAAGTATTACTTTTCTCCGTTTCTGGAGTTTGGTGACCAGTAAAAGATTTATTTGCATTTGGAAGAAAGTGTAATGTTTTAATCTTTGGACAAGCTAAATGCCATCTCCTCAGCTCCATTAACTGAGAAGTAATACCGATTTCAGAAGAAAACTGACTTTTTTTTTTCCTAAAAGGCGGAAACTTGCATCTACCATACCACTTTTAATGGCTATTATGTTTTCATTTTCATCTTTTAAAATTAACTGCCTTCTTTAACTTCATCTATTTGGTCTTATCCAAATAGTATAACTTTTATTTACTTAAAAGACACCCAAGCCTTTTTAAGTGATTAGTTCTGTGGAAGTTACATTTGGAAACCAGATAGTTCATCTGCCTAGGTTATTGTATCAGTTTTGCTTGAGGGAGAACTCTTAACTGCTTTCCTATCACATTTTGAACTTAAGTGCTCAAATAGCTTTCTTCTGCATCTTTTTTTTGCATGTAACTGTATCACTTAGAAAGTTTGTAGCCAAGCTGGAAGCTAGTTTTCCGCTTTAGGAAAGAGCCCTGGGTTTGTAGGCAGGGACCCTGGTGCGGTCTTAGTGTTTGAACAAGTCTGTTTCCTCCTCTATAAGTGGGCATTATCCACTCTTCCCCCTTCTGAAATGGCTCTTCAGAGGACCCAACAAACACCATGTATAATGTGTTTTGACATATAAGGTGTTCTACAAGTTAAATAATCCCGCCCAATTTATTAAAACCAAGTATCATGAGCATTTCTCTCACTTGAGTATTCTAGGCAATTGGTTTTACCTTACCTTTCTAATCATTTATCTTGAAGAGGCCATTGCACTTAGTTTAAACTGGATGCGCAGAGTTCAAAGCAAAACTTGCCCATAACAAGTCAAAAGCAAAGCAGGAAGACTTTGTAAACTCTGAAAGTTGACCTTCCATTAACACTGGTTTTCTAAGCTGTCTGGATTTAGGAGATGCTTTCGCAAGGAAAACTAAAGTGAGTGGAAATTTGCTCCCTGAAACAGTCACAAAGTCTGCGCCAAAAGTTTCTCTAGCTAGCTTTTGCGGGCAGTCATGAAGATGGTGAGACCTTGGAGCCTCCTTACCTGATTAACATCCAGTTAGAAAATGACAGCTGGGGCGCCTGGGTGGCTTGGTCGGTTGAGCGTCCGACTTCGGCTCAGGTCATGATCTCACGGTCCGTGAGTTCAAGCCCCGCGTCGGGCTCTGTGCTGACAACTCAGAGCCTGGAGCCTGTTTCGGATTCTGTGTCTCCCTCTCTCTCTGCTCCTCCCCTGTTCATTCTCTGTCTCTCTCTGTCTCAAAAATAAATAAATGTTAAAAATAAAAATAAAAATAAAAAAAAGAGAAAATGACAGCTGCCTGACCACAGGTGGTGGGCGGGGCCTCCGTATTTAAATTCCTCATTGTGACGGCTGCATCACTTGGCATCTCTAAAGGCACTGACCTTTCTAGCACCCTCAATTGCAAAGACCACATGTGAAGGTCTTTTCTGAAGAACTCGCCAAGAATTTGACTTCATTTTCTACCATCTTGCTTTGTCAGTTTAACATCTGCTGCAGAGAGCGCCATCCTAATTTGAAAATGATAGAATAGGGGCACCTGGGTGGCTCAGTTAAGCAGCTGTTGATCTCAGCTGGGGTCTTGATCTCTGGGTTGTGAATTCAAGTCCCGTGTTGGCCTCCACTGGGCCTGAAGCCTACTTAAAAAAGAGAGAGAAAGAGAGAGTAGTGAGGGCCGTGCTTTGGAATGTTAAAGGACTAGGTAACATCAAAGTGCGGTATGTAAAATTGAATGAGGCCCCGAGGCGCGTTATCAGTCACTAGGCAAAGTTCACATTGAGTTTCAGCATCATTTATCCATCAGTTTGGATGCAGCAGAACTTCTCCCCCATCTTGGAAGTTAGACCAGCACAAATCTGTGTCCAGGGTCAGAGTTGCGAAGAGCCAGTGTTCAATACTTGATGGGCTACCTAATTGTGGGCACACGCCCCACCCCGAGGGTAAGTCACTGGAAAAAACCGCAGTCTCAGATCTGTCTCACTTGGTTGTGTCTTCTGTCAAGACCAACACAGCTCGGCTTAGGCTTGACGGGTTTCTACAGAACGTCTCTCAGAGTTGTGCACTGGGAAGGATCCAGGGACGTAAAGATCCAGAAGGGGGAAAAAAAAATTCGCGTTCGTTGAGCTATTTTTCCTCCTTTTACAAATAAGGAATCTGAGGCACAGCGAAGGAGTGGGTTTCCCCTTTGCAGCTTGTTTGGTGCTGGAAGGGCGTTTGAGAGGTCTTCAAAGAAGAGTGCGAAACAGCTTTTTCCATTGAAGTTCTGCCACACAAAATGAGAAAAAAAAATTTCTTTTTAAAGTAGCCAAGTCATCAGCTATTCGCCCTACTCTAGTCCCTCTGACTCTTCATTATTGAAATTATCCTACTTCCTGCTGCAGGGGGCGCGGAGGCTCCCGGGAGCTCTTGTCGAACCCCACAGGCCCCACCGAGGACGAGCTAATGCCTTCGGCTTCCACACACATGGGGGAAAAGATCCCTTCTGTTACAGACAGACTGCGTCTGATTCCGTCAAGGACCGAGCTAACTCTGAAGCGAAGAAGCGCATTCTACGCGGCCGCAAAGGAAGGCCCTCCACAAGGGCTGGACGCCCCCGAGGCGACGAACCAACCGCTGGGGAGCTGCCCCGCTGGTTCGCGGCTGCGGGGGTGGGGCGGAGCTTCCTCACCTGCCTGGGCCGGGGGGGCGGAGCTTCCGTGCTCGCGCGGGCTGAGCCGGGGCGGGGTGGAGCTCTCCGCCACCAGCCCTCCCCGGGTCCCGCTACTGCGCATGGCACGTTGCGTACCTTCTCCCCCACCCCCTCCCACCCCCCAGCAACCGGCCTGGCTGCGCGGCCCTAAACTCAGGAGGCGGAGCTGAGACGGGGTCGGGACTGCTTGCTAACTCCAAGACCAGGTACCGGGCTGGCGGGGCCGCCTGGTGCGCTCCAGGACCAGTTCTTTCTCGCCCTGACGCCGATTCCATCTCCTCAGGGGCGGGCCTTCGTCAGATCGGCCATCCCGGCCCCCCCTCACCCTCCACGGGCCCCTTTTCACCCAGTTCCTCGATTCCCGCAATGAGGGACTGCAGCCTGAGAGCAGAATAGGCTTGGGCCTGCCCGGGAGACACCGGAGCGGAGTTGCCGGGAGAGGCGAGCGCCTGCTTTCCGTACCCATCTTCCCCCCCCCCCCCCCCCCCCCCCCCTCCCGGGTGGGGACCCTGGGGCCCAGGTGTCAGTTTGTCCTGCTCAAAGAGGCGGCCGATCCTGTGTTGACCTTTTCCGCTCCCCCCCGTCCCCCTCCCTCCCCGATCCCATAACCCCAATTTCCATCTATCCCAGGCTGGACAGGCAAACCCCCTTAGGAGAGCGATTTAGGTGACTCCCTGAATCAGCAAAAACAAAGAGCTGCTAATTGTCTTGTTTTCCAAGAATGTTTCAGCACCCACAGTAGATTTGGGGTGGAGATGGGCGGTGGGGGTAGGGAAGTGAGCTCGAGGGAAGGGGAGTGGTTAAATAAAATTGTTCAAGTTTCCAGGAAATGGGGAACTAATTTATCAGCCCAGCTCTCTGTTAAGATATCCTAGCATATTCTAATTTGATTCCCTCAAAGAGGAAAAACCATTAGTATTGGTCCCTTTCTTATTGTATACTACCTGTTGAAGTAGAACCGTATTCCAATACGTATTTGAGGCATTAAGACAGTTCTTCACTGACTGATTGATACTGTCTAAAGACACCCAAGACTTTCTTGTCCCTGAGAATTGAAAGCAAGTCTCACCCGGTTACCTGCCTTAGGCCAGGATCCTATTCAGCCATTAGTTACAGTGCTGAACTGGTTAAGTCTGTTCCCCCAGCCTTTGATGAGGTTTCTTAGAATATTGTGACTCAGATGCAGTGTTTATAGTTGTAACCCCAGACATTGAAGAAGTTTAGGAAAGCAGTGACAAAAATAGGGAAAAAAGAAAAATAAATCAAGGCAAATGAATTATTTCTATACTGTTTGTCATCTGGTCAGCAGCATTGTCAAATCAGGCGATGTCTTCTCAGTCATCTTTGTATCTTCACACACACAGTCTTGACACTTCTCCCTATGTTTCTATGTTACCACTCTGGCTTCTAGAGCATGGGCTTTGGAACAGATCTAACAAGTCCTCTACCACTTGCCTGTGGGGAATTTGGGGCATTTAACCTCTTTGAGCTTTAAGTTCCTGATCTGTAAAACGAGGATGATAGTACTTATTGTGAGCTGATCTCTGTGAAGCGTTTGGCACAGATCCTTGCACATAGTAAGTTCACCATAAATGCTTACTGTTTTTTTTTTTATTTTAACTATTAATAATTTAACAGATACGGGAGTGCCCATATTATGTGTTGGGCAGAGTAAAGCAATAGTGAACAAGACTCTTGGCAGTTAACATTGTGGTAGGTGTAAGGATTGAATACTGAGACTGAACACGTAACATGAGTGGGGGCAGGGGGAGCGGTGGTCAGGGAGAGCTTCTGTAGCACAGGACATCTGAGATGAGTAGTAAGCAGTGACAAGTCAAAGTTAACCAGGTTGGAGGAGCAAAAGTGGTCCAGTAAGGGAAGCAGAACCTTTAAAGTTTTTCCTTTGGGCTCCATTTCCTACCTGCCTTCAAGTGCCATGTCCTAAGTATGGACCTATCCCAAGGCTTGCTGCCCAGCCTGCTTTTCTCTCCCCATTTTCTCCTTTGGTGAGTTTGTCACTTGTAGAGCTTTAGCTGCTAACTCCCAAGTCCACATAGCCATCTCTAATGTGTCTCTTCTAACTGACTGCTACACCTTCCCATTTGGGATGCATAACTACTTTCTCAACCTCCTTATGATTTAAAAACTCGAACTCATCGTTCCTCTTAAACCACTTCCACCTCTGGGTTTCCTGTTTTGTCGCTGACACACTACTCTTTCCCAGTTCCTTGGGCACAAAAAAATCAGGAGTCATCTGAGTTGTCCACAAGTAGAATGGGTTCCCTGATAAGGTAGAGTGTCTAGTGGGGGCAGTTTTCAAGCAGAGGTTAAAAGTAACCTTACATTCAGGAGTTTGTAAAAGCTGTTCCTCTGAAGGGTGGAGGATGGGCTAGATGACTTAGGGTGTCCTTGCTAATTAAATATAATTTCTTTATTTTTCCTTATCCCCTGTCCATCTATTTCTTACCATTCCTTCTCCTACAGGCTCTTATCACCCCAAATATGGTCCACTGTAATTGTGTTCTAACTGGCATTCCTTTCTCTGGGTTTTTTCACCTCCCCTTCTCCCATCCCTTTGCAGATTAATATTCCTTAGAATGTTCCTTCCAACAAGGCTTCTCAAACATTAGTCAGTACGATGGTGCACAGATCAGCAGCATTACCATCATCTGGAAGTTTTTTAGAACTACCAGGCCCCACTCCAGATCTCTAAATCAAAACCTGCAATTTTAGCAGTATCCTCAAATGATTTGAATGCATAATAAAGTTTGAGAGACACTTAGACCGCTGTTCTGTGTTTGTCACCTTTCTGTTCAAAACCTAGTTACTTCCTACCGCCTGGTGAAGAAAGTCGATACTCTTAGCATTCACATAAGGCCTCTTCATTGTTCTCATATATGTGGACTTGTGCTCCTATAACTGGCCTCACATTAAGTGGAGAGTATGCAAAGTGCCAACACATTTGTCAGTGTATTTGGTTGGTCATTTAACATTACTGAGTGCCTACCATGTGATAGGAACTATTCTAGAAACTGGGAGATACATGTGTGGACAAAACAAAGAATGTACTAAAAATCAGTAGTAATACTATTTCATGCTTGGAATTGCTGTTTTCTTTAAGTTGTATTTGACATTCAAGCCCCCCCCCACCATCCCTTCCATAAAACTATTCAGGTCCCTTGTCTTTTCCCTTTGCTGAACACCATAATGAATTGCCCGTTTCTACTTGTGCATTCCCCAGACTTGCTGGATTAAAAGTTTTGAAGGGGGGAGTTTGAGCATCCAAAGGTTTTTATAACTAACAAGTTAATTTGAAACACATCCTGGTTTGGGAGCCAATGGTTCAGATAATTAATGAAGCTGTTGGTGTGGTGGTCTAGGACCAGTTTTTAGGTTTGTTATATTAGTTTATACAATGTTTTGGGATTGACTTTATTTTCTATTGCTAGTATTTTTCCAGAGCATAGGCAGTTCCTTCAGATAAAAATCATCTTTTTATCTACATTAATATTCTATTTTCTTTCTGTTGTAGACTACATACGGATGTGGACTTTGTTTCCTCTTAAATTTCTTTTGCATGATGCTTTGTGTTTCATGTTATTAAATAATGTATATTCTAATAATCTTTTTTTCTTCAAATTCAGTCAATATGTTTACTATTTAATGCCAGGATAAATGATTCTTAACATGATGGTGATCTTCTGTAAGAAAATTAGGATAGGGGTGAAGATAAATGCAATTTGATAAACAAAACAAAACAAAACAAAACTATAGATGATTTTGAAAGGCCTCCTCTCTCCCCTGGATTGAAAACTATTTCTTTGATTTCTCTGAAGCAGTTCTAAGGATTCCTAGAAAAAAAAGGAGGAATTTGGCAGTGGTTTTTTTTTTTTTCTATACTATTCAAAAGCATTTCTGATTATTTTAGTCATTGGACTTTTTTTTATAATTAAAAAAATTTTTTTTAATGTTTATTTATTTTTGAGAGACAGAGACAGAGTGTGAGCAGGGTAGGGGCAGAGAGAGAGGGAGACACAGAATCCGAAGCAGGCTCCAGGCTCCGAACTGTCAGCACAGAGCCCCACGCGGGGCTCGAACCCACGAACCATGAGATCATGCCCTGAGCCGAAGTCAGACACTTAACCAACTGAGCCTCCCAGGTGTCTCTCGTCATTTGATTTTTAAAATCATTTTTGTTGTGGGGTGCCTGGGTGGCTCAGTTGGTTAAGTGGCTGACTTCGGCTCAGGGCATGATCTCGTAGTTCGTGAGTTCGAGCCCCGCGTCGGGCTCTGTGCTGACAGCTCGGAGCCTGGAGCCTGCTTCGGGTTCTGTGTCTCCCTCTCTCTCTGCCCCTCCCCTGCTTGTGCTCTGTCTGTCTCTCTCTCAAAAATAAACATGAAAAAAAATTTTTTTTTAAATCATTTTTGTTGAGATGTAATTTACCCTCAATAAAATACACCTACATTAAGTTAATGGTTTTGTTGAGTTTTGACAGATACACTTAGGTAACTACCATGTAATCAAAATACAGAACATTTTCATCACCCAAAAAGTTCTTTTTGTTGCTGAGTAGTATTCTGCTGGTATATATACTACATTTTTTTTTTTCATTTACCAATTGATAGACGTTTGTTTCCAGTTTGGGGCCAATTGTGAATAATGCTGTTATGAACATTCATATGCAAATCTATGTGAACATATGTTTTCATTTCTTTTGAATAGACTACCTAGGAGCAGAATTATTTGGTCATAGGAAGCTACTAAATTATTTTCCAAAGTGGCTATACTACTTTGTATCCCTATCCCCATATATCCCCATTAATGTATGAAAGTTCCTGTTGGTAACTATCCTTGTCAAGCACTTGGTATTGTGAGTTTTTATTTTCAGCCATTTTGGTAGGTGTGTAGTAGTATCTCATTGTAGCTTTATATACATTTCCTTGATGACAAGTGATGTTGAGTACCATTTCATGTGCTTAGTGGCCATTCCTGTATCTTCTGTACAAATCTTTTGCCCATTTTTTAAATTGAGTTGTTTTATTGAATTGTAGAAGTTCTTTAAATATTCTGTATATAAAATGTTATGTACACACACACACACACACACACACAGTTTTCTCCCAACTTGTTCATTTTCTTAGTAGTATCTTTCAAAGACAATTTTTTAATTTTCATAAATTTATCATATTTTTCTTTTTCCTTTCATGCTCTTGATATTCCTTTTTTTTTTTAATTTTTACTTACCCTAACATCATGAAGATTTCCTCCTCTGTTTTATTTAGTAGTTTTAACTTTTTCTTTAGTTCTGTGATCCATGTCAAGTTAATTTTTGTGTATGGTGTAAGGTAAGGGTCAAAGTTCATTTTTTCTAAATAGATAGACATTTGTATTCGATTATTTTTCCCCATGGAATTACTTTGTCCTCTCTCTGGAAAGAGATCTATTTCTGGATTCTCTACTCTGCTTCATTGATCCATTTGTCTATCCTTAAACCAAAGTACACTGTCTTGATTACTATAGCATTAAAGTAAGTCTGATCAGGTATCATAAGTCTTCTAATTTTGTTCTTTTTCGAAATTATTTTGGCTATTTTAGGTCCCTTGTATTTCTGTATAAATTTTAGAATCAGCTTATCAATTTCTTTTAAAAAGTCTGCTGGGATTTTGATTGAGATTACACTGAATCTATAGATCAACTTGGAGGGAATTGACATCTTCACAATATTGAGTCTTCCAATCTATGAACATGGAATATCTCTTGTTTAGCTTATCTTTAATACCTCTTAGCAATGTTTTATAACTTTAAACATACATATCTTATTTATAATTTAAGAAAACGCTCCTAATTATTTTATGTTTTTGTTGATACTGTAAGCTTTCATTTTTTTAAATACATTTTCTACTAATTCATTGCTAGTATATAGAAGTACAATTGTGTTTTGTAATTGACCTTCTTTCTAAATTCATTTTTTAGGTCTAATGTCTTTTTTGTAAAATATTTATAATTTTCTATGTATACAATCACGTTGTCTATGAATAAAGGGTTTTAAACCTTCTTTTCCAATTTGTATGCCTTTTGTTTCTTTTTCCCTTTTTGCATTGGCCAAGACCACCAGTACAATGATGAACAGAAATAAATGATGATGAGATAACAAGAAAATTCTTGTTTCGCTTCTGTTCTTAGAGGGAACTCATTAATTCTTTTTACTATTAAGTATGATGTTAGTGATACATTTTTTATGCATATCTTTTACCAAGTTGACTTGGTAAATTCTATTTCTATCTTGTTCCTATTTGACTATTCCTAGTTGCCTGAGAGTTTCTTTTAAATCATGAATGATGTTGAGTTTTTTCAGATGCTTTTTCTCCATCTATTGAGATGATTGTATGTTTTTCTTGTTTATTCAAGTAAAATTACATTGATTTTTTTTTTTTTTTAAGTAAGCTCTACACCCAGTGTGGAACTTGAACTCGCGACCCTGAGATCAAGAGTCGCATGCTCTACCAACTGAGCCAGCAAGTGCGCTTCATTGATTCACTTTTTAAAATTCCTTAAAATTGGTTGTTTTTTATTTGCAAACAACTTCGGACAAAGACAGTTTGTACACATTGATTCATTTTTTAATGTTCAAACTGTCTTTCATTTCTGAGATAAACCCTATGTGGTCATGATGCATTAAGCTTTTAGCCATTCTAGATATAATCTTAACTATAAGCAAACATAAAAGAAGATCAGGATGACATGAAAAAAGATACATTTGAGAAATGGCAGAAGGTCTTGGAAATGTGTAACCAAGATTTAAAAATTAATAGAAGGGTTAGAAAATAAAATGGAAGGAATCTCTTGGAAAAGAGAGTTGTAAGATAGGAGTGAAACAAGCATAAATTAATTCTAGGTAATTCTAGAAGTAAGTCTTCAACTATTAGGAATTCTGTAACATGAAAACAGAGAAAGTGAAGGAGACAAAATTATCAAACAAATAATACAAGAATATTTCTCAGAATTGGAAGATCCAGATTTCCACACTAAAAAGGTTGTTGCAGGGTTGCCTGGCTGACTCAGTCAGTAGAGCATGCGTCTCGATTTTGGGGTTGTGAGTTCAGCAACAGGGGGATGGAGGGCCTTGGAAAGGCAACCTCCAGGGAAAAATTGGAATGGATGAGTTTGAATGTATGAGAAAATATATTGATAAGATGAATAGCAGAGATATTGAAGTACTCAGAAAAAGTTAACTATAGCTATATGGGAAACCAAGCAAGTGAAAAAGAAATGAATCCGTTATTAACTTTAGGAAAACAAATGGTGTACAAGAAGAAAGACATAGTCGTCTCTGTTTGCCTCAGCTCTAAACCATGTTTCCACAGTCATAGCAATGTAAATGCAGACTGTTGATTTAATAAAAAAATTATGCTCGAATTATGTTGGAAGAATGAAGGCAGGAAACTAGGGTGCAGGAAGGTGATATAAGAGAGCTTAGTCTTCATCTACCACAGTAGTGAAGTTAGTAGGTAACTGTCTCAAATGGATAAGTCATGGCCATGTAAACATTATTTAAGAATGATAGTAAAAAGGATAAACTTGAAACAGCCAAAAGAACTGAAGGTAACTGCTTCTGGGAAAGAATCAGTGGGGAATTTGGTCAAGAGAAATTTGAAAATTAAAGAAGAAATCATATAATAATAAACCTGTCTTATAGAGACTGCAGTATCTCACAATGTACTTGGCCAATACATCCAGTTTTACTGTCACTGAAATGTTCTGTAAACAAATCATTAGAATCTAGAAATGTATAGGTCTGGTACAGTGCTTTGAATGGTAGACTCATAGTAAGTTTTTGTTAATCAAAAAGCATTTTTATAAAAGGAGATTTGACTAATTCAACCTGTTTATATTTCCCTTTTAGGTTTAAATTTTTGAAATTGAAGTAGGTCTACACATTAGGAACTCATGTCTTTTCTTGTAAGTAAACCAGAGCGAATTAGGGTGAGTGTTTCTATTCTTCTGGCTTTACTATTTTTATTTTCTGTAAAGCAGTGTAGGTGGTGTTTTTATATGATGCTCAGAATCCTACAAACATGAGGGATGTAGGAAGTAAAGCAGACATTGCGGCCTCCACTCCCGAGGAGAGAGCTTGCAAGCAGAGGGCTGACCAGAGACACTAGATACACCCACCAGCTTGTCCGATAGAGAAGAAACAAGGTGGCTTATTTTATGAATATCAGTCATACAAAATTAAATGAATCTGTGACACTTTTCACTGTAGATATGTAACTGCTAATAAGCTGCCCATTTCCTACATATTTTCAATGAGTGTCTATGTTTTAAAAATCAGTATCAAATTGTAATTATTGGAACACATTTTCTAAGTATAATCATAGGTTTAATTGGAGCCTCTTTGAACATGAAAAATGTTACTAAACCTGAAAACCTCACCAGCTAAAATGACCCCAACAAACACTGGAGTTAGCTTCTTTATAATAGCTTCCATGATGTCATAAAAAAAGAGTATTGTATTCTATTTATTATCTATTATCAAGTATTTGATTTCTAAATGCAGTAGTTATTATTTTAAAATTTTGTAACAAGATATAAGTGCTATGATGCATGAATATATCACTTTCTAAATATTAAAGTATACGTTATATTTTGTGATACAGTACATATGATTTTTTTATACCAAATTTTTTACTTTGGGTGTTCCTTTTTTCTTTTTTTAATTTAGAAAAAAAATGATATAGAGAAGGACAGAGAATGATGTTATAGTTCCAATTCATGAACCATATTATGCAACTTGTTTTTTTGAATGTTAATCTTTTTTCATATGTTTGTATATATAAGAATAATTTATACTGGAAAGAGTAAACTTCACTGTTAATTAAGAGGAAAAAATAGAATCTCTCCTTAGTCTGAACTCTGCCAGGTGGAAAGAATGCCCCCAAGCCAAACTTTAACACCAGTCCTTAAGTGAAATGCAATCTTGATACTGTTACTTTTACATGTGAGCTTCTTTTCTATTTCAACCTTGCCTGGTTCGGGTGACACCAGACCATTGATTAGTAAGGAAATCCAATACTCATTGGAAATAGGATAGTAAAGTGAACCACAGATTGGTGATGATAGTTTGGTCCTTGTAAACTTGATAGAAAATGTAAGTGTGGTGATGATGTTTTTAGAAATCCTAGTGGATGAAAGAACATTCAGTTTACTGTTTTCTTTTACAAACTGAGGGTTGTGAAAAACAGTTTCATCTCTGTTTTCTGTGTTGTGAATTTCAGTAGTATTTTTCACATTGGCATTTATAATCCAAAGCATCTGTAATAGCCATTGAATAAGTAAGATGGAACCAGAAGGTAGTTGTATATATAGGAAGAACAAAAACATTCTTCTTGTTTAGGGCCAGTCCTACATGGTTCTCATCAGTCTGTGAGATTTAAGGATTATTTATCAAATTAGGCACAGAAGAATAGAGGAAGAAATTAACCTATTGTTTTCAGTTGATTTAAATTCAAGATTCTTTTTAAAACTTTTCCATAGAAATGCATCTTAACTATACTGCATGATTCTGGTTTTGTAGTTTATTTGTTTGTCTGATGGCTGATAGCTAATTTTTTGTGGCTTGGAAGAAATACTAATTCTCTTTGGGGTTTTCCTCTTTAGCGGTGGGTCTCGGAAAAGTTCATTGTTGAGGGCTTAAGAGATTTGGAACTATTTGGAGGTAAGTACAGTATGGCATTTAGCCATCACTTCAGGATAAACATTACTACTCTTGTTGACTAAATCAATTTATAGAAATTAGCAATTCTAAGGGCAGGTGTAAATTACAGTTGTTATATTTGTTTGGCTCTATTTTGAATCTATGGTTTCCCAAAGATTTGAGGACTAATCTGGCAGTTGACCTTGATCTGTCTTGATTGTTAGAAAGTCAGTATTTACTTAAAGGCATATTTATTTCTTCTAAGTATTTGTCCAGTTAAAATACATATTCTTAAAGGAAAAAACCTAAATGTTCAAAAGCTTCTAACCTTGAAGATTTTAAAAATAAAACTATAGTCAGGACAATGGTAGCAATGATATAAAAGTTCTGGTTTTACTGATCAATCTAGTTGACTCATCTTTTCGTGGTAGAAATTATGAGACTTAGGAGAACTAAGGAAAAAAATCTGTCAGGACAAAAATATTAACTTCCTGTTGTAAAATCCACATGTTGATTTCGGAAGTAGCCTTGCAACTTTGAGGTTTAACAGGGCCAGGCATTGTCTTTGGCTGTTTTCCAATTGAGCCTTTTTGAGAACTGCTATGTTAATTTAAGGCAAAGAAAATTTTTTTCTATACAAATGATAATATTAGAGCCCCATTCTTTGTGTCTGAATACCAAAGACACTCTCTTCAGCTCCTATAGTTAAAGAAACAGGTTATCAGATTGAGTGTGTTGGTTGACTGATCCAAACAAAATACCCTGGGGTAGGCTCAGGTCATTGAAAATTCAAACTTTTTAGTTACTAAATGGTACCTGTTAATTTATTTTCCCTAATGCATTCAAAGAACTTCCAGAGGAGTATTATTTGTGAACTCTGTCAAAATGTTATGTTTTAGACAAATGAGAGTTTAGAAACATGATGAGTTGTTTTTGTTTTAGTTCCGAAGAATAAAAATTAGCTGCACAGTAAAGGAAAAGCTAATGGAACAAAACTACAGCATTCTGGTCCTGCTCTCATTTTCTTCTCATCATTAACGGGAATACCGTGTTTAAAAGTAAACATTGGCCCTGGTGAAAATTGAGTTGGAAGTCCAGTTTACAATTAGTTAAAAATATTACAGGATATGTGAACTGAATGAAGGGATTTTGGTTTCAGTGTCTTGAGTGTGGGATCTCTGGCGGTCTTTTGACAATTGCCTCATCACTGACTGATCTGAGGAGAGTGAAGAGGTTGTTCCGTATATTGCTTACAGCTTGATGAAGTATATATTATCAAATTTTATACAACCTGGAATTTGCCTTCTACTCTGTGAGACTGGGCTTGATTTCCTTTAATCTATTCACTTGGTTTTTTACCTTTTTTTAAATTTTTTTTTTTTAACATTTATTTATTTTTGAGACAGAGAGAGACAGAGCATGAACAGGGGAGGGGCAGAGAGAGGGAAACACAGAATCTGAAACAGGCTGCAGGCTCTGAGCTGTCAGCACAGAGCCCGACGCGGGGCTCGAACTCACGGGCCGCGAGATCATGACCTGAGCCGAAGTCGGACGCTTAACCGACCAAGCCACCCAGGCGCCCCTTGGTTTTTTACCTTTAACAGACTGTCTTAAGCAACTGCACCTGCCATTTGTGTACCAGAAAACTGATGTCCAAGGCAAAAAAAAAAAAATCTTATTTTGACAAATTGAGGCTAATTTACTGTGCAGCCAATCTCCTTCAACAATACAGTTGGATGCTCTGATTTCTAATTTAAGATATTTGGAGATGTGTGATCATTCCAGTACTTTCCAGTTAAAAATCTACTTTGAGGATTTTTTTCACTTTTATAGAATGGAGAAAATAAAAAGGACAGATACAGAATTTGTCTGATTTAAGAGCAGAATGTTATTTCAGTTGCCCTTTGCTTTATTTTCACCAAGGGTAGCAGAGGCCCAGAAAGCCCTTGCTTTATTTGTATTCAGAATAGAATGTATGTGTCTGGTGAATCTAATTGGGTTATGGTCTCACATGTACATGTTGCTGCTAAAACCTTTTTTGCCTTTTTTTTTTTTTTTTTTTAAAGCCTGTTTTCTAGCCTCTGCACTCTCTGGGAAATAGCCAGCCATCTCTATAACTTTATAA
Source organism: Panthera uncia (assembly GCF_023721935.1). NCBI lineage: Eukaryota > Metazoa > Chordata > Mammalia > Carnivora > Felidae > Panthera > Panthera uncia. Next base: position 16,739,857 of record NC_064814.1, on the reverse strand, counting down.
TGAATTTTTTGTTCACAGTATAAGACTCTGAAACCAGCCTATTGAAACTAACATTGTGCTGATGGAAAGTAAATGTAAGACTGGGATTATAGCAGTTGAGTTATACTCAGAAGAATACCCATAGAATAGTAGCCTTGCCATGTTTTCAAGAGCCATAGATTCATGTTGAAAACCCCATCTATGTGTAGTGTTTTTACTCTGTGTGTGTGTGTGTGTGTGTGTGTGTGTGTGTACATACATGTATGTGTTTATATATAGCACTGCGGACACTTTTTACTATAATGACTCTTAGGTGGTTTCTATTAATAAATGTAGTTCTAAGTGTAATAATTGCTGTTGTGAATGTGGATGTGTCTTCTGCTAAAAAACAAAATGCCAACAATCAATTTCTCTACTCCAGAGCAGCCTCCGGGTGACACTCGGAGAAAAGTAAGTGACTTTCTAGGCTCGAGCTCTATGGCTGTTGCATGGGAATGATGTCTTGTGGAAATCTGTGTTTTTTGTTGGCTTATCATTTTGTGTTTTTGCTTATTTCATTGAGTTTTATTTGTAGTATAATTCTTTTACTTGTGGAAAGTCAGGTTTCACCCTGGAAAGATTTTGACCTGTACTTTAGAAGCTGAAAAAGTCTCAGGCACTTTTTGCTCTCTCTTGGGGATTAAGGTCTCCTCCCCTTCCCAACTTTACCAATCGCCCAGCGCCCCCTCCAAAAAGAAGAAGAAAGAAAGAAAGAAAAGAAAAGAAAAGAAAAGAAAAGAAAAGAAAAGAAAAGAAAAGAAAAAAGAAAATTTCAACAATCTAAGATGTGGTTACTTTTAGTGGCTAGTGATACTAAATTTTTCCTCTGTGGTCTATTGCTGATAGATTTCAGTTCACAGAGATACTACAGAGCTTTCCCTAGATTATAGGCAGGATATCAAATCTCCTACCTTAAAATCAAAACCCCACATTAAAAAGTACAAAACAGAAAGTGTACTTTTTTTTTAATTGGCAAGGGTTGGAAGACTTGTTCTGTTTCCTACTCTTGTAGTTTATTTTACCAAAGTAAATAACACCACATGTGCACAGATGTGCACAGTGTACCAAGCTATTTTTGATAATGTGAATCAGTGTCTTCTAAAGAGAGAGGATAAGAACGCTTTTCTAAATAAACTTATTTTCAGATGACAGACATCTGCACCTTTGGCAGGCAGCCCCAACAGCAGAAGGGTGGTGACGTTGACTAGGAATTTCTCTTTGAGTGAAGCTTTGACTACGCTCTAGTAAGGAGCACCTCTCTATCAGATCCAAATATTTTCCAGTCAGGAGACTAAAAACATTCCCTATATGATCAGTTAAATATTTTTCCAGACAAGAATGCCCATTTTATATAATTTTTATATTTTCACAGCTGCCGGTGTTATGCCAAGACTTATCCTGTGTGAAACCTGTGGGGGGTTGGATGTAGCATTTCACAAATATGGTCTTTGTGTGCTCTCTTGTATTTTGTTTTAAACTCTTTAAACAATGTTATTTTATGGTGCTTTCTGGATATCAGTAGCTTATGTATTTTTCAAATGCTTCAAAATAAACAACAATGCTTTTCATGGTGGGAAAAAACTAAGAAGCAGCTTTGCTAGAATTAGTTTCTCTAGACAATTTGAGATTATATATCATACTAATAAAGCTATGCTGTGCTGTGTTTTTTAAAGAGACTGGACTAAACATTTCATCCTTTTCATCTGAATTTTGTCCTTTTCTAACTCTGAAACAGTCTACTGAGCTAACCCACCTCTCTTGTGGCGATATCCCACCAGACCTCTTCCTCTCAAAACACTGTTTTTGTTTTCCTAAATAAAGATCGGTTTCTGAGTTCAGACTTGTAGAACATCCACAGTGTGGAAATTGCCCATTTTAGGAGTGTTCCCAGTGAGACAAGGACAATAACCAAGAGACAAATTCATTTCTTGCAATTCCAGATTGCCAAGAGTTCATATTCCCAATTAACTAAGGAATTGTATTTCCTAAAACTAACACTTTTGAGTATTATTCTGTAGTCAACAGAGATAGTAGAAATATTTGGTCAAGTCACTACCTAATCATATCAGTAGTTTAATGCATAATTTCCTACCTTGGCTCAGCAAGTGTATGTCTTTAGTGTATTGCCTAGTAGACAGCATGTCTTATATGCACTTCTAGCAAGGAAGAGGGTCATAGGTAATGAAAAAGTATCTATCAGTAGTTTTTCCCATGGGAGTTTTTTAAAATGCATTTAATAAGCACTTTAATCTCACAACTCCAGCTGTCCTTCATGGCCTCTTTTTCAAATTAGAGAAATATTTTGGAGTTTGCCTGGAGATCAGGGGGAAGACCTTCAAATATATAGTGGTTCTAGATTGTACCTGCTAAAAAATGCAGTACTTTCTCACATGCAGGTAACAGATTCTGATCTATAAAGTGCCCCTAGCAGCAGGGGATCCAGTGAGTTGCATGAGGGCTGGTTTTTCCAGTATAGGTCATTATGTTGAACTCTGTCTCCAGTGGAACTGGCTGGTACATGTACCCTACTGTCCTCTTTAACTCATGGCAATGACAAGGTCATGGCCAGGAAGCCTCAGCTCAAACTTGTTTAAATCATCTTTTTATGTGCCAGCATCACTGTAGGCATTGGGAATACCAAATTGACAAGACAGTCAGGATCTATACCCTCATGGAGGTTGCATTCTAATTGAGGAGGCAGGCAACAGATCAATGAACACAATAATAACTACTGTGAGGAAAGTAAAACAAGATGACATAATAAAGTGACTGAGAGCCTACTTTACTTTCTGCTCAGAGTCCTCAATGCATAGATGACATTTAAGTTGAAATCTCAATGGTAGGGAAGAAGCAGCTATGAGAAAATAGCAGGGGCAGGAAGGAGGAGGGCAGGAATGTTCCAAACCAAGAGACTGCTGGTGTGAGCTTCCTAAGATTGAAGTGCGCCTGTTCGTATGGGTCAAGTGTAGCAAGTCACAGGGATGTGGTAAGGGATGAAGTCATTAGAAGTAGGCAGGGGCCGAATCATGTGGATACTCACAGATCAGAGTAGGGACTTTGGGTCTGAAAGCCACACCCTGGGTTTTGTGTTAACTGATGCCGATTTTATGAGGGGTAGATTGATAGTTGAGAAAACAGGATCTGTAGAACAAGATTATGCACAGGTGGTGAGAGGTATGAAGTTAAGGTGGGACTCAAGACTAACTTAGCTTGCAGCTTATAAATTCTAAACAAATGGTAGGTTGCCATTTCAGAGCTCCTGGTTTGGGCTTTTTGCTCAAATTACTACTCTGTTTTGTCCCATAGTTGTGTGTGTGTCTCTCAGCTGGCAGAGGCACTTGGGATTATTCTGAACACCACAGTGTCAAGAAGCCACAATGGCTATAAATGTTCCTAGAACGTATTTTCAGAGCATTTGAAAACAGATAACTGTAAAAGTGAAAATCAAACCAACCTTAACTATTGATCAAGCTCTACCCCGCATACTCTGGTTTCTCCATTTTCTCTGTTCCATCTTATTTGTTGAACAGGAGAGTGACCAAACAGTAGGCAGCAAAAGAGGGAGGAAAAGAATAGAATTCACATTTACTGAATACCTATGAAACACCAGGTAGCACTAAGATCTTTACATATTTTATCTCATTTGTCTTAGCAACCCTATAAACTGGGAATTATTCCATTAATGAGACAACAGAGATCCCAAGAATTTAGCGTGATTTACCCATGGTCACAGAGCAAGTGATAGACCTGAGTTCAAGTTCTGCCTCTGTCTGGCCCCAGAGCCTATAGTCTTTGCATAATACCATATGTTTTACTTAAAATAGCATTTCCCAAATCTACTTGTCCAGAGAACCTTTTGTACCTCATATCTGTTAAATTTTGGGAAAGGTAATTTGGGAAAGGCTAGGTTAAACAAAATTAAACAAGTTTCCTTACTACAAAACTTCTTGAAGCCATTTTATGCAAGCACACCTTGTGATTCTCCATGAGAGAGAATGCTTCATTTTCTCATTTAATTGGACATGTAAACCATTTATATGTGTTAACTGCCAAGGTCAGTGTTCCAGGTGGCCTACTTTGGGGAAATCCTACATTAAGACATTCCAGTAGAGAAATGGACAAGAGACACAAAGAGCCAATTTCACCTGAGAGAAAACCCACATGGCTAATAAATACATGAAAAGATGCTCAATTTCATTAGCAATCACGGAAATATAAATCACACTCACAATGAGATTGGCAAAAAATTAAGTCTGATTATATTAAGCGATGGGGGAAAATGGATCAATGAGAACATACATACAGTACTGGAGGGAGTGTAGATTGGTTTAACCATTTTGGGAAACAATTTTGCATTATTTTGTAAAGTCGATTGTTCACATACTCTGTAACCTAGCAATTCAGTTTCTGGGTATAAGCTTTAGAATATCTCTTGCATATACACATCAAGAGACACATTCAAATGGGTTTCTAATAGCACAGTTCATACGAGCAGAACCAAAAACAACCCCAAAAGCCTATCAACACTGGAATGGATAAACAGGTATATTCACAAGATGACTCTTACACAACATGGGTGTACAGCATGGCTAAATACAACAATATGGATGAATCTTGGAAATATAAAAAATTGATTGAATTAGAAATTTGCTGACAGGGCTCACTTTTGGTTGGCTAGATTCGTCTTACTGTCATACTTAAGTGGTGCAAGAGGAAGAAGCCCACTTGGTTTCTTTCCCCTTGGCAGTTCCATCAACTCCTGAAACCGGATGCCCTTGAAACGTCAGGGATCCCCAGCAAGGAGGTACCACCATGTCGGAACATTCTTGACTCCCTGTCTTCTGGCTAGTGCTGAGTGAGGGGCCTTTCTTGTGTTCACAAAGATCTTTTCCTAACTAGAGGTCAGGTTTAGGAATACAGCATATGAAATTTGAGCTGGCCTAAGGTACTCCATCTCCGTAGGAAAGAGGATCCAAAAGAAAGAAAAATATGGCCCGTAAATCACACAAATAAATTTAGGTCTGAGCCTTTTGAGCTGAAGGGAGAGTTAGTCTGCCATCAATTTTGCTGGGCACTTTTCCTTTAGGACCTCAAAGGCCAGAGGTGTGATGCCCACATCCTAACTGGTTGAGGTCCAGCTTCATTTATGGCAGGAACCAGGAAGCAGGTCACTTCCTCCGCCTGGGATGATGGCTGAGACGTGACAGCCCTGTGCCTTGCCTGCAGCCCTATGTGTTCTCTGTTTTCTTGCTTCACTTGAAAATGTCAGAGAATTGGGGCGTCTGGGTGGCTCAGTCAAGTTGGGCGGCCGACTACAGTTCAGGTCATGATCTCGCGGTCTGTGAGTTCGAGCCCCGTGTCGGCTCTGTGCTGACAGCTCAGAGCCTGGAGCCTGCTTCCGATTCTATGTCTCTCTCTCTCTGTCTCTCTGCCCCTGCCCTGCTTGCTCTCTGTCTCTCTCTCTCAAAAACAATAAACAGGGGCGCCTGGGTGGCGCAGTCGGTTGAGCGTCCGACTTCAGCCAGGTCACGATCTCGCGGTCCGTGAGTTCGAGCCCCGCGTCAGGCTCTGGGCTGATGGCTCGGAGCCTGGAGCCTGTTTCCGATTCTGTGTCTCCCTCTCTCTCTGCCCCTCCCCCGTTCATGCTCTGTCTCTCTCTGTCCCAAAAATAAATAAAAAATGTTGAAAAAAAAATTTAAAAAAAAAACAAAAAAAAACAAAAAAAAACAATAAACATTAAAAAAAATTTTTTTTTTTTTTAAAGAAAGAAAGAAAATGTCAGAGAATGATTGGTCTGGGCTCTTGGTTTGCTCAAGAGGGTACTTCTTATGGCCAAATTTCCCCTATAGCAAAATTCAGCATGTGACCTTTGGAGTCTTGTAGTCAGGGCCCTAAAATAGGACCCCAATACAGCAGGAAATTCAAGAGAACCCCTCACTTCTCCATCCCCCTTCTCTTTTCTAAACATGCCTTTCTCTAGACATCATTTCCCCAAGTAAGAATTTCATAGTTTTTAGCAAATGAGCCAATTGTTGGAAAGGACAAGCAAATCAACAGTTGACTAGGAACCAGCCCTGTCCCCTACCCCCATTTGTAGATGGTGCTCACACTTACTGGCTCTGATGTTAGTGCTAATGACTACACTGAACATCTGGTGTTCTACATTTCTCATCGAATAGTGTTGGACCTATTTCTTTGACCCCGAGTCAGAATTTGTATGTTTAGATGCCAGTCTCCTTGTGGGTCTGAATCACCCCCTCCCCACTCCCATCCCACACCCAATTTTCTCTTATTAACCTACTTTTCTTTTTCTTTAGACCAATGAGGCGAGCTCAGAGTCGATAGCATCCCTGTCTAAACAGGAGATCATGAGTAGCTTCCTGCCGGAAGGAGGGCGCTATGAGCTACTCTCTGTCATAGGTAAAGTCCTAGGACTGCTATTTTACCTTCAGGCTCCTGGGCACTCCTGTGGCCTCCTCTGCATCCCCAGATCAGCGTGTGCCAGAGGCTGTCAGCTAGTTAGCAGGACTCAGGGTGACAAAACTGGCTTTTGTGACTCTCCTTTGCTTCTGTCTTCCAAATCTGGGAAAAGAGATCATGTTACCAGGAGAGAAGCTCTTTTTTTTTTTTTAATTTTTTTTTTCACATTTATTCATCTTTGAGAGACAGAGAGAGAGCGTGAGTCGGGGAGGAGCAGAGAGAGAGGGAGACACAGAGTCTGAAGCAGGCTCCAGGCTCGGAGCTGTCAGCATAGAGCCCGATGCGGGACTGGAACTCACTGGCTGTGACCTTATGACCTGAGCCAAAGTCAGACGCTTAACTGACTGAGCCACCCAGGCGCCCCTAGGAGAGAAGCTCTTTTGCAATTTTTTCTTTTTGGCTTCTGATGTCCTGGACCATAGGCACTTCAAGTGGTTGGCTGAGAAGGAACTGATAAGAGAAAAATCAAGAAATGTCAGCCACAAGGGGAATAGTTAGTGAAAGTTTTGAGTTTTCTTTTTATTATTATTTTTTTTAATGTTTATTTCTGAGACAGTGAGAGACAGAGCATGAGTGGGGGAGGGACAGACAGAGAGGGAGACACAGAATCTGAAGCAGGCTCCAGGCTCTGAGCCGTCAACACAGAGCCCGACGCGGGGCTCAAACTCACAAACCATGAGATCATGACTTGAGCCGAGGCCGTTTGCTCAACCGACTGAGCCACCCAGGCGCCCCGAGTTCTCATTTTAAATCAAGTCTCTTTAAGGCTACCTCTGTTGCCATTGTCCTTGTTCATGACATTCTCCTTTTCTTTTAGGCAAAGGATTTGAGGACCTGATGACAGTGAATCTAGCAAGGTACAAACCGACAGGAGAGTACGTGACGGTACGAAGGATTAACCTGGAAGCTTGTTCCAATGAGATGGTGACATTCTTGCAGGTAATAAAATGTGTTGGGACACTTCAAGGATGGGCTCTTAGTTCCAATCACAATTACAAGGCAACTCTTACATCTGTCTTCTGAAAATAGCTGGCAGAAAATGAAGGCGGACCAAACCAGGAAGTTAACAGAAGCTCTTAACGAAGAATCGTGGGCATTTGGTACTAAGGATTCTGTAATTCTGCTCAGGCCAATTTATACTCCCCTCTTCCTCTCCAAAGATGCCTTTGTGGCTCATTTATTCATTTATTTACTATTCAGAGAGGCCGAGTAACTTGCCCACAGTCACACATACTAGTGAGTGGTAGAGACAGGATTCAAACCCAGGCAGTCTTGTTCCAGATTCGGGGCAGCCTGCTTTGCCGTGACAGCCACCTTCTGGCTCTCATTGTCCTGTTTCCTGAGGTTCCTTTCTGTTGGAGAAGGAGGTAGCTGCCCTCTTGTTACAGGGGACACCACAGATCTGAGAGCAGCCGGCCGGGGCCTGGGTTCCTCCCTGACTCAGGCTTGCACCGGGAGCTCTTTAGATTCAGGGCCTGGGTCAGTGTGTTTTCAGCAGTTTGACTGCAACCTATCCCTCTTCTTCATCACAGTGTTTCCCTGAATTCATGCTCTTCTGATGGTGCTCTAACACCCATTCGTGTTCAGAGTAGTTTTGTGGGTCTGAGGATGGGACCGAAAGTCAGTCCCAGCTTAGTTATTTGGGAAGAAAGATATCTGAGTTCATTCTAGAGCATGTTGGACTTTAGGATTCTTTTTTAAATTCTTTGGAGCAGTAGATAGGCAGAAAGTATTGCCTGTTTGGCCTTTAGCTCATGTCCCAGAGGCCAGGACCCCTGAGTTTCTGTAGTTCTTTTGTCCAAATTCATTCTAAAATCCCATAGGTCTGACACTTTCTGTAGCTGCTCTCTCGCTCCTAGGTTGCTGGAGAAGTACCTTCGGCTGTCTGGTAGTTCGTGTTTTCTCTCTGATAACTTTGTTTCCTTGTCCTATCGATTACAACATTTTCCTTTAAAAGAGGGAAATGTTTTTTGTTTTCCTTTTTTTATTTTTTTATTTTTTTGATGTTTATTTTTGAGAGAGAGAGAGAGAGAGGGTGAGCGTGAGTGGGGGGAGGGGCAGAGAGAGAGGGAGACACAGAATTGGTTCCAGGCTCCGAGCTGTCAGCACAGAGCCCGATATGGGGCTCGAACCCACGAACTGTGAGATCATGACCTGAGCCAAAGTCGGATGCTTAACCAACTGAGCCACGCAGGTGCCCCAGTGTTTTTTGTTTTCTTATCTTAAAGAGGAGTTCCGTGCCTTGGCCCTTGAAGTTGAACTAAGCTTATTACTTTATAAGTCTTCAGTCAACTGTTGGTTCTCATCATTTCTGACGTGGCGAGCTGTGACCCTCTACCCTGTTGTTAGCAGTTTCGCTGTTGGTGGGGAATTTTTCTTGAGGCTCTCTCTAAGATTGGCTAGTGGAGCCAAATGCAGGCAGAAGCTGGCAGAGCAGTGCTGGCTTCCCTGTGGAGACAGCAGAGCCTGGCTTCTCTCATGTGGGTGGCCACCTCCTTGGGCTGCTTCCAGGACTCTGAGAAGAGCTCCAGGAAAGACTGGGTCCCCATGTTATTCATGCCACCACCTTCATGTTGAGCGTCTTCTTCAGCACCCCTTGATTCTGATTCTGACTTCCGCTTACCATTGTTTTCAGGGGGAGCTTCATGTCTCTAAACTCTTCAGCCATCCCAATATCCTGCCATATCGAGCCACCTTTATTGCAGACAATGAGCTGTGGGTTGTCACATCATTCATGGCGTATGGTGAGTGGAACAGGGGTCCTGGCAGAGAGGTGCTTTGAGAACGCTGTTGTCAGCAGGTTCATGTCTGTTTCCCTTCTTTGTTACCCTTCCCCGTGTCCCCACAATTCTTCAGGTTCTGCAAAGGATCTCATCTGCACACACTTCATGGACGGCATGAATGAACTGGCGATTGCTTACATCCTGCAGGGGGTGCTCAAGGCCCTGGACTACATCCACCACATGGGATACGTACACAGGTGCATTCTTAGGCGTAATCGCCCTTGACAAGAGCGGGGATCTGTGCCCAGGAGCCCTCAAGTAAACAGGGGAAGGGGAGAAGGTTGACTGAGGTTAGTGAAGTCAGAGTTTAAATCAAAGCTTGGGATTTTGTCCTTGCCTCTGACTTGGTAGAGCATTTAGCCTATCGGTGCCAACTTTCTCTTTACTGAGCAGCTCGGTCCTGAGTGCTGTGTGAGAAGAACATCTGGCATGGGTCTCTGTGCCCCACCCCCCCTCCTTCCTTGGAGCACCTAAACTTGCGTGTGTGCCCCACAGTCAGCCCTGTGCTGAGAGGCTGCGGCGAGGGGCTGCTTAATAGATGGTATTAGGAAAAGACACTCACAGTAGGGAAGCTGGACCCTTACCTAATTCCACGTACAAAGGAGCACTTTTCAGATGGATTAAGGCCTAAATGTCTGATATAAAACTACAGACTTGGATAGAAGGAAATATTTTTGTGACCTGAGGCACAGAAGAATGTCTAGATATTTTAGAAGCACAAAACAACATATGATGGATTTGATTATATCAAGATTAAAGATATCTCTCTGAAAAAGAACACCATGGACAAAATTAAGAAATGGGTGACAGCGTGCAAGATGTTAGCTGTGTCTAGAACACACAGGAGATTAGTAACAAGGAAATTATGTGAATCAATAAGAAAAGGATAAGCAAAGCAACAGAAAAATGAGCAAAGGGTTTGAAGTTTATAGAAGAGGAAACCCAAAGGACTCTCAATATGACCAGACACTCAAATCTAATAAGAATCAGAAAAGCAAATTAAACAGGAGGATGTCACCCTACACACCTGAGACCAGTGTCATTTGGAGGCTGGCTGAGGCCCAGCGTGGTGAGGTGGGGTCTCCTGACCGCACAGTGGAAGATGGCCCAATGCAACCAGTCAGGGTAACTCGGCACTGGGACCGTTGATGCTGCTCTGGGGGTACGCCCCAAAGAAACCCTCACACAGGCCTCTCAGGGGACATATGTAGATGCCATCATTCATATCCATGGTGGTTAGAGGCAGCATCAATGTTCCTTCCTGGAAGAAGGGGTCAGTAGAAGTGTTCAATCCCACCCCAGAGTGCAGGTGGCGGTTAGAAGCAAAGGTTGGTTGTATACAGGTGGCCACATGGATGGATCTTACAAACAGCACTGAGGAGTGAAGGAAGGATGGGATGCATAACACAGTACCTTTAGGTAAATTGAAAATATATGGATATCACACCATGATCCGCTTTATAAGAATACCCACAGATTCAAAGCAGTGGGCTGTGAGCCTAAAATAACTTTAGCAAAATATAAAGATTTAAAATCTGGTGGTATGTAAATTGGGTCATGCTATTTTCTCTTTTTTTATGCATGTATTATATTAAAATGTGTTTATGTGTATATAATATTTACCTAGTATGTGAAGATCAGAGGTCTGTGACGTGAAGGGCTCCTGTGGCCCCGTGACACCCTCTCTCTGCTCCCCACCCCACCCCACCCCAGGAGCGTCAAAGCCAGCCACATTCTGATTTCCTCGGAGGGAAAGGTCTACCTGTCTGGTTTACGCAGCAACCTCAGCATGATCAGCCATGGGCAGCGGCAGCGTGTGGTCCACGACTTTCCCAAGTACAGTGTCAAGGTTCTGCCTTGGCTCAGCCCAGAGGTCCTCCAGCAGGTCTGTGGACTGAGTCCTGAGAAGCCCCTATCCCTCACCAATTCACAGTTTCCCTAGGGAGCCCTCAGGAATTTCCCCAGATGGGAGTGCTCTGCTTCTGAGTGGAGTAAGGGGTTCCAGAGGGAGGGGTTCCCTGCTGGTAGGTGGACCCGGGAGGCCTCTCAGCCCATTGCACATGGTGGTGTTTCCCCTCTGTGGGGTCCCAAAGTGGACCTAATGCTATTTCAGTTCCCTTCAGAGACCTTCCTTATAGGAAGAGTGAGCATTCTTGAAATACTCGGTGCTCTCCACATCCTTCCACTAAGCAGGAGTATGGGGACCCACACTTCTCCCTGGTTGTTACACAGCATCATTCATTCCTTTACAATATCAGCTACTCTTCAGTAGTACAGGCAAGGAAAGTGGGCTGGATTTGAGACAGATACGGTCTTCCTCCCCTCGGATGTTGCCCCATGCTGGTCTCTTCTAAGAACAACTGTGGCTACAAAAGGAGTGATCTGTGGCTTTTTTCTCCTGACTTAGAATCTGCAGGGTTACGATGCCAAGTCTGACATCTACAGTGTGGGAATCACAGCCTGTGAGCTGGCCAATGGCCATGTCCCCTTTAAGGATATGCCTGCCACCCAGGTGAGCCCTCAGCCTGTTTTCCTTCTTACCTGCCCACCACTGCCTTCCCCTGCTGTGGGAGGGGACCCTGGAGAAGGAGAGCCCAGGAGCAGGCCTGCCACTGCCTGTTGCAGGGCCTGGAGCAGGTGTGCAAATGGAGGCCCACATACCATGTTGTCTACTTAGATGAATTTCATAAATTTACAAAAAATAAATTTCCGTCCTACCTTGATAAATATACCTGGAAGGCCAGTTTCTAATTTAGAGTTCTCAGGCTTCTCGGGTTCTGTGCTACCATATTCTGGCCAATACCTTTGGAACCTCCAGCCTACAAGTTCAACATCTGTTCATGCCCCTTACAATGACTGTCCTTTGGCCACTCCTTGGCACACACAGCCAGTGGCATAGTCTACCTTTGGGAGACAGACCAGGGAAGAGGCTTATCAGGCTTTATCAAGTCTAGGAAGCAGACTTGGGTCATTTCAGCAAGAATTACCTGAATCCTAAGTATCGAGCATGATCTAGAACTGGGAGGGGGTGGAGGGGTGGAGGCTCTGAGTGAGGCTCTCCCTTGAACCCACAGACTGCCCTGTGGGAATAGGGGCAGCTAGAGAGTGGCCAGAGGGGAGCTCTGTAGAGCAGGGGATCCAGGGAGGCTTCTGGGAGGAGGTGACATTTGAGTCTTGAAGGCAAATAGTAATTGTTTGCTGTGTGAGGAATGGGAACTAGAAGGAAACTTAGGCAGAGAGAACAGCATGTGCAAAGACCCAGAGTCAAACAGGGATAGGATCTGGGGAATAGCAATGGTTACAAATAGCTGAAGTACAGGTGCTTCTGGGGGGCTGCTGGGTGATGTGGCTGGAGCAGGAAGCCAGGGCAGAGCATGAAGGACTTTGTGTGCCACACCTGGGCATTTGGTTCCTGTCCCAAACCACATGGAGAATTGCTGAAGGCTTTTAAGCCCAGGAGCGATAGCATCAGATACATATTTCAGAAAGATCACAATAGCAGGTAGATTAGATCTAGCAGACTCATTAGGAGGGTATGGAAACCTCAGTAAGAAATCTAGAAAATCTAAGTAAGAGAGTCACAGAAAGTGCTCAGGCAAGGCAGAAGGCTATTTAAGGTGAATGAGAGGTACAGGAGCTGCACTATCCAATAGCATCTTCTGAGGTAGTGGCAGCGTTCTCTTATCTATGCTGCCCAGTACAGTGGCCACTAGCCACTGTGGCTGTTGAGCATTTACAGTGTGGCCAGTGAGGTTGAGAAACTGAATCTTAAACCAAATTTCATGTAAGTATAAATAGCTACATGTGGCTGGTGGCTGCCACATTAGACAGCACAGCTCTAGAGAGACTTCTGGGTTCTGGCCCGGAAGTTCAGGAGGACAACCCCAAAGGCAGCAATCCCCAAGCTGGGGCTGTTTTGCATGTGTGGCATCAGAGGACTTTGTGGCACAGCTGCCCAAGCTTAGTCGGCCCTTGGGCACCCTGCTCCCGTGCAGCGACAACCCAGGGCGTGCCTGGCAGGCGCTGTGTAACACACCCCTCCCGAACCACCTGGGCACAAGAGACTGGGGCTGGACTCCAAAGACAATGACCTGACAGCCGCCTTCACCCTAGGGTGAGTGCTCTACAGTTAAAAGGACGTGAAGAAGTCTTATAAACGGGAGAGAAGACAGGGACCTTCCTTGCAGCCATGGCGGAAGGGTGCATTCTTGCAGGCCCTCTCCTCCTCTTCCCTTTGGCTGAGCTGGGGTATGGCTGCGGAGCCAGTGGCCAGCATACCTTTGAGAAAACTAGACTTACTCCGCTTTTCTTTTCTCTGCTCCCCTAAACCACACTTGTATACTGGGAAAAGTGTATTTGTGAAGAAACTCCATAGATCTTCCAGGGCCCCCCCCTCCAGCCCGCGTCCTGGCTCTGTCCTCCCCAGATGCTGCTGGAGAAGCTGAATGGCACCGTACCCTGCCTGCTGGACACCAGCACCATCCCTGCCGAGGAGCTGACCATGAGCACCTCACGCTCAGCAGCCAACTCTGGCCTGAGTGACAGCCTGGCCACCAGCACCCCCAGGACCTCCAATGGCGACTCGCCCTCCCACCCCTATCACCGCACCTTTTCCCCCCACTTCCATCACTTTGTGGAGCAGTGCCTTCAGCGTAGTCCAGACGTAAGGTATTTCCTGTGGGCTGGGAGCTGGGCTTTGTGGGGGGCAGAGAGGGCCTGGGGGGTCGAAGGCAGGGTTTGAGAGGGTTCATCTGTTCTGTGGAGGGCTGGGTTCCTGGAGGAGTCCCGAGCTCCTGCGGCCAGAGGGATCAACACAACGGTTTGCTAAGAAGCGACCTGGGTATCTCAGGCTGTTGTTTCTTCTAGAGCTGAGGGAAGAAGCAGAGGGAGCCTGGGGATAAGGTGTGAGCAGCAGGATTCGGGAATCCTGGGGCACAGGGGTAATGCTGGGCTCTCCTCCCCTTTCTCCACAGACCAAGTGCCAGTACCCTCCTGAACCACTCTTTCTTCAAGCAGGTATGGTAGCACTCTCCTGAGGCTCCCTGGGATTTTCTTCTTGCCTATGCTTCTAACGACCCTCAACCCCCTTAGCTTCGGGGTCCTTAGGTGTTCTCTCCTCCTCCCTTTGAATCAAAGAGAAATGCCCAGTTTTCTGAAGCCCCTTAAAGGCGCTGTGCCTTCCTCTCATAGAGATTCTTGGCTCTAACAGTCCAACTGTCACGGGGCCATAGTTCTTGCCTGATGGTGTCCTGGGACCCAGAGCAACAGGATCCACCCCTAACTGCCTCTCCTCCCTCAGATCAAGCGGCGCGCCTCAGAGGCCTTGCCTGAGTTACTTCGCCCTGTCACCCCCATCACCAGTTTTGAGGGCAGTCAGCCTCAGGATCACAGCGGGATCTTTGGCCTGGTAACAAACCTGGAAGAGCTGGAGGTGGACGACTGGGAGTTCTGAGCCTCCGAAGAAGGTGCACGTTCTCAGTCCTGGAACATGTGAGCCTCAGGGGCCCTTTCTGAGGGCCGGCCACACTCCCACCCTCCCGGGTGCAGGTTGGGTAGAAAAGACATTTCTGCCAGGAGAGTTGGCCGCTTACTCACTGGGAGAGAAATTCTTGGAGAGAAACCTTTTTTACTGCTCCAGGACTTCTGAGACACCCGGGAATCCCAGCAACCGGTGATCAGAGGCCAGAAATCTGACATTCCATCCTGGGAGTTCAGGCAACCTCTTCAGAAGAAAGAGATGCTGTTCTGGCCCTGGAAGGCTAAAGGCCAAGCCCAGGGTTTGACTCCTTGACCTGGGGACTGTGTGACTTCCTCTTCTCACTGTAGCTGTCCTACCAGCCTATTGCATTCTCTCCCTCTGCTCTCAGATCTTAGAGGTCCGTGGAGGGGTAAGCAATAGGCCACCTGCCCCCCCTGTCCAGCCCCCAGGCCTCTCCCTGGTAATTGAAGGGAAGGGCATTTTTTTTTCTTGTTAAGCACCAGGTCAAGGCTGGGGCAGTCCATCCTCACCCCTTTCATCACTTGTGCCCCAACACCTAAAGCCTTCCCATAGTTCATCTGTGCAGCTCATCCCTTTCACACCATCTTACTGCCTCCTGCCAGCCTCCTTGAGGCTTTCTCCAAGGCCACAGTGTCTTGCCTAGCCTGAGGACTTAAGTCCTTATGCCACGTTAGTTTCATTGCCAGAACAAATTAAACATTTCAGAGAACCCATTGGAGAGTGGCATTGCTGTGTGCTGGCCTTACAGGCTCAGATGGGAGTCCTTCAGTGCCACATTCTGCCATCCAAGAGTGGTCCCACGGGTGCACGTGGAAGCCGTGACCGCTTTCATTAGATAGCCTCACAACATGCCAGTTTCTTTTAAAACCCGTAATAGATGTATCACCTGACTATTCATTTTAGCCTGTGGCCATCAAACCACTTTGGGGCTGGGAAGGTCTAGGTGCTAAAGACCAGCCCTTCTACGTGTGGGACCACTTCTGGGCCGCTAGGAGTCCAGGCAGAAGAGGCTTACCTTTGGCAGGAAACGAGGTAGAGGGTTTTGTTTTGTAACATGACTTTGCAGTGTCTCCTTACCGCTGGAACTAATACCCAAAGAGCAGGTAACCTAAGAGCCAGACCTGTCCCCTCTCTGTCATCCTGGCTAGTGGCCGGCAAGGGTGGGAAGACTCTGACCTGGGTCTCCATGGTGCTGCCTGGCCTGCAGGTGCATGGGCCTGGCGAGCCCCCCGCTCCCCCCCCCTGCCCCAGCCCAGGCACTTCAAACTTCAGGTGAAGGAAGTGCCCCTCCCTCTTCTCTGCTTGAAGCTGCTTTGAACCATCAAATGCTCTCACTTTCCCTTCCCTCAGAAATTGTAACTCCAGTTTAAAAGAAAAATACCACCCCCCCCCCTTCCTTTGGGCAGTTACAGCAGTTGAGGTGAAGGGAACGATCCCATCCCCACTATGAGGTGGAGGCCAGGTCACATTTATTTCCAGCCTTCCTCCTTCCTTTTGCCCAGCTCTTTTTTTTTTTTTTTTCTTGAAACCTCAAGTTCCCCTTTCTCAACACCATTATCAGCCTGTTTTTCTTTCCTTCTGAACTGCTTTCTTCACCTTGCTCTCCACTCATCCTTAGTGCCCAGGCTGCCTGCTGCTTCTGTGGTAGCTGTCTGCAGACCCTACCACCTCTGGGCCCAGGCTGCTGCTGGGTGTCTGCTGTCCACCCAGCCTGCTCCCTGCTGCACCTTGGTGCAGCAGGGCGGCAGCCTTTGAGAATTTGATGACCTCTGTGCCAGCTGCCGGGAAAGATGCACACAACACAATTTTTGAAGTTACACACACACACACACACACACACACACACAAACCATCATGGGAGTCCTGGGCCTACAGCTCCACCCAAACATATATCTCCTCTAGGGAGAAGTGGGAGGCTGGGGAGGAAAGCCAGTTGCAGTGTGGGGGCCCTGAGGGAGCCAAGGGAACAGCTAGCTGGGGGCTGGGGAAGCCTGCTGCCTCCCTCCCTCCCCTGCCAGGCACGGAGGCGCTGAGTTGTTCTGTTCCCTGATGCTTGTGTGGGCTGCGCTCTGGAGCCACCAGTTCTATTCCTGCCACAGTGTGGGAACAAGCTATGTTTAGGGCTGTGTGGTGAAACAGTTTCCAGCCAGACATCAGGCAAAGCCCAGCAGTCCCTGGGGCCATTTAGACCCCGATCTCCCAGCAGAGGTCATCCAAGAAGCCAGGGCCCCACGTGTGGGGCACAGCTGAGGCTCCACCCCGACCAGGTGCCAGCCACTTGCCTCCTGGGTGCCTTGGACCTGTGCTGTGTGCTGGAGGCACGGCAGCCGGCTGGGCCAGAGGGGCTGGAGGCCTGGCTTCTGGCACCGGCCCTGCTGCTCTTCACATCTTCAGGCCTCGCTCCCTTGTGTTAAATGGGGTCAGGGGACACCGAGATTTGCTTGTTTGACGGATGTAAATTTCCTTCCCTGAAGGGGGGAGCCCCTGATTTCTCGCAGGCAATAGTGCCCGCCCGCAGGAACCTGGGGTGACTAATGCCACAAAAACCGGCCACAAACGTTTTAGGACGGCGGGCCTTGGAGGGCTGCTGCCTTTGGTGATCCCGGGTCCCTTGTCTATGGGGTCGCGCGAGAAGGCGCTGGGGAGTGGGGGTGGTCCACTGGACCTCTCGTGTAGACTGGCACTCGGTGAGCCCGCGCCCCAAGGTGACAGGACACAGGGGCGCCGGGCCTCGCAGCCTCGCGTGGCTGGACCGCGTGCCAGCCGCCGCGGCCACCTTCCTCAGGCGGCCGTATGGGGGCGGCCCCTGGCGGCGGGAGGACTCCGCGGCCGGCGGGGGCGTGGGAGCCGGGACCGGGCCGCCCCCGCGGGGTCTGTCAAACCTCAGCGCCCACGGAGATCCGGGCGGGCCCGAGGGCCAACCGGGGGAAACTGAGGCACCTAAAGGCCCAGGGGCACTCCGGTTATCCTTTTTCGCCCCAGGGGCGTCGCCGGGAGCGCCATTTGTCCCGGGATCCCCCGGCATCTCAACCTGAACTCGTCCGCGCCCGGAGGCGTGCGGTATCCTCCGGCTCCAGTCCCGGCCTCGGTCGGGAGCGGACCTACCGACGGGGCGGCGGGCAAAGCGCGGGGCCCGCGGGGATGGTGCGAGTGCCGGGAGCGCGGGGTCGGGGCGGGGGGCAGACAAAGGCAGGGGATGGCGAGCGAGGGAAAGACAAAGCGCAGAGGGGGTCGGCGGCGGCGCGGGGGCCCCGGAGGCGGCTCCGGGCGCGGCGGAGCCAATGGGCGGGCGCGGGGCGGGGGCCGGCGGGGGCGGTGCCGCGATAAGGCGGTGGCGGCGGCGGCCGCACGGGGACCACTGGCAGCGGCGGCAGCTCGCGCCCGCGCCCTCCTCGCACCCGAGGCGCCCCCCGGAGACCGACCCCCCACCCCGCAGCCCAGGCCGGGGCCCCGGTGAGACCCGCGGACGGGCCGGGGAGGGGGCCTGCATCCGCCTCACGAACCCGGGCGCCGAGGTGGGGGTGCAGGCGCGAGGGCCGCCGCCCGCGGGGGTCCCGACGCCCAGCGCCTGCGCCCGTCGCTCTCGGCCGGGGCTCCGGGACCAGCGACCGTCCTCCCGGGCGGGCTTCCAAGCGGGGACGGGGCCGAAGCCCCATGGTGGGGCCCGCGGGGGTACCGGGTCTAGGGTCCCGTCCTCGCGGGCCCCGGAGCCGAGAAGCGGGGCGCGCGGGCGGCGGCTCGGGCGGGGCTGGCGGCACGGCCGGGGAGCGCTGTCCAGGGGCTGGGCCGGCCGAGCGGTGGGCGCCCGCGGCCTCAGCAGCGTCGGGCCGGGGTCAGGCGGGGCCAGCGGATTCTCACCGAGGCCCCGCCTGGCCCGCCTGCCCCTGACCTCCCCTCATCCAGGCGGGGTCCCGGGCGGCTCACGGCGGCTGCGCGGTGCCCCCTCCCCGGGCCGCCCCGGCTCTCTCCGTTCTTCCCCCACACCTGGTTAAGCTCAGGGACCCCTGCCCCTCGGGGAGCAGCGTGGGGGGCGGGCGGGCGAAGGGGGAGGTGGGTGGGGGGCGGAAGTGGCAAGACCCAGAGCAACAGGAAATGACTTAGGGAAAGTCCCAACCGCAGCCCCCCAGCCCCCTGCCTGTAAACACTCCCACCCCACCCTGCAGGCTGGGGAAGGGCTTGTGGGGCCCGACCCACCGACTTCCCCTTGCAGAACCCAGCGGGTGCCGCGTCTCTACCTGGGGCCTCCATCACCTCCACCGAGCCATGTACCAGGCTGCAGGAGCTGCCCAGGCCACCCCCTCTCATGTAGGTGATCAGCGGGGTGGGAGACCCCCGCCGCCGCAGGCGTCTGGCCTGGGGGTGAAGGGGTGAGGGGCGGCGGGTTTGCCTGCCACCCTTTGCCCCGCCCCCATGCCCCTGGGATCTGGGCCTGTGACCCCAGCAATGATCTGGGGCATCCCTCCTGACCTGGCCCTGACTGGCCCTCTCCCATAGGAAGCCAAAGGCAGCGGTGGCAGCAGCACTGTCCAGCGCTCCAAGGTAGGGCCCTGAGACCCGGGTGTTGGGGGAGAAGGGGATGGGCATGCGTCAGGCCCCCAGCTGACTCTCTCCCCGGGACAGTCCTTCAGCCTTCGGGCCCAGGTGAAGGAGAGCTGTGCCGCCTGCCAGAAGACCGTGTACCCTATGGAGCGCCTGGTGGCGGACAAGCTCATTTTCCACAACTCTTGCTTCTGTTGCAAGCACTGTCACACCAAGCTGAGGTGCGCCCTTGCCCTGCCCCTGCCCTCGCCCGCCAGCCCTCACCTGACCTGACCACAGTTGTTCTGCTTCTGCAGCCTGGGCAGCTACGCAGCACTGCACGGGGAATTTTACTGCAAGCCCCACTTTCAGCAGCTGTTTAAGAGCAAAGGCAACTATGATGAGGGCTTTGGCCGGAAGCAGCACAAGGAGCTCTGGGCCCGCAAGGAGGTGGACGCCGGCACCAAGACGGCCTGAGGCCCCTCTGCTGTCCACCCCCTCCGTAGAAGAGGGCCTGGAGTGGGGCAGTGGGAAGGGTGGGAAAGAGATTGGACCTGGGCTCCGGTTGGGGGGCAGGGTGGGAGGGGGATAAGGTCATCTTGCTCAGGCAGAGGGTTGGGGGGGGCAGAGCTCCAGGATTCTTTCATTCTCCCTGGGGGTGGGTGGTGGTGGTTTGGGAATCAGGATTGGGGGTTTCTCACCACCCTGCTTCCTACTTCTTTCAGCCTACCCCACCTCACCCTATGGCCCCCTGGGAGGTCCCCAAGCCCAGCTTCCCTATCTAGGTGCCTTTTCTCCAGCAAGGAGTCAGCATGCCCCCCTCAGGGTCCCAAGCTCCCTCACTGCCACCTGGGGCCCTCTGTGGCCCCCACATCTCCCCATCTACCTCTGCCCTTAGCCTGGTCCTGAGCCATGGAGACTGGAGGAAGGAGAGCCAGCGTGCCCTCGCTGGGCCTCACAGAATGCCCACCAAGGCCCTGTGGGGGAGTGGAGGGGGAAGTTGATTAGCCCTGCCCCCCCCCCCCCCCCCGGCCCCATAGGCGAGGCAGGGCATGCCCAGTGGGGCTGGGGACCCATCTTGCACCACCGGAGTCAAGAAGCGGAAGCTAAAGCACCGCCAGGCTGAGAGCCACAGAGACTGGCTGGGTGGGGGCTGGCATTGGCCATGCTCCCCTCCTCTTGTCCCCTATTGCTGCCGGTTCTGACTGTTGCGATCAACCCTGTTTTAAACATGTTTTAACAGATCCTGACTCTGTATTATGTGGCCTGATGGGGGGCTTTGTGGCAGGAAAGATACAGACTAGTCATGTAGAGGTGACAGGGGACATGGTCAGCCTAGAGCACTCCTGGACTTGATTGGGGTGGGATGGGGCTGAGAAATGGGTGTCAGGGAAATACCAGCCAGCCTGAGAAAAAGGGGGTGCTCCTTTTTCAACAGCCAGGTGTCCATGCTGTCGTACCCAGAGTGGCTTTAAAACTGAAACTCCACGTCGGTTGAAAAATTGAGGTCAGGCTGGGGTGCCTAGCTTGCTCAGTTGGTAGAGCATGTGGCTCTTGATCTCAGGGTTGTGAGTTCAAACCCCACATTGGGTGTGGAGCCTATTAAAAAAGAAGAAGGAGGAGGTCAGGCCATCAGCAGGTGATGTGGAGCCCGGCCTCACTGCACTTAAGTATATTATTGCAAGGCAGAACCCTTCTTGTCCTTGCCTAGACCCCCTTTGCCCTAGAAATCAACAAAGGCTGGTGGAAACCAGCAGATTCAGCAAGTGCTGTTAAAGGGTTTCTGGTTCTCTGTGCCCTTCCCCATCTGTTATCTTCCCCTTGCTTTTTCAAGCTCTGGGGAGTGGGGCAGCCATGGTCACTCCCATGTAGTTCAAGGAGAAACAGCTCCTGTGCTGCTCTGAGGGACACCAGTTTACAGCAGGGCGAATACTGCAAGCTTGGAGGAACTGAGACCCACCCCACCCCCAGCGGATTACAGGCAGGAAATCTGGGTTGTCCTGTCTCAGACCCAACTGTCCTGATTTCCCCCAAACTGCCTGTGGGCTACCTGAACTGATGGAACAAGAGGGCTGACTCCTGGGGGATTTGCTGCCACCACCCCATACAACTCAAGTTCCTAAATGACCTCGTGGCCATAGGACAGGATAGGAAGCTGGGACTCAAATTCCAGTGGCAGATGGGCCACTGTGCTGTGTTGGGGTGGACCCTGCCCCTCGAAGCAGTAGAGCTACCACTCAGCAGAGTTGGCACTGGGTCCTCAGCATGAGAGCTGATAGCCTCATGCAAAGCAGGCCCAAATTCTGCACTGGAGGTCTCAGGTGGGGACAAGGACAGTCTCTCCTGGCTCTGAGCTAAGCACCAGCAGCAGGCAGACCAGGGGGAGATGCCAGAGAGGTGGCTCCTGGAGGTACCTGAACTCTGCCCTGCAAGGATATGGCTCTGGGGAGTACATACCTGCAGCGGGATGACTACTAGATGGCCACAAAAGTCCTGGGAACCCAGCCAGTGGTGACACTTGGGTCAGGTGGGGCTGACAGTAGTATACCACCTTGATAATCAGCTGCGATAGAAGCACCCTCAGCAGAGCTCCTGGGAGTGGGGGGAAGAGGGGAGCCACCTCTGAGCTAACAGTGGTACCAGTCAAGTCATCCCCTCCTAGGACCCCTCTTGGAGTCAAATTTCCTGCTGAGGGACCCAAGCTGGTTGTCGGGCACCATAGCTGGCTCCTCCCAGGCAAACACCTACTCCACACCTCAACCAAAAGCATTTCCACAGGACCCCTTGGGTATAAATGATCCCTTTTATTGTAAGTAATGCGCGACACTGGCCTGGCTTTGCACTGCAAGCCCTCGGTCGAGATATAGTCAAATAACTATGGCTGCAGGTTCTTCTGCACGATCCACAATTCAGACACAGACACAGAGTGAGGGGGACGGGAGGGGCATGGGAGGGGCAGGAGGGTGGCAGGGTGTGGACCGTCCCCAGCCTTGACCTCTCCGTGAAGGTTTGGCCAAGGCTGGCATAGCCCATGGAATGATGAGCAAATGGCAGCATGGCCCTTCCCACAGCAAGCCTGGGGCTGCTAGGGGGCTGCCTTTCAGAATCTTTGGGCCCAGGCTGTCCTAGGCCCACAACTTGTCATCTGGGTTAATTAATATAAAGACAATAAATTAAAATTAAGCAACAGCTTGGTCCTGAGGATGCTGAGCCAGCATGTCCACAGTTTTTGGCACAAAAAAGTCAGGGTCTTTTGTTTTTTGGAGTGCAGCGTTTGTCGGCTTGTTTGTAAATTCACTTTTAAAACCCATTCCCTGTGAGGTAAGACCCCGGGGCGTGGGGCTCTGTGAGAGCCTGAAGCTGGGACACACAGAGTCGTCTTGCGGCAAGGGCACTGTGCTCTGTTTCCTCTTGGGGCACAGGGACTGGGCACAGGGATGTGGGCCCAAGAAGAGTGCTGCAGCCGTCAGGACGGGGTCGTGGAGAGGCCGAGCTGCCATCTGGCAGCTTTGGTCAAGATGAGGGGCCAGTCCCCACCCTGGGCAAGGGCCGAGGTGGCGACAGGAGCACATTGCTCACTGTCTTCACAGGGCTGGGCTGGAGGTGCCTGACAGGCCCCTGACGGACAAGGATGGAAACAGAGGGGCCTCGGCCCAACTGGCACCGTGCAGCACACATTCCCGCAAAACCAGCTGCTTTCATTTTCTCTTCTCTCTCTCGAGGCGTCCATCACCTGTAACAATCTAGAATTGATATATATAAAAACCATCAAATATGATCTGAGATATAAATTAACAAGTACAAGGCCTCACATTACATGATGTGAAAAGGCTAAAAACAGCGATAGAAACTACATTCATAAAAGTGCATCGTCAACATACAACGAAGGCTTTGGCTTGTTCTGGTGCCCGTGGGGAAGTGGGCATGGCTGGCAATGAGCTGCCTGGCACTAATCCCCAGCTCCCTGGAGAGACCCATCCCTGGGCACTGGCTTTGTTGTTGTTGTTGTTGTTGTTCCTTTAATGACAACTCCCAAGGAACTGGGTTTTGGGAGGGAGGAGCTCTAGCAATAGGCACATTTTGGAGGGGAGGGGCCGGAAGAAAGGACCAGCGCCCAGGCTGAGGTAAATAAGGCCAACTCTAAGCTGCTTGGAGATACTGGCTCCCCGACCCCTGCTACCATTCCTCCTCCAAGAAGGGAAAGGGGCTGAGACCTCATGGGGGAGGGCAAGGCTGGCCAAGGAGGAACAGAGACGGTAGTCTGGGACACAGTTGGTGACATCATATGGGCTCTCCCTTCTACCAGGGAGGGCTCTGGCCTAGCAGGGTCACAACTCACAGACAACCCGATACAACTTCCCTGGCTATCCAGAAGAGCCTGCCCAGGGCTCAGGGCGGCTAGTGGGGTCAGGTGCCCTCACCATGCTGTTCATCTTCCTTTCTGCTCCAGTGGGGAGACAGGTGCCAGGTCAGGAACACAAAGGCCATTACCTTCAGCTCTTTCCAATCCAGCCCAAAGGCCCAAGCCCATAACAGGGATACTCAGAGCCCAAGGGCACACAGAGTCTCCAGTTTAGAAACTGGGTACAGCATAAGAGTGACTCCAACTTGTAAAACAGAGACAATTGCATTGACAAAACTGGGTCTCCCCACCTCGAGTGGGGGAGTTCCACATCTCAGGCCCCTGCTGGGGGTGGGGGAGGGGTGCAGGGTCATGGGAGCAGGCAGGATGGGCTCCTCCTTCCCTGAATAAGGCAGCAAAACATTTGCTTCATTCATCTTTGGTAAAGGACAGGGACTGGCAAAGCTGGCCTGGGGGCTCTGGGGAGAGCACAGCCCAGGCCTCTGCCTTCCATTGGGATGCTGGGCTTGACCTCAGGCTTGGGTGGGCTCATCCAGCCCAGAGACACCCTGGTGGTCTCCAGACATGGGGAGGAGAAACAAAATAACACTCTGCATGAAAGTTAACACTATTCAGACCCTTGTGTCTGTCCTGTGCCCCAAGACCCTTGGGGCTCTGGTGCCGACTGCAGTGTCAGGACACAGCCCTGAGGGTAAGGCCCTCAGTGCTTTGCACACTTTTCCTAGCCCCTTCCCCTCCACACTGAGCTTAGGATGCTGGAGCTCTCGGGTCTGGCAGGCTGGGGGCTCCCAGTCCTTGAGGCCGCAGCCACCCCACCCTGGCTCTGAGCCCCAGCAGTGGAAGGGGCATAGACAAACGCTGGTTGGACTGGAGCTCCATGGTCCACAGCCTTGCCTGGGAGAAGCAGCAGCTTTGCTGAGCCCCACAGCAGCCCCATGCCTGTGCAGCAGGGGCGGCGGGCAGCAGCGTGCCTTAAGAGCTCAGTACACGAGCTGTGCAAAGTGGTGTGTGAGCAGCTCCTCGGCCGAAGGTCTCTGGCGAGCCTCCACAAAAATACGCCTCAGGAAGTCCCGGCCGTGCTCAGAGATGTGGGAGGGCAGCTGAGGATTTGTGGGCTGGGTGGCAATCTTGAAAATGGCGGCCATGGCTTCATACTCTGCCCAAGGTGGTTTCTCTGTCAGCATCTCTACCACAGTGCAGCCCAGGCTCCTGGAGAGAGAATCCCACGTCACCCCTTGGCCAGTCCCAGGCTCCCTAACCTGCCCATCGCCGTGGAAGGAGGTGCCTTTCTCAGAAAACCCTGAGGCAGGATGGACCAACCTGAGGGTTGACATCTCTGTAGAGAGTCCTCAAAGCCAGAAGAGGCCTCAAAGCACTGTTGGCCTCATCTACATGGGCTTCATCAACCAATACCCATGCAGGGGGGTCTTGAGATTGGGGAAGAGATCCCTTAGGCATGGACAGAAAGAGCTCTGAGATAACCGTATTAGTCTCCTACTGCTGCTGTAACAAATTACTATGAGCCCGGTGGCATAAGAACACAAATTTATTCTGGAGACCAGAAGTCTAGTAGAACTAGTCTCCATGGGCTAAGGTGAACATGTCAGCAGGGATGGCTCCTTTCGGAGGCTCTGCTTGGAGAGGCTGCCAGCACTCTTTGGTTCATGTCCCCTTCCAGCTTCTTGCTTCCACTGTCACATCACTTGCTACCCACTCTGGCCTGCTGCCTCTCTTTTGTAAGGACCTTTGCAATTATTCTGAGCCCACCTGGATAATCCAGGATAATCTCTCCATCACAAAAGTCTTAAATTAATCCTATCTGCAAAGGCCCTCTGCCACGTAAGGAGACATTTACAGGTTATGGGGTCAGTACGTGGGCACCTTCAGGGAACCATACCCAGCCTACCACAATGACACTGTGAGGGGAAGAGATGCTCTCACGACCTCCAGGCCCTTTCAGAGGATGGACATAAAGTTAGGGCGAGCAAGTGCAAGCCATCTGAATGCTAGGAAAGGAAGAAGCTTGCTAATATTTAGAGACTGACCCAGGCCTTCAGAATGGGTGCTACTTCCTTTAGGGATGTTTTCTGTGGCCTAAGTTCCCAGCAATAACAAACCGGTGCTATCTGGGGTTAAAACGCAATGCATTTGTCCTATGGGCTGCTGCAGGCACCCACTTCCCTGCATATGACCCAGCTGCCAGGAGGGGAGCCTCCTCTTCCTCCCACCACACTGAAACATTTCAAATGAGCTCATTTCTAGGTTGGAGTCACTACAGACCAGACACAGATATGCCATCCCAGCACGTCCCCGGCACTCACCACACGTCTGCCTTCCTTCCGTAGCCCTCACCGCTGATCACCTCAGGGCTCATCCAGTAGGGTGTGCCCGTGACCGAGCGCATGCCCGTGCCCGACATGCAGATGGTCTGCAGGCGCTTGCTGGCCCCAAAGTCCCCCAGCTTCACGTTCCCGGCAGAGTCTCGGAGGATGTTGGCTCCTAAGGCATGAAAGAACAGAGGCTGCCACCCTCTGGGCATTTTCTACCATCCACCCTTTCCCCCCACCTTCCCAGGTCACAGGGCTGCTGGAGAGGATGGACTCTACCATGAATTGGACATGAATAGAAACACGCTATTGGCTCAGCCCTACAGCATGAAATGATCATCACCAGGGCCAACAACTGCACAACACCCAACAAGTATTTTCCCAAAGTGCTCAACCAATCTGCACCAATCCCCCAAAGAAGCAATTAAGGTCCCACTTTTCAGAAAATCCAGAATTCTTAAGTGGTCAGGTCTTGGGGACCCCACAGCTTGTGCCTGCTCACCCTTGATGTCTCGGTGAACGATCATGTTGCTATGCAGGTAGGACATGCCCTCCAGGATCTGCCGGGTATACTTGCGAGTCACACTCTCTGTCAGAGCTCCGTAGGCCTTCAATTGGTCTTTCACTGAGCCCTACAGCCACAGGAGTCAGAGGGAGTCAGCTCAGGAAGGGGTAGGAAGGGGCAAGGCTATTTCCAGCCCCCAGCATTGTAGCAGGAGCGATTTAGCCACCCACCATGAGCAATGCACCAGGCTTTGCTTGGAGAACAATATGAGGCAGCCCTTCCGTCAAGCAACGTGTGACCCGCATCCAGAAGGGAAGGCCCTCTGCACCAGCTACAGGCAGTACTTACTGGACGGTGCAATCACCCTGTAAGCTTCGGGTCAGGGTGACCTGGGACACTTCACATCTCACACCATCATTGTGGCCAGATGGAGGACCCCCCCTGACTTTTGAGTATCACCTCACCTTCTTCCCTGAGCCTCCGGTATCTCAAGTGATCAGAAGCATGTCCAAGGGGCCCCTCCCCCGGAGCCCACGGCCCAAGTCTGGCCCTCCTTTGTGTGTGTCCCACATGCACCAAGGAGCACATACCCCTGGCATGTACTCCATGAAGATGGTCAGAGTCTTCTCGGCGCGGTCCCGCAGGCAGCCATAGTACTGAACTATGCGCTCGTGCTGCAGGTTCTTCAGCAGCTGGATCTCACACTCCAGGGCACTCACCTCCTGTGGGAGGGGCTCAGTGGTCACCTTGGCTTCCAGGGTCCTGGCTCTGCCCATGTGGGATCAGCTCAGCTTCCCTAGTAAGTGACTTTAGAGGGGTCTGTCTGCCTCGGGAACTTCAGCTGGAGCAAAGGAGTCTCTCCCAACTGGCCCTTGGACACAACGCTGGGTAGCCCATGGGACGGTAGCATTCCCATGCTGGAAGAGGGCAGGCAGTGGGGTGGGAGAATGGGCTGTGGTGCTTAGTTACGGTAACTGCTGTATTTGTCCACTCGGACTGGAGTACAGGCCACAATCACAGTTGAACTCCAAAGATAAGCTCCTTCCTGGACTGAGGGCTGAGAGAGACTGTGCATCTGGTGAGCGTGGCCAGGACTGGCCACTGCCTCTCCATTTGGGTGGTTTGGTACTTTGGCATCAAATTAGTTCCTCATACCTAATCCCTCCCCTGGAGGGTTTGATGCTCTTTGGACCACAGTCCCTTTGCCCCATAGCCATGGCCAGAGTGGAGAGCAAGGGAACTTGGGAAGAAGAATAATGGGGGAAAGATCCTGCAGCATCTCGAGCAATTAGTTTATGCAACAAGACAGGCATTTTTATTGGGGAGGGGGTGGGGGACTGTAAGCCAGACCATGCGAAAGGCAGTACCTTGCTTGTCTCAGGGCTGTCTGGGTCAAATTGGACCTGTTTGGAAGCAAGTTCACGTCCTGTGTCCACGTCATAGCACAAATAGACCCTGCCGAAGGCACCCTGGCCCAGGAGCTTCCCACGGCGCCAATTGATGGGGGCACTAGGAGCTACAGGAGAATGGAAGGAAAGAGCATTAGCTCGGGCACATTATTTACTGAGATGTTGCCTTGGTTTCCAGAGGCTTTGTGATGGCACCTCTGGCTCAAGACCCCCTCTAGTTCTCAGCCCAACATCCCCACCCACCTGGAGCAGGCCCAGTGCCCCAATCAGTTGGACCATTAGGCCCAAGTCCTGAGAAGCAGATGATTAGCTAACGTCATGGTTAAATGCTCCTCTGCATTGATCAAATATCTTTATTTCCTAAGTCCCTAAATATTTTTTTAAGTTTATTTATTTTGTGTAGGGGGGCAGAGAGAGAGGGAAAGAGAGAATCAATCCCAAGCAGGCTCCGCACCATCAGCACAGAGCCTGATGCAGGGCTCGAACTCATGAACTGTGAGATAATGACCTGAGCTGAAACCAAGAGTCAGACGCTTAACTGACTGAGCTACCCAGGCGTCCCCCTAAATATCTTAATACGGCAAGGACCAAGAACACTGCTCTTCTGGTTAAACATGGTCAAACTAGAGACCAGAGAGGGGAAGTGGCTTGTTGCACAGCAGTGGACTGAGGCCTAAGGCCTAGGGGATCTGCTGCTGACTCACAGGCTCTTTCAGTGTGGTGAGGATGGGCCAGAGCAGCTTGCTGCTGAGCTGAACAAGCCCGGTGGACCACCGGTCTCCTGCCCTGCCGCTTGTCTGAGCACCCCCTGGGCAGTCTCCTCCTAGCCAGGGCCCACTCCTCACACTTGGTAGGCACGTTCCTCTCCTGCACAGAGAGGGCATTCTCGCTGTCCGCGCTCCGCAGGCGCCCTCTGGGGTCCAGGTACTGCACTGCCAAACCCATGTTCTCGCCATTTGTGCTCAGGGAACGGCTGGATGGCACCAGTGTAAAGAGGTTGCCTTGATGACGCCGTATTCGGGGAAATGTTCTTCTGCCTGAAGGAGTGCAGGGGCCAGAGAAGAGCAAGTCAGACCCCTGCCCACCAGGCTAATTGTGCACGTCACATCATTCACCGTCACCATTTGCCCTTTCACCTAACTCAAGCCAGAATGGTTCATGTCACAAGCACCCTGAGAATCAGGACAAAAGCAGGAATTAGAAGGCAGCCACAGATGGCTCAGGAAGCCCTGGCCAAAGGGAAGGCACGGGGCTGGCCCTCGGGTGCCACATCACTCACAAGGCCAATCCACTGCTGAAGTCTGTCTTCCCTGGCATGGTAATCCCAAATCAAACCTTTGTGGAAGCTCCATTCTGTCTGCTGCCATGGGGCAGAAGAGGGCGCTGGAGAGCTGGTGTCATGCAGCACGCTCAGACAAAGGACAGTGTTCCCAGTGCCAGCATCTTGGTTTCCAAATGCCGTCCTTTCCCCCATCTCCCCTCAGTCTCTAGTGCCTCAAGTCTGGGCACACTTTCTCAGGAATAAAGGAAAGAAACATGGGGTCTGGGGTGCCCGGGCCCAGCCCCTGGCAGTGCTTTTGTGTGGCAAAGCTCTACCTGAGTCCGTTCTGAGAGAGCCAGCAGGGGGCAGGGTGGAGGTGCACTCACCCTCATTGTAGTCCTTGTGGTGCACAGATACGTGGTAGCGCCGGGGGTAGGTTCCACCTTTGACCCCTTTGTCATACAGCTGAGTTTCCCGATCTGAATAAGATAGAGGAATCGCTGGTTTCTGGGTAGATCAATGTGAGTAAGCCATTTAAGCCCCTATGTCACCTGAGACCTCAGGACAGCAGGCCCGAGGAGAACTGAGGTACAGTCCTGGCTTCCCAACTCAGCTAGCAAGAGTAGAATGCCTGCAGCCCCACCCGGAAGCCCTGTAGTACTCATCCAGACTCTGGGGAACTCACCAGAGAACTCCTGTCTGTTGTCGGGGAAGCTCTGGGCTCGGGACATCCTCGATTTCCGGAAGGATGGGCTGGAAAAAACAAAACGAAATCACGACGTGGACATCGGCTCAGTGTACTTCAAAAGGCTGCCCACTAGGGCAGAAGGCAGGATATCCAGATGGACTCCCTTTTCTAACTCCCTCCCGCATCACTATATGGGATAGAAAACCCAGAAAACAAGATATCCAAACTGCTTAGCTGTTTGGTATGGAGTCTTGTTCTCACAGTTTGGGAAGGAAGCAGAGTTTGAGAGAAACGGCCCTCTTCTGAGTTCAGCCTTCTACTACTTTCTCTTTACTAGTCTGAGGCCCAAATCTGACAGAACTTTGAATAATAAACCCCTCCAGGCCTCCCAAATTCCACCTTGGCAGCACAACACTTTCCCTTCTTGCCCATTCCTCCCACCTTGGTAACAGGGGAAGAGTTGAAAAAACTCCCTTGTCCAGGGCAGTAATAAAAATAGCAACAACACCAAGCATCTTCCTTTCAGACTAATCACCACCATCCCATTTTAGAGATGGAGAAACTGAGGAATAGAGAGGTTAAGGGACTTGTCCCAAGCTATTGGACTTCTACTTGGTGGAGCTGGGCTCTATATGGCTCCAGATCCCATAAAGAGGAGGAGAGGAAAGCCCTGTGCTTTAGGCTGGGCCTCAAGGGAGTAAGTCCAGGTCACTGGGTTTCACTCCCAAGGGAAAGAAAACAAAGTATTGAAGGGGCAGAGGAAAAACCCAAGAACCAAGTGGGTACATTTAGCTATCTTTCCTAGCATTCACCTGAAGGGTCTTCTCCCTTACATGTAAGTGCCTTTTGAGAGAGCCACAGGTCAGAAACGGTCAAGGCAATGACACAGGGGCCGCCCCCTACTTCACAACTACTAGATTTTCTGTAGTCTTGTCCCACTGCCCACCCCACTCCCCACCCCTGCTCAGCCACAAAGCTTAGGAGATAACCCAAAGCCAGAGTTGGTCCCTGTCCTGGCAGAGCCTACAGTTTGTGGCAGTAACTCCTGGCACTTTTGCCTGGGCCTTCTTGCTACCCTGGCTGAAGAGCAAGCCCCTGACAAGGCTACGAGCTGGACACTAGCAAGTAACTATGACTGAATTCTATGACATCTAGAGGGAAGACACTGCTCATCAGTTTTCAGATCTGTTAGGAAAGACATAATACAGATCTGGCCATAGTCACAAGGTCAGTACCCATATGAACAATCAGTTACAGGGAAAAAAAAAAAAATCTCAAACCTGCTCCAAAGCCTCTGACCACAGCCCTAAACCCAGCCAGACATGATCAAATGTGTTATTGGAAATAACAAGGTCAAGGTGAGAGGCTGGCTGGATAAGTGCTAAAGCCAACTCTAAACATACCCCTGCCGATGGGTGAATCAGCTCCACAGAACCATTTGGTATGTAAAAGATAGCACTTGTTCCCTCCCCAAGTGTGTGAACAAAATTCCACACCAAGCAGCATGGTAAGCTAGGCAGTCTGGATATTTTGTTTTCTGGTTTTTATAGCCCAGTGTCTTATTCTGCCAGAAACACTTGGAGGAAAAAAAATAAGGTAAACCCATAGGTAACAATTCAATTTTGTCCCCAAAACACTGAACTTCACTGCTTGTCAGGCCAGATCACAGCAATGAGGCCAAGCGCACGAGAGCAGCGTGTATATTATACAGAACCTCAGAACATGTCAAGCACTCAGAATAACAGAGCAAGCATTTAATACATGTGAATTGCTATCATGAGCTTCTATGACATTCATCAAACTATACAAACATAACATTCTTCACGGTATTTGAAAAATTAAGGAGATGGCTAGGAATCCCAGAAAGAGATTTCTTTCCCAGAAGCATGATGCTTTAACCATGGGTCTGCAGACCAGTGTCTAGATCAGAGACATACTAGCTAACTCTATTTCCTCAGCCCACCAGTTCCAAAAATGCCTACGCACTAACCCGCAGAGCAGCCACAGTCCCGTACCTGTCGGCTGACCTGTCCAAGGATTGGCAGCTTCCTGACAAGGAATTTTCAGCACTGCTCAGAGGATCCAACATCTGCAAGGCAAGTCATACAATAAAACCCAATCCCAGCCAGGTGACTCAGGGCTTTACGGCCCAGCCAAGTCCAGCAAATGGTGCTTTTTGTCAAAATATGAAAGTGCCCTTTCTCTGCCTGTGCAGTGGGAAGAATAATTAGGAAGGTACCATTCTCCCCCATAGTCTGAAAGGCAAGTTTCCAGGAGTGAGAAAAGTGCCTGGCCAGCATCCCAAGGAGCTCTGCCAGGAGAGCAAAGCAGAGATGCTACTTCTCCTGTTGGCATTTTGTTGGCTCGTGAACATTGGGAGCCTGGCGATGGAGCTGGTACTACCCTGCAGAGGCTTCCAGTGCATCTGGGTGGGACTGTAATGCTTCTGTTTACACTCCATGATTTAAAATTTATAAAGACAAGTATTGTCCTCGTTTCACTGACAAATCACTGCAGGTCTAGAAAGGTTAGGAGAATTGTTTAAAGTCATGAAACTAGTTATTATACAGCTGATACAGATGAAAAATTTCCTAGTTCCTGGTTCTCATATACAAGCAATAAGTACCTACTATGTAAATTAAAGTGTTTCTCTGGCCCTTGGTCGAATGCAGTAATAAAAAGCCTTCAGATTAGTTTTTTCTCCAACTAAACTCCCTTCATTTAGCCTAAGGGGGTATTCCCTATCAGCGTATTCATTATCTGAGAGACAAAGTTAAAAATTACATAGAGAAGCAGAAATCAGACTTATGAAAATTCACTAACAACTTTCATAAAATTAGTTTCCAACTCAAATTATCTCTTCCTATTTAATGCTAGGGTCCATCTTGCCCATAATTTCAAAGTGAGACCAGTTAACAGAAGAAGAATGTGCGAGTACAATAACATGGCAGGTATGATGAAGGAGGAATACCAAAGGTTCAAAAGGGGCCTTTGGAAAATTCACTGAATCCTGTGAAGTCTTCTGTAAAAAAGGATAATTTTTTTTAATGTTTACTTATTTTTGAGGGGCGCCTGGGTGGCTCGGTTGAGCGTCCAGCTTCGGCTCAGGTCATGATCTCACGGTTCGTGGGTTCGAGTCCCGCGTTGGGCTCTGTGCTGACACCTCAGAGCCTGCAGCCTGCTTCGGATTCTGTGTCTCCTTCACTCTCTGCCCCTGCCTCACTCACTCTGTCTCTCTCTTTCTCAAAAATAAACATTAAAAAAAATGTTTATTTTTGAGAGAGAGAGCAAGGAGGGGAGGGGCACAGAGAGAGGGACACAGAGGATCTGAAGTGGGCTCTGTACTGACAGCAAAGAGGTCAATGCAGGGCTCCAACTCACAAACCGTGAGATCATGACCTGAGCCGAAGTTGGACGTTTAACCTACTGAGATGACCTGGAGCCCCCAAAAAGGACAATCTTTATGACAATGCTGAAGAAATCAAAGGGGAAGTCAAGGAAGTTACATTGTGTTAGCAAAATTTTTGATATAAAAATTAAGCCAAAAAATTTTACCTGAATCATGCTTTTGTTCATTCTAAAAATTAGCAAATAGATGCAACTATCTCCTTAATCTGATTAAAGAAAAAACAAAATAAACTTATCTTAGTTTCACTTTTCCAGAAAGGCCCAATTGAATATTCTTTCACTACATACATGTTTTGGTCTCCGTTAAGTGGATTTATCTTGAATGGTCCGTTACCAGGAACAATTCACTTTAGCTAAAGAGTCCGGGGCACCAGGGAAGGACCTATGCATTCCTTCTTTGGCCTCTTTCTAAAAGTCTGTCCTCTCTAGGAGTCTAATACTCCCACACCTTCTAGGGCTAGCCAGGTAAAACAAAGAAGTAAAAGGACCAGAATATAGGGCCACGGGGAGGGATCAAGACCAAAGGCAATAAACTCATTTGCAATCTGAGATTTTACACCCAAGTCACCTCTAACACAGCCAATGTCCAGAAGTGTTCTGGTTAAAGAAAACAGAAAGAATAGTCAGTAAAATACCTAAGAAGGCAATCCTTATCTAAAAGCACTCCATAAACATAATTTTATCTGGAAAGCAAGAGTTAACAGAAGAGAGAAGAAGCAGTGTAAAGGGCTTCTCACAGCCTGTATAGTTTGGATAACGCTTTCAGAGATTAGCTATCATGGGGAAAGAAAAGTTGTAAGAATCAGTTTTAGGGGAAAGAAAAGTTACAAGGATCAGTTTTTTTGTAAAATCCCTCACGTGATGGTGCTGGTCCTTCTACTGGACACTTTACTCTTAAGAAATCCCCCTTTCCCAGACCGACTCCTAAACATTTATAAGTGCAGATCCTTCTCTTACGCAATCAAAGCAAAGCTCTGTGACAAGACTTCAGAACGAAGCCAGAGATCTCGCTCTCGCTGAATTCACTAAGCTAAAATGTCATTTTCATCAAGCGAGCCACTAGTTAAAAAGTTAGCCATTGAAATGGGTAAACTGTTCTGGAGGACGTACCCTAGAGTGACCCCCACAATGAGTCACAGCCTTGTATAAACCCCTTCCCTTAAATAAGGGGAGAACTTGTAACTTGCTTCTAGTCAACAGACTATGGCAAAGAGGGTGGCATGTTCATTCCTGTGATTATGTTACATTTGATGACTCCATCTTTATGTTACATTTTATGATCCACAGACTGGAGCAAGAGATTCTCCTTCTGGCCTTGAAGAAGCTGCCATATTGTGAGAGAGCCAAATGGCAAGGAACTGAAGGTGATTTCTAAGAGCTCAGAGTGCTCTTAGTCGCTCTTAGTGACCACTGAGAAGCCCCTTTATAGCCTTGGTCTGACACACTCCAAGGCATATCCCGGACCCCATACTCACACACTGCTCACTGGTCTCTGGGATGAACTCCCCCTCGCTGTTGATGCTGGTATAGGACCCCTGCCGGGCAATGCGCTGCTGCCGCTCAGGCACATAGCCAGGGGGAGGTGAGCTTCGTCCAGGGTTCTGGGAGCCTAGAGCACAGA
This sequence comes from Panthera uncia, assembly GCF_023721935.1. Taxonomy (NCBI): domain Eukaryota; kingdom Metazoa; phylum Chordata; class Mammalia; order Carnivora; family Felidae; genus Panthera; species Panthera uncia. The sequence continues at coordinate 16,704,976 of NC_064814.1, read as the reverse complement.
AACAAGATCTTTTACAACAGAGCCCAGGATGTGCCCTTGAGAGGAGCAGACACAGGACCAGGTGAGACCAAATGTCTGTTGCAGAGGCTGGTACAAGGTAGGAGCTCAGCAGAATTCCATTCGTTTCCTTCACTGTATGTGGCCGATAAAATGGGTTAGACTCAAGATCCATTCCACGCTTCAGGTATGCCTTCCTGCACTTTCGAAGTTAATCAGCTAAAAGCTATTACATCTAAGACCCCCTGGGGTCCAGCCAATCAGACGCACTTGTGTGAGATTGAGATGGCTTCCTGCTATTCCTACCGCTCCTGGACACAGTCATGGGACCCGCGGTTTTCCTGCTGCAGTGTTACCAGAGGCCCCACACCTGGTCTCCAGTTTTTCCGATGTCAAGACACAGACGCAGGCATCCTCTATGTATGTGGTGTGAAGCAGAGCAGAGGGGCACTGTGCTTCTGAATCTGGTAGCTTCCAGATTACAGAAGAGGGAGTAGCTCTGTGGTGTCTGTTTCTCTCTCTCTCCACCCTGTAAGCCAAGATGTGCACTAAATCTATTCTTCCTGAAACTAGTTAGAGTGGATTCTACTCTGTGCACCTGAACCCTGAGCAATACGTGCTGGGGTAAAAAGGTATTACACATCTGACCTAGAATGAACAAAAATGTCTCTTGTAAGGGACTGATGAGAGAAAAAGAAAAACCCACTTATTGATGAAATCCCCAGACAGGGATCTAAACTATCCCCAGACAGGATGAACTGCCCCAGTCTGTTACATGGAGTGCCTAGGTGAATATCCAAGAATGCAACATCCATTCTCTTCTTCACCAGCTGCCACTGAACTCTCCCCTGGTTTTCCAGGTAGGATGGGACTGACTCACAAGGCCAGCACTACAGACCCAGGAGGGGCTGGGGGAAAATAGCAAAGGTTTTCTGAGCTTTTATTTCCAGCCAGAGACTTTCACTTTTTCCAATACACATTGCTGCCTGCAGAGAGCCAGCCTTATTATCTGATGGGCAATGGGCCAGGGGCTATTGTGCACAGGCCCACAGCTTGGGGCAGGAAAGGGAAGTCTCCCCAAACCAATGGCTATCAGAGGAAGCAAATGGAAAAACCAGGAGTTGGCAGAACTGCCCCAGAGCATTTTCAGTTTTGTTTTTATCTTCAATTCAGAAATTGGGGGCTACAACAGCAGTCGAGAACAAGTAAGACAGGGACCTGAACAGGACAGGACACTGGACTGCAAGACTCACTGATGGCGCCCACATTTACCAGCAGAGACAGCAGTGAGCTAGACAGCACAAATCACAGCACTACGCAAGCAAGACCACTCAACTCAGGCCTTGGAAAGCAGGCATGGCAGGGACAGCAGGCTCTCTAGGATGCCCTTCCCTGGCATTCCAGCCCAATCTTGTTCTATTCTCATGAGGCCATTTGTGCCAAGGGGCCCCAGCAGCAACAGCTGAAGCAACAAAGCAGAGTAGTAGGCCTGTGTCCAGAGTGGCCCACTGCTTTGCATGATGGTGTTCTACACATAAGGAGAAAGCCAGGGCTTTAAGCTGCCGGCCGTCTGTGCTCCTCCTGGGCCATGCCAGCTCTCTGCTAGGTCCTTAACCCATAGTGCAGAGTCCGAGCAAAACTCTCACCCAAAGCTGAAAGACTGGCTCTCAGATTCTACCCATTCTCATAGGAGATTCCTGTCAGGAAGCTGATGCAGTCAGGAAGTTGCCTCTGCAGGGAGTTCTAGGGTTTGGGGTCAGTGTTAATGTGCAGGTCATTCCAAGTACAAAGAGATAGCTGTTTTGGACATCAACTATTTTCTCTAAACTCTGCTGTCTCTTGCTGGGCAGATGAGATTGGGGGAGGAATTGAATCTTTTTTTCTTCTTCAGTGGGAAGTCTTAACCAGTATTTCTTAGTGTGCTCACACTGGACCAGGCTGTGCAGAACATTTCATCCCATGAGACCCGGAGGACATCCTAATGTGTTTCAACTTTCAAAATTCCCATTTTATTCTGAAGTTGCCACCACTACTAAACAGTTTCTGGTCTCATCTAGCATCACAGAAGAATTTCTGGCAAGGAGAAGAGCCCTGTGGAAGTGAAGGGAGCTGACTTGTGTGATCCCAGGCCCCGCCCTTCCGACTGCACCAGGACAGGGGGGACAGGAGGTCTGCACTGTGCACAGCTCTCTACCCCACTGCTGCCATGGCTCCCTCCAGTCACCTCATCCTTTCAACACTTCTCTCCTCCTCTGCTTGAACTTTTTCTTCCCTCCTTCCCCTGGCCAAAGCATTCTGGACCCTCCACCTGCACTCCTCGCTTCATCTGCCACAGGAGTCGGCTTCCCTACGGTTCCTTTGGCACCACCCTCAGCACTCTTTTCACCTGACTTTGCGCCTCCCTTCTTGGTGAGCATGCTCAGATCTCTGGCTTACAGTCTGGCTCTCCTATAAACCACTAACCCATCTCTGATTTTCTTTCACCACCAAGCTCCTTGAAAGAACTGATTGCCTTTGCTCCCCCACTACCCATTCCTTAGGGGTTGCAATCTGGTTTGCCTAACTGTGGGATTGCAGTAGCAAGACAAGGAATAAGATGGAGCGGGAACAGAGGCAAAGGCACTTAACAAGACACACTAGACGGAACATGAGTCAGAAGGTGGCAGGGCTTGGCTACATGGGTTAAGGGCACCACCCAATGTATATGGGAAAAAATGGTGCTCGAGCTTGGCTTCAAAGGTGGGTAAAATTTCTACAGGCAAAGACAGGAGGAAGGGCATCGTCACATAGGGAAACTCCAGCTGCCTTGTCTGAAGATCTCCCCACAGGGATCTTTCTTTTGGGTTAACTCATCACCTAGTTGTTTTTGTTTGTTTGTTGCTTGTTTTTAGTTTTTAGCATGAACTAGTTTAATAGACTAATTGGCTTGAAAAAATTAAAATTCAAGGTATGTATATTACAATGGAAAGAACAAAAAGTAAACATAACTGGTTTCAAATAGTTGAAAAATTGTCAGATGAAAGATGTTATCTGTACATCTGTGTTGCTCAAGAGAGCAGTACCAGAGTCACTGGGTAATGTGAGAGAAGGCAGATTTTCAATTCAATATAAGGAAAAACTTCAAACAAATAGCGTGATCTAAAATTGGACTTGCACTTCCCCATCACTGAACACGGTGCGGTGGGGGCTGAATGACGTGCATGTTACTGTCTCTCACTAAATACAGGTTCCTTCATATTGGTGGAGGGAGGAGGAAAACCCCACTTGCTCCTGCTGGTTGGGGGCTGAATGGCTAAGGCTTCTTGACCCCATTTCTACTCCAAGCACTTTTTCTACTGCCCAATGCTTAAACCCTGACTCTTTCCTCTTCCTGTTTCCTTCCATTTCCAAACAGCCTTATGCTGCACCAACACAGCAAGCACTCAGACATTTGTGGACCAAACGACAAGTTGCCCTTGGTCTGCCCTTTCCAACCTGGCTGGTACCATGTAAGGCCTCCCCCTATCCCCTCCTGTTTCTCTGGTCACTCCTTTGCTGTGCCCTTTGCAGGTTCATCTTCCCCTAATTGGCCATAAAGTGTCTGGGTTCCTAAGGCTCAGTCCTAGGCCTCTTCTTACCCTGCAGTCTCTCCTTAGGGCCCCTCACCTGGGCACATGGCTTCAGCTGGACAATTTCTAATTTTTTTTTTCTAGTCCTGATTTTCTCCTCTAGAGACCTGTATATCTAACTGTTCATTTGCTATCTCCTCTTAGGTCTCTCAAAGGCACCTCTAATTCAACCTCTAAAACATCAGGTCTGCCTCTTCTCAGCATGCGAAACCAGGCTCTCGTCGACTGTTTCTGTTTTGGTGAAAGGCAGTGCCATTCATCCAGATCCATAAACCAGTAACTTATCTCCTGCTCATTCAACCCCTGCAAAATCAATATAGTATCATGGTAGTTCTGAAATCTTTGGTCTTAGAACCCTTTTACACTTTAAAAACCAAGGACATCAAATAGCTTTTATTAAGAGGGTTTTATCAATTGATATTCACTGTATTAGATATTAAAGCTCAAAAATTTTGCAAACACACAGGGCGCCTGGGTGGCTCAGTAGTTGAGCATCTGACTCTTGATTTCAGCTCAGGTCATGATCTCACAGTTCGTGAGAGATCAGGCCCCAAGCTGGGCTCTGTGCTGACAATATACAGCTTGTTTGGGATTCTCTCTCTCTCTGCTCCTCCCCCACTCGTGCTTTCTCTCTCAAAATAAATAAATAAGTAAATAAATAAATAAACTTTAAAAAACAACTTTTTTTGAAAACACATTAATACACAAGCACACATTCTATTAGCCATCAGAGCAATGACATCACCTCACGCATGTAACCTCTGGAAAACTCCAATGTATATTCATGAGAGAATCAGTAAAAAGGCAAACCGCAGACCCCCTGAAGGGATCTCAGGGACCCCCTGAACTGAGTCCCCACCCTAGACCACACTTTGAGAACCACCACAATGCTGTGTTCTGTTGTTTTTACCTTCTAAATGTCTCAAATACACCTGTGCCTTCTCTCCAATACTGTCACCAGCCTAATCCAAGCTTCTGTCTTCTTCCTCTGGACCAAACTGCATTACCTTAACATGGTTTCTCTTCTTTCTTCCCTCCCTCCCTCCTTCCATCCATTCATTCTAATTTACATCCAAGTTAGTTGGCATATAGTACAATGATTTCAGTAGATTCCTTAATGCCTCTTACCCATTTAGCCCATCCCCCCCACAATCCCTCCAGCAACCCTCTGCTTGTTCTCTATATTTAAGAGTCTCTTATGTTTTGTCTCCCTCCCTATTTTTATATTATTTTTGCTTCCCTTCCCTTATGTTCCTCTGTTTTGTCTCTTTAATTCCTCATACGAGTGAAGTCATATGATATTTGTCTTTCTCTAATTTCACTGAGCATGATACCCTCAAGTTCCATCCACGTAGTTGCAAATGGCAAGATTTCATTCTTTTTGATTGTCGAGTAATACTCCATTGTATATATATACCACATCTTCTTTATCCATTCATCTGTCGATGGACATTTGGGATCTTTCCATACTTTGGCTATTGTCGATAGCACTGCTATAAACATTGGGGTGCATGTGCCCCTTCGAAACAGCACAACATGGTTTCTCTTTGATCTGTTCTTGCTCCCCTGTAATCTGTTCTCCACAATGTAGCTAGAGCAATCTTTTCAAAACACAAATTGGAATATGTCACATTACCCATTTCTATTCACTTTAAAAACAAGAAAGTGGATTTTCACTGCTTTCAACATTAAAGATCAAAATCTTTAATCATAGGACCATGGACCCTAAGGCTCTGCCTCCCTCCCTGGCCTTAGATGGTTCCTCCCCATTGTTCTCAGCTCTCCAGCCTCAGGGCTTCTTTCTGTTTCTCAGTCACACCATATTCCCCCAGCCAGCAGGCCTCCACACGTGTAGCTCCCCCTGCCTCAGACTTTCTTCCCTGTTTCCCTTTGCAAAATTCCCACATGCATGCTCCAGATCATAGGCTACGGCTTTTCTGGCCCCCCAAGTCAGGGCACATCCCTCTGTTATACATGCTCATAGCACCACACACCTTTCAGCCACAGCCTGTAAGTCATACATTAATCTCATGATAAGTAAGTATTTGTCTTCCCAAAGACAAATTGTCTTATGCATCTACAAGAGACATAAGGGGCAGAAGCCAGGTCATTTTGCCTTCCCATGTTTCTGGCACATAGCTGATATTTTGACAATTAAACCTGAAGTGAATAAATGAATGAATAAAAATGTCATTTGATACGGAGATAATGTGACAAACACTGTAACGGAGATGGGCATAAGGGACCAACATTTTCAGTGGCTTCCCACTGCCTACCAATAAGCCCAAGGGCATTAAAGGCTCCTTAGGAAGTGGCCCAGGCATCCTTTCTCACCTTCCTTTATTCTCCTCCAAATACATCAGCCAGTCTGAAGCACAAGTGAGATTTCCACAGGCTAACAGTCAAAAAGCCCTCTCCCCTCATCCTTGCCTATAGAAGTCCCCCATGATCTCTGAGCCACACTCTACACCACCTGGGGTTCTTGGAACCCAACACCTTCTTTTTCAATTATGTCTGGCAGGTACCCCTTCCTGTGCCTTGAGTATCTCTATGCTAAACAAATCTTCATGTGTCAGCTCTGGTGTTTCCTCTTCTGTGGAAGACCTCCAAAGCCTGGGCAGAGTCAGTTATTGCCTGCTCTGTGCTCCCACCCCACCCTGCCCTCCACTGCAGCCTCATTGTACATGTGTCCATTGTAGCCCTCATCTCAGCCCAATGGCTGGTACATCATGCTTGCTGAACGAAGGAACCCAGGATCTATACATGCTGGGAGGCTGTACTGCCCAATCTCTAGATACAAAGGAACTACTTCATAAAAATCCTATTCCTCAGCATTCTCAGACAAGGAAATTCTATACATGGCTCTTCACAACAATGCCTAGCATTTAGGCCCTGCCTCTACACACAAATCATGGGCTCTTGCTTAGGACCAGGAGGCCCAATGGACCAATCACTGCCCCATGTCGATCCTCACTGCTTACTGTACAAATGAACAATACTGCCCTCCTCCAGCCCCTCAGTCTCTCTGAGGGTTCTGGAACAGAAGCCATTCTGGCAGAGTCAGGGCACCTGGATACGAGGACTAGAGATGTTCTGGACGGTGTCTCCTTGCTGGGGTTCTGGCTCTTTCTCCTCAACCAGCTTATTAAAAACATAGCCACCAGTTATTTACAATGTTAGAGAAATATGGAACTCATATGTGGACCTTCAGCTGGGCAACACTTACTACCAGTGTTTGCTCAGGTTCCTGAAATTACTCAGTAAGGCAAAGTCAGTGCCTTAGTAACACATTCTTCCTGCTTATCACTCACAGACAGGCTCAGCAGCAGGAATGATGTTCAGAACTCCCCAAGCTCAGCTCAAGATCTTCAGAGAGCAGTTTAATTTGATGCAATTCTACCTTATGAAGAGAACTTGCCTTCCTAGCAGCAGCAGTAACCTCACCACAAATGTTTGAAGGCCTGGTTTCCCTTTTGATACAGATGCCACAATTCAGGACGTGGCTTTCTCTTCAGACTCTGGGAAATGGGATCCAGTACAATATTGGATTATCTGGCATAAGGCACAGACCTGACTTAGATTTCCTTCCTGGGGAGGCTTGGGAGCAGCTACATAGCTTTCTTCTTAGTTAGCCAATCATATATACTCTGTCAACAGTCTCCTGTCCTTTCCAGACAACTTAGTTTGATTTTCTAAGAGTTTCATTGGTCAACATCTTCCTCAGAGCATAAGGACTCTTCAGGAATCATAAGCAAGAGGTCTAAGGTCAAAACTCAAACTTGGACCTGACTCCTAACCTCACAAGTCCCCAGTTCTTTGGCAAAATGATGGTCAAAAATGAGAGTGGACTGGGAGCCTGGGTGGCTCAGTCAGTTAAGCATCTGACTTCAGCTCAGGTCATGATCTCATGGTTCGTGGGTTTCAGCCCCGCGTAGCACTCTCTGTTGCCAGCTCACAGCCTGGAGCCCACTTTGGATTCTGTGTTTCCCTCTCTCTCTGCCCCTCCCCCACTCATGCTCTGTCTCTCAAAAATAATATAAATAAACGTTACAAAAAATGAGAGTAGACTGTCGTTGGAGGTCTTCAAGCAGATGTTTGAGGAGATCACTTTTTCAGACATATTCAAAAGGAACTTGGTCATGCCATCATGTTGTTACACTATAAGCTCCTTGAGGGTTGGGACACTATTCCAGTCATTTCTCTACCCATTCCCCCCAAATAAAGGCACAGAGGATTATTTTGCACAGGGTAGTAATCTACAAATGATGGTTTTTTAATTAATAAATATTTGATTTTTAAAAAGCATGGGCAGATAAATTAGATGACAGGGAAAAAAGGGGTGAAATACTCACTGACAGAGAGGTGCCTGCTTCTGGGCTCGGGGGGCTGGTAGATGGTATTTATATCTCCTGCAGACTGGGAAGCTTTGATCCGCACCTGCCTGGACACCCCAGAATGGGGAGAGGGACTGGTCTGCAAGATAAGAGGAAAAAAGCTGAGCTATCTTTAGGCAGGCAGGCCAAGAAAGGCCTCCTCCCCTTCCCTAAGACTCATGTTCTTAGCTGCCTTCATGCTTTCAATACATGAGCTACCCAGTCTTCCCCCAAATCTCACTCCTCAATATGTCTTGGCAAATCACTATTTCCTCACAGTAGTTTTACAGCTTCAGTGTTATCGGAGTACTGAGACCCACTGCCCCAGTTTAAAGAGTGATGACCTAGGCATGGAGGAATAACAAGTTTTCCTATAATAATATGCCAAACAGAAAAGACAGTTGTAAACACTCCCTCATAAAATTCTCCAGAGAGCTTGGGAAAAATTGCAGGAAATTATTTCGGCAGCGAGATCACCTGCTGAGTGGGGGGTCAGAATAGAGAATGATGGCAACCTCCCTGCGCAACAGAAATCTGGGTGATAAACACGTATTTCTCAAAGTAGCTTGATGTGCTGCTTCTGCCCCAATCATAATCACTCCCTCAAAATTAAGGCAAAGTCTCAGTTGATTAACATAACCAGGCTTTCCATGAAAACCATCTCAGGATTGTGTTCATCTGGGAAAGGCTATCAAAGGTACCATTCTGCCAGAGGTCAAGGATCTCAGAACAGAATGGGATCGTCAACATTACCACATGCACCCTTGCTCTGGCACTGTCCCAGTCAAGCCACCAGTGAGCCCTAGAAAAAAAATCAAAGCAACAAAGGGGGGCCCTTGCACTGAGAAAGCTAAAAACTGAAGCTCAGTGGTGAGCAAGTGGCATCAGGATGCAGTCACAAACATGCAGAGCACTCCAGAGAGTGGGGAGGGGAGGTCAGGACTCTAAAGAACTTGGGTCAAATTTCTAGTTGCTTCTCGAGCTCTTCTACCTCACGTAAGAAAAAAAAGTCTGACCTAAACAAACTATATCCTGTCCTCCAGGAAAAAGGCTTCCCGCTTTCAGGGGTAATTCAGCTGCCAAGCAGCCTCCTCTGGTCTCCCCACACCAGACTTTATCACATGCAGGGCTGTCTTCACAAACTGTCTTGCTCTAACGGGAAGTCAGAACCAAGGGGAAGTGAATGTTCTTGCAGAAGCCTCCGATGTGCAATAGCTCTCTGCTGAGAGTCAGAAAGGAAAAAACAGTCAAAGCCACATACTGGGGAAGCAGGCCAGTGAAGGGCAAGGGAAGGCCACAGCCCTGCAGTCAGAAAGAGAAGAGCCACGTGATGAGCGCTCCCCCTTCCCCCCCCACCGAGGACACCTACTTACACACAGGGCCTATTCCAGAAATCTTGGTGGCGTGAATTTGAAATGTATCAAAGAACATATACTCTAAACTCTCAATTCTAAACTCTAAAAGCTGAGATGAGAAAGTAGGTTCCACGGCCAGCAAAAGCACAGACCTACAGAAGGAAAGGCTGCAGTTGTGGCAACAGGTTGGAAAACATATGAAGGTTTCAAAGCAGGCTTTTCACACTTTAATGTGCACAAATCCAACTTGAACCTTGTTAAAACAGAGATTCTGACTCAGTAGGTCTGGGATGGAGTAGAGAATCTGCATTTCTTTCTTTTTTTTTTTTTTTTTAAAGATTTTATTTTTAAGTGATCTCTACACCCAATATGGGGTTTGGGATCAAGAGTCACACACTCCACCGACTAAGCCAGCCAGGTGCCCCGAGAAGCTGCATTTCTAACAAGCTTCCAGGCATGCTAATGCTGCTGATCCATGGGTCACACTTTGAGCAGGAGGTCTTAGGAGGAGAGTGACACTTCAATTTAAGGTCACGGTTCCCAACCCTAGCCACCCACTTAAAGAGCTGCCTGTGGGGCCAAACACACCTCACACCAACTACAACAGGATCTCTGGGGCTGGGGCCAAAGGGTTGGTATTTTTTAAATCTCCCCAAGTGTGTGTAATATTCAGTCAATTTTGAAAACCCTGATTTAAGGGGATAAAAGGCAATGGCATGGCAAACAAAGATGAGGTTCATGCAAGGATTCAGGGAACCTTGAACAAGACAGAGAAGTGGGAAAGAGAGGAAGGAGGAAGGTGGGACTAGGAAAACCAAAAGGGGACAGCAGTGGAGTGAAAGCAGAGCCCACAGGTATAGAGTGGGTAGCCAGCAGAACATTCTAAAGACAGCAAACAGAAGGTGGCATTTGCCTACCCCGTGCCTCACTGAAGGACTCTTCAGGTAGCAGTGTGTCTGGCTGATACAAATGACATGAAAAATTACCAGGGAACCAATTTCATAAAGATTGCAGTGACTGGAAGCTAGAAAATCAGCAGAAAAGAAGGTCACAAAAGTGGATTCACAAATTACCTTGCTAAGAGATCTGGTGGTATGAGACAAAGTGAACAAGTAGGCTCAACTATGCAGGGGGAAGGGGGGTGTGTGTGTGGTTGCGTCAGTTTGGTTCGCAGGAGCATCAAGTGAGAAACGGCACCTGGATCTCACCAGGCCTCTGCCTCGAGGGTGGCAACAAGAGACTTTGCACCAAATATTCCCCCCAATATTTAAGGGGTTCATCCAAAGCAGGACAAGGTGACTAAATCTGTGTTTTCATTATCCCTACTCTTCAGTGCTTCGTAGATTCTGATTACGTATATGCTTAGGCTGCCTTTCCAGACTAAAGAGTTCCAGGCTTTTTAAGCTATTCACATATAAAAGTGAATTTTCAACCCCTTGAAAATTTCATCTTCCCTTAGACCTAATTCTAGTTCGGTTGCCCTCTGAGCTGTGGGGAAGAGAGTGACAGAACATCTCACAACTTCTCCCCATGGGCAATGTTATATTTTCTGTTCTGTTTCTAACAAACTGTGGAGGAACCTGGAGGAGGTTTCCCAAGGACTACAATAATTCTAAGATCCACATCCTGGATGGTAACTGATAGATACTGAACTACACAGAACATCTGGATTTCAGACCAGTTCTGTCACCATTTACTGCTTCACCTCAGGCAAGTCACTCTGTCTCAGTCTCCCCAGGTTTAGACTGGCAAGAACAGATACCTGCCCTGGACCCCTCAAAGTTGCAAGAATCAATGAGAGACAAAAGCACTTACACATGTAAGGTCTTTCCATGTTTAAACAGGGACCAGACTGAAGCTATGCCACTCAACAACTTTGATCCTGTCTTCTTGCACTTGCCCCATTATTTTAGTAAGACAAAAAAGAATGGATTACTCTTTATATTGTCCTTGATATTTTGAACTTAAATAGCAGACAAGATAGCATCAAACTCATTGATGGGATATTTGGGAACTGGGCAACATTTGGAAGAGAAGATTAGAAGTTTACTTTTGTCAGGGAGAATCTGAGGTAATAAAATAAAATGCCATACTCAGTTTAAGGTGGCTGGGTATTTAGTTTTTATCATATTCGGATATAAGTGACAAAAGAACATTAAGCTTGAAGTGGCTTAGTCGGTTAAGTGTCCGACTCTTTATATCAGCTCAGGTCATGATCTCATGTTCGTGAGATTGATCCCTGTGTTGGGCTCTGTGCTGGGTGTGGAACCTGCTTAGGATTCTCCCTCCCTCCCTCTCTTCCCCCCCACCACGCCCCCCCCCCGCCCCATGCTTACTTGCTTGCTCTCTTTCTCTCTCAAAAAAATAAAAAATAAAAATTATAAAAAACCTTCTTATAAAAAAAAAAAGAATGTTAAGCTTGAGATTACTTTAAGAGAATAGAAAAGCTGGGTCTAGGAAGTTATAAGATCAAGAGAGGAAAGATAAACTAACAGATGCACACATGTTTAGAGAAGTCTGTAATAGCAATAATCTAAGAGGTGATGGTTCCAGGCACAGGCCTAATGTGGCAAGAACTACTGAAGGAGATGGTGAAGTTTCTTAAAAGGGCAGGAGAAAGTAAGGCTAGAGAGAGGCTCTTCAGACTCTGTGATGACCAAAATCCAGGAGTTCTCAGGTGAGAACAATATTGAAGCCTAAGACATGGCCTTGGCCAGGTGAGGTGGGAGGGGTATGATATACACCTTGGTGAGGGGTAAAGGCAGAGGAAAGATTAGAAGTCGTCATAGAAGGATCAGCAGAAAAGGAATTCAGAGAGAAGAGACCACACATTCATTCATTCATTCATTCATTTATTTATTTATTTATTTATTATTTATTTTTTGAGACCGCACATTTAAAAACAGGAATAAGAAGGGAAGTAAAGGTATAAGTGATAACAATAGGTGGATGAGGCAATAGCTTGCTAAAAAGAAAAGAAACTCAGTAGAGAAACGAAGTGGCTGAGAGTTGCCAGCAAGAGATGAGGCAGGCAGGGTGCTATGGTATCCTGGAGCAGCATACCAAAGTATGATCTGTAGGCTGGCACCAGGCCACAAGCCGTGGTGTAACAGTCCTCAACGAGGTAAATACAGAAACGGAGAATAACTCTGTACAGACTTTTACAGCAATTTGGCAGACTGACTTTCTGTCTATTGAATCTAATAACAAAAACTGTGGTCTTGTATTTTGTATGTCACTGGTTTCCTTTTCCATTTCATTTTTCAGTTTTTGTGTTTTAAAAGGAACTGATGCATGACAGACTAGAAATCAGAACAAAACTGACATTGCATCATAGATGCTTAGAGAAGCACTGTTCTGGAGGTGGGATTCCTGAGCACATAGCAAATCTGGATCATGATACTTGTGTTTATTAAGAAGTCTGAGGTCTAGCTGAGGAAGTTCCCAAAGAAAGGTTTTATCACCACCATTACCACTGCTAGTCTTAAATGTAAATCTTTATAAATGCAAAAAAATAAAAAATAAAAAAAAAAGCTTGAATGACTTGACAGTAACAAAAATGGTTATTATAGTATATCCACTCAAGGGAATTATGAACGCTTATAAATTATAATTATGAAGATTGCATATTAACATAGAAAAATGTGCGTGACAATATTAAGTGAAAAAATAATTGAGAAAATTATGACTACCATGACAACATTTGAGTATGTACACATATGCTCAAAAGCTACAGGGGTACATGTAAATATCAATCAATGTGTCATACTGATAGGATTACATAGGATAGTTCTCTCTCTTTTAAACTTTATAAAAAAGTTATACTGACTTTATAGTAATTTTTTAAAATATAGGTCCTTAGAAGGGGAGGCATCAGTGCTTGCTCTGGCAGCACAAATACTAAAACTGGAATAATACAAAAATTAGCATGTATAAGGATGACATGCAAATTCATGAAGTGTTCCATAAAAAGAAGGAAGAAAGGAAGGAAGGAAGGAAGGAAGGAAGGAAGGAAGGAAAGAAAGAAAGAAAGAAAGAAGAAAGAAAGAAAGAGAGGCATCAGTGTGGCATTTATTTTATGCAACATCTAATGCAATGCAATGCCTTGGGTATCAGAGCTCAGATGGTCGTCTTTCAGGCAGCTCACAGTGTTGTATCAGTCTCTGCAGCCATGTACACCCCTTAATGGATGGGAAAGTAGATGTAAGGATCGAGTTGTCTATACCTTCTCATCATGGGAATGGAGGGATCATGATCAAGTGTGCTAGCTCCCAGTCAAGCAATCACATCATTAAACCAAACCCCGATTCTAGCTTCTTCCATATAGAAGATTTGGTGAATACGATTTCTGCTTGACTTCTGCTAATAATCAAGAAGCATTCACTGTGTTTTCTTAAGAGGATGGGTGGCGAAGGGTTCCAAAACAGTAAGTCACAGCTCCTGTTCTCAAGGACCTTAATAATCTTTTGGGATAACATGTACAAATATGCAACAACTAGAGGGGAATTAGTAAGCAACTTATAAACAAGTATACAAATTATATCCAATGACTAAAAGAACAGAAAGTAATCAAGATGGCTCAGGCAAAAACACTGACCAAACTGTAGCAGGTAAATCAAGCCAGATACTAAAAATGGCCACGGTCTGGGAAAGAGCAAAAAGTAAGAACTGTAGAAAGGGGAGAGTATGCTGAAGAATGTGGAAAGATGAGACTGGGGAGTTGAAAGCAAGGGTAGACAGTGATAAGCCCTGGGTGCTAGGCTAAATTTAGATCCTATGATAGGATCCTATGAAAGAAATAAAGCCTATAAAGAGGAGGTGAGTAACTTGAACAGAAAAATAAAACAATAAAGGATACACTTCATTTCAGAATATTTTCCAACACAAAGCCAGAAAAAAGACAGAGAAGACCATCCTCAATCACAAGGACACTTCAGTAATATTAGAAAATGTCTTCTTGGGGCACCTGGGTGGCTCATTTGGTTAAGCGTCCAACTCTCGATTTTGGCTCAGGTCATGATCTCAGTTGTGAGATTGAGCCCCATGTTGGGCTCTTTGGTGAGCGTGGAGTCTGCTTGGGATTCTCTCTTTCCCTCTCTCTCTGCCCTTCCCCCTCCTAAGGCCTCCTAACTGCATTCTCTTGTGCTCCCCCCTAATCAGTAGGGCAGCCCAATATCAATACGTCTTTTTAAAAATAAATGGTAAGCATGAGCACCATTCCACCTAAACTCTGTCCTGGTATGGTGTGTTCATGAAGGTATGTCACAGCTAGCTGTCTTCGAGCAAAGGGAAAGGAAAGAGTGCCAAGAAACCTTTAGGAACATGCATCTCAAGAAAACTGGTACAGGAATCAGTGATTAGAAGACAGACAGATTGCAATCATTCTTGTGAAATGTAGGCCCCCAGGGACCTTTTACAGAAGTTAACAAGGGATAATCCTTCACTTCTGACGGCCTCTGCAGATCACCTGCCATTTGGTAAGGTAGTGGCTGGTAAGTTACAAGAGGCCCTCCACTCCATGGCCTTTCTCCCATTGAAAAGAAGGAAAAGCTTATTTCCTACATGTATCTCAAGAGACAGGCACGGTTGCTGAGGGGTTGTAAGAGTAGGTCTACAGGATAGTCTCAAATCCCTAGCAGCCTTCGCTAAGCACCTTCACCCTCATCAAATCTCTCTTGTTAGGGTCCAAATCAAATGGAAATAACATAAATATAGAGAAAAAGAATTTTCTCTTTAATCATAAATGTTTTCCTTCCTCCCATGCCACAAGCCAAGTAACCTTTAGCTGCAACTTTAACACAGGTGACTTGACTTCACAGTGAAATCACATCCAAACTGCTATCTGGCCACTGGCACAGTGGGCTGTGCTGGGCTCCACGTATGTGCTTGCTTGCTTTAGCAGCAGCCGAGGAATACAAAATTCTGTCAAGGAAACCAGGTGAACTCTTAAAGCACAGCAAGTTTTGCCCTCTGTCCAGCCGCCAGGTCATCAGAGGGGCTACTTACATGATTTCTGTCTTGGGACAGCAGCAATATCCTAAGGCTTTTCATGCTTGAGCTTCTGTCTAATATGTCAATTGCTTTATCAAGATCATCTTGGTTCTTCAGCAGGATGGAAAGCTGGGACAAAGACACAGAAAAAGGGAATCATAAAATATGTCTTTAGTTTAGAAACAGGCTAAATTAAAAAAAATACCTGAATGAAAACAATCTAATTGGATAGTATGGGGTCGTAAAATTAATTCAAACCATCTAGGTATTTTTTCTTTTCCTTAGTGTACAATTCAATAATTTTTAGTAAAGTTACAAAGTTGTGCAACCATCATCATAATTCAATTTTAAAACATTTCCATTGTTTCAAAAAGATCTTGTGCCCATTTACAGTCACTCCTTCTTCCCACCTGTAGCCCCAGGCAACTATGAATCTACTCTGTCTCTGTAGATTTACCTCTTTTGGATATTTCACATAAATGGAATCCTATTAATTCATACATGTTCAATTCAGTTCATAGTCTTTTGTATCTGCTTCTTTTGCTTAATGTTTCTGAGTTTATCCATGCTGTGCAACACATCAGTAGTTTGTTTCAAGATACTTTCTGAGAAGAGCTTCCTCTCTAAAAATTCTCTTTTCTCCAAAGCATCAAATCCTAAACAGTTAAAGCCCCATATTTCTTCCCAAATTAATTAAATATCTCACCTTAGCCTGCGCTGCAATTAACACAACAAGCAGAGAAGGCATAGGAGGAGGAGGGGGATAGGCAGAGGATGAAAACTGTTACTCAAATAAGAACACGAATTTAGGCCACATAACAGAGTTTAATATCTTAACGTTTAAAGATAAAAATCAGTGACTAGAATTCAGAAACAATTTCCTCTGTTTTCATTCCCCTGAAGTATTAAAGAGATCGCCCTTGAGGGTATGGATAAGTCTCACTTGCTGTTAAATGCAGAGGACACTATGAGTACTTAGTATTAAAAAATGCAAAAGTACACTTTGCCTAGGACCCAGCAAATGTCAGATCTTACACGTTTGTGGCAAACACAAAATCAAGCAAAAGTCCAATTCATTTCTTCAGTTCCCATGTTATAATAAAAGGAGATGGCAACACTAAATTCTAGGCCAGGAGAAAACAAAGAGCAAGAACAGTATTTAAAATAAAATTTCGGGGCGCCTGGGTGGCTCAGTCAGTTAAGCGTCCGACTTCAGCTCAGGTCACGATCTCGCGGTCCGTGAGTTCAAGCCCCGCGTCGGGCTCTGGGCTGATGGCTCAGAGCCTGGAGCCTGCTTCAGATTCTGTGTCTCCCTCTCTCTCTGCCACTCCCCCGTTCATGCTCTGTCTCTCTCTGTCTCAAAAATAAACGTTAAAAAAATTTTTTTTTTTTAAATAATAATAAAATTTCAAGGGGCACCTGGCTGGCTCAGTCAAAAGATCATGCAACTCATGATCTTGGGGTTGTGAGTTTGAGCCCCATGTGGGGAGCAGAGATTGCTTAAAATAAATAAATAAAAAATAAAATAAAATAAAATTTCAAGACAACTCATGGAATGGGAGAAAAATTTGCAAATCTTATCACATCGTAAAAGAATTCCTTCCTGTAACATTCAAAGTATGAATAAACAAGAACTGATGTGGGAGGTGGAGAGAGATAAAGAAATAACTGGAGTAGGCTTTAACTTAAACAAACAAACAAACTACAATTGTGCAAAAGTATGATATGGGTCTAGTATCCAGAATATATATAGAACTCTTACAACTCAACAGTAAGAGGACAAAGAATCCAATTCTCCTAATGGACAAAAGATTTGAATAGACATCGCCCAAAGAAGACAGACAAATGGCCAATAAGCACCAAAAAGACACTCCATGTCATTAGTCATTAGGGAAATGCAAATTAAAACCACAATGAGATACCACTTCGTACCTACTAGGATGGCTATAATTTAAAAAACAGATATGCAAAAACCCAAAAAGTAACAAGTCTTGATGAGGACATAGGGAAATTATAACTTTTCTATGCTGCTGGTAGGAATGTAAAATGGTACAGTGGATATGGGAAGGATGGACAGTTTCTCAAAACGATAACATAGAGTTACCGTAAGACAACAGTTCTACTCCTTGGTATATACTCCAGAGAACTGAAAAAAATACGTGCATATGAAAATGTGTACACAGATGTTTATGGCAGCATTACTCATAATGGTCAAAAAAGTGAAAACAATTCCAGTATCCAGATGGATACACAAAATGTGGTTTATCCATACAATGGAATATTATTATCTTGAAAACATTATGTTAAGTGCAAGAAGCCAAACACAAAAGGCCACATATTATATGATTCCATGTATATGAAATGTTCAGAACAGGCAAATCCAAAGAGACAGAAAGTAGGTTTGTGTTTGCCTGCCAGGTGCTAGGGAGAGGAGGGGATAGGAAGTGACTGCTAATGGATACAGGCCTTTTCTTTGGGGTATCTGGAGTTAGATAGTAGTGTTGGTTATACAACTCTGTACATATATTAAAAACCACTGAATTGTACAGCTTAAAAGGGTAAATGTTATGGTGGGTAAATTGTACCTCAATAAAGCTATTAAAAAAATAAGTAAACATAAAATAAAATACCAACCGATTTCTCACATGTGGTTCTCAAATCCTGACGTGGCAAGGTTTAGAGGGCAAAGAAGAGAAAAAGGTTGAGGGATTTTTAAATTAATAAAATGTAAACTAGTCAATTCTCGGTCATTCACATTAGCAGAGCATGGAAAGACATGCATCATCTAAAATAATTACTAACTACTAATTACGTTTGGCTTTAGAATTAACATCTGCATAAATATTTAAATAAAGGAATGACTAACATTCTGGGAAGCCACTTTATTGCCCAAAGAATTTGAAAATGGATTTTGGGACATGTGGAATTCTTAATGGAAAGAGAAATGAGCACTAAATCAGTCAGTAAAGTCTTTCCTCACTAAAGAATACCTTCTTTAATGCTGATTAGCTGGCAGACTCCAGCCTTGCTTTCTATGCAGTGACTGAAGCTTGAGCTGCAATTTTTAAAAGTTCATCTGCATTACTTATTAACTATAGAGCTAGTGGTTTATTTTCCAAATCTGCTGTATTTCTAAAATTTGTCACAAAAAAACAAAAGATCAGACAGTCTTATTTTTGTTAGCTATTGGGCAACATATCCAATTGTAGTTGTATATTTTGTATAAAAGGGGATTGGGGGGTTTTAGCCAACAAATCTCAGCCCCTATAGATGTCAGCCCCAAATTATGGAAGAAATTCCTTTTTCCTCCAGCTGAAGGTTTTTTGCTTTTATTTTTTAAAGTATAGTTGACACATAATGTCACGTTAGTTTCAGGTGTACAACACACTGATTTAACAAGTCTGTATGTTATACTGTGCTCACCACAAATGCAGCTACCATCTGTTGCCATATAACGCTACTGCAATACCATTATATTCCCTCTGCTGTACCTTTTATCCCCATGACTTCTCATTCCATAACTGGAGGCTTGTATCTCTCACCTCCTTTACACATTTTGCCTACCTCTCCCCTCTGATAACCATCAGTTTGTTCTCTGTGTTTATGGGTCTGTTTCTGCTTTTCATTTATTTATTCATTTGTTTTGTGTTTTAGATTCTATATATAAGTGAAATCATATGGTATTTGTCTTTCTCTGTCTCACTTATTTCATTTAGCATAACACCCTCTAGGTCCATCCATGTTGTTGCAAATGGTAAGATCTCATCTTTTTTATGGCTGAGTAATATTTCACTCTCTCTATATATACCATATCTTCTTCATCCATTCATCTATTGATGGATGGATGGACACTTGGGTTGCTTTATGGAGGAGATTCTTCACTCTTTAACCAATAAAACAAAACTACACAGTAAAGACCCAATTCTCAAAGAGCCAGGATGTTGTCCAGCTTTCTTGTCTTGTCCCCCAATTCAATTCCCTCAAGATGCACACTTTTTACTAGGCACCAACACACTGCCTCTCAGACTAATGCAAAGCATCAGCCCAAGCAGACTGTAGCCTCTAGTACCTTTCTTGGAGCTGGGAAAGCAGCCAAGTAACTGACACTCAAAAGAATCCCTTCCTGGGTGACAAAGTATGAAAAAATAAGAACTGGAAGGAAGGGCAGGGGACAGGAGGAAGAAGAGTTAAAGAAATCACTTGAGTAGGTGCTAACTTTGGAAACAAACTACACTTGGGAGTTAAACTTTGAGAGAAGAGTCCAGTATTTATGACTGTCAATAGAGGAACTACCCACCAGTTTTCCACACCTCTCCAGCCCCTCCTAAACCTCTGCTTCTTGTTAAGGTTGTGCTGGAAAGAAAAAGATAAGCTACAAAACATAACAGAGACAATATACATCCTGGCCCCAGTACCGTACCTGTTCCCACCATGGAGTATTAGAGCTACCACCACTGACTGAGCAGGCAGAATGGAAGTAGCTATGGAATCTCCCATGTAGCAAAAACCAGAAATCCCAGAATTATTGAAATTAAGGAAAGAGGCTCCAGAAAAGGAAAACCTGCAGATGATAGTAGAGGAACAAACTAAAATATCCGCAGTTAAGGAGAAAGAAAAAGGTAGTCAGCTGTCACCCCATCTTGTCTCCATACCACCCATCTACTTTCTTACCTCATTATTCATGTAATGAAGATCAAGAGGCTGCCCAAACACTGTTGTCACCTTGTGTTCCACATCTTCATATCTAACAGGCCGGCTGAATGCTATAATTCTGAAAAGGAATAGGAAGCATCGTTAATTGTATATTTTAAAAGTCAGATTTGGAAAGCTAGGACTTCTGAATATCTTCCTGTTCTTTTAAACATAGGATTCTCTTTTTCTCCTTCATACAGTTTGACTTTCTATTTTTTCTTTTCTTCTCTTACCTACTTTATTTTTTTTTTTTTTTACCTTTCTCCTGAGCATCACAAACATTGCTCAGTCCCAATAATTGTTCTACCATTTCAGCTCAGATCTTTCTATCAATGACAGTTCAGTATCCAAGCAGGACTACCTGAGGCACTTGGGTGGCTCAGTCAGTTAAGCATCCGAATTTGGCTCAGGTCATGATCTCATGGTTCGTGAGTTCGAGCCCCGCATTAGGCTCTCTGCTGTCAGTATGGAGCCCGCTTAGGATCCTCTGTCCCTCTCTCTCTGCCCCTCCGCTGCTTATGCTCTCTGTCTCTCTCAAAAATAAATAAATAAAATTAAAAAAAGAAAAAAGCAGGACATCTGGATTTAAACATTAAACACTCTTGTTAGGAAGAAAACCTGGAGACTGGAGCAGTGGTCCTGAAAACATGGTCTTAACTCCTAAATGACTCAACTCCAGGACTTGAAAGGTCTTATCCATTGCTGATGCCAGAGGAATCTCAATGCTGATTATCTTCAGAATTGAGATTTCCTACCTAAGAGTCAAAAGAATTTCCCTTGAGTTGGTTACATGCCTAAGTTTTTTTTTAACAAGTGACACATATGATCATATAAGTAGTGTTGATATTGACACTTTTCTAGAGAAACTCATTAGGTCAGTTCAAAAAACAACTTTTTTTTAAAATGTTTTATTTATTTTTGAGAGAGAAACAGAGTGCGAGCAGGGCAGGGGCAGAGAGAGAGGGAGTCACAGAATCTGAAGCAGGCTCCAGGCTCCAAGCTGTCAGCACAGAGCCCGATGCAAGGCTCGAACTCACGAACCGTGAGATCATGACCTGAGCCGAAGTCGGACACTTAACCAACAGAGCCACCCAGGTGCCCCCAAAAAACAATGTCTATAAATACAGAGTAGAGTAAGAACTTGTGCAAAGATGTGTTAAAAGAATCTGTCAATTAAACATCACAGCAAAATTTAAAACTGGGGACAGATTAAACATACAAAATGAATGAAACAGAAGAATGAAATATACAAAAAATTGACAAAATATTGGTAATATCAAATCTGGGTTACAGGTTCAGAAGGGTTCAGTATAACATTCTCTCTACCTTTGTATGCTGCTGGTAGTCAACAATTTTTGATGTACAAAAGCGGTCATATGGGCCCAACCCAATACATTACAACTTAAATACTTAAGATAAAAATAAACAATGAGATAAGTGAAAACAAGAGAATATCAGAAAGTAACTCATATATTCTCTCTCTCCCTCTCTCTCTCTCTACGTGTGTGTATGTGTGTGTGTGTGTGTGTGTGTGTGTGTATATATACACACACACACACATACATACATACAGAAGAATGCATAGGATTAAAAAATATTGGAGTGGAGAAGGTCTTCCTAAGCATTATATAAAATACAGAAGACAAGGAGGAAGAAGGCAGATTTAACAACAAAAATTTAAACTTCTGATAGCAAAATGATCAGCCCTCAACAAAGTTAAGAAATATCAAACTTGGAAAAATAATCCATGCAAAATCAGTAAGACAAACAACCCAACAGAAACATAGACAAGGATATTATGACAATTCAAAGAGTTATGAATGACTAATAAACACATGAATTTATGCTTAATGTGATGGGGAAAATATATATCAAAACCACCTTCATCTCTTAGTAGCCTAGGCTGGACGAAATATGACTAGTGCTCGGTAGAGTAGCAGTATTCAGCCATGGAGCCTCTCCAGTTCTTGCCCTCCTCATGCTGAGAAGTGTGTGGTTTTTTTACATCTTCTCTGCTCCTCCAGAGTGGGAAGTGGTATAACCAGAGTAAGAAGCAATAAACCACAGGACAGAGGGATCTAAGCTACTGGATTTTAATGGAATCTGACCAGATAATTTCTTTAATGTTCTTCTGTGCCAGGCTTGCACAAATAAGTAGGCAGCATAAAAGCTTCCATCATCCTAGAACTGTACTATTCAATGTGGTAGCCACTAGCCACATGCAGCTGGTTAAATTCAAATTGATTAAAATTAAATTTTATACTGGTTCCTCAGTCTCACTAGCCACAAGGCAATGTGACCAGTGGTTACTATGCTGGACAACAAAGGTACATGACATTTACATTATAGCAGAAAGTTCTTTTGGACAACCTTAATAGCATACTTCTATCAACCAGTCTATCCTTCACACAAAGCCTAACATCCCAGGAAGATAATTTCTCCATAACTTTTCCTTTATCCATCACCACCTTTCATTTTTGGAAATTATATTGAATATATTAGTTCATATCCCACCTGGGAATCCATTCATACTGTAATCCTTGTATTTTTTTTCCCTCAAACCAACTGTGCCAAGTAATGATACTGTGTAATGCTATCTAGATATGGGTTATCTAGATATGGACGTTTTCTGGAGACTTGAGAGAATGGCTTTCCATTAATTCCTAATAGCAAATCATACCTCCTTCATCAGCATCTCAGCAACAGGGGCCAGTCTTCCTGAATAAAATACCAGGAGACCATTCATATGTCCCTAGCACACCATTAGAAAAGGATCAGGCTCAGATAAATTCTCCTGCACTGTGCCTGGCAACAAGCCATTCAAAACCTCAAAAGCAGCCCCAAAGTCAAGATCAGGAACCAGGACTATCAGCGTTGGTAAGATCGAAGCTGCCGCCATCACCCTGAGTGGTAGGCATTTTTAGCCAATGGTTCAAAGAGGGGACTAACACCTGTGACAACCACCCTCACCAGTGTCCAGACAGGGAAGCTTTCCAAGGGAAGGAGTTTGAATCTACAGTCCTCTTCTGCCCTCCTGGGGCTAAAAGGTAAAAGCGTTAGGAGCCGGATCCCTACCCTTCCAAAGCAAAGGGAAACAGAATGGATACTTAGCATAGGTGAATGGAAAAAGACTATTTCTTCCCTCTTTTCTGTACATTCTAATTCTCTAAGGGCCTACAACATTTAGATATATACTATCCATATTCCCTGCAAAAAGTAAAGAAAGCCCACAATCATATCCTCTATAAAATCTCTAAGACATAAAACACATGAAACCAGACCTGTCTGGCACAGTGCAGCTGCAACTTGGCTTTCCCGCACCAACTTAAAAGTCCTCAATTCCACACATAGTACACAAACAGTGAAATGCAATGGCTCCTGAAAACAGCTCCATAAAAAGAGAATGCACAGTTTTCGAAATCTTGATACCAACACTCTGCTGTTCAGGCTTTGAAAGGCCATTCCTACCTGACCACCTTAAATATTTGTGGTTTCGATCTGGCAGCTTCTCTGAAACTAAACACATACAGTTTCTCAGTGTACGTCTGCTCACTGTAACTACATACCACTTTGGGAACAGGAATTCAGGAGAGCGTAACCACATAATTAGGCTCCAACACAATTGCGCTTTTGATTTTGTATCTACTTCTGAAAACTCTCTGCCAGTCTGAGTTTGGCAATCCTTCCAAAACCCAGTCATGTCAGAAGTGTGAAAAGCAGCAACAATCAAGTGACAATTTAACTTCTCTGCTACTGGCAGGACACAGGATGAGCCGCTGGGGACAGAAATCAGAAGACTTTCCTCCCTCCAGGCCTGAAACAGCCCTAGAACACACACCGCAGTAGCAGGGCTCTGGCTCCGCAGACCACAGTGTTTCCACCAGGCAACCTCTGACAACCTTGCAGGCTTGTTAATATATCTTTTTAAGGGAGAACAGCAGCCACATATCTGGACTTGTGCTAACAATGTTTGGAGGCACTAATGTCCTCTGGTGGAACTAATCTAATAGGAAGAGCTTATTCTCATGGGTTTGCTCTTCACATTTCCAAATGCTCAAAGCAAAGGCAAAAGTGGGGTATCAATGAGAGAGACTGGAATAGCAGGAAACATATTGAAAAGCACACTCAGGCACATATATGCCACATGCGTGCACGCACAGGGTCCCAATTATCCCATTACCAGAGTTCTGTATGCTTTTCAAAAGTTATTCCTTAAGTGGCGTCTGGGTGGCTCAGTCTGTTAGCATCCAACTCTTGATTTCAGCTCATGTCATGATCTCATGGTTGTGAGATCAAGCCCCACACTGGGCTCAGCATTGATAGTGCGGAGCCTGCTTGGGATGCTCTGTCTCTCTCTCAAAATAAAGTTTATTTAAAAGTTCTTCCTTAAGGAGCATCTGGCTGGCTCAGTCAGAACATGCGATTCTTGATGTTGGGGTTGTGAGTTCAAGCCCCATGTTGAGTTTAAAAAAAATAAGTTTTTCCTTAAATAACTTTAGAAATTAAGTGGAGTCCTATTTTTCTCCACTGAAAACTTCTATCTTGGCTTCCTACAAAAAACTAAATACTAACAATGGAGGAAAGGACAAAAGGGTTTCATAACATTACTTTCACTTCCCTAACAAGGTAAGATACTGAATATAGACTGAAAAACTCCCTCTTTCTATGTCCTCAAATGATCTGAAATCTTTCACAACTGACAGACTTGATGCAGCTTCCCATGACCCTGACACATTATAAAGAAACTTCCAAGTCACTAACCTGGCCCATCAGGTGGACAAAGCCAGGGGCCAGGGCCACTCTACTGGGCTGGAAATAGCACCACATCACAGGAGAATCTTGATCCTCTTTTAACTAATTTTTTATTTTTATTTTCTGACAGAGAGAGAGAGATAAGAAGAGAGGGGCAGAGGGAAGAGAGAGAGAGAAGAGGAGAGGGCAGAGGGAGGACAGAGAGAGGAGAGGGGCAGAGGGAGAGAGAGAGAGAGAATCTTTTTTTTTTTTTTCAACGTTTTTTATTTATTTTTGGGACAGAGAGAGGCAGAGCATGAACGGGGGAGGGGCAGAGAGAGAGGGAGACACAGAATCGGAAACCGGCTCCAGGCTCCGAGCCATCAGCCCAGAGCCTGACGCGGGGCTCGAACTCACGGACCGCGAGATCATGACCTGGCTGAAGTCGGACGCTCAACCGACTGCGCCACCCAGGCGCCCCAAGAGAGAGAGAATCTTAAACAGGCTCCACACTTAGCATGGAGCCTGACATGGGGCTCAATCCCATAACCCTGGGATCATGACCTGAGTGGAAATCAAGAGTCGGACACTCAACCGACTGAGCCACCCAGACGCCTCCTGATCTCCTTCTGATGCTATCAGGTGGCACAATGTCAGTGTATCTGGAAGTCATAACTGAGTAGGGCTGGAGTCCTGACTTCCTCCCCTAGCAAAATGGTGGACCCCACAGGAGCAGAATAATAGCAGAAGAGTAAAAACAGTAAAAGCAGTTGAAATGGCTTCCATTCCTAAGACCAAAAATAAAGTTTAATTGGTAAGCCAAGCCAAAAGTAAAAATTGCCCTTTTATGCCAAGTCAACCCCATCATCTAGCCAGGGAGCCCACAGGGATCACTCCAGGGAAACAGCTTCCGTAAGCTCGATGCTTTCTGAGAACCGCAGCACACGTGAACACAACCACTGATCAGAAGGCAGACTTACCGCCTTTCCCCGTTGTGCTCAAACTTGATTCTGACGTCACTCTGTCAAAGGAATGATAGACAGGTTAGTGGGTTCTCTGGCATGTGTTATCCTGCCATTCCCAGGTAAGCTTCAGGTAGTCCTTTAGCAACCTTAGGCAAACATCCCTGATGGCTCCCGTTACAGCGTCTCTACCTCATACGCATTCCTTTCCAGTGACTTGTAGCCTTTGAGTTCTAACTTCAGGGGCAACACAGCTCTTAGGACAAGATCTCTAAGTGGCTGCCCAGCTCAGCTGCTATGCTGACATGTCATTTCTAAGTTCATACACTCTATTTCTACAACTGGCTCTGGAGTTTCTCCTACCATATCACCTCCTGGCCAGGACACCTTTCCTTCTTGGCTGATAGGACTGAAGAGAAAGAGAAATCTTGGGATGGATACTTCCTAGCTATAAGTCCACAAGCAAGTTACTTATGCTCTATGAATCTTAGTTTTCCATGTGTACAGTGAGGCTAAACATAGCTGATTTGAAGAGCTATGAGAACTAAACAACATAATATACACAAGATACCTCATACATAGTAGACATGTGGTTGCTGCTGTTACAATGGATTTCCATGACCCTTTCAAGACTACCCCTGGTGGCATAAAGCAGGACCCTGGACAAGTTACCTTAGAAGTGTCTCCAGATTTGTCTTAACTTATTATCATGGGTAGCCTATGGGTACCCTGTGGACCGTGTCTATCTTGTTTCTGTACTACCAGTGACAAGCAAAGGAAATGGTATCTAATATTTGTGCCTAATATTTATTAAATGGATTGAGCGAGAACAGAATTGAGTGTAAACGTCAGAAATAGGAGGAAGTAGAAGCATTAGAATGTTAAGAAACAAATCAAGGAGGAAGAAATACTGTAAAGAGCAAGCGAGTTTAAAATGGCAGGAAAAGGGAAGAGATATTACAGAAGAAAAGAACACGTATAGTGAAAAAATAAAACTAAGCCTGTCAGGATACCAACAAATTAACAGAGATGGAGGAAAGGAAGAGTGGACAGTGAGCAAAAAGTATACTGAGAAAGAGAAATTAATAGGCTGTGGCTTGGAAGAAAGAAGAAAGTTTCAGAGTATCTTTAGATGAGAAACACAGAGCAGACAGAGAAGTCGACAGAAACAGGACAGAATGCGAAAGGTGGGGTGGGTACATAAAGAACTTCTTTTTCCCAAGAGATGAGAAAGCTAGAATTCTCTTATAGTCCCCTGAACTGGACGAGTGGTTCTAATCTACATCCTAAAAATGACTGAGGATAGGGCACCTGGGTGGCTCAGTTGGTTAAGCCTCTGACTCCTGGTTTTGGTTCAGGTCATCATCTTGCAGTTTGAGACTGAGCCCTGTGTCAGACTCTGCACTGACAGTGTGGAGCCTGCTTGGGATTCTCTCTCCCCTGCTCTCTGCCCCTCCCCCACTCATGTCTTTTTCTTTTCCTCAAAAATAAACTTTTTTTTTTTTTAAGGCTGAGGTGGTTTAGTCGGATGAATATCTGACTTCGGCTCAGGTCACGATCTTACATCCGTGGGTTCAAGCCCCACCTCTGGTTCTGTGCTGACAGCTCAGACAGAGCCTGGAGCCTGCTTCGGATTCAGTGTCTCCCTTCTCTCTGCCCCCCCCCCCCCCCCCCGACTGCCCCACCAAACGCCGCTTGCACTCTGTCTCTCTCTTTCAAAAAATAAAATAAAACATTAAAAAAATTAAAAGAAAAAAAGGCTCAGGACCTCAAAGAGCTTTTGTTTGCATAGATTGTATCCACTGATATTTGCCACATTAGAAATTAAAACAAAATTTATATTCATTTTGTTCATTTTAAAACAATTTAAAAAATATTACATGCTAACATAAACACAGTTATAAAAAAGAACTATATTTTTAGAGTTTAGTGACAGAATACAAATCTCCTTAATGCATGGCTTAATAGGAGACAGCTGGATTCTCATGTCAACTTCTGCTTTTAATCTGTTGTGATAATACGTATCATGCAGTCGCTGGAAAACTCTACTGTACATTCTTAAGAGATTGAGGGTAAAAAGGGCAAGTAACATTTTAGTATTAATATGAAAATAGTTTTGACCTCACGGACCCCCTGAAAAGTTCTTGGGAACTTCCCAGGGATCCCTAGACCACAGCTTGAGAATCACTGAATCAAAATATAATAATGCCACCCTCTATCCCATTATTTTAAAGACAAGGTGGAATTGGGGCTCAAAGAGCTTCATGTCCCTGAAAAGTTCATATACTAAACAGTGGATGGCAAAGCTCCCGCTCTGCTGACCTGCAATGTGACAACTCTTCAAAACACAGCTCTGATCTTGCCCTCTCACTCTTTAATGTAACATGTAGACCACTTCATCCATTAATAGTATATGACAATAGCTAACATTTACTGAACATTTACTATGTATTAAGCCTTGTTCTAAGCCTGTTACATGTATCAATTAAGCAAATCCTCACAACAAATACTATTATTGTCCCTATTTTACAGGAGAAACTGAGTGACAATAAAGTTAAATAAGTTCCTTCAAGGTCACCATGCTTTAAAGAGCCAGGATTCAAACCCTGGAAGCCCAGCTCTTAACCATCATGTTTTGCCACAACTTAAGTGTCACACAGGCAAAGGAGGTTTATTTTGGGGCGCCTGGGTGGCTCAGTTGGTTAAGCGTCCGGCTTCGGCTCAGGTCATGATCTCACGGTTCATGAGTTCGAGCCCCGCATCGGGCTCTGTGCCGACAGCCCAGAGCCTGGAGCCTGCTTCGGATTCTGTTTCTCCCTCTCTCTCTGCTCCTCCCCTGCTATCGCTCTGTCTCTCTCTCTCTTTCTCAAACATAAATAAACATTAAAAAAAAAAAAAAAAGGAGGAGGTTTATTTTACTCACAGACGCAGAGCTTCAATGGGACCTTACTTCTTGGAACTCATGGAGGAGATGGGAGTAATAATGAAGTCAGAACCAGGACACTGAGATACCAATCATGCAGCAAGCTATGGGGCCTGGGGAGCCAGTAGGGGATGCTTTGGCTGAGGTTGTGAGTAGATGGGGATGGAGGAAGTAGAATGGAAAAGCACCGTGCCCCATCTGGTCTGCACTCTAGGTGAGTGTAAGTGTGTGTGTGTGTGTGTGTGTGTGTGTGTGTGTGTGTGTGCGCGCGCGCACGTGCAGGCATGTGCAAGCAGAAAGGTGGGGCAGTGCTGCAGAGAAAGTTACTGTGTGGATTTGAGGTTTACACAGGTGACAGCAGTTGTCTGTCCTCTTTTTCTCCTTCCCTGGAATGCTCAGCAGTTAGCATGGCAAGGGCCCTCCACAGCACAGTGCCCCGACATGCCGCTGCACACGGACGTGCCACCTCCAGCTGCCTACACTCTCTGGTCCCACAGCTGGCTCGGGAGTCCCCGAGCGCTCACCGAAGTCTGCAAACCTGTCTGCCCCCGCAGGGGGGCTACCAGAGCCTTTCACCTGCTGCTGCTCACAGTCCAGCACACCATGGTGTAGCTTTTGCACTGTTAGTATTTTCTATTAACAGATTCTGTTTCTAGAACAGCTTTAGAGTTTCAGAAAAATTGAGCAAACAGATCCCACATACCTTTCCTCCCACCAAACAGTTTCATCTATTATTAACATCATACATTACTATAGTACATTTGTTTTTATTACAATTAGTTAACCAATATTGATGTATTAACTAAAGCCCCTTAGGATTTATTTCTCTCTGTTGATTTAAAATAAAATTGTATTCTTTTGTTGCTTTTCATCTCATTTTTTATAGCAATAAAAAACATATAGCAATAGCTCTTATTCATAAACTGGGACATTATACTTCGATGTACTTACAAAGGAATCCCCTCTGTCCCTTTGTGGGACTGAAGGAACTGAATTTATTTAATGACGACCATAATCCAAGCACTATTCCGTGTGAATTCAGTTAGAAAGGGAATTTAAACTTTTGCCTTAAACCACAAATCACTCCTACTCAAGACCAACCAAGCCTGTGATTAGTAAGCAGTGTAAACAAAGATGCTTAGGGCTCTGAATCCCTTCTTTGATGTGGTGACAGCCTTTCTAGGGCAGGATGCTGGCATGTACCACATGGTGTGCCCACATCTGCCAAGTTCCTAAATCCAAGTTCCCCCTGTCAGGCTGACGAGAATAAGCCATGGATAAGAAAAGTTCAGATAAAGATAAATATATTCAATTCCTCCTGCCAACCATTCTCCTTGCTTCTCTGAGACATTTCACACTGGTGGCCAAGTTCTCTTTCATGAGGTTCTCTCCTCCCCTGCCTTCTGTGACTCTATCCCAGCCCAGGGAACCTGCCATCACTCTAACCACTTCTGCTTCTTTGCTGGTTCCTCTTCCTCATGCCTTCTCCCACCCCTCCCCCCACATGTTGATGTTTGGACTTTTGGCCTCTGGATTTCTCCTGCTTTCCTCACATCCTCTCTTCAGTAAGAATAAAAAATGGGCAACTTGAGGGGCACCTGGGTGGCTCAGTCGGTTAAGTGTCCAACTTTTGATCTTGCGAGGCTCAGGTCATGATCTCATGATTTGTTGAGATCAAGCCCTGCTTCAAGCTCTGTGCCAACAACGTGGAGCCTGCTTGGGATTCTGTCTCCTGTCTCTCTGCCCCTCTCCTGCTCATGCTGGCACACACATGCTCCCTCCCTCCCCCACCCTCTCTCAAAATAAATAAATAAACTTAAAAAATTTTAATAATAAAAAAATAGGCAACTTGTAAATAGAAAATTTCCAAATCTCTATGACCAGCCCCAATCTCTCAAGCAAAACTTCCTCTGTCTGCCATGTATTTGAGGCAGATATGTTGTTCTTAAAAATGTGACAGCAGAGTCCAACCATCGGTTTCAAACCCTGGCTCTACAACCTCCTAGCTCTATGACTTTGAATTTGACTAACCTATCTGTAACTCAGTTTCCTCATTTGTCAAGTGCGAATAGTAACAATATTTATCTCATGGAGTTATCAGAAGAATTAAATGAAATAATTAGGTAAAGACATGAGAATGGTACCTGGCACATAGTAAGTGCTCAATAAATGAAAACACAGGTCCCATTAGCCTTTAGCCAAAATTCTTGGGGCGAAAAGGGTTTCAGAATGCGTTTTTTAGCTTAGAGAGGAAGTATGGTACCTGTCATATATATTATGTGACGCCTCCCCCCAGGGAGGGTCCCTGGGGCAGCGCTTCCACAGCACAGGCAGAACATGAACAGGTATTCCCCCACGCACCTCTGTCCTGCTTAGCCTCTCTTGAAGTTAGTTTGGGACTTTATCACTAGTTCTGACCAAGAGCTGGGAACATAACTGAGTTCTACACTCTCTTCTTTGGTGGCCACATGTTCCAGGTCAGTGGGGCCACCCTCGATCAGGGTTCTGACTGTGGGGAACACTGTCCTTCCCTTCCCCACACTGGGCATATTGTGTTAAGTCACCTAAGACTTAGGGTTTTTCTGTTAACACAGTACAAGCTAGTTTTTGTAGTGAAAAGTGTGAATACTCACAATAAGTGGAATAAATAAAGACTATAAACAGCCCTAAGTCCACTCAAACCAGGTTTTGCTGCCAAATGAGTCTGCCACAAATTTACCAAAAAAAAAAAAAAGTATTTCAGTTTCCAGTACCCTTTGGATTTCAGAAATGCAGATAAAGGATTGTGGACCTGCAAAAACACACATACACACATGCATACAATCTGAATTTTTTTTTTTTTTTACTATGATCTCAAACTCAACCTCACTACATGTATGTTTGCCCCAACCATCCTCCTAAACTAGTCTCCTTTCTCATTAATGCCATTTCTAACATTGGTACCACTGCTCTCTTGGCTGAAGACAAACCTCTGAGTTCCACTTGATTCTTTCCTTCCTCTCCCCTCCAATTCTCCCTTCAAAGGCCTCTGGGACAGAGCCCCCTTCCCATTCTCTCTGTCATCACTCTCACTGAGACCCTTTCCCCTTAGTCCTGGATTCTTAAAGCAGACTCTGCACTTCTGAGCTCCCTCTGCCAACACAGTCTACATTCCTCTACGGTTTCAGTCATCTTAACCACCACTTTCACCATGTCCCTTCCTTGTTCAAAAAGTAATCAGTGACACCCCTGATCTATACAATAAAGTCTAAATCCTCAGCTGTCATTCAAAGTCCTCTGGAACTTAAGCTCACTCAGTTTACGTAGCCATCTCACACTGTCCTCAGCAGGACTGCTCTCTCCGGCCCAAACAATGCCCACTCTATTTCCTGAAATAAGCCAGGTTCGTTCTTTGCCCTAAGCCTTTGGCCTTTCAGTTGCCTGACTTGGAGTGCCACCCTTCCTCCTGTCCACCTAGCTAAACATTCACACATTCCTTCACAGCCTAGTTAAGTGCTACCCCCTCCAGAAATGACTCTGTAACTCCTTCGGCTCAAGCTCACCTTACACTTTCGTGGCACTCACTATCTGTACCATATATTTAGGCACAGTTGCATCCTACCTCAGTTTCTTTTTTTTAATGTAGTTTTCATTTCCCAATAAGACTGTATGGCTCCCAGGGTACAGGGAACACAACACATTTCTTTGTATATCTAAGAGGCTTGACTACAGACACATGTTGAACTGAAGGGAGAGGTGCCATCCCTGCTAAGAAAAGAAGTTCCAATATAAAAATTCAGGTCTAGGCAAGTTCAAGTCGCCTGCCCACCACAGCCAATCTCAGGAAGATAGTGTAGGCCTCCTGGCTGAACTACAGATTTGGGAACTCAGCAGGGACAATAGGAGTAATCAACAATGATGCCAAACTGAAGTAGAAATAACCTTCTCAAAGTCTAAACTCAACAACTGAACATGCAACCCAAGAAAGCTCCCAGGAATCCCTGTACAAATCTGGGTTTATTAAACAAATGTTTGTGAACTAATTGGACTTGACAAAGGTTTCAGCTAGCCATTGTTCAGAGTAGCTCTCCTTTTCCCTGTATTTGCTATGTGTCTTTAATGGCTCCCATATTTTTGGCACTAGAGTCCTTATTTTGCCAAAGATAAAAAATGAAAAGAAAAAAAAAAAAGGACAACAAAAATAATTTTGTGTGGGTCTGGAAAGTCCTAAGGGCAACGGAAGAGATGACTGTAAAGCAACCTTCTCTGCCCTAGTTCTTTCTATATGCCCAGTCCTTGCACTGTGTCTGGCATGCAGGAGCAGCTCAGTGAGCATCTGAATGAATCAATGATTGAATGGTATATTGCTTAGCTATTGCTGCCTAATAAACCACTGCTACACACACACGCACAAATATAAATATATATATGTATAAAATATAAATAAAGCAGCCTTCTTATAAAATAAAATATCAAGCTTATATATTGCTTTATGTTTCACTTTCAAACTAGCCAGACAATCTTATCAACAACCCCTGAAAGAGAATGGAAGTCCTGAAGAGCCAGGTCTGTCACAGTAAAAGCAAAAGACAGTCTGCTCAATCACTGGCCATACTGGAGGAACAGCCCCCAGAATTTTCCTCCTTTAGAACTGATAGCCAAGAGTCCTGTCCTGCTAGTGCTGAAATGAGGAAAGCAACTTTTCCATTCAGCACCCACTAGTGAACACCTGCAAAGTCAGACCCAGAGCCTGGATGCTATTCAAGCCTCTACTTACCAGTTACTGGTAAGACTTGAGAGAAACGGGAATTAAGGATTCTATTTCTTCCTCCACTGGGATTTTAAGAAATTAGGCTAGCTTCAGAAATTTACAAAGAACTATCTGATAGACAGGAATAACAATCCAATAAAGGTAGAAAACCTTAACCTTTTCAGTTCCATGACAGTATGCAGAATTCTGATTAGAGGCTTTCACTAGAACTCATACCTGCAGTGCCAGAACATAACAGAGTGATGTAATCACTACCACTTTACATCTGTACATCTGTTTTACGATGTACAAAATGCTTTACATTCTGCCTGTGACCTTACAACAACTTTAAGAGGTAGATACAACGGGTATTATTTCAGATGGAAAAACTGAGGTTTAGAAAGATGATTAGACTTATATACAGTAAAATTACTGTGACCAGCAGTCAGAAGATCTGGGTTTGCTTCCTGGCTCTACCAAATACCTTTGTGTAAGCACTCTGCAAACTTTTAAGCATCATACACATGCTTACAGTTGTTAGTGCTATCAACTGTTGTTGTTGAAAGCACTCGGTAAACTGTAAAATCCTAGGTTAATGGATTATTAACAACTCCAAGACTTCTAGGCCAGTACTCTTTTCAGTACACTAAGCTGTCAGCTTCACAGAGAAATTGCACCTATTGATAAAGCACTGTGAGCTGATGACTGCTAAAGGGGTGTTGCTCATCACCGCCTGCAAAACTGTCCGTAGGCTCCAACCACACACTGGGATGGGCCACACATCTAAGATTGTTCGGCCAGCTCTAACAAGGCTGTAGGCTTCCAGGGATCTAACGTACAAGAGGAAGAATGCAGAGAACCCAGATCCTACCTCCTAGCAAAGAGTTCATAGTTGAGCACCTCATTGCCCATATACGTCCGAAGCTGCTCAGAACGCTTAGTTGTTGCCAAACGCATTCTCTTTTTCAATTAGTTACCTAGCTTTCTCACTTAGGCAAGAGAATGCCTGAAGTCCTGCTAAGCAGAGATATTAAATTAGGTTTTCCAATTCTTCCAGGCCTCAGCTCCCCAGCAATTGTCAATCCATAGCTCCTCTGGCTTTCCTTTGCTGTGTCCAGCTTGAACCCCGTAAGGCTCTGCTAATCTTAGCGCTGCCCTGTGGCCAGCACTGCGCTTCTCATGCTGCAGTAAGTGCCCTTTGCCTCTGTCAGCGCCATCCCCTGCCTGAAAAAGCAACCTTTCTAACCAAACACTTGGTTACTTTCAACTGGTACTCTGCAATTTGAATCTTTAGCCCTATTTGACATTTCCTAGCTCAATTTGGCATCTCTTAGCCATTTAAATTAGGTTTTGATCTTTCATTCTTCTCTGCTAAGTATGGACTTTCTGGCAGAGGAACTGGTAATGGAGAATAGAGTTTAATCCTATCCCAAGCCTAAGCAAACAACAACAATAACAAATAGGGATTCACTCTGTAAAGTCCTACGTTAACAGATTATTAACACTGGCAGACTCCTAGGCCAGGTTCTTTTCATTACACTAAGCTATAAACACATCTCCCTCCAAAGGTTTCCTCCACTTTCATCTCACCCCATCCTTCCTAGAAATATATTCACTGAGACTTTCTCCCCCTTTCTCCTTTTGGATTTTACTGAAGAATACCTCCCCTGGTCAGAAGCTGAACATCTGCTACAATTCCCAGGAGAGGCCATTCTACAACCTTGATTTTATTAAGGGGGAAAAATGATCTTGACATTTTCATTGCCCTTCTGTCTGATATTAGCATACAACTTTGAGCTTCCATTTCTAAACAGTCATGTCAGTTCCACAGCTTCACTACCCCCCAGCCCCCATGCCTCTGGAATAGAATCTTAGATAGGATTCTCATGAATGAGCTTATCACAATGTATAGAAACACATGACCTGTGTGGAAGAATGAATGTACACCAATGAATTGCTAAACACCTCCAAGCATGCACTTAATTTCTTGCCCAGCAAACCAACAGTCTCTTATAGTATATAAAGTTGTGCTGTCCAAGACAGTAGCCACTAGCCACATATGGCTATTTAAATTTAAATTAATTAAAATTAAATAAAATCTGGGGTGCCTGGGTGGCTAAGTCGGTTAAGCGTCCGACTTCGGCTCAGGTCATGATCTCACAGTTCGTGGGTTCGAGCCCCATGTCAGGCTCTGTGCTGACAGCTCAGAGCCTGGAGCCTGCTTTGGATTCTGTGTCTCCCTCTCTCTCTGCCCCTCCCCTGCTCATGTTCTGTCTTTCTCTCTCAAAAATAAATAAACATTAAAAAAATTTTTTTTTAATTAAATAAAACCTAAAATTGACTTCCTCAGTTGATCAATAGCTATGTGTGGCTAGTGGCTATCACATTGGACAGCACAGATACAGAACACTTCTATCATCACACCAAATATACTGGACAGCACTGACAGACACTGCTTATGAATAATACTATTCTGCAAATTGGTGGCTAAAAGCACAGAATACAGGTTATAAGTAACCAGTGCTCCCTACAAATCCACTAAAATGACTTGTCTGGGAAATGAACTCCACACTCTTCCAGCACTTGGATCAGATTTGAAAGCACATTTTAGCTTTAATGAGTAATGTGGTTCCTTCCCAAAAATTTCTTTTTCTTACAGCCCCTGCACATGAGCTTGTTGTTACTGTGGGGCTGTTCAGAAGGGCTGAGCTCCTACTGCTGCTGTGTTTTTTCTTTAAAAACAAAAAAACTGAGGTTAATAATTTGTATCCTCCATGCAACAGAAAAAGTATGATGATATTCAAGTAAATTGTGGGTCCTTAGAGCCACTACCTCTTGTTAAGGTTACTTCTTAACCAGCAGTCAATCCTTTCCACAGCCTTCTCCCTTCATAACCACTGACATTATTCCAATAACACAGCAGCAGGCACAGTAAAGATCAGGACTTTTCTTATAATAGTTTTTAGGCTCTAAGCAGAGGATCTCTAGGGGCACCTGGGTGGCTCAGTCGGTTGAGTGTCCGACTTCAGCTCAGGTCATGATCTCACAGTTCCTGGGTTTGAGCCCCAAAACAGGCTCTGTACTGACAGCTCAGTACAGATTCTGTGTCTCCCCCTCTCTCTCTCTGCCCCTCCCCCGCTTGTGTGCACTCATGCACTCTCTCCCCAGAATAAATAAATAAACATAAAAAAAAAAAAAAAAAAAAAAAGAAGAAGAAGAAGAAAAAGAAAAAGAAGGATCTCTAAAAGGTAACTCCCTTCAAGGAATGATCAGAGGCCATGCCACCCTCCTCTTCCCGGACTGGTCCATTTGGGCCTTCCAACTCAAGAAAGCTTCCCCTTTTCACCTAACTGATATCCACACTATCAGCCCCATTTGGAGAAAGATCAGCTGACTGGAGCAGCACACTCCACATAGGAAGACAGGAAGGAAAGTGAGGTCATTAGGCTCAAGCCTGGGGGAGGGGACTCACTTCTGGTAAAATGCTCCTTCCAAAAGCAGCTTTGAATAGCAAAGAGTTACCACAAGGCAGAACCCACACAATTAGACAGAATAATGTATGAAAATAGTAAAAGAATGGGCCCTATTCCCCCAGTTCTGTAAGGTAGCCACAAAAACAAACCAGCCTTCTAAGCTAATCCTTCTGTTATATCATGAAACAAAAGGATGCAGGGTCCCCAGTTTTCCTAAAGGCAGGAAATACTCTGGGAGACTATATCTAGCAAGACCTTAGACAGAAAAAGTTCTAGGGCCTTACTTTTTCTCTAGGAACCAAGGATTCTTCTGAAGAATTGGTAAACGAGGTGCAAATGAGGAAAGAGAAGGAAGGTTAGCTGATAAGGAAGTGAACCACAAAGGAGAATGGCATGTACAAATTTTCACCAAATACACTAAACATGCCATATGATATAGCACTAGATAACCCACTAGGGAGGAAAGCTCCCCATCATTCACTCCTCTCTGAAGGCCAAAGTACCCAGGAAACAGGGAGTTTGTAAATGACACTAGAGATGGGAAAAAGATTCTCAACAGTGCACAGGTTTAAATGTTAATAAAAATAGTAACTATTTTCCTAAAGAAGCACACAACTCTCAGTAGAGTAGACACTCTCAACCACCTAAGTTACTATAAGGGGAAACAAGTGTAAACAAAAATAATAAAATCGCTCATTGTTACCTTTAGAATATATTATGTGACATCTTATTAAGTAAATTTCCCTTCCTGATTATATTTTACATATGCTAAAACTAAAATTAACTAATTTTTCCTGAGTATACACTGTAAGGTAGCTAAAAAACCTCCTGAGAGATTATGAATCTGGATTAAACATCTGCCAATAATCAGTAAAGGAAGAGTTACATGAATACTGTCCCCATAATACATGAAGGAATTATTCTTATTCTCCACAGATACAACACTATACACAAGGTCAGATGCACAAGGCTTTGGGGATCCAGATCAGGACCCACACCTGGCTGGTATATACCACTCACCACTTAATAAACTCTGAAAGAAAGGGGTCAAAAGCATTCTAACCTGGTATTAGAGTATCCTTGGCTTCTCAAATATTGCCCATCTGAAAACCCCTTCCCAGCAACTGTACGTGGATCTGCCATGGCCACACACACCTGCCTATTTGGGTGACCCGTGTCTTTGCTCTTCATGGTCTCATATCCAGGCACCCGGTGACGTCGGCTCATCTGGAGGGCCACCAGATCCTTCATGATTGAGTTCAATGCCTCCTGTTCGTCTGCAATGAAAGAGAGCACATGGGCTAAGATACTTTAAAATGGACCACAGGTAAGTGCTGAATCACCAAATTGTACACCTGAAAGTAGTATTACACTGTATGGTAACTAATTGGAATTCAAATAAAAACTTAAAAATAAAATACAGACCAGCAAATTAGTACTAAAAATTGTAAGTTCTGCCCAGGTAAAACGACAGATCCTATAACTATAATCACATGCATTTGATGTCTCTGAAAAGTAGATAACTGAGGTCAGACTCTGGCAATTTGAATTTTAATGGATTCTTAACATATCTCCAATCAGATTTCTGGCAGTAATATTTACCAATTCACTGGCGGCAAGGGAGTTGCTCAGACAGGGCAATTCTTCCAGTGCCAGAGAAACTCAATCAGGAAAAACAAATGAAAAGTTGGAGTGAACAACAACCAGCACAGTGTAGTAGGGTACTGAGTGAAAAGATGAATTCATGGAGAGCTGATTATGGGACAGAGTCACACACAGACTTATTCTTAAAGCATCCCAGGTAGAAAAGCACATTAAAAAAAATTTTTTTTAAGTTTATTTATTTTGAGAGAGAGAGAGAGAGAGAGAGAGAGAGCGAGCAGGGGAGGGGAGAGGGGGGAGACAGAATCCTAAATAGGCTCTGCATTGTTTGCACAGAGCCAGATGTGGGGCTCAAACTCATGAACCATGAGATCTTGACCTGAGCTGAAACCAAGAGTCTGACTGAGGCACCCAGTTGCCCCTAGAAGAACACACTTATGTATGTATGTATGTATGTATTTATTTATTTATTA
Source organism: Panthera uncia (assembly GCF_023721935.1). Lineage (NCBI taxonomy): Eukaryota > Metazoa > Chordata > Mammalia > Carnivora > Felidae > Panthera > Panthera uncia. The sequence continues at coordinate 16,666,067 of NC_064814.1, read as the reverse complement.
TTTTAAGATTTATTTATTTTGGCGGGGGGGGGGGGGGGAGTGCATGAGCAAGCAGGGGAGGGCAGAAAGAGGAGACACAGAATCCGAAGCAGGCTCCAGGCTCTGAGCTGTCAGCACAGAGCCTGATGTGGCGCTTGAACTCACAAACCATGAGGTCAAAACCTGAGCTGAAGTCTCAGATGCTTAACCTAGTGAGCCACCCAGGTGCCCCTAGAAAAGCACATTTTATTTAAAAAAAAAATTTTTTTTTTAACATTTATTTATTTTTGAGACAGAGAGAGACAGAGCATGAACGGGGGAGGGTCAGAGAGAGGTAGACACAGAATCTGAAACAGGCTCCAGGCTCTGAGCTATCAGCACAGAGCCTGACGCGGGGCTCGAACTCACGGACCGCGAGATCATGACCTGAGCCGAAGTCGGCCGCTTAACCGACTGAGCCACCCAGGCGCCCCTAGAAAAGCACATTTTAAAAGGTACCAAACAAGGACCTCAAGGTAGCTGCTTTGAACAGAAGCTGTTTTACATGCCTAGCCTTTGAGCACCGCCCCCCCCCCACCCCAACTCTTTACAAGTTTATAGGCCTTCTGCTTCCCACAGGGAAGTGAAAAGGCAGTTCTATTGTTTTTCTTCCCTAACTGGCCAAGCAATGCATTGTCTCTGCCTTACTGGCATTACTTTTAATCCCCTTTTCTTGAAATAGCAGAGTACTGGAATTCTCATGCATTGAAGACAAGTGGCCAAAACCCAGAACTCAAACCAGCCCAATTCCATGTTTTGCAAAATTCTCCCAGGTCTTTCAAGACATCCTTGTCTACTCAAATAGCATTTGGGAGTTGAAAATAAATCTGTTGATCTGGAAAGGAACATGACAGATGAGTTGTTACACTTGTTTTGGTGACGACTGAGTCACTTGAGGACCAGAAGCACAGCTTAAAAGAAGCAAGTACAAAAGACTCCACCCATAGAGCACCTATCTTTTGTCTTTCATCATCATGCCTTGGAAATATTCTAATACCTTGTGGAAAGGAAAGAACAGCCTGAAGTATAAGAAGTAAATCTGTGCTATTTGCCTCTCTTCTTTCTAGATCAAATCTGCTCAGGTACCCTACATGCCCTCTGAGAAGGTGCAGGAAAGGAAGGAGAAAGGTGCCCATTGTAGAGGTTTCTGACTGCTCATAAAAGTAAAATTAGACTTAAAAATGTGCAGGAAAAACATGAGTAGAGTAGCTTCCTATCTAATTCCATTTCAAAATATATACCAAAGTATGTTTGAGAGGTGATGTAGAACCAAAAGGATAAGTAAATGGGATAATGAGTAAAAAGAAAGTGGGTACCTACAAAAAGACATTTGTCAAAATTAAAACACATACATCCCATCAATTATTTTATATTTTCTAGTGATTTTCCTATAGGCTCCTTAAAGAAAGAGACTTGCATATTTTGTTTTTTTAACTTCCCAACAAAAGTTTAAAAATTAGAGCATAACATCTAAGCTAGGAAGATTGGCTTATGTATACAATATACATAAGCTTATATATTATGTATATTTAATATGTGTATACGATGTTTGGACCAACTGTAACAGTAAATTGGGATCACTATAAGGAGGATCATGACTAGGTATGTGTTTTCTGAGGCACATCCAGTGAGTGATATTCCTAACAGCAGAATACATGGAGTTTTCATTATCAAGATAACCACTCTGAGAACTGGTAATTTCTGTTGTTGGCTAAACTCAGATACTGAACTGAGATGGATGTGAGTACACACAGAGACGCATGCTTTTTAAGTCAAATCCACAACAAGCAGGACTACAGAAAGCGTTTCTAATTCTGTGTAAGATGATGCTATTATAAGAGCTGGTTTATCAGGTTGACAAATTCTGTTTCCAGGAAGCTAACCAGTTCCTGGCATTACTTCATGGATAAACTTGTTTGGTAGTTCCAGCGCTGAGAACACATTTGAGGAATGGTTTGGCACTATCTCCTGAAACCCGGGATAACTGACACAAATGACACAGGGTAATAGAATCTGATTTTGTGTCAAAGTCGAAAACATTGCTAGAGGCAGACAGGTTCTTAAACTGATACTTCAAACTGAGGACGTGGATAAAGACAGGAAGTAAATCAAGTGGCTCTTTTAGGCATTTCTTCCTGGATTGAGATTTTAACTTAATTATTAACCCTCCAGTATGGTATTTCTTAAAAACAAAAACAATCAAACAAAAATTTTAAAAACAAATAGCAGCTTTCTTAGCGTTCAGCAGTCATTTATATGTAGTCAGAAAGACCTGGATTTAAGGAGGCTTTGAACAAATCACTATTCGCCCTAAACCTCAATTTCCTCATCTATAAAATGGAGATAAATAAATATATCATATCACAGAGCTGCTGTGAGAGTTAAAAGAAAAACGAACTTACAAATTATTCCCTCGTGGTACCTAACACTTAGTAATGCTAAAAAAATGTTGGCTATTATTTTCAATGGAGAAAGGTCAATGGGAAAAGACTGGACACTACTTATTCTATCCTAATGCTTAATTTTATTCCTGAATTTTTATTAGTCATTACCAACAACCATTTACTGAGTACTAATATGTGTTATACATTAGATAGTTTTGAAAGATACTTCAAGCTATTCAAACTCTAGGAGTAAATGGATGAATGACACCGAAATACAAGGTTACACAAGTAAAGCAATTGATTTAGACAATATACAAACTAGAGCATATAAATACATCTGTGTAAAAATTTTTTTACAGTGTGATTAGCAAGAGGTTTCATAGACGATTTTACATAACTATTAATAGAATAAGGATTCTTTCAGAAAAGCAAGCTTTTCCAGCTATGTAGGAGAGATTAGAAAAATAAACTTAAGAAAGGACCTAAAAGCAAGTGAGGGGCTGAGGGGAAGAAAACTGGGTCAGGGATTGAAGCTCAATGAATATTAATCCTTATTGAGTAGAGTAGGAAGAAGGTATGCTGGCAAAGATTTTAAGAGGTCTGGAAAAATACAAGAGTGACACCACAGCAAGTCAGGACCAAAGAAAGACAGTAGCAGGCATAGACCAGGCAGGTCCAATACAGTGATAGAGGCAGAAACAAAATTTTAAAGGGAATCAAGAAGTTGGAGATTAAAAGGAAGTTGGAAGTAGTGGAAATCAACAATTCATTTGTGAACTTTACACATGAACAACTTGAGGCTGGGGTAATAGTGTGCTATCACCTTGAAAAGATTTCCTGAGGATGGAGGTGGTTTGACACACTTAAAAGCTACCAGGAAGAAGCACAGAGGAAGAAGTTAATTCTAGAGATTAAGAGGTTATGACTATGGAGGCAAGTATTCATAGAAAATAGAAAAGAAGGGATCTATGAAACTAGGACTAGAGTTCAGGCTTGAAAAGTGGAAGCTCTTGGGGCGCCTGGGTGGCGCTGTCGGTTAAGCGTCCGACTTCAGCCAGGTCACGATCTCGCGGTCCGTGAGTTCGAGCCCCGCATCAGGCTCTGGGCTGATGGCTCGGAGCCTGGAGCCTGCTTCCGATTCTGTGTATCGCTCTCTCTCTGCCCCTCCCCCGTTCATGCTCTATCTCTCTCTGTCCCAAAAATAAATAAAAAACGTTGAAAAAAAAATTAAAAAAAAAAAAAGTGGAAGCTCTTAAGCAGTCTTAAGCGGACAGCTATCCATAATTATCCAGCAGCATGTACTTCTTCTCTGGATACCCCAACCTATGGTATGGGGGCTGCCAGGCAGCATATTCCTCTTTCCTTAGCTCCAGCAGGAAGTCAATCTTCCAGAATGAACTATTACTTCTATCTAAAACCAGGGTCTTGGGGCGTCTGGGTGGCTCAGTCGGTTAAGCATCCGACTTTTGATTTCGACTCAGGTCATGATCTCACAGTTTGAGTTTGAGCCCATCGGGCTCTGTGCTGACAGCATAAAGTCTGTTTGGGGTTCTCTCTCTCTCTCTCTCTCTCTCTCTCATTCTCTCCCCCCGCCCCCCGCCAGTCCCCTGCTTGCACGCTCTCTCAATCTCAAAATAAATAAATAAACAAACATTATTTTAAAATAAAACATAAAATAAATAAATAGAAGCAGGGTCTTGGGCACCTGGGTGGCTTAGTTACTTGAGCATCTGACTCTTGATTTTGGTTCAGGTCATGATCCCACAGTTCATGGGATGAAGCTCTGCATCGGGCTCTGGGCTGACAGTGCAGAGATTGCTTGGGATTCTCTCATTCAAAATAAATACATAAACATTTAAGTAAATAAAATAAAAGCAGGGTCTTAAGGCACTCCTGTTTATGAATCCCCTTGGCTAAAACCCCAGAAAAGTTTCCAGTAGCACCATGTCCTTCAGTAAACATTGTTGTCCTGTGTAACATCTGTTTACTATGTCAGACACCCCTTTCCATATATACAAATCCCTACAGTAATGTTTTAATTGTTGTGTTCGCTTAACTAACAATGTTATTTCTTCATGTGGCCAACTCTTTACCCAGTTCTCCCAGATCATCTGTGTATACTGCTCACCCAGGAGATGCTGTCTTCAGAATGTCTTTATGTCAGATTTTACTATCTTACTCTTCGTGACATTTCTCACACTCCCACTGCCTCCACCTTGTCAATACCTGGGCAAACATCATTTTATAGTAAGTATAAGCAAAAAGGTCTGAGCCTCAATTCATAAGAAACTTTTTTCCTTCATGGATATGGTTGAACCTTTGCTAGATCTCAAAGTCAAATCCTGGTGTTTATTTTTCTGTTTCTGGGATATCCCATAACAACCCTTCAAAAATAACTAATGGGGGGGGCACATGGGTGGCTCAATTGGTTTTGTCCAACTCTCGATTTCAGCTCAGGTTTTGATCTCAGGGTCGTGAGTTCAAGCCCTGTGTTGGGCTCCACACTGGACACGGAGCCCACTTTAAAAAACAAAAATTTTTTTAAAGTAACTGATGACCCAAAATTTAAAAATACATATTACAAAGTAAGCCACTGCTTCCTCATAAGAATCAACATATCACCACTATATTTTATTTTAATGTTTAATGAAATTAACCCAAAGGTCTGGAGACTATAGGATTATGTATGTTTATCCCAAAACTACAGAATTGATGTCTCCTTCCTATGCATCTTTACACAGTTTTGACAAATTACCTACAACAACTCCTTGCACTTATTTGTTTACATGTTTCTGGTTCACCTTACCTAACTGTAACTTCTTAAGGACAGGATAAATGCAGATTCAGGGCCTAATACTGCACCTGACACATAAGAGACATTCAAATGGGCAAAGAATAAAGGAATAGCTTACATAGACAGGACCAAGAAAACAGTTTCTTATCCTTTATGTATTCCCCTAAGTAACACTCAGTTGGATAGATATTTACTTTTTATGAATGCCTAAAATTCAGTTTTAAAGTCCAACTGTCATTTAAAAAATATCAGAAACCGGGGCGCCTGGGTGGCTCAGTCGGTTGAGTGTCCGACTTCAGCTCAGGTCACGATCTTGCGGTCCGTGAGTTCGAGCCCCGCGTCAGGCTCTGGGCTGATGGCCCAGAGCCTGGAGCCTGCTTCCGATTCTGTGTCTCCCTCTCTCTCTGCCCCTCCCCCGTTCATGCTCTGTCTCTCTCTGTCTCAAAAATAAATAAATGTTAAAAAATTTTTTTAAAAATATCAGAAACCTAGTCAACACATGGCCAGCTTGACTCATTAAATTGTGACCCAAATTTCAATCAAAACAGTTGTTGACCAGAGTCTATATAGAAACTGGTCTAACTGGGAGCTCCCAGTTAGCCTTGGAAGGAGCCTCGGAAGGTTGTTGGAACTTTAGAGATGCAAGGTGTCTGTAAATCACAATGATTCTGACTTCTAACCAAGCTATCAAACCAAAACCACACCATCCTTAACCCTGTACTCAGTTTACTATAGTTTCCTGTAACATTTCCAAATTGTTACATGTTTTTCAAAAACACTTCCCACTAAGTTTCAGAATGCACATATAAAAAGTCCAAATAAACACTCGTGAATTAGTCTCAAGTGTTACTAACAGCATTTGCCACATAATTACTAAAACTGGGATAGGGGCACCTGGTTGGCTCAGTTTGATAAGTGTCCAACTCTTGATTTCGGCTCAGGTCATGATCTCACAGTTTCTGAGTTTGAGCCCTACATTGGGCTCTGTGCTGACAGTGCAGAGCCTGCCTGGGATTCTCTCTCTGCCCCTCCCCTGCTCTTGCTCTCTCTCTCTCTCAAAATAAATAAATAAATACAGTAAACTTTAAAAAAATAAATAATAAATAAAACTGGGAGAGAATTCTAGCGTGACCAACAAAAATGACCAGTTAATGTGATTTTTTTTAATAGCCATAGTATCAAAGCCAAAAAAAAATTTTAAAAAGGTGAATTATTTCCATATTTCCTATTATTTACAGGGATAAGTGTAGTTCCCACTAGAAATTTACTGAGGCTAACAGCCAATATAAAATTTAACCTGTTTTTATTACCAACCCAAGTTGCCAAACAAGCTTGAGTGTGGGGCTTTGAACAGCTCAGGGAAACATGACTGCTAACCAAAGAACCTACAGGGCAGGGAGTCAAATTAGTTTTGATCCTTTCCTCACTGGGCTGAAGTTTTAACAAGTATAATGAATATACTAATAATTCTGTACGTCTCTCTTATCAACCTCTTGTTGATCGCAATTTATTTAGAACTACAGCAACTAAAGGAAACTAACCTGGGAATTTGAATTTTCATCACATACATCACCAAAGTGGAAACCAGTATTTAAGAAACAGACTCTGTGAGTGTGTGTGTGCGCGCGTGCGTGTACATATATCCTTGCTGAACCTCATATAAAGTAAATTAAAGTTCTAGGTAGGTTCTGGAAGATTCAGTACTAGCTCTAATTGCATATCAAGGTCATCCACAAAAAACAGAGAATAGTATGAGAGGAAACTGCTGAAGAAAGGTAGGCAGTGGTTCTTAAACCAACTTGCCTAATATACTGCAGCCACCATGCAAGTTACTTCCCCTTTCAATGCCTCAGTTTCTTTACATAAAACTGACAAGCAGACAAATGATAGGGCCCTTTTTTTTCTCTGGGGTTCTGGCCCCTACCTATACAGTTCCTTTCCTCCCCCTCACTGTCCCTCTATATACTCATACACTTAAAGTATATTTTTTAAACGTCTTGAAATGTGAAAACAGGGTGACATCTATTTTCATGTTAGATACTAAAATGTAATCAACACATCTGTGCACTCTTACTGATTTAGCAGTCCAGAAAGTGGGGAATGGGAGTCAGCCCACCCTCAAGTAATACACACTCCCTTTTGGGACTTAAGACTGCCCTCACAAGACAAAGAGGAAAGACTATCACAAACCAATTCAAGGATTGAGTTCGATCATCAAATTCCAAAACACAAGATAAATGTTGAAGGGGAGGACAAGAAGAATTATGTGCCCCATTTATAGTAATAAATGTCTGATAAGTATTTGTTGAATTCTAGATTTAAAAAAAATTTTTTTTAACGTTTATTTATTTTTGAGACAGAGAGAGACTGAGCATGAATGGGGGAGGGTCAGAGAGAGAGAGAGACACAGAATCTGAAACGGGCTCCAGGCTCTGAGCTGTCAGCACAGAGCCCGACGCAGGGCTCGAACTCACGGATCGTGAAATCATGACCTGAGCCGAAGTTGGACGCTTAACCGACTGAGCCACCCAGGCGCCCCTGAATTCTAGATTTAAATCACAGGCCTTACTGGGTTCCTTTTCTGCTTACTGTCACAGGAGACTTACCCCAGAAGAGCAAGCACTTTCGAAGCAAAGCATGGGAAGGAAGCAGTAAACCCAGCAAATGAACAAACCAAACCCATCCATTTCTGTACAAGGGCAGCATGGAACAGAACAAGGCAATTCATTCAAAGCCATAGTGTAGAGACAGGCAGCAAAACAATATCTGCCCAATGTGACACAGCATACACTTAACCTTCTACAAAAATGACCTGACCTTGCTATAAGGCAAAGCAAATATTAACATTCCCTCTTCACGTGGGCACTTCACAGATGCAATGAATGCCTTTGCAAAGGATCCTTTCACTGAAATTTACTCCTTGATTTTTTAGGACAATACCAAACACTTTGCAAAACTTGTGATTGTGGACAACAGTATCACAGTAACTGATCCAACAAAAGCAGCAAAGAACATCGAAAATGTTACTTGCTTCATAACCTAGTCCAATAATCATTTGCTAAATTACCAAAAAGGACATGAAAATGTCAAATGTCGCGTGTGGAAGACATTAAAAGCGATTCTCAGATTACATCTTCACAAAAGAAATCGCAAGTATTCATAAAAAAAAAATGACTGAACAGATTCTTTTACATAGCGAATGCTCCTTTAAAAAGTTACATAATTTCAGGGATGCCGCTAACTAAACATAATAAATGTAAAACACTGCAACCGTGTTTTTCAAAAAGTAGGACTAACTGGCAGTCCCCGACCAATTCCTAACCTCCAGCAATCTGCGTGCGTCTCGCATTTCTCAACCGCGCTGCTGATAACAGAGATTGTCGTTTTAATCACCTCCCAGCCTATCTCCCCGCACGCCCTCCCCCCTGAGCTGGGGCGCGCACAGGGCTGGAGAGCAAGCCCCGGGAACTCTCGCTGGCCGGCCTGTGTGAGCAAAGGGAAGGAAATGACACAGGCAGGAAAAAAAAGCAAATCAAGGAAAAGACACAACAGCAGCTGGGCCTGCACCAGCCTCCAGCCCGGGCCCCACACTGAGCTCCCGCTCCCCCGCCCTCGGGCTCGCGGTCCGGCTCGCTCGGGCCGAAGCGGGCTGCCCCGCTGAGCACGGGCCCTCGATTCCGCCGCCTCCTCCTCGGGATGCGCCTGCCGCGCGGCCCGGAAGGAGGCTGCCCAGTGGGCTCCGCCGGCCCGGACCGCCCCGGCGGGCCAAGAAAAACCGAACCCCCGCCCGGGCCGCCGAGCCGCGAGCGGGGCGGGCGGACGCCGGCGGTCCGCAGCCCGGGCCGGGCGGGCTGTCCATGCCTGTCAGGCGGCGGCCCAGGGTCCTCCTCCCCTCAGCCCGGGGCGGGGCGACGCGAAGCAGCGCGGGCAGAGGCCGGGGCGGTGGCGACACTCACCCATGGTGGCGATGGCGGCGGCGGCGGCTCGGACCCGAGTGTCACCTCCGCAGCCGGAGCTGCATGCCGGGGGCCCGGGCGGCGGGGACGGCAGCGGGCCTGGCTCCGCGCGGGGGGCGCGGGCTGCGCTCGGGGCCCCCGCCGCCTCCCCAGGCTCCGGCTCCGGCTCCGCCCGCGGCCGGGCGCTGTGGCATGGGCAGGGTGGCCCGCTACATCCCCGGCGCTCCTCGGCTCGGCCCAGCCCGGCCTCGGCGGCGCCGCTCGGCCCGCCCGCCCGCCCGCCCGTCTCTCAGTCCCGCAGTCGCTCCGTCCGGCCACCGTTCTCCACCTCAGGAACGCTCCGAAAAACAAACCGCTGGTCGCGCAGCTCGCCCCCTTGTCTGTCACTCACTGCAGCGCCCGCCAATCCCAGGCAGTCGCTGGACCTTCGTACCACCCCTGCTCACTTCGCTAGCCAATAAGAGGGAAGAAGTCGCTGCCCCAGTAGCCCCCCAACCCCACTCTCTCCCCAACACCCTAACTCTCAGCCGCCAGCTAATCATCAGCACCACACCATGAACCAATCCCGCCCACTCTCTCAGTATGCCAATGGGCGAAGCCAAGGCCGTTTCCGAAGGCTGTCTACCGCCTGCCAATCATCGAAACAGCACCCGGTTCCCTCTCTTCTAGCCAATCACGTAGAGGGCTCTGAGCACCCGCCTCTGCGCATCCTTGCCGTCTCAGCCTCCCTCTCTCCCCGGGAGGTGTTTGTTGCTCCAATCACAGCTCGCGCGTGAGGCTCCGCCCACATTCCCACCTCCCGTCAGTCACTGAAGGCTCGGCTGGCGCGCGGGTTGGCGGTGTTCCCCTCCGGCTACTTTGGGGCTGGAGTTTGGGAAAACGGCTGGAGGGGCCCCCGGCCTCCCGCCCTCTCAGCTCTCGGCAGTCCAGGCGGGCCCTGAGACCAGCGTCCTGCCCCTCCCAGTGCCCACACCGGGCGCTTAATAACCGGGGAGAGTTCTGGCTCTGAGCGCTTCCCGGCGTGTGGCCACCTTTGCTGCCCGACCCCCGGACAACTCCTCTGGTCCAGACGTTGCACTTGCCCGGAGGCGGGGGCGGCCTCACCGGTGCCCGCCTTTTCCCGGGTCTCCTACCTCCGGGGCCACACCCTCCGAGGGGCTGGGATAGTACTGGAATGTGGGTCCTCGGGAGCCTGGGAGTTGCGCTGCTGGCCAGGGTAGAAAGCAGTAAGTGGCAAAGTCAGAGAGGTTCTTTCGGATAAGAGTTTTTTCTTTGGTTATGAAAGCAATACAAGCGCTTTGAATTAAAATTGAAAGAAAAAATTGCACCCCAGAGATAGTTTTATCTCTTTCCTACCAAGGTATACAACGTTTGACAAAAATGGCTTCATACTGTTTTGTAGTATGCTTACATTTTATTAAAAGTGTTTTCCCGTGCCACTGAAATATTGTTCCAAAACAATTGTACTGGCTGCATGATATTTCAAAATAGAGAATGACCGTAATTAATTTCCCCAACCCCCATTGTTCAACATTTTCTACACCCACATCTTTAGATGCCAAGTCCATCACAATTAATATGCGCTCCCTTCCTCTAGTCCCTGTTCCAGTGGAATATAAATCAGACGCCAGAATAATCTTCCCCTGATGCCATTTTCAACCGTCAGCTAAGAACCTTTAGTGGTGGCTTTGCTTTTGGGTGTCAAATCGTTCAAGAACTACCTTAGACTCCTCTCTTTACACTCCCTCCTCCCCACAATATTTAATCAGGCCCCTTGTCCAAGCTGTTTCTTTTTCTCCAACGATTTTTTAAGTCTGTCATTCTTCTTGATTAGATCCCTATTCAGTTTATTGTACTTCCTTAACTATAATAATCTCTTTCCTAGGGAGGGGAGAAAGAGCAAAGGGGAAAGAAAATTTATAATTATGTCATCTATTATATGCCAGGCACATCGTCTCATTTTATCTTTCCAATAACTCTGAGGTAAACAATACTATTGGCATTTAAATGATGAAAGTGAAGCTCAGAGAAGTTTAAGTACCATGTCTGGGTAGGAGAGCCAGAATTCATACCCAGTCTGTCTGCCACCCAAAGGTCATGTTCTTCTACTGAGCCAGGTCAGTGTTTCTCAACTGCTTTTTCATGATCACCTCGCAAGGAGAAAATTTTGAATTAATTAAATGTAAATTTTTTTTAACGTTTATTTATTTTTAAGACAGAGACAGGAGTGTGAGCAGGGGAGGGGCAGAGAGAGAAGGAGACACAGAATCCAAAGCAGGCTCCAGGTTCCGAGCTGTCAGCACAGAGCCTGACACAGGGCTCCAACTCCCAAACCATGAGATCATGACCTGAGCCAAAGTCGAACACCCAACTGACTGAACCACCCAGGCAACCCTAATTAAATGTAAATTCTAATGGGAGAAATTAAATACTAAGGAATAAGATTTTGTCAAGTAGGGTTGAGCTTTGAAGGCCACATACCATTGTATTATCTAAGGTTTTTCTCATCCCTTACGAATCATTTTTTACCTCACTGGAGTATCACCCTGTTGAGAATGTGTGTAATAAGCCAGTGCTAGAGGTCTCAATATACCGGTCTGAGGCTCATATCTGACCCTTAATTGTACTGACCTGGGAGATAAAAAAAAAAAAAAAAAAAGACAACCATGCGAGTGGAAATCTGGTTAGTACTCTATTGCCTGTGTTGGAAGTTTTATTCAGCAGCTTCTCTTGGAAAGTCTAAAACACATCTCCAATTTCACAAGTTTCACACCAAACTCTTTATCCTTTCCCCCTCCCCACCAAACACCCCCTCTCCTCTGTTTTCCCAATTGTGAAAATACAAACCTAGGAGGAGTCTTCCTTGGTTTTACTCTTTCCCTACCCCTACATCTAATCATCCTTCAGCAAGTTTCTCACCTATTGTTTCAAAATGTATCTGAATCCAATCCACTTCTCACCACTACAGCCTTGGTCCAAGCCGCCACCCTCTGTTGGATGACTGCCTTAGCCTCCTAACCGTTGGATGACTGCCTTAGCCTCCTAACCCATCACCTGTTTCCTCTGTGGCCACCCAAAAAATGATTCTCCACACAGCAGCCAGAGCAATCCTTGTAAAATGTAATTCAGATCATGTCATTGCCCTGCTGTTAACCCTCCAATGGCTTTCCATCACACTTATAATAAAACCCAAACTCTTTGCCATGGCCTTTCAGGCTTAGTAGGAGCTGGCCCTGCCATTCTCTCTTGCCTCATCTCTACTTCTCTCCCATGACCTCTCTCCTAGCCACACTGGCCTTCTTACCCTATTTTGAACCTGTCAAGTTCAGGAACTTTGCACTTGCCATTTCTACCTGGAATGCTCTCCGCCATCCCCCCTCCCCCACAAGGTGTTCCCATGGCTAATTCCTACATTTTATTCAGGTCTTCACTCAAACTGTCAACTCTTCTGAGTTTCTAACCACCCCATTCAAAAAGAGCCTCTCTCCTCTCCATCGTTCTTTATCCCCATATTTTGCCTTATTTTTCTTCGGTGTCTGTGTCTAAAAGTATGTATTTACAGGGTGCCTGGGTGGCTCAGAGAGTTAAGCGTTGGGCTCTCAGTTTCAGCTCAGGTTGCAATCTCACAGTTCATGGGATTGAGCCCCGTGTCAAGCTCTGTGCCAACAGAGCTCTCTCTCTCTCCCTCTCTCTGCCCCTCCCCAACTTGCGTGTGCAAGCACACTCTCTCTCAAAATAAATAAACACCTTTTTAAAAATTACATTTACTTGTCTTTCCTTTAATTACAATGAACATAAGCTACGTAGGAGCACAGATTTTGTCCTGTTCACTGCCCCATCACCAGCACTTAGAATACTGCCTTGAACATGGTAGAGAACTATAGTACAACCACATAAGTACTTGGCTGAAAAAAAGAGCCTTCTGATTGTCTTTCTTTCTAGCAAGAGCTTTCTTTGAGGGCTTATTTTCCATTGTCTGTACCTTAACCAGCCATCTCAAACATTCCCACGCTGAAGTTACCATATCAGACTTTCTTCTGAGCTCCCAAACATCCATTAGCCTCTCAAAGGCACCTCAAATTCTACAGGTTCAAACTGAGTTCATTATTTTCCTCCATAGTTCTGTATTTCTTCTACCATTTTCAGTTTCCCAAGTTAGGTTCTCAACTCCAAGTTGAGTTCTCTACCTTGGAGAACTCTTCCTCACCATTTCCTTCCCCCCTTCAGCTAATCTTGACCATGTTACCAATCTGTCCACTCCTCGCCCATCCTCAGCTCCACCATCCCAATTGAAACCTAATGTAACAGTATCTACTTATGTCAAAGGGTGATCTTTTTAAAATGGACACCTGATCTTGTCACGCTGTGCTTAAAAATTTTAAGTTTTTTCCTATTGCCCTTAGGATAAGTCGAATATATGAATGTAGTTAAGAAGGCCCTTCAGGACCCAGGCTATGCCTCTCCAGCCACAAGTTTTGCCATTTCCTACCTCTGCCAACCTCATCATATGTTCTGGCCACACTGACCACTGGCAGTTTGTTTTGCTTCTTTTCCTCTGCATGTGCTATTTCGTTTTGAACACTCTTCTCCTCCACTTTTGCCTCCATCCTCATTCTTCCAGGAAAGAACTAAGCCTGAACATCACTCCCTCCAGAAAACCCTTCCAGACAAATACAATTCTGGGTACCAGAGCACCTAGTACTTTCTTCATCAAAGCACCTGTCCCACTCTGTTGTAATTGGCTTTAAAGGAAGTAGGCACAGAGACAGAAGCTGTCATTCAAATTGGTATGCCTAGCATCTTTCATAGTGCATTAAAAAAAACACTTTTTTTTGAATGAGTAAGTGAACCTCAAATGGGGAGGTCAGTAGTTGTAGCCTCCACAAGTATGTTATGTATCTTTTCTTTCTATATTCTCTCCTCACTCATTTTCCCCATGTGAAGCCTCCCATCTGTGTCATATCTTTTCAAGTCTGTTACCCTGGTTTTACACTGAGTAGATGCCCCTGATTAAATACCTGAACCATACCTGACTTCAAGGATCACGACCTGCCCCTAGAGCTCAGGGCCTCAGGCAGCCCTGTCATATACAAGCTGCATTACTACTTTCTTTTTTTTTCTTTCAAGAGCAGAGGGACACTTGAACACAAGATAGGGAACAATAAACACAAATGAATGCTCTTTGGGATAGTTCAATGAATTTGGTATAAAAAAAAAAAAAAGAAAACAAAACTACCACCTGATTTTCTGAAAATTCTTTTAATTCAGAGGTAAAGTAGAATATATTCAGGTTACCAGTTCAAACACTTTATCTGCATTGTTAAGGATTGATGTATACCTCATAGAAGATTTTTACAACCATGATATTTTATTTATTATTGACATTAACTTATAGAGAAAAACTGCTTTTCCATTTTGAAATTCCATTTCTATAAACTTATCCAAAGGAACCCTTTGCAAATGAGCAAAAGTAAGTAATGTTGATTGCAACATCCAGGATATATTGTGAAGTGAAAAACAAAAACAAAAACAAAAATAGTTTATAAGGCTGAAATGTAGAGGGCAATCACATTTCAGTTTTTAAAAAAATGTTCATTCATATTTGGGGGGGGGGGAGGCCAACATTTATTGAGCACTTATTATTGCCAGGCACTGTCTTAAGTGCTTAACATATATTAACTTACTTAATTCTCAAAATAGGCCTAAGAGATAGATACTATTATCCACATTTTATACATGAAGAAACAGGTACAAAGAGGTGAAGTTCTTGTCCAAGGTTGCTGGCAACTGGAAGAGTTAAAATTTATTCCCCAGCAGATCAGTTCCAATGAGTAGAATAATAAAGAGTAGATTGTTAATGTTGGTTGTATCTTACAAGTAAGGGGGTAGGGAAGTCCCCCATTTGAGGTTCACTTATTCAAAAAAAACCCAATGTTACCTTTTTGGCATAGTCAAAAGAAAGATAAAAAGAGGAAAAAGTAAAAACTACTATCCTGTTCAGTGTCCGGGGGTAGCATCAGGAGAGAAAGCGATTTCAGTCAAGACTAATATAGCATCTATCATAACATTCTCTTTTGTCAGACCTACTGGCTCATTTATTTCCTCCTCAGAACGTCTCCAGAGGAGTCCAGGGGACTTGTAAAAGTCTACAAGTTGCGATTTCTTCCAGTGTGAAGTTATACTGACTGTTGTACTATAAGTTTCAGAGAATAAAAAAAAGACAAAAAAATAACTCAGTAACTCATGGTTTTTCTATTGTTGGCTGGAGGCAAAGCCCTCATGGTTCCTATTTGATTCAGCTGGGGCCTCTGGCAGAGTGAAGGCAGCTGCAAAGCACATGAACACTTCTTTTAAGAGTCAAGGCTATGGACAGAACTGGCCACCAATACTCCCATCCCACTAAAAGGTCACTTGAAAGTGAGCCCAAGCCAGCTGCGAGGTATTGAATGATTTTGTGTTGCTAAGACAATGACCAAAGACAAGGTAAAGGCAAGCCAGGACCAGACCTCATTCTTCTGACTTTAAGGTATGCCTGACTCCTGGCCTCTCACATGTGGTCTCCCTAGTTGGACAATAATGTGACGAGTTTTCTTTTGAAAAAATGTTTCCCCTGGTAAAATATATGATTATAGAAAATAAAACTCAGTGATAACATCACCAGAGATAACCAGTTTTGAGATTTTGATACATTTCCTTCTGTTTTTTTTTTTTTAAGTTCATACATAGATATGACTAGATTTTAAAATTTGGACCATACTATACAGTTTTTCACATCTTTATTTTCCACTTGACATTATATTGTAAACATTTTCTGACCTAAAATATTCTTTGAAAAATAAGTTTTAGTAGAAGAATAACTCCTACCCTCTCTAATTAACTATTCAGTTAAATAGTTATTTAACTACTTAACCTATGTAGCTAAAGGGCTCTAGCAGACTTAGAAGCAGAACAGGTCCAAATAAGGTTTCATTTCTGCCTCTTCCATATTAACCTCAGGAAAGACTGTGGGGCACCACCAGGGGTCAGTGCAGAGCCATCTAGTATGCCTTGCTGGAAGAAATTGGTTACACAAAAATTATTAACAAATCCTACCTATTAGATTAGAGGAATGTTCACATGAGTAGCCAAGTTCCCGTCCAGAGATGGCTTTCCTGGTGCAGATGTCTCATATCAGAAATTATCACATTCCTCCAAATTATAATTATATTCAAAGTTTACAAAACAGAGCTATTTTACAAACCAAGGTCTATCAATAGAAAATGTAGTATTAGACCTATTCTCACCTGCTTGGTATGAGACCATTTGTGCATAAAATACTTGGCCTCATTATTTTATAGGTTTGCTGTGAAAATCAAATAAATAACATATGAAAGAATCATCTTATAAATTACAAAGCAGCACTTCAACTTTAAGTTACACTATTTTAATGATGTGTTCAGCAGATATTTGGATGAGTTATCTCCTATACAAACAAAATTCCAGGTAGTATCATGATTATGAAATGAGGTATAAGAGCATATGCTTTGGCATTTTCATGGTTTATTCATTGGTTTTCCTCCCCCTTGCCCTTGCTCTCCAACTGCTGAAGTCATGATGGAATTAGGAATCCTTTCCTAGAAGGAGGAAGTTATTATTTATAGCCAAATTGGTTTTTCTTCTTTTCCTCATTTACCTGAGGCTGCTTCAGAAAAATTACTGAGTTCAGAACTGGCTTAAAAAACTTGAGTAGGTGAATAATAGGGATCAAAAAGCTACTCCAGGCCTGACATGCTTGATGGGCTCCAGCACAGGTGCTTGGCACTCTTGGTCTCTCTAAACCCAAAAGTGACTCTGAAGAGCATAATGTACAAAGGGTCCTATTCCCCAGCTGTCAGGCTCTGACTCAGTCCTTCACCCTTCCTTCTATTCTCATTTCGTCTCCAGTTCCCAGTGCCCCATCATTTAGCAGCAGGGATGAAAAGGAGCCAGGGTGGGTGTTCTGGGGATCAAGCAAGTTTCAAAACCAGCATGGCATAGCCTTTCCTGAGAGCGGTCCAATCTGCTCACAGGTCCACTCTGACCAATCTCAGAACACATGGAAGGCTGGGCAAAGCAGGGCCTGGGAGTCCCTTATTATTGGCACTTGGGTTTCCTACTGGGTTAGAACCTTAAGCTCTCTGGCAGAAGCAGGGCACAGAGGCCACCTGAAGAGAACAAGGATGCAGGCACAGCAGCTCACACTGCCCTAGGATAGCTCCAGCAGACAGAAGTCCTGTGTCTGACCTCTGAGGTCTTATGCCTTAGGGCAGGATCTAACTCAGGGCACCAAATAAATAGCCTGTACTCCTGGTAAGTACAGGTCTTGGTACACAGGTGTTTGACAAATACTATTTGCAGGATCAGTGACAGGTTTAGGCCATTAAACCAGCATTAGAGCACAGAGTAGTACCCAAAGAGAGCTACATTTCTTTGGTCAATTAAAAAAAAAAAAGTTCTGGAGTAGTGGAACTAAACCCATAGATGTCAAAGGAAGTCAAGAGGGTTCCAACAGCTGGACGAAAACCCAGGAAAACAGAAGACCCACACAATAGCAGTGCAGCAACCCACATCAATCACCTTATTTATTTATTTTTTTCAATCACCTTATTTAAGAGTAGTTTCCGAGGTGCCTGGGTGGCTCAGTTGATTATCTGGCTCTTGATTTTGGCTCAGGTCATTTGTGGGACTGAGCCCTGTGTTAGGCTCCATGCTGAGCGTGGAGCCTGCTTGAGATTCTCTCTCCCTCTGCCCCTCTACCTTGCTCAGGCATTCTCCCTCTCTCTCTTAAAAAAAAAAGAAAGTAGTTTATAGTACATGGGTCCTCAGGGCACCTATCCTTCCCTGAGATCAGAGTCTGATTAGCTGGCTGTTTCCACCCTGCATCCAGGAGGGCTATGAGACATCAGCAGAACTGACAAAGAGGCCCCACAGAGATGTAGTGATTCCCTTGGCCTCAAAGGGCTGCAGGTCTTGGTTTTGTGTCTCCTAAGCTGCTAGGTCTCCAATCTGCTTCAGTCTCAGAGTACGCTGCAAAAGCCTGTGCTCCAGAAAGGGCTGCCAGTTGCCTAGGAAGGACCTCATGGGCACATACAGCCTGGTTACTCAATGTTGTCATAGACCTGGATCACATCCTCGTGGTTGCCAAGAGCCTGGATGAGAAGGGCAGCCTGCTCCAGGTCGGGGTCAGCGAGCCGCACCTTTGTGTTGGGGATGAATTCTAGCGAACAGGACACAGAACACAAGCCCAGCGAGTCCAGCTTCTTCCTCACTTGATGCAGTGAAGAGGCATCACAAATAAACTAGGGACAAAGGAAAGTCAGGTGAGGAGTCAGGAGGTAACAGGGTAAGGCCAGTCAGAACTCTGCAAAACCTGAATGCAATTACTATTATGAATCACCAGATTTAAGTTCTTTACGAGCAGAGATATAGTTTTCAGAGTTCTGAATCCTTCTCAAAGTCCTCAGTAAGCCCTTTCCAGTATTCACTTAATACATGTTTGTGCAATGTGTGAACTCTTTATGTCACCTGTACCCCAGGGCACAAAAGAAGAAACCGAGAGAGGCATGCCTTAACGTATCTATTAGGACCCTCTCAGAAGTCCACCAAACACTAAGTCTTCATACTCACTTTAAAAATGTTCTTTTCCTCTTCGTCTTCAGTTTCCTTGACATCTTCAGCTCCTGCTTCAATTGCCATCTCCAGGGCACGCTCTAGGTTCACAGCTTTCTTCTCTCGGTCCTCCACTCCAACCACGATCACCCCCTTTTTGTCAAAGGAGTGGCGAGCTCCATCAGCCATCATTCCCCTAAAAGGAAAGGAAATGCGCCAGACCGAATGCCTTTAGACTCAGCCTCCACATAGCACTGCATTCTAATACTCTTATTTCCCACCCAGCCTTCGGAGTATAGACATACATACTTCTGAAGGAGAAGATGTAGCTACGACCTGGCAAGGGAATAATCCAAACATATCTCCATCCCCTACTTTCTGCCCTGATTGGAGTTTAGTGGATGCAAAAACTTTGCTCATCTTTGAAGATTCCAGTCTCGGTGGTACATTTTAAGACCTGGACATTATATGGCTACACATAAGGAAAAATAGGTCAAAGAGCCCCTTCTACATCTAATGAAGAAGTCTTCTGGATCCTGCCTAGTACAGAACGAAACAAGGGAGAAGAAATGATCCCACCTGGATTCTGCTAAGGATGAAGTGTGCTTAAAACTTGAAACACCGCCAAGAACAACAGTATTTTCCTTGCAAAGAATTGGAACTTTAAGGCTTCATAGCCTTCCACTTTCCCTAGACATATACCTACCCGTTCTTGTTCAGGATATGTCTGATGTCTGAATGGCACTTGGAGCCACTGTTGGATAATGCCTCAATGAGCAGGGAAGAGCCACCAGGGCCTCGGCCCTCATACAGCAAATAAACACCCTTGGTTTTCTGCAATAAACAACATGAGCACATTTTCCTGTTTCCCAGTTCCCTCCTGCATCCCAGCCCAGAACACAGATAACAACTCCATGGGAGGGGCTCTCTGGAGTAGAGCTCAGACTCTCAAGTCTTTATTGTTGTCCCCCACCTCTGAGAGGTGGCCCTTGGGACCAACTTTTGAGGTAACTGAAAGTATAACCCCTTACTGGGAAGGGAGTCTGTTTCTCTGGTCCCTGAACAATCAGTCAGCCATCTCCCAGTTTCATTTCCTCCCTGTCCCACCTGAATCTCACATCTAACACACAACCCCCCCCCCCAACTCCCACCAAGACTCCTCCTCCTATGCCCACCCCGCATGAAACCCATCAGTGAAGTCTCCCCTGGGGTGCTGAGTACTGCTTCAGGAAATAGCACACCTGGGCCCTATCATAAGAACCACTGAAAATAGCAGGGCCACAAAATTCAAACAATTCATCAGAAGTCTAATGACCAATCAATCTCATCTGGACCTTCCATGCCACCTCCATTTATCCTTTGCCTGCACATTCAACTTTCACGACTCTCTCCAAGCACCCTGCCCTGCTGCCTTTCCAGGAACTCCCAAATGACAATTTCTTCCTTCCACAGCCCACATGAGGGCAGTGTTTATAAATGGTTAAAGAACAGACTCTAGAGTCTGTCTGGTTTCAAGTCTGTCATTTTCTGTGTGACTTGGTCACCTAATCTTTCTGTTTCCCGGTTTCCACTTAAGGTTGTTTTGCGGATTCAGTGAGATAACGCATACAAAGTTCCTATCAAAGTGTTTGGCCTAGAGTAAGCACTCAATAATTATTGGCTATTAAGATGATTATCATTCCTCAAATCCTTCCTACTTGTCCCAGAGGAAGAGGTGTCCTCTCACCTGGGCTCAAAGACAATTCACATAACTGGGCTCTACATCCTTGCCCCTCCCACCATCACTATTGCCCCTGTCTCTCTTTCTACTGGCTCTTCTCCTTTAGGGCATAAATATCTGAAAAACAAACCTTTTCTCAATCTAATATTCCCCACACTGTGTCCCTTCTTTCTCTCTCATCTCCTCACATACTTGGCTAAGCAGTCCTAGGTCCCTAGGCCATATGCTTCTGTACATTGTCTATTCATCCTATTCCTGATTATGCTCCCACAACCAATGTCCAAGGACACAGAGCCACCAGAAGGCTCTGTATTGAGGGTATCGACCACAATGCTACTCTTCTCTCTGATAATTTCAGAGTGTTTAGTGGCCTTCCAGACATGGGCCCTGGAGGGGCTGTGATCAATAAGAAAATGTCAAAGTGAGGACACACCCCCATTTTCAGTGATGCCTCAATCGTTGACTTGGGCATGTGCTTGCTGCGACACACCTCTAAGATGTTGGCCAGACTGCTGTTGAGTTCAGGGTTGGGGCCTCCTTCTGAGATAGAGAGAAAAGAGTGAGTGAAAACACTGCATTACAGCCAGGGGGAAAGAAGGGATTTTTGCCACTTTACCCACCTCCAGCCAGAAGAGCAGCAGGTCGCCACTTAGCTCTCAGTTCATTTAGAACATTAATTCAGCGTTTGAATACAGAAAGGTATTTTGGAAAAGAAGGTTCTAATTCACTCTTTAAGGGCGGATATCTTCCTGCTAGGTTTCAGTGAACACCACTTTGAATCAGGTAAGAAATGAAAATGGTACCAATATTTCCTGGACTTATTAATATCTCTTGCTCTGACACCACTATTTTGTAATTATTGAAACATTCACATGACAGCATGTAATCACGCTGTCTCTAAGAGTAGGGACTATATCTCATTATCTTGTATTACCAGTGCATATAACAAACATTCAATACTGTTATCTAACTCAGTATCAAGATTTTAGAAGAAAAGGAAGCAAAGAGAAATATCATGCATGAGTTCTAGGGGTAAACTTATATTTACTGAGTGCCTATTATGCACCAGAAATGACCTCAAGGTAGGCACTATCCCTGTTTTAGATTAGAAAACTGAAACTCGGGGAACCTGGGTGGCTCAGTTGGTTAAGTGTCCGACTCCAGCTCAGGTCATGATCTCATCATTTATGAGTTCGAGCCCTACGTCAGGCTCTATGCTGACAGCTCAGAGCCTGGAGCCTGCTTCAGATTCCGTGTCTCCCTCTCTCTGTCCCTCCTCTGCTTGCTCTCTCTCTCTCCCTCAAAAATAAACATTTAAAAAAAGAAAGAAAGAAAACTGAAACTCATCAAGGTTAAGCCATTTGCTCAAAGTCATACAGTTAGTAAGTGACAGAAACCAAGTCTTCTTGACTCCGAAGTCCATGATTTTTACAGGACTTGCTCTCCACTCCTACAGGTATCTGACACTAAATACAAAAACAAACAAACAAAAAAAGCCTTTCTACAGTGGCTACACAGTTGGAAAAAACCATGGTTGCAAACTTACCTTCGAAGAAAATGTGTCTTAGGAAACCCTAACAAAGCAAACTGAGTCTGGGCAACTAACAGCTTTACTCAACGCCCCTGCCACACAACCTATGTGCTACCAGATAGAGGGTTTGATTTGTCTCTACTGAAAAGACACACGAGTGACCTTACCCTTAGGGTCTGTTTCTAAGAAGTACCCAGCTACACTCTAGAATGAAGCCACTTTCACCATTATCATCCTAAGAGCAACTCTGTGACAAGCAGGCATACGCTCAGCATCTGGAAAGGTGAGTGGAGACCTACAGTGTAGGGAGGTGTTTTGAACGTTTATAAAGTGGGCAACGGTGAGTATTAGGAAAAGAAAAGAATATGAAGGACCAAGGATCGGGGTTGGCTCTGGTTTAGCTCTGAGAGGCAAGCGAGGCTTTGGGCGCGGAGAGAACAGCAGCGGACGACCGTCAGGTTCTTACCTTTAACCGCCAGGCGGATGCTCAAACAGAGTTTGGAGAAGATGCGACTCCTTTCGGCGTCCTTGGGACCCTTGATATGCCGGACTTTGGACCACTTGTTGTGCCCTGCGGGGACCGCCGCGCTGAGGTGCAGCGTCCTGCCCGGAGCGGGGTTGCAGCCCGTGGGCTCAGGCTGGGAGGCCGCGAGGGTGGACGGAAGAGCCGCCCGGACACCGGGGCCTTGCGCCCACAAGCACCGGGCAGGAACTCTGCTTAGGCTGACAGCGGCCCAAGACGCCATCGGCTCCGACCCTGGGCCAAGGTCAGCAAGAGCAGCCAAAGAGCAGCGACCACGGTCAGCCCGTGGTGTCCGCCAGAGAAACAAGCAGGTCCCGAGCCTGCGGCTACCTCCGCCCTTCACCGGAGACCCAAGTGCTCCAGGCCAGGCCGGGGAAGCAGTGACACGAAGCACCCTGCACCATCCCCGCGGAAGCCGGGAGTGGGTGCCCTCCATAAAGTAACACACTTCCTTTCCCCGGTCCGTTCCGGAAACGTGCCCCCATCGCCCGCAAAATCCGTTCCGCCTCGCGGTACTCGCTTGTTTGTCGTACCTGTGCAGAGCTGGGGCGAAGCGGGGCGACCTTTTTTTTTTTTTTTTTTTTTTAAAGGTGTAACTAATAGTTCACTTAGGAATTTATTATTGTTATTATCCAAGCTTCTTTGCGATGGGCTCGGCACTCTCCTCGTACTTTGCCGTATTAGAAACATCAGATTACTCCTAGTACTTCTCCCAGTTCCTTTGTTCAACACAAACCTGTCTTTGCTGGTATTTGTTCCACTTGACTTCACCTGGCTAACTTTTGTTTTCCTTCAAGATTCAGCTCAGGCATCATTTTCCACCAAATGGAAACATCTCCAGATTCTCCAGTCGGGTTCAGATGCCCTACTTTGTGCTCACATAACTCTTCATACACGTCTGTACCTTAGCACATAACTTTTTAATATAAACATGTTTATGGCTCTGCCACAGTATTAAATTCTTTGAGGGCAGGTTGGTACCCTTGTGTCTGGCACAGTTCTTCAGGTTTTTTGTTTTGTTTTAAACAGCTTTATTGACATGATTTACATGTCATACAAGTCACCAATTTAAAGTGTATAATGGCTTTTAGTATATGTATTCACAGATTTGTGTTGCCATCATAACAATCAATTTTACATTTTAGTCACCCCAGAAAGAAACCTTTTACCCATTAGTCATTGCCCATTTCCCCCCAATTCCCTCAGTCCTAGGAAACCACCAATTTACTTCTGCCTCTATGGGTTTGCCTATTCTGAACATCTCATGTGAACAGAATCATACAATATGTGGTCCTCTGTGACTGCCTTCTTTCACTTAGCATACAGTGTTTTTAGGGTTCATCCATGTAGCATGTGTCAGTATTTCATTCCTTTTAATTGCCAAAAAATATTCCATTGTATGGATATACCAATTTTATTTACCCATTCATCAGTTGATGGACATTTGGGTTGTTTCCACCTTTTGACTATTATGAATAATATTGTCATGAACATTCATGTTCAAGTTTTTGTACAGACATGTTTTTGTTTCTCTTGGGTATATAACAAGGAGTGGAACTGGTGGGTTGTATAGTAACTCCATTTAACCTTTTGAGGAACTGCCACAGTTTTCCAAAACAGTTGCATTATTTTACATTCCCACCAGCAAGGTATGTTTCCACTTTTCTGTACATCCTTGCCAACACTTACCTCTTTTTGACTATAGCTGTTGACATCCTAGTGGGTATGAAGTGGTTTCTTTTTTTTTTTTTTTTTTTTTTTAATGTTTATTCATTTTGAGACAGAGAGACATAGCATGAGGGGGGGAAGGGCTGAGAGAGAGGGAGACAACAGCATCCGAAGCAGGCTCCAGGCTCTGAGCTGTCAGCACAGAGCCTGATGCGGGGCTCGAACTCACGAGCTCTGAGATCATGACCTGAGCTGAAGTAGGACGCTTAACCCACTGAGCCACCCAGGTGCCCCATGAAGTGGTTTCTCATTGTGGTTTTGATTTGTATTTCCCTAATGACGAATGATGTCAAACATCTTTTCATGTGCTTATGAAAATACTATTCATAGATAGTATTACTTTTTGTAATTTAAAAATATAGTTTAATATAAATGTTACTTTGAATAGCAAAAAGCAAATTAAGAGAATTTATAATTGCAAATAAGCCTAAAGGCCAAAGTGAAGTTTGAGGTTGCCCTTGTCCAATCAGCCTAAGTCTACCAAGGCAAATCTGTAGTTCAACAAAGTCAGACTATAGACTCACTGCAACAAGGAAAACTGCACACCATAGGGATGGTGGGGTGTCTCACCAAACAAAGGAAAAGATAATTATAATATAGTATATGTACTAGTATACATATAGTATGGACAAAGGTGGAGGTTAGGCGAAATTTCAATGAAATAGAGTTTGATAGGTTCAAAGGAACACAGAGCTGTATGAAAAGTGGGTGAACATCAGTTCTGGACTGCAAAGCAGACAGAGTTTAGTTTCTGTGGAAACTACAAAGCTAAGTGGGGAATGCTATATTCAAAAACCCCTGCTCTGAGGTTCTATACCTGGCTGGAAATCAAGGCTGCTTCTCTGCCAGTGATTTGGATTCTCCAAGCAAGACTGTAGGTCTTCATTCTCACAGATATCATTTCAAACAGCAAACTTTCTGACAGTCTACGATTTTAGAGAACAAAGCTTTTCAGTGAATTAAAAAAAAAAAGAAAGTAGTCACTGTTATGACACAGATATGCTTGGGAGAAATATTGTTTCTTGTTAACTTTGCAGCTGCTTTTATCTGTGTCTCTATCTGTGATGAACAGCAGGGCGGAGTTTTACTTTCTCAGTCTGAGCTAATACTTAACTGTTCTCAAGATAAATTCACAGATGACTGAACCATTCTAGAGCCTGGTGTTCAGGATCATTGAAGTCATGGTATGACAGAGATATAACTATTTATCTGCCACTTTTATTTCCTCTTCCAAGGCACACAGGAAGATGATCCTTCTTGACCTTCCTTGGAATCATGTGACTAAATCTGGCAGATACGGGCAGAAGTGAGTAAGCCACTTCCAGACCCTATCTTGAAAAACGTATCTCTCCCTCCCATATGTTCTGGATGATCTAGCTGACCAACCTCCAAAGAACTTCATGTAAACAAAAAGTAAAATTTTGTCATGTTCAGTCTGAGGCTTGGGGGTTTGTTCTTGCAGCTTAGCCCAGGCTATCAAGATGAATAATGCCAGTATTGCCTCTCCCAGTTCTCCCCTTAAAAAACAAAGAGCAGGAATCTCATATTTCCCATAAAATACATGTTGTCAGACCATACAGCACAATTCTAACAGAGCCAGAAGGTGCTTATTTTGCCACACAGTTTAAACTCTTAGAGTTGCACCCTTCTTTCCCAGACTCACTGCCATCCCCGGATCAACGCTTCCAACACAATGGCAACTACTTGCCAAATACTGCCTCATGGCATCAATCACAATTTGCCCTTCTTCTCTTCTCTTGAAATGGTTAAACATGAGCACAGAATGAAAATAAAAATAAACGGAGGGAGTGTTCGTCTAGGACCCAGAGCATTTGAATAGCAGTGGGGATAGGCGCTCCTCCCTCCTACCAAATTGGGGCGTAGGCTGAGCAAACTGGCCTGGTCGCGGAAACCCTAGTTAGCCATCAGAACCTGGTGTCCAAACCCCGAGGGTCTGGGAGTTATCATTTGTCATCTTTCACAGCCAATAGTTCACTGAATCTTATTACCCCATCTCTTAAGTCTCTTCGGTTATGCCCTGTCTTCTCCTTCCTGCTGTTCCTGCTTGAGTTCAGGCTTTTACTTTTTCTCATCTTGATTATTATAATAGGTGAACTGACTCCATTTCACCTCCTACTCAGGCATTTTTTTCATGGCCTCCTAAAGTGCAATTCTGAGCATGACTTCCCTCTATGTAAATTTTCCAAAGTCTCATATAGGAGTTAAGGCCTGAACATTCTGCAAAGCACAAAAGATTCTGCTTCATCTGACTCCTGCTTACCTCTCTAGCCTCATTTCCTGCCATTCCCCATACAAAACCCCATATCAACTTCTATTTCTCTGAATATGGCCATACTATTTCTTGCCTCTAGAGTTGTATGTGGATATTCTCTCTGCCTTAAATGTCTTTCCCTATTCCCGGAGAACTCCTACTCAGCCTTCAAAACCCAGTTCAAACATCCTTCATCTTGTGAAGTTCTCCCTGACCTCCTCTGGCTCCTACTCAGATCACCCAGGTGATCACCTCCTCTGGGTGATCACCTCCTCCTCAGGAGGCAGCCTGTAAGCCTAAACATACCCATTATTGCATAACACTGCCAGTAACTGTTTATGTGGATGTCTCCTCTGGGAGACTGCAAGTAATTTGAGGGCCATGGCCCCTGGCATAGGGTAGATGCTCTGTGTTTGGTTAAAGGTGATGAGTCAGGCTGTCAGATAGTGTGATGGGCTGGGGCAGACTCTAATCCCCCAGCCAGAGCCTCTGGAATGTGCCCACAGTGGCAGAATGGGAAGAACTGAATTCATTACAAGAAGAAATTCAGTCTATACATGTTCAAGTTTTATTACAAAGTATGATGGGCAGAAAATATGGTACTTCTTATACAGGAGGCTGAAACAGAATGAAAGGGTGAAAATTAGGTTCAATATACTCAGGAAGCAAGAAATAAAGTCATAGATGTAACACTCCACTTTCAGGTGCCTTTGAAGCAGCCTTCAATGGAGATTTACCATTGTGGTTTCACAGCACAGTGTTAACATTTTATTACAAGCCCTGTGTACAATCAATCCTGTGATAATAATATTTTAAAAAGAAAAATGGTGATAGTACAGTTCTGCAAGGGGGCAGCTTCCTCTCCACCTGACCATGGGATGTCACAAAACCTATAGTATAGAGGAAAAGCTTAAATATATAACAAGAAATTAAGTTCAGACATACTAGGCTAAAGGGGGCAGAAACTGATTGGCTAGAGCTTAACATTTCAGAGAATAAGAAATCTCCATTTTCTACATAGAGGTTTGTACAATCATGCTACAAGTTCACACTGGGGGGGGGGGGGGGGGGGGTGGGGGAGTCACTGACAGGGTCGTAATATACACAGAAACCCAAGCAGGTGATTCATTCTCAACTCAAGCAAGTCAAAGCTTTAGGTCACCAAGTTTTGTCACACACTGTATTAGCACAGCCAACCCCAGGTGAGAACATTTCTCTTAAACAGCAGACGCCACAAGTCCATATTCACTGGGTTGTCCTCAAGGTGGGTCCTTGTGAGTTTTCCAGCTGTTACACAGACTGCCAACATCTTTCTTCTTGAGTTCATCTTTTCACTAGCTTAGCTGTTTCTGGTTTGATACACCAGTCTAAGCCTCTCTGGGAAGGCACCTGCATGTTTCCATACTTAAAAAAAATAATATCCACAAAGTAGCCTGAGAGGACCGGGCCCATACTGTGTAGCCACACCTTTGACTTTGAGTGCCAGCGGCAATGACAATGGTGGGAGAAAAGGGTGCAGGTGGGAGAGGTGGGCAAGGCTCTGCAACATGAGACGCTCTGGACAGCTGGCCCAGCCAGTACAGAGAGCCTTGTCCAGGGTTCACAGTGACTACTCAGCTTAGCTCTCCTCCCTGGGAAATCACAACCTAAGTGCCAGGCATGACCCTCCTTCCTCATCCTGGAGTGCAGAGAGTAAAGGGAAGTGTCTGCTTTGAGAGAGGCGTCTACTTGAATGGTCTCCCTTACTCCAAGCCAGGAGGCAAAGGAGCTGCCATATTCTCAAACTGGGGAAGGTGGCAGGACTACAGGGAGCTGCCCCTCCCATGTGTGGTAAACCCTGCAGCTCCCACTGTTCTTACAGCCTCAGAATTCGAGGCCCAGGCTGCAGCAGGGAGAAAGTTCCATGGTGGCAAGGCCAGAGGAAGAGAAAAGAAAAAGGAGGGGGAGAAAAGTAGGCATGACTGGTTATAACCTCTGCTTCCTCTGCTCTGTACAAATCTACAACCAAGAAAAGCCATGGTTTGGAATGGTCACGGGACTCCCAACACCTACAGATTTCTGCCACCAAACATCACCTATGGCTGCACTACTGCAGGAAGAGGCTCCTGTCCCCAGTTACCCAGGTCATACCCGATGAATGGCCCAGAAAGGCTGACACAAGCCGAGGGCACAGTCTCATTCCATGGCCACCTCAGACCTTTCCTGCCCTTTAATATTTTCTCCCTAGATCTAAAGAAACACTTACCATTGACTTTCTCCCCAATCCTAAATCTCCTCTGAAAATTTCAGCCAAAACTATCATCAAAACCTCGCAGGAGTCTCAATTTTTTCTGTTTCTTTCCAAATCTTAACCAGTTCTTTGAGAGTTGATCCTCGTTCTGTTAAGAAATTCTCACCCAGTTATCAAGTATCTCCCCTCTTCAAGTCCTCAACTTGCTGTCTCATTCCTCCCTGGAAGGAGAGAGTTCCAACCCTTCTGGGTGTAAACGCTCAAGTCCTTGAAGGACTTGTACCCATTCACCAACTCTCTGATGTGGTACCTTAGGCCGAATTTATTCAGCACCTCTCCCTCCCCTCAGACAAGGAAAACAGAAGCAGCCTCGGCCCAGGGTGCAGGAGCACATCAAAGGGCCACCACCAGGAGAGCAGAGCCCAGACACGCCGCTGCTGCCTGGCCTTCCCAGGGAAGTCCTGGCCGCTGCTCCTCTCACACCAGAGGACAACAGATGCAGAGCCTCCCACCCATTCCCTCTGGGTGTCAGTTTGAAAATCTAAACAAATTAAATAGACACTCGCTTTTGAGACCACAACAGATCTCCATTTCCTGGAGCATGCCTGACTAAGAGGCTTTCTAAATCTTGAGACTACAGAAATCCCCCCCTCAGCCATGGGGCCATCTGGCCTCTGGTAAAAACGGAGGGCAAGAGAGCTGATCAAAATACCAGCATCTCAGCAACTGTGACTGTGTGTGTGTGTTTGCTCAGGGAGACTGGGGAGTCTCACCTGGGCCCCAGGTGGGATGTCAGGAGCAGGACTGCTTTGCAGGGCCTAGGGAGGGGTGAGAGGGCAGGGTGTCCACAGGGCAAGGGAAAACCACCACCAAAAGTTGTTGGTTTCCAAAGTAAATAACAAAATTATGCAAACATATTCTAATTACTATTGGCTAATATCTTTCCCTTGTTTTTGAGTTCCGGTCGACAAATCCTCTCACCATTCAGACCACATTTAAGTGCAGATCAGGAATCTTAACTTAGAACTCAGTGCCCCAGCAGGCCCAGCCCCTCCTATCACCTCTGACCTCCACTTCAGGCCCTTTTCCATGGTAAGGACATGATGGCCTCCTAAAGCAAGCAACCATCAACTCAGACTTGCTACCCTTAAGAAGGACCCTGGAACCAGCAAATACAATTGCAAACAGAGGAGGGTTCTGACCAAGAACTGCTCGCTTCACGCTGCCAAATGACACAGAGCAAATCTGGTAGCAACTGCAGAAAAGTCAACCTCAAATGGATGGCAAGTTAACGAGCCCCAAATCCAGAATAATAAAGTGAAAAAGGAGGGGAAATACACTAAGAAAAGAGCCCCCTTTTTTGAACGAGCCCCCGTGTAGTAAAGCGAAGAGCCGTGATACAAATTAGGGATACAAATACATCTGCTCTGGAAAAGAAGGCTCGACCAAAAGAGTTTAAGGGCCCAGGAGAACAAAACTGTTTTGTTTCTCAAGCGCAGGTGAGAGCCCAAGCAGACAAAACCACAAGCCTTGAGGTCTGTGACTCTCCTACTGAACAGATGCGCAACTTAGAGGGGCTCAAAAACCTGTGGCAGAACACAACAGACCGAAGTCCCCTCGGGCTCTGAGCATGTCCCAAACTCCACCTGCCCAAAGACTCATCTTCCACTGGAATCACACACAAGCCCCCTCCATGGAACTCACCCACATAACGGAAACAGACACTGCGGCCTGCAAGTCCAATACTGCTCAGAACCTGAATGGGGTGGGAAGGTAACAGGTGTGCACAAACTGGCTGGCCTGCAGCTATCTATTCACTTGACGGCCAGGGATTATCACAGCCTATTAGGCTGTGCTCCTTCCAGGGGCTGACGGTCTCCCACACTGGACAGGAGACCTCGTTCAGGATCAGATGCACTGATGATGTGCCTCTCAAGCAGGACTCTCTCACCCCACGGCGCTCCAAGAGTGGCCAACCACCAGTCACAGCAAACTAACCAAACAGAGATCATAAAGACCAGCTTACAGATTGTGCTTGTCTATCATTCAAGCCATGAAAGAAAATGGTCTGAGACTCACATCTGGAGAGAAGAACAGACTAGGAAACTGTGTGCTGGAAATGCACTCTAAGCTCAGCTTTCCTGAAACCATTCCCTTCAAGTCAGGCATGCCGTCTCTCTCAGCTCTAACACGTTCCCAGTAGGTCCCACTGGGGCTGGACAGAGGTACTTGAGGAAGTAACAGAAGGCTTCCAGTGTCTGTTTTGGAGCCCAGAATGCCCTTGCGAAGAGGCAGGCTGAGAAAAGGTGAGAGAGCTGGCCGACTTCAGAGCACCAGGCGGTTTGGGACTCCTGGTCAGGTATGCTGCGCTCAGTGATTCAAGAAGGCAAACTGCTCATGGGGTCAAGGGCCCAGTGCCAGATCCAGGCACTGAGGGGAGAGAGGAAGTGCTAAGAGGGTGGACTAGGAAACAAAGGCAGAAACCAGGAAGAGTAAAATTCTTTTCATAAAAAAATTAGCCTGATAGGTAAAAAATATACAAAGTTGAAATTTGTTAAAGACATTGATAATAAGAAGAAAAAACTCCAAATTGGTATTGTTCCCACTTAAGTGCTAACATGACATGGACACAGATTGCTGCCTTAGGCAGCAGACAGAGAAGAGACATCTGGGACAGATGAATACAAACACAGCCAGTGCCTGTAATGCTCATTAACACAACAGCTGACAAACAAATACATAGAAAAGTTTAATGGAGGAACCAAAGGAGAAGAGGAAAGGAGAGAACATCTTAAAACTCAGCCCTGGGCTGAGGAGGCGCCGACAGCACTGAGTCTGGCACAGACAGCGATGGGATGACTGGCCAGGAACTCCTAGAGCAGCTTCTGGTAACAGTGGTGCAAAGCAATGAAAGACATACTGGCCACCAGAAACACGTCGCTTCTTACTTTGGGGACGGGGCAGAGGCAGGAAACACACAAGCCCCTGCCACGTGGGCAAGGCGCCGCCAGTGCTACACTCTGAGTATCTCCAGGCAGTTGTTGTAGCAGATGGCAATCCAGTCAGGCTGAGTCGATGCCCACTGCACGTTGTTGATCTCTCCTTCGGCTGTGTAGGCCAGGATAGGGTCCTCGATGGCCCGGGGCATTTGCTGGATGTCCCAGATGAGAGCCTGGTGATCATCCGCTAGTGACAGAGAAAGCCAGCAAGCAAGGTCACAAGTCAGGAGGGTAATGATCCCAGCACCTGGGGTAGGTGGAGGTATCACAGTTCACGAAGCATTTGCTCACCAAGACCCCAGCAAGGGAGGTTTTATTTTAAGCCCCCTTTTTATAGATGAAGAAACTGAGATTCAGAAATGTTAAGGAACTTGCCCCAAACCACGGAGCTATGCAGCCAGGGAATGGCAAAGCCAGGACTCGGAGCAAGGCCTCTGATGTGTCCCAGGGCCCCATTCGCTGCAGCAGAGCTGAGATGGTAGAATGGGACTTAAATGGGCACCTGTCACCTGGGGCAACATCAAGAAAGGATGATGGGATAAAAAATGATCCCCAAACACGTCATTTTCAGCCACTTAAAGGATTTCAGCGATTAAAGGTACCTCTCTAATGATTCAACTTAATGGGATTTTACCCCATTTTATGGACTTTTATAGTTCGATGAGGTGTTGTTATCAGACGAGATAAAGTGCTGAGTGGACACATGTTATTAAAAACAATTTTCCCTAGAAAAGTGCCCTGGGAAATACCAGAAAGAAGGTAATAACCTTAACAAAAATAAATAAGCACATGAAAAATGACTGGAAGAAAATATATACAAATGAAAACAGCGGTATTATGAGGATGGCAAAGTAATGAATTAGGTTTACTTTTTTCTATTTGATAAGTGATCTGTAATGTGGTTATTTACTTTTATAATCAAAATAATAAGTTCTTAATTTCAGAGACGAAAAATAAAGAGGCAATGACCTTCAATACCATGGTGTCCCCTGATCCCACCAGCCCATCCTGATGTGAAAACCTGTCTCTGATACACAGTAGATCTGAATAAACTAAGCCCTAACAGGCCAGGCTCATGTGGGCAACACTAGCCTTCTACCAAGGCCGTACAACCTGGGCCCTTCCCAGGGACAACCTCTGTCAGGAACCCTGGGGGTTTATTTGCAACATTCAGGACCTCTAAAGGACTAAGTTCCTTTTCCTCGGTGCTGCTCTCAACCAAGCACATTCTTCAGCCACAGCTCCTTCACCTGAAGGGACTCAAAACAGGTGCAACATACATAGCAGCGAGCCAGACAAAGGCAGCTGCCAGGAGCAGAAGATGGGTTTCTACTGGGGGGCACTGGTACTGTTCTCCACAAACAATGGACAACATCTTTCTTTTCTCCTTGTCTCACCCTTCCCTACCCACACCCCTGGGGGAAAAAAAAAGGCAACAATGAAGGAGTCAGACCGCAACCCGAGGTGCACAGGCCATAGGCCCCCAACTGCTCCTCAATGACATACAGGCATGAGGAGAGGGCCAAAAACAGGACAAGTTTCATGCCTTCCAAATTAATACTAAAATAGCAGAAAACCACCAAACGACATTGCTCCTTTGGCTCCATAATGAACAAGAAAATGAGGATGCTACTGATTAGCGAGGAGAGGGAAAAGTATGTTAGAAGGAAACCTGAGGCACTGAAAATGAAAAAGATAAGGAGCAGAACACGACGGGGCGAGCGGAATCCTGTCTTTATAAAATAAAGGGACAGACATTCATACTAGGGGATGTGTGTATGCATGCACCCACATAAAAAGGTCTCAAAGAGACACGCTGTTGTTAGAGGTCACCTCTACAGAGAATGGGACTGAGGCGGAAATAGGGCAGGAAGGAGAAAAGATAACTTTCACCTTCCTATTTTATATACCTCGGTATTGTTTTAATTTTTAATAACAGACTCATATTATTTCCAGAATAAAAGCACACTCACAACCAGCATATTTTTAAGGGGTACAGTTTTTGGTCTGGCAAATGGTGAGATGGGGACTACAAGTCACACACTACTGATCAGGCCATGCAGGGCCTTCAACACACCCAGAGCCCACTGCAAGTTCGTTCTGTGTCCCCAGGGAGTATCAGTGTGAGGCACAGCCTACAACTGATACATGATGTGAACGGTATACAGAAGAAGCTCCACTATCACGGAGATACAAGGTCATCTGGAAATCTGGAATGCTTCCATTTCACAAGTGGAGGGAAGCTCCAAATTGAGTTCCTTTGTTAAAGTTCTCAAACCATCCTTAGAAAATAGTTAAGGATTACACTTCTACGGAGACAAGAAGCAGATCTCCTGACCTCTCCCTCCCCATTGCTCCTCCCCACCCCCTGCCACCATGATTACCTGCAGTGCAGATGTGGCAGGATGAATGCGGGGCCCAAGCAATGCCATTGACACAGGCTCGGTGGTTGTTTAACCTGGCAACAGGTGTGCAGGGAACTCGGACATCCAGAATCACTACCTGCAGAAATAACAAGTAAAAGGCCCCGGAACTTCAGGGTGTAACAGGAAAATAAGATACTACACAAGAAAAAAAAAATTTGAAAGCATAACTTGTCCATTTGTGGATTAAAGACCATTACAGACAAGAGGGTCTTGGTCCCAAAAGCAGCGACAGGATTGAGAAAGGAAGAAAAAGACCCAGGTAGTTTATAGTCTGTATCTCAAACAACATAGGGCCTTTGAACTAAAGGTGAGAAGCAGGAGAGGTAACATGAATTTGGATAATCCACCAAGTCCTATTAGATACATGTGCTAAGAATTCTGTGCATGTTCAGCTGACAGAATGAGAGCCCTCTTCCCACAACCCCCAAAGCAGAAAGTGAAATGTAAGAAGTCTGAGGTACTGGCTTCACCAAAAGTTCATCACTGTATCATCTCCACCCACACTTCACTGCTTTTATCAAGCAACAGGCCACAGAGAGTTGCCATTGCCATGTGTGTTTGCTAAAGCTGGAAGAATCTGTCCAGACTCGAGAAGGGGATAACCGCCTGTTTCTCTGCTCAGCACCATAAGCACATGTGATTTGGTTTACTTTTTAGACACTGCTTTTCTTGGCTCTAACTCCAGTGCTCCAAACAGTAAAAGTTCTTAACATGCGGTCCTTGTTCTAGATCAGGCTTTCTCAATCTTACCACTCTTGACATTTGGGGTAAGATCATTCGTTACCGGGGGCTCTTGTGTGCATTGCAGGATGTTTAGCAGTAGCCCTGGCATCTGCCTACTAGATACTGGTAGCACCGTCCCCTGCCCCCAAGTTGGGACAACCCACAATGTCTCCAGACATTTCCAAAAATCCACTGGAGAGAAAACTGCCACGAGCTGAGAGCCACTCTTCTAGATATACTAAGCAGTCCCACCGTTAGGTGGCCAGGCCTATGTCAGCCTGAAGCAGGGCACTCACCTCCATTCCATCCATGGCCATGGTGGCCAGGTAATTCGGGTCCTGCTTGTTCCAGCAGAGCCGAAGTAGTGGGTGATGCTGTGGGTCTTCATAAATGATGGTGCTGTGTTCTAGATGGCGGAGGTCAAACATCCTCACGGAGCCATCAGCGCCCACAGAGGCAAACATGTCCCTGCCACCCCCAGCCCGACTAAATGCAATATCATAGACCTGTTGGTGAATAAGAAGTTTCAGTCAGATTCAGATCCGTCACCTTCTTTTCCGGTAGCAGAGAACTCCGCTGTCCCTAGCTCACCTAACCCCCCCACCTCAAGACACAGGAGGAGGTAAGTAAAGCCAAACAATATCTGTGAATACTGGCAGCTGAGAGCTCTAACATCAGTGACGTTCCAAAGAATGAAGATCATTCTGCTACACAAATTGGCCGGCTTCTTCCTGCATTCCTGCCCTTCCAAGTCTTTTTCCTCCCACCCTGGTGATAAAGCAAAGACCACATACCCTGCTGAGCAGCAGGGCACAAGTCTGAGCAAGTATTCTGTATGCTGCAAGCCAGTAGCTGTCTTCTGCCACACTATAAAGTTGAAACATTTATTTCCTGGGCTTTGGTGGCTTTTGTCTGTGCGTGATCAGAGACAGATCCATGACCACCACATTAAGGCCATCAATTTGAGAGGTGGAAGCAGCCCTCCTGTGGCCACTTAATAGCTGCCAGGCTGGTTCTGCTGTGAAACCTGGACCTGAGACTCATTTTCAAGAAACAAGTAATAGCAGTTTTGAATCATGGGAGACTCAGGTGTTCCTATATTCACAAAGAGGTTTAGTGTCACTCACTTATCCTAGGACATGCTCGGCTTCTTCTCCTAGTTGGTCTGTGTTGAGAAGTGAATCAATTTAGGTTTTGAATAATTATTTTCTGCATTTATTACTTGCTGCAAACATTGTACACCTCTAATATCTATGAAGTATCAGAGGCAGAGAGCAACAGAGAGCTTCAGAGAAAGAAAGGGATGAGAAGAGACAGACAAAGCCAGAGCCAGAGCAGAGAGAGGAAAAAACTGAAAAACAAATGCCAAGGACCTCCTGGGGTCAAGGATAGTAACAGTTGACTTCTGGGAGACATAAGTGGCATCTCCACTACTGTCACTCCAGCAAAGGACAGTGCCAAAGGAGCATCTATTTCTCTTCAACCTCATAAACTCCTTTTTCTCTGGCTGACGATGAAGAAATTGAGCTTCTCTTTCTACAGTAGGAATTAGGAGTGGTTCAAATGCAAACCGGGCCGGTCATCACAATGAGGCCTGGCAGGTCTAGGCTCTGTCTAGCACTGTCCGGCTACATTAGGGCAAGGGCTGTTTACAGGATGCGTACCCCACGGGCTGGCTCCAGGTAACTCCTGGGGACAGGGACACCACAGCTGCATCGCTGCAGGCAATGTGGCCGAATGTGTAAAGCTCTCCCAGCTCTGAGTGACCGCTCTTTCAGCCGTGCTCCACTGCGAATTTCATCATAAAACAAGGGAAGGTGAAAGTTCCTGCTACCCTCCTCCACATTCTGCGGCAGGCAGCAACTAGAGCCTCCTCACAAGTCTCCACTTTGACAGAGAGAGGCAGAGTGAGAAAAGCAAAGGCCTAGGAGGTGTCACTGCTTCTCTGAGAGCCAGGGTGCTGACCCAGGGTCGGCTTGCTGTTAAGACCCATTCCTGGTCCTTGCTCCTGGTAGGGTATTCTCATTCCCTCTCTCTGTTCCTCAAGTGTCTCTGGCAGTGGCTGTATCCTCTCCATGGTTTTAGCTTCTGCCAGGGAGACACAGACCCTGGTTCCCGGCTCCTCTAGTCGACAGACAGTA
Organism: Panthera uncia; assembly: GCF_023721935.1. Lineage (NCBI taxonomy): Eukaryota > Metazoa > Chordata > Mammalia > Carnivora > Felidae > Panthera > Panthera uncia. The sequence goes on along the minus strand of NC_064814.1, from coordinate 16,628,995 downwards.
GCAGCTCCCCACTGCTCCCATTCTCCCCATTACCTCACTTCTGCCAGTGTGGCTTTCCAGCTTCACCAGGGTCTCTGTGGGCAATGCCCTAGGTTAAAGCCCGAGTTTAAATATGTAGGGTAGTTCTAGTTGTCTGGGTTGGATCCTGATAGAGAAGAGCAGGCTATGTTGTCACGTAACTAAAATATAGCAAACTGTTCCACGTGATGCCAAGAGGGCTTCCAGAAGTTCCTTACTGGTCCTCTCTGTAGGACAAATCGTTCCTTTGCCCTTTGGCTTAGCAGCAACCAAGTCCGGCAGTCTTGTAACAGATCTTACCCTTAGGGGTACAGAAAGCCAAAGACCAACCCCTTGCTAAGAGTGATAACCTGGTCACCATCTTCCCATTCTGAGGATAACCTCAAGTGTCTGACCTGAGGTCAAGGCTTTTTTTCTTTTCTTTTCTTTTCTTTTTTTTAAATCTGTACTAATACTCCTTGCTGTGCAGGGTAAGGGAGAAAAGAAAAGGAAACACTACCCACAGGAAATCAGAGTACAAGGAGCATGCAGCAGCTTGCTTCCTCCATAGAGAAAAAGATTTATGACCCATTTCCAAAAGCACTCCTCAGAAAAATGCTTTGATCCAAACACAATCACAAAAGCTCCCCCCAGCTTTCCCAATAAACATTAGGAGAAATATCACCATGAAAATAAGCCATATTCCATTCCAAACCATATTAAAATTATTAAGGAACATACTAGAATTTCATAAGCCAAGTTGAGAGAAAAAATGATTTAGGTTTGTCTGCCAAGAAATTTTCCCTCTACCTGGTTTCCCCCCACTTCCTTCCAAAAATTAATATATTTCAAAATAAGTGTTATTTCTGAATCACATCAGGTCCAAGTTTGTCTATAAGAGAGTTCATTATTACAGAACAGCAATCTCTGGCACAAAAAACTACACATGGCAGATTAAGTTGTTTATATCAGTCAAAAAAACCCCACACAAACATTAGTTTACAAGGGTCGCTCACTGCTATTTTTGAAACATTACCATTTTTAATCCAACAGGAAGACATTGGCATTCTATTATGATTTTCCACATACTATGTAGAATAGTAAGAGAACGGTCTGACCTTGAACTGAAGGCAGCTCACAAGAGAGCGGGTGAGGAAAGCAGAAGAGGAATGGGATCATTACCTCCTTGTCATGCGCGATCAGCTGGGTCTTCACGTGACCAGACACAAGATTCACTCGGCCCAACACCTGCCCTGTCTCCAGCCCCCAGATGGTACAAGTCGTATCAATGCTGGAGGTACCTAGAAACAGCCAGTGCAAGTCAACGGCTGACAAGAGTGAGGCCTCCCTCCTTGCACCTACTCCTCTGTTTAGCCCAGGAGAGGACATGCCATGGATACTTGCTAGCATGAGAAGGGTGCCAGCAGAGCCAACAAGAATCAAGTATTTAATCCTTATCCCAGGACCTTAGACTCTGCTGACTAGATATACACACATGGGAAGCTCGCTCCACATGAAGAATTCATGACCCGTTCCATATTTTGCCTCTTTCCGTCTTGGCCCCATCTAGGATACATGCAGGTACCTCAGGCTTAGTGTTATATCTGAGGAAATGTATCTTTGCTTCTTCAAACTGGAATATGCACTCCCTTGTTCCCTTACCTAACAGATAAGGATCCACCTCATTCCAGTCAAAGGAGGTCAGAGGAGCACAGAAATCGGAGTTCTTGTTATTGTTTAGCAAACATTCCAGCCGGGTTTCTGTTTCACCAACCTGAAGGAACAATAATTTTTAAAAATCAGCTAGTCTTATCTTCACAGAAAACCTTTAAAAGCTCTGTTTAGACAATACCTTACTAAACAGAAGACACAGGGGAAGAACATACAGAGTAATAAATTCCAGAGGAACTCCCTGAACACTAATTCTTTCCAAGCTTTTTCCTCTGCCCAGCTTTGTTCTCCAAATTTTCACCCCCCGATTTTCCTAGAGGACAGGTCTTCTCACCTTGCCCAACCCAGAATCTCTGTACCCTGCCTGGCTGGCACTATACCTCCAGGCTAGAAGAGATGCTGCTGATGACCAGCTTGGCTGAGAGAGGGGAGGCTCCACAATCCAACCATATACTTTACTAGCATCAATGGCCCACCTTTGTTTCTAATTTACTCAAAAATATCTTGGCTACAGACAGAATAAGAAGGCTCAGATAGCCCCGCCCACCCCACCCCACCCCCAGAAGTTTACCTTCATTTCCTCAGGTTAACTGAGCCTCAAGTTTCCAGGGCTGACTGGAGCCTGACTGCAGCAGGACTTCAAAGAATCTTGGCTAGATTTATTAAGAAATCTGCTGAGCCAAACAAGGTCATTCCAGATCCACTACCTTTGGTTTCTGCCGGGCTACAATGACACTCGCTGCCTCCAACCCCAGTCTGTTCTCTGTGACTCCATGGGGCTTAGTAACAGCTGACATGAAGAAAGCCCATTGGTCGGGCTGCTAACTGAGCACCTGCTTACCCTCCACACACGGAGATAGTCGCCACTTGTTGCCAGTAAGTCTGGATAGACACCTTTTGTGTCTGGGATCCACATGAGCTTTGTGGTGGGGTAAGGATGGTCGAAAGTGTTTCGACAAATAAACTCTGAACTCTCTTCATCTAAGCCAACAAGCTGAACCTGTAAAACAACCAAATTGAGCCACGTAAACATTTGTTTTTCTGGTGCAGTGTCAAACACATCAAATCCTTCCCCCCATCTCCCAACACCTGGCTAGTAATGTGCTTATGCACAAACATGTGTCAAACAAGCATTCAAGAACCCAAACGGCTGTAACTGGCATAAAATGGTTGCAGGGGTACCTGGGTGGCTCAGATGGTTGAACATCTGACTTTGGCTCAGGTCATGATCTCACAGTTTGTGAGTTCGAGCCCCACATTGGGCTTGCTGCTGTCAGCACAGAGCATGCTTAGGAAATCTGTCGTTCTGTCTCAAAAATAAATAAATCTTAAAAAAAAAAAAAAAAGGTTGTCATTGATGGTCAAGTCCCCTGATTTCTGGGCTACTTTTTCTTAGAGTGGATATGGACCAGTATTAATCTCCATTCTTTGCTGTCAAACTCAATCTTGCTCCATGAGAAATGCCACTCATTATACATTTGTTTATGAACTCCCACCAACTGGAAGATGGAATGGGGAATTTTTGGTAAAGATCCATAATAAGTGGATAAACACCAACCACACAGCAGAAAAACAGAATTCCTTCTAATGTTGCCTGACTTCAGTCTTAGATACCAGTGTCTTTCTGCCCATTTCTTGTTTAAAAAAGAATTTTATTTAAGTTCAGATACATACAATAAAATTCACTTTAAGTGTACAGTTCAATGATTTTGAATGTATACATTTGCAAAGGTATACAGCTGGATAACGCCTCACAGCAATTAAGATCTAGAACATTTCTATCTCCCCAAGAAGTTTTCTCGGGCTCCTCTGCAGTTAATCCCTTACTCTTAAGCCCCGGGCAACCACTAATCTCTAGTTTTGCCCTTTCTGTAATACCGCACAAATGGAATCATACAGTACTGAGTCTCGTGACTAGCTACTTTTGGCATGATGCCCCTGAGATTCATCCATGTTGCTGTGTGTTATCAGTAGTGTCTTCTCTTTTATTGCTGAAAACATTGCATCATGTGGAAGCACTCTATTTATCCATTTACCAGATGATGAACTTTCAGGTTATTTCTAGTTTGGGACCATTATAAATACTGCTATGAATATTTATGTATAAGTTCTTCTTAGACAAGCTTTCATTTTTCCTGAGTAGACAACTAAGAGTAGATTTGCTGGGTTGTGTTGTAAATGTAGTTTTAACTTTATTAAAAAACAAACTGCCTGGGTGGCTCAGTCAGTTAAGCATCCAACTTCGGCTCAGGTCATGATCTCACAGCTCATGAGTTCAAGCCCTGCATCCAGCTCTCTGCTGTCAACAGAGCCTGCTTCAGATCCTCTGTCCCCATCTCTCTCTGCCCCTCCCCCACTTGCTCGCCCGTTCTCTCTCTCAAAAAAGAAATAAAAACATTAAAAAAATCAATCATTGCTATTAAAAACAAAACTAACCTGTTTTCTAGAGTGGCTATGTCGTTCTGCATTCCCACTAGCAATATAGGAGAGTTCTAAACACTCCACATCCCTGTCACCACTTGGTATTACCAGCTTAAAAAAAAAAATCATTGATAGGTGTGCAGCAGTATTTCAATTTGCATTGAACCCTAGTAACTAATGACAGTATCTTTTCATTTGCTTATTTGCTATCCCTGTTTATTTTGTTGAAGCCTGCTCAGATATTTTCTTTTTTAAAAAAGACTTAAAAAAATAAAATAAAATAAAAAAGACTTGATTTTTTAGACTCAGAAAAATTGGGCAGAAAGAACAGCGTTCCCATATACCACCTGCCCCCACACATGTACACAACCTCCACTATCAAAGTACCTGCACCAAAGTGGTCCATTTCTTCAACGGATAAACTTACACCAACACATCACCACCACCCGAAGTCCACAGTTCACCCTTTGTGTTGTACAATCCACAGATTTTGACAAAGGTATAATGACATGTGTCCACCATTACTGGATCATACAGAGTAGGTCCACTTCATTATTCACCGGGTGTTTTCTTCTGTACTGAGTTTTGAGAGTTCTTTGCATATTCTGGATGCAAGCCCTCGCTCATGTTTCCACAAGCATCTTCTCATAGTCTGTGGCTGTCCTGTCATTTTCTTGCAGTGTTCTTTAGAGAACAGAAATTTTAAATTTTGATGATGTCAGTTTATCATTTCTTTTCTTACTCATGGTTTTGTGTCCTTGCCAGGAAATCCTTGCCCCACCTCAGGTCACAGGTTTTTTCTGCTTTCTTCTAACAGTTTTATAGTTTTAGGCTCTACATTTAGGCCTGTAACCCATTTCAAGTTAATTGCTTTTTACGGTGCCAAGTATGAATCAAGGTTCACTTTCTTTTACGTATAAATGCCTGACTGTCCCAACATCATGTGACGAAAACTACCTTTTTTCCTTTTGAGTTACTTTGGTCTCTTTGAACATCCACTGACCGTGTACTTGCACGTCTATTTGTGGAGTCTCTATTCTGTCCTATTGATCTATATGCCTATCCATTTACCAGTACCACATCGTCTTGACTGTAGTAGCTTTCCAGTGAAGTCTTGAAATTAGATGGTATGAGTTTTCCAACTCTGTTATTCTTTTTCAGAATCGTTTTGCTATTCCATGTATTTGCTCTTCTGTGTAAATTTTGGAACCAGCTTGTCAAACTCCACAAAAAGCCTGCTGAGATTCAGCTGGGGATTATGCTGTATCTATAAATCAATTTGGAAAACCTGCTCTCTTAACAATAATGAGTTATCTGGCCCATGAAAGAGCATATTTCTCCACGTATTCAGGCTTTCTTTCATTTCTCCCAGAAGTGTTTTGAAGTTTCCAGTGTACTGGTCTTGCATTTTTTTTCATTAACTTTATTCCTGAGTGTTTTTATCCTATTATAAACGAAATTGTTTTAAAAATTCCATTTCCATTTTTTTTTGCTACTATACAGAAATACAACTGACTTTTGCACATTAATTTTGAATTCTGTAACTTTGCTAAATTAGTTATTAGTTTAGTAGCTTTCTTTGTAGATTCCTAAGGAATCTATTTATAGATCTTGCTACCCATGTCTGACTTTTAAAAACCTAGATGAGTAAACCTATTCATTTTTATGGAACATCTAATGCTCATACATATATAGATGATGTATGAAGATGTAAAAGGAGAAAAAACCCAGTGCCCTAAAACACAGTAACACTGCCTTAAGATAGCAATAAAAGTGATGTCACAGGTAATACATGATAAGCTGCTTGTTTGTGACAGTTAATTGGTAACAGTTTAGAGGAAAGAGCAATAATTCAAAGGGGGCAAGTGAGGAAAGTAGAGATAGGATCTGAGCAGTCTTCGTGGGAGGGTTCTGAGGAGGCCAAGAAGAAAGGAAAGGCACTCAGGCAGATGAGCGTACTAAGGTGGCAAACTAAATGATCTAGCTGGTGGCAGCAAGAAAACCTGTCTGAGGAACCATCTGAGAGAGCAGTGCAGATGGGGCTGGGAAGGTGTGCCTGGGGCAGGCCGCAGAGCCCTGAAAGGAAACTGAGGACCTAGATGGGCTTTCCCCTGTGAAGGTGTCTAAGAAGGCAGCAGGCCATAAGGCCTTGGAGGTAAGAGTATGAGGCCTGGTTACGCCGGGGAAGGTTGTCTGCCAGGCAGGGGGCTCAGCCCAGAGTTCCACAGGAAACCTGAGAAAGGTTAGGGGCCCTATGGTGGCAGGTAGTGAGAAGGGCAAGGGGCAACCAGAGATGGCCACAAGAGGGATTTTGACCAAATGAACAGTTCCTTCAGAATTTAAAATTCTGACCTTTGCAGAGAATAATAAAGAAGGAAGATCCTAGATGGAATGGGGAAAACTGGCATCAGCCTTGGTGGGGGAGGGAGGCGAAAACAGATGAAAAGTTAAATTTGGGGGTTCACTGGGCAGAATAAATAATAAGTCTCTCATACAGATTCTGAGCCAAATGTTTCATTCATGGATTTATTCAACAAATTGTAATGAATGGCTACTTGGTGCCAGGAGCCATTCTAAGTGCTGGGGATATGGCAGCAAGCACAAGAGACACAATTTCTCTAACCATACAGATATTTACCGTGCGGCAAAATGGAGAAAACATTACACTCCCTTCTAGAAGCTGCCTTTCAAGTCATCAGAGATTTCCCGCCAGCTTCGAAATATCAGATCCTGTGAGCATTTGCCACATAGGATCCTCTTAACCAGACATTTAAGACTTTCTACCACCTGGCCCTAGCCTATCACACTTGCTCTCCTATTTACCTAGTTACTGCTTCTCATCTTTTCCAGGTTCCTTTCCTTACACTGTCCTCTATGCTTGTAAAACCCTCCTACCTCCTTTCCATCAACTCAAATCCCACCCAATTTTAATATAGCACAGTGGCATCAGGCATCCAGGGCCCCTTACCTACCGCTTGCTAGCTGTAGGAACTATGTTCCTTAACCATGTTAACATGTTACTTAACTTTGTTAAACTGGTTTTCCAATCTGTAAAGTGAAGACATTCACAGCACCTACCTCATAGAGTTCTTTGTAACACTCTGTATATAAACAACCTTTGTAAGTAAATTACTTAGGCTAGTGCCATACTTGGCGTGTGAGCTTTTAATAATACTACTGTGTCCCAGCTCCTTCATAAGCCATCTGTGGTCTCCCTGGTATGGTGATCTTTCAGTGTTGATCTAGACCATCCATTTGGTGACTAACCCCATACTGCCTCATGAAAGCACTTACATTACTGTCTTCTGCTATTTCACTTAGTAAAGGCCTTAAAAACAGGGCCTGTCCTACTTCTGCGTGTACTGCAGACAGCAATGGTCTCCAAATCTGGCCAAATCCAGATTTACCTGGAGTGCTTTACACATCCCTGGAGCCCCCAACTCTAGCCCAAGATTCTGATTCAACAAGTGTCAAGTAGGGCCTGGGAATCGATATTCTTAAGAACCTTCCTGGGGGACTAATTTGGCAAGCTTTGACAACTTCTGCACAACAGTACCTCCTAACCCAGGGAAGAAGTAGGTAATGGCTGGGATTTAAGCTTTCCTGATCTCCCCAAAGACTTCATGTGTGGCACAGACCTGTGTTTTATCCTTAACCTGACTTTAGCTCTTCTGCTCAGTCCCCAACCAAGTATTGACAGGAGTAACACCTGGCTCTCACTGTTACTCATGAGTCATTTTTGTTCAGATGCTCATATGTTTACAATGTGCTGATGAAAGAGAATGGAAGTTCTCTGTGAATATTCACATAATACAGAGGGAAGTGGTAAAGTCCCCTGTTAGCTCCATCCCCAATTCGACTTATTCTCAAACCAGTTTGGTAGGTATCTTTCCAAATGGGTCTCTGCGCATTTGTATTCATAAGTATCTGTGGGGTGTTTGAAGAAACATAAACAGGCTTGGACCAGAAGATGTATTCTGCAACCTGCTCTTAACAACTTATCTTGGAAGGTCTTCTCATGTCAGCATAACAGCTCTAGCTCATTCTTCTACAGCAGGCTGTGTTAGGCACACCATAATTAACCATACACAGTCATTGTGGTTATATCCCATTGTTTGGCTATTATAAACAATACTTTGTACACATGTGCAAATGCTTTATTGGATAGATTACTAGCAGTGTAATTGTTGCATCACATTTTAAATGTTAACACCACAGAAACTATGAGATAATGTGTGTTAAGCTTAAAAACACAGTTAAGAGATTTGATCCAACAGCTTTCGAAAAGTCTGCTTCCATTTACACTTTCATGAACAGTATATGAGAGTGCCAATTTCTCCACAACTTTTAAAACACTGAAAATAATCTTTTACATTTTTGGTAATCTGAAGGATAAAAATGGTATTTTGCCATTTTACTCCTGAGGCTGAGCATGTTTACTATTTATACTTCTGATTAACAGTAACCACTGTTAATTATCTATGTGCTTACAATGGATCAAGTATAAGAACCATGCTTAATGCTTTACATGCACTACCTCATTTAATCCTTTCAACATCTTCATGAGGTAGGTACTATTCTTCTTCCCACTTTCCTAGTTGCTTGAGTAAAAGAGATGGTAAGTATCCTGTCCACAATCATGAAGCTGCCTTGTAAATATAGGTAGTACTATCCTACAACCCAAGCTCTTTACCATTATGCTAGAAAAACACCAACTTAAAACATCTGCCCAGTATATTTTATGGAACTGTGTCTTTTTTCTTTTTTGATTTATAGGAACTCTTATGGATGGTTACTGTGCCTTTGTTATATATTTCCTTTGGTAAATTTGCCCATAAAACTCTGAGGGTGGTGTCTTTTGGGGGATAGATCTTCGACTACATTTTCAATTCTTCAGAAAGTCCTTAGGAATTATTCAGATTTTTCCACTGAAGTTTTGCACTTTGTTTGCCCTTAAAACTATGCTTCAGAGGCGCCTGGGTGGCTCAGGTCATGATCTCACAGGTCTTTGAGTTCAAGCCCCACAATGGGCTTACTGCTGTCAGTGCAGAGCACACTCAGGGTCCTCTGTCTCCCTCTCTCTCTGCCCCTCCCTGGCGTGCATGCTCTCTCTCTCAAAAAGAAATTAAAACATTTGAAAAAAACACTGTGCTTCATCTAGGTTTTTGGCATAGTCTTAAAAAACTGTTAATAGCACTCTCTATCTTTACACCCCCCGCCCCACTCCATATGTCCACCTATGCCCATAGGAAAAGGAGTTCCTGTCCCTGTCCCCCACAGGAAGAAATACTGAGGGTGAGTTCTTTTTCTCCATCCCCACCCTTAACTAGTTCCAATTGCTAAGCTGGCCAAAGCCTGAGCCAGGCCAAAGCCTGAGCCTGAACCAGGGGCCTGACTGCTCTGTTAAGGCAGGCACGACAGCTCTCTCTTGCCCCTCCTGCTCCCACATGGAGAGACAAATAAGCCTACCCACTATGGGTCTGGCCATCCTTTCTCCAGCTTCTCTCCACCTTCAGCTGAGTAGGTGAGGTCAGGTTGGGTCTGCCCATAAATTAGACATGGAAAAGCAGAAAGTCTCACTTGGGTTTTAAGGCCAATCTGCATTTCTCCAACTTAGTTTACCAGGCAATAGCACCACATTGGAGGTGCTTGTTCAGCCATTACTAGGGCGAGGCTAGATTTCTCCTTTGGCTCTTATTATTGGTATATAACTTCCCTGATAAGAAGCTCCCGAGGGGAAAGGGGGTGACTGATAGAATTTAGACACCAAAATTCTACCCTAAACCCCTTACCATTATATCTTCTACCATTTTCTTGCTCAGACTTACAAGTTCTAACTGAATGATCTTGCAATTGTGTTTATTTCACTCTTTAATAATTTTTATAGATTGTAAGAATTACAAAATGTATGACCATTACATAAAACCAAAGTATAGGTATACAAAAGAAGCGAATAACTTCCCCCATCCCATCCCCATTATATCACAATTATTTAGTGTATGTTGCTTCTCTATGCTCAAACATATATACACACTAAGTGCAGGGTTTTCCTTCAACTTTTAGAAAAATGAAATACTATATCCAGTGCTATAAATTTTTTCATTAATTTAACAAAATAATGGACACCCCTCAGGTCAATATGTAGATTCAACTCATTCTTTAATCAATGCACAGTACTTCACAGAATAAATGTACATACTATGTAGGTTAACAACTCCCCTAATGATGTACATAGTCTCCCTTTTTTTGCCACTACTACTTCTTACATGACTTGTAATACGTGCTTATGTACTGCTTGCTATCTTTATTTCTGGAGGCGAATCCCAAGAATGAGACTGCTATATTAGAGGGTATGCACATTTTATTACTTTTTATTTTTTTAATGCAATACTTGCTTTATTTTACTTATTTATTTATTTTTAAGTAGTCTCCATGCCCAACGTGGGGCCTGAACTCGTGACCCTAAGATCAAGAGTCGCCTGCTCTAGCTCTACCAACTAAACCAGGTGGGCGCCCCAAGGTATGCACATTTTTAATTTTAAAGGATGCTGATTTACTTTGCAGATAGGCTGTAGCAATTCACACTCCTATCTTCATATGTAAAAGTGTTCATTTCCTCATACCATCAACAACACTAGAAGCAGTTAATTTTTATAAATTTGAAAGGAAAAAAATTACAAAGTCAATTCTCATTTGCCTTAACTGTGAGCTTGAGCATTTTTTCCTATTTATTGAGCACTTGCATTCCCTCCCCTATCAACTGGCTATTTATACTTTGTCTGTGTTTCTATCACACCAAGTAAATTAACCTGTCGTGTTCTGAAAATATTTCTCCTGGGCTATCATGTATCTTCTGACTTTGTCCACCACATATCTTTTCACATAGAAATGCTTTATTTGTATGTGCCACAATCTGTCAATCTTTTCCTTACTTGACTCTGAGTTTAATGACTTAAGACTGCCTTCTTCTCTGCTTACCCCCACTGCCTCAGTACATATTTCCTAGTCAGTTTTCTTCTATTATTGCTTGTGCGACTTTTCCTAACATTTAAGCATTTGATCTAGAATTGACTGTCATAGACAACATGAATTAGAGGGCTCTAAATATTTCTGCCAGACGAACAGCCAATTATGCCATACAACTTATTAATGTTTTTCCTAGTGAATTAAGGTTCTACCTTACCACATACTACATTTCTATATTAGATCTGCTTTGGAACACGGGGTTCCACCAATCTCTCTGGCTATAACTATACCAATTCCAGTATATTTTATTCCAATCTGGCAGAGCAACTGTTTCCATTTTTCAACACATTCTTTTTCCTCTTAATTTTTTTTTGACATTTGTATATATTTAAGACTCTGGTGACAAACAGTATTCCAATTCTGGCCTTGTTTTTACCATCTATGTCACTTTGGGCAAGTCATAATATCTGGGCTTAAGTTTCTTCATCTTCCCTTAAGTTTTGAGATGCAGTATTTTTTAATTTTTTTTTTAATGTTTATTTTTTTTTTATTTTTTATTTTTTTTTAAATTTTTTTCAACGTTTTTTATTTATTTTTGGGACAGAGAGAGACAGAGCATGAACGGGGTAGAGGCAGAGAGAGAGGGAGACACAGAATCGGAAACAGGCTCCAGGCTCCGAGCCATCAGCCCAGAGCCTGACGCGGGGCTCGAACTCACGGACCGCGAGATCGTGACCTGGCTGAAGCCGGACGCTTAACCGACTGCGCCACCCAGGCGCCCCTTTAATGTTTATTTTTGAGAGAGACAGAGTGCAAGCAGGGGAGAGGGAGAGAGAGCAGGAGACACAAAATCCAAAGCAGGCTTCAGGTTCTCAGCTGTCAGCACAGAGCCCGATGCGGGGCGCGAACTCACAAAATGCAAGATCATGACCTGAGCCAATGTTGGCCGCTGAACTGACTGACTGAGCCACCCAGGTGCCCCTTATATGTAGTATCTTTAATCAGTTGACTTCACTTAACTTAAAAAAAGTTTTTTAACATGTGGACAATTTTTGTAAATTGAGTTATCTTTTTAAAAAGTGCGTTGTTTTTACAATATAAATCTTATATATTATTAAGCATATTCTGAGGTATTTATTTATAGTGGCGCAATCTATAATAATTGCAGATTTGTAGATATTACTCCATTACCTTCTATTCTCAAATATGGTAAGCCTTATTTAATTTCTCTTTTTCTTCAAGAGGACTCAACTGTTTTGCCTGGATGCCCAAAAGATTCTTTCTTCACCCTTAAAATTAAGAAACTTTCCTAGGAAAGCTTTCAGTGCCAATTGTTTTGTGTCCATTTTTCTTGAATTTTTTTTTTAAGGTTTTTGAGAGTGTGCATGCACACACATGCGCATATGGGAGACGGGCAGAGAAACAGAAAGCATCTTAAACAGGCTCCACACTCAGTACAGAGCCTGACATGGGGCTCGCAAGATCCCGACCTGAGCCAAAATCAAGTCAGACGTTTAACCAACTAAGCCACCCAGGTGCCCCTTGAGATAAGGTTTAAGCTCATTACTTCAAACATTTTTTTCCATAAAGTCTTTAATTACATACTTGAGGTTTTTGGTTTTTTTTTTTTAACTTTTATTTATTTTTGAGAGATAGAGAGAGGCAGAGCATGAATGAGGGAGGAGCAGAGAGAGGGAAACACAGAATCCAAGGCAGGCTCTAGGCTCTGAACTGTCAGCACAGAGACCGACATGGTGCTCCAACCCACAAACTATGAGATCATGACCTGGGCCGAAGTCGGACGCTTAACCGACTGAGCCACCCAGGTACCCTGAGTTTTTGTGTTTCATTTCCTTGTGATCTTTTTCTTCGGGGACACCAATTATACCTAAGTCAGATCTTCTTTATTTTCTGTATCTACTACATTCTTTCTAATTGTTTATTTCCATTTCATTTTTGTAATCTGTCTTCCCTATCCTTCACTAATTTTTCAGCAGTTTATATTCATTTTTATTCTCTTTCCAATGTGGCTTTTAATTCTGTGATAACTTTTATTTTCTCTTCCACTATTTTCCTGGGCTCTACCTGCTGATGTTCCATTTCCTCCTGTCACCATGCCTTATTTTACCTGATCTCCTGTATCTCTGCTTGGAGTTCCTTCCTTTCCTAAGTTCTCTGAATTCATGGTGGCAGGAATGGCCGTTAATTTTCATCTGAGGTAAAAAAACATCTTTGTAGTGAGGCTATTTTACCTGCCACTTGTTTCCCATATTTTCCTTTTGTGTTATAGTATCTATCTTTCTAGATCTTGTGCTGATGTCTTTTGACTGAGACAAGTTCTTCCTATACGATCTGAAGGAGGTTCCTACGGGAACCTGAGAGAAGCCAGGGCCATGTTCCAAGTTAGCAGAAACACGTGAACCTGTAGCATCTCCCCAGCCAACAGGGATGAGAAACAGTCCAGCTGCTCACAATTCAGTATCTCTTCCAACCTGCCTTATGTAATGCTTCTAAAGATGACGGCATGTCTATGTGTCTCCTTGTGTAGCTTAGCTCCCCTCTTACCCAAGGGGTCAAATGGGGTCTGGAGAAGTGCCTGCTGCCTGCCTGTGCACCTTCTTCTCACTGTTCCAAATAAAGGAATGTTGATCTTGCCTGTCAAAATCCTATTCTGGAGAACTGTATGAGTTTGAAATCTGCAACCAAAGATATCCTTTCTCAGCATCTTCCTATACCCATGGGATCCTCATTATACTGCTGTCCTTCTGCATTTACTGTTGGGGGCGTAAGGAAAAATTATCCGACTTTAAACATCTTATTGTCAGGGCACCCGGCTGACTCAGTAGGAAGACCATGAGACTCTTGATCTCAGGATCGTGAGTTCGGGTCCCACATAGGTTGTAGTGATTACTTAAATAAATAAAAAACTTTAATAAAAAAAACACATAAACATCTTGTTGTTCACATTTAGGTTACCCTCGTGCCTTTTTCTCCAGAGTCTTCCTGTCCTATTAAGCTTTTATCTCCCACCCCGTCCTTCTGCAACTATTGCTTCACAATACTTTACCCCAAGCATGAAAAAAAAAAAACGCCTCTATAAAGGAAGGGCTATAAAGATCATTTTTACTTATTTTAAAACTGTGGACATTACTATGTCAGATGTCTCCTAAGAAGCATATATGCAACATAAAATATTTACCCCTTGAAGACATGACCACATCTTCACTTTCAAATGCTTTCATGAATAGCAACATAAATTACTATTCACATTACATGTATCTTACATTTAAAAAAATTTTTAAAGATGCAATGTTTGTCTTGTTATTATATGCTCCTTGAGGGAGGAAATTGTGCATTCCACTTTATTATACACAATGCTAGTACAAGAACATGAGGGTGAAGGTGTGTGTATGTATGTAATTTTTTTTAAAGACCCCAAGTTATGCAAATCAATATACCACTCCAGTGAATTGAACATTTTCTGTGATTAATATAACCAAAATCAGCTAAGCAAAATTCTGAGAGAATATGCCAGTTTTTCTTGTTCTTTTCCATCTGTCCTCCCTTCAAGCCTGTTCCTGACTGATTATTATTGATCAATGTTTGCAGAGAAGTCCTGCCTTGTTAAACTTTAAGATGAATTCTGGCATAGTGCCCCTTTGGCTCCTGTCTCAGAGGCTAACCAGTCAGCTCTGGCATCCTGGCCTCAGGCAAGCCATACTACCTATAGAACACAGATTCATTCCTTGTTCAAATCACAGCATCTCCAGTAGGCCTGTGTGAACCAGGTTAGGGCAAAAAGCAATATAGCAGCAGCACTTTTATCCCGTCGTCCCATGGAGGAATTAGTCCTCTCACTGTCTAGAAAAAAGAAAGGAGGAAGTTAAAACCAGAAGAGTTTTATGGTGTAAATTTCCCTGTTGACAGTCTTGCCAGGGACTGATGGAGCACTGCAAAATTCTAAGTATCCAAAATACTTCTGTGTACTAAAACACTTTCTCTTTTTTGTTGCCAATCTCACATCTGCTAACAAAGTCTACAGAAGGTTACTAAGTATCATCATTGTGCCCAAAACACACTGCTTGTGTGTTCAATACATATTTGTTGAATTATTTTTTTAAATTTTTAATGTTTATTTATTATTGAGAGACAGAGCATGAACATGGGAGGGGCAGAGACAGGAGGAGACGCAGAACCTGAAGCAGGCTCCAGGCACCGAGTTGTCAGCACAGAGCCCGACGCAGGGCTCGAACTCACAAACTGGGAGATCGTGACCTGAGCTGAAGTCGGACGCTCAACCAACTGAGCCACCCAGGCGCCCCACATATTTGTTGAATTAAATGAAGATATTCCTGAAGGGCCGCAATGAATACTAAGAAATGAACATTTATATGCCAGAGTTAAAATCATCATGTGCCAAACAGATAAAGCAACTACTTAAAGTCTCAGAGGCATCAACACAGGATGAAAAGGCAAGCATTCATCCCATGTGTATTTCAAGTACAAGGTAGTCTTACCCAGATTCACTATCAGTATTCTTCAAAAAGCATCATGTATACCTACAGTTTCTCTCCTCAGAACCTCAAAAATGCTTTCTAGATACTAAATCTTAAAGCACGATGGTCAGCTAATTAAATATTAGGGCAAAATAAATCCGTATCACTCTGCCAACTCTATTCAAAACCAACCCTGAAACACGCAACTAAGTGAAACAGAAACCCAGGAACTGCTACCCATCTTTCCCCATAATACAGGGGAAATACCACCTGTCTACAGACCACAGATATGTTCAAAACTCAGGAGAAATACACGAGTTCTTTAATCAACTACCATGTCTAACCCAGGTAGAACAAGAGAAAATGGGCTTAAACTAGACCATTACAATACTTGGAGTCTGACTACAAGAAGCTTCTAGACCACAAAAATGGATTTAGTTGAAAGGAATCAAGAAAATTTTTTCCTCTGGGTCTTTAAAAGGCAGAGGAATGAACATAATGACATTTTGAGGTACCTTTCCTCTGGAAAATACATCACATTTACTTAGCACCCATATAATTCTCCTTGATTCTCTTTTTTTTATTAAAAAAAATTGTTTTAATGTTATTTCTCTTTGAGAGAGAGAGAGAGAGAGAGAGCGAGCGCACAGGAGAGGGGCAGAGAGAGAGGGAGACACAGAATCTGAAGCAGGTTCCAGGCTCTGAGTTGTCAGCACAGAGCTCAATGCGGGGCTTGAACTCACGAACCACGAGATCATGACCTGAACAAAAGTCAGATGCTTAACCAACTGAGCACTCAGGCACCCCTTCTTGATTATATTTCAATTACAGATACAGTAATATCTAATAATAGCCAACATTTCTCTTTTTTAATGTTTATTTACTTTTTGAGAGAGAGCATGTGTGCACTTCTGTGCATGAGCAGGGGAGGGGCAGAGAGAGAAGGAGAGAAAGATGGGGAGAGAGGGAGAATCCCAAGCAGGTTCTGCTCTGCCAGCGTAGAGCCTGACCTGGGGCTCAAACCCACGAACTGGAAGATCATAACCTGAGCCAAAATCAAGAGTCAGACGCTCAACCACTTGAGTCACCCCCAACAGCAAACATTTCTACATTGCTTAACCATGTCTGTCTCAGGCAGAGTTCCTAAACCCATTACATATATTAACTCATTTAATTTTATTACCTTTATTTTATAGATGAGGAAACCGAGGCACAGAGGTTAATTTGCTCAAACCACACAAAACTAGGAAGAGGCAGGACTGATAACCTAGCCACAGAGTACCTCAAAGGGGTTATCTGGTGCATACAGACTGAGCCACCCAGGCATCCCAGGGGCTATTCAGTAACAGAGCTTTTTGCATGGGATGGAAGAGCAGAATCAATGTTTAGGCGAATGTAGATGCAAAAAGATAGGATTCCTACTTCTGGTCAGCAGATGCCTAGGTAATCCCAGGGTAATGTTCTTAGAGCGCCATCTGGACCATCTGTTTCTTAATCACTTAAGTGTCTGTTAACTTCAGGGATGGAACTCTGGAATGTGCCAAGTCCCTCAGGGGATTCTCTCTCACACACACACACACACACACACACACACACACACACACACTAAAATTTAGAGAACCACCACTCCAACACCAATGCTGCTGTATCCTCTAGCAGAGACCACAAGGAGGGAACGTGAAACACAACTACTGATGATGGGACTTCTTACTCCAGGTACAGTTGATAGGATCAACTCAATTGTTTACTCTAAAACAATTCCCAAATTTATTCAGATGATGGAACACCTGAAAGCCAAGTTGTTCTTGAAATGCTAATAAATTTAATTCTGTTGAAATACAAATAATTTTACTATAGGAAAACGTGATTGCATTAATTCAAAAATTTTAGAAATTATAATAATGTGTATTCTTATGTCAATGTCTCCACAGTAAAAAAAAAAAAGAGGGCTGTTTCTGGGCTTTTTCACCAATGCTAATTTGCTGTGTCCATTTGTTTTGCCCTCTGCTGGCAATCAGTATTGACAGCAAGCAGGAAACAAAGATCTGAAAATTCCAACCAGTAACTTATAAATTCCTCTAAATTGTAAAGTGTGGCACCTCTGTGATAAAAGTTTTCTCTAAAACTGAGCCTAAAAGTCACTGTGTTCGAGGGGTATTTACTGCTCATCAGTCCCTAGGCACAGATCCTCTACAGCAGGGTTTCTTAACTTGAAGTCCCTGAGCTTGAATCACTCACATTCATATTTTCACTAACCTCTGGCTGAAATTTAGCATTTCCTTCCATTACGAAGGGAGGTGGCTACGCACAGCCGCATCAATATCTGACTTTGTTACTGACAGAAATCAGATTTTTATCATATCACATCACTTTAATTAAACATTCTGAAATGTTATTTACCCTCATTACTACTTTAAAATTATAATAATTACGCTGGATGGTGTACTTTAACGGATTAATTTACAACTACGTATTACTATAGCTCCACTTTTTAAAAAATGTTTTTGAGGGGCGCCTGGGTGGCTTACTTGGTTAGGTGTCCGACTCCTGGTTTCAGCTCGGGTCATGATCTCACGGTTCATGAGTTCAAGCTGTGTGTGGGGCTCTGCACTGGCAGTATGGAATCGCTTGGGATTCTATTCTCTCTCCTCCCTCTCTTTGCTCCTCCCCACACATGGGTGCTTTCTCTCTCCCAAAAATAAACACTAAAAAAAAAAAAAAAAAAAAAAAAAAAAAAGTTTTTGATAACTGTAGTTTGATATAATTGATTTCCTTCCTAATCCTATGTATTTTGTGTCTTTGAAAACATAATTATGAAAGGAGGTCTATCAGCTTCAGATTGTCATAGGTGTCCATGGCACACACACACACAAAGTTAAGAACCCTGACCTAGATAGGCTGGGGCACAAAAACAGTTTTAAGATACTGCATTGCCAGTAACATGCAAGGGAGTTAAGACAGAAGTAACTGCTTATCCTGTGATTATTAGGATTATTAGTTTGCATTTTACTACTAAGACCCACACTGCCTGCGTAGCCTGGCACAAACGAGTTCCAGTAAGTTGCTAAATGAAAGGACACACTTTGGGGCAGAGTTTCCGCAACTAACGTCTGACCTGTTACTTCACTGATTCTACCAGCAGCCTAACTGTGGCTCAGCTCCTCCTCTCAGAAATGGGGCTACTACTGTTTACCCAAATTGACTCTGGAAGATATTGCAAGAAAAAAGGGGACATCAATTTGCGTTAAAAGACTCAAGCCTTTTGACAGATTCTACTATTTTTTCTTTTAAACATGTATTCTTAAATAATAAGGGTCTCAATTTTACTACCACAGTTTCCACATCAGGATCTCGAATTCCGTTCCATTCTGCTATCCACTATGGGCCATAAGGAAGGGCCAGCCATTACAGAAAATAAAACTACGTTTTGCTCAGGACTCTCTGCTTTCTGTGGACAATGGGTAGACTTCACTATGAGTGTGTAGTCCCTGGGATTTGTGTGTAAACTGTGCATGTTATGTCTGAGCAATGAGAGTCCAGCGCTTTCGTCCATTTCTCCAAGGGGATTCTAGGAAAGCTGAGCCCTGGACTCTAGAGAAATGCTCCTGGGAAACTGTAAGCAAACTTACAATGTACAAATGCTTTTTGTTTATGTGTAAAAAAGAACTCTTTGCCTCCAACAAACTGTGGGTCAGAAAGAATAAGATTAACCTGTGCAACACCCCACAGCTAGTCAGTGGACCAGACAGAACCAAACTCGACTGGGCTCTTTTCCCTGAACCATGCCTATCACCGTCCACACAGTTTCATTCTTCTTAAGTCATGGTGTTCATGGTGTCCAGCAAGAGTATAAATATAAGACTTTAAACACCACTAGCCAAGGCTTTCTGTTGCTCTGAACCCCATCACAGTGTTTAATACAATAAGGAAGAGATTAAGGGATAAAGGAAAGAAAACTCTGCCCACTGATGTATTCAACAACTTTCAAAAATAAATTTATGCTGCAATGTCAGCTTAAAAAGCTTCCACCTGCTGCCCGTGCTTCTATGAAAGAGCCTCAAATTTCAAATTGTTGATGTCCGGGAAGACTTACTACTACTCAAGGTTACACTTCTGAATGGGCATGAAAGCCAAGAAAAGATAAGGAAAACGTCACCCTTCTCCTTTCAGAAAACAGTGACAGGATCACGGTCACGGGCCAAAATTTCCAAAAAGAGATCATTTTGAAGAGGACAGATATAAGGCAGCAATAGCAGTGACCCGCTCCTGGCAGAAGAGGCGGGCGGGGTGGCGTGGTGGGGGTGGTCCCTGAATAGTACCTGGGGGTGGGAGTAGGAGGCGGGGAAGCCTGCACAGTAAACAGCCCTAACAGAAACTTAGCGTAGCCAAGAGTGTGAGACCACCAACTGATGCGCCAGTAGTTTTCTTCACAGCCATCTCTCTCTCTTCCCCCGTCCGCCCCCAACTGAAGCAATGCGGCGGGAAGGGGGAAGACTGGAGTGATAAATGGCGTAGCTTTTGGGTGTAAAGTCGAGTTTGAGTGCCGTTTCCCCCACGAATCAGCTAGCTTCTGACTCGGGCAACTCACAACACGGTGCCTCAGTTTCCCCATGAGTAAAATGGGGGTAATTACGCTCCTGACTACACAGGAATGCTGCCAGGATTAAATGAGACAACGAGCGTGAAAGCTTCTGCACAGGGCCCGACACAGAGGAACCGCTCCGGGGCGCTAAGGCAAGTCCGCAGGAGGGTCCTGAGGTCGGGGCTCCGGCCCGGAAAGAGTGCTCCAGGGGCCCGCTCCCCGCCAGCTGGGTTCCGAGCCCCTGCCCGGCCCACCTTGTTGTTGTACTCCTCCACGAAGCTGCCCAGCGCCAGGCGAAAGCGCTTGTCGGGCCGCACGCTCCAGTTCATGGCGTAGACGGTCCAAGGCGCTTCATACTTGTAGATCTCCTTCCGTTTGCCGTGCAGGGACATGGTGGCGGCGGCGGGGCCGCAGTGCGGGCCGGGACGACAGCGAGCTGCTGCGGGCCGGGCGCGAGTCAGACCGGGAGCCGGGCCGGAGACTGAGGGGTCCGAAAGGAGGCGGGGCGGGGGCGGGCAGAGACGGCCTAGCCCGGAAGCGGGGCCGCGGCGACGGACAACGACTGCCGGGCCCGACCCCCAGTTTCAAACCTGCTTCGGCTCGGACCACAGCCACCTTCCGTTTGAAGCCCCGCCCCGCCCTCTCGGAACGGAAGCCACGCGACCCCCGTAGTGGCGCCGGCCGTTGGCTGCCTGATACGTCCTTTCCAGTGGTTCCTACTCTTCATTGGCTAGTGCACCAGTAGCTTCTGAAACTCTTCACTATTGGCGCAAATGTCTGTCATTCCAATGACTTGCCCCGCCCAATATCGGGGTGGGGAGCAGGCGCTTTCTCAGCTCTAAAGGTGACTGGTTGACAAAAATGTCAGTCAGAGAGATAACGGCGCAGTGCGGGTGAATGGGGGCGTGGGTGGCGTACAGGCTAGCAGCTTAGCAGCAGGCCTCCAAGTTCTAGGCCAAATCTTTGAGAGTGAAACCTCTTGTGTGACCTCCTCTGACTTCTTCTCTGTAGCTGCCATTCCCAGAGGCCTCACGTCCAGTAGACAATGTAAATTCTGCTTTACCTGAGTGCCTGCGGCCTGTCAGCTCAGCCCGTGCCAAATGGGAATCACCTTAATTTCCTCCTGGTGCCCATAGCCTTGAACACCGGGGGGTTGTTCTCCCTGTCCCCCAAGGGCCTTCTCGCGCTTTCCTGGCCATTCTATAAATGTTCGGGATTTTAGGGTTGATTTTCAGTAATCAGCCACCCTACTTGCTTGGCCCTAAGTTTTTGTCGGTTCCCATTCATTCCATCCTTTCTCTGCAGCAAGGCCTAAGGGAAAAGCTAATCAAGCCCTAGACCTATGTGTCCTTAGTTTGAAATGGAGAAGGGCCTGAATCTAGGTAACCTCTCTTTGTAATTTAAATGGTTTCCATTGCTTTGCTTTCAACACAATGAAAGGAAAATTGTATGGAATTGTTAGATGATATCATTAAATATCGTTTTAAACATCGTGGATTGTTGGACAACTCAGAATCGAAAGAGTTGAGTGACTGCTGTGTATAACCCCTTAGTGTTCAATCTACTTATTTCTTGGAACAAGTTTTCTCTGCCTAAGTTTATGAAAAAGTCAAGAAAAATAGGTATAAAAGTGTTGCTGACCCAGGGCGCCTGCGTGGCTCAGTCAGTTAAGCAACTGACTCTCGATTTTGGCTCAGGTTATGATCTCGCCTTTGGTTGGATCCAGCCCTACCACTGGCTCCCGGCTGGCAGCGAGGAGACTACTTGGGATTCTGATTCTCTCTTTCTCTGCCCCTTCCCCTCACAAGATAAATAAATAAACATTTAAAAAAAAAGTGTTGCTAAACTTTGTCTTATTCTAATAAAAAGTGATATTCATCCACACTCATGAGCTAATGAGAAGAAAATACCCTTTTATAGATGCATTCCCAATAAAATTTTAGTTTCTATAAAAATTTGGAATATAATTATGTTCTTTTGAATAACTCTGTACTAAGTGTAACCCTTAAAGTCTTGATAAGTTTACAAAAATGTAGTTTTAAAATTTTGAGTTATGTGTGTGTGTGTGTGTGTGTGTGTGTATGCATTTGTTGCAAACAGTTATGATCAGGTTATCAATAATAGGTCTTAAATCTGGAAATAAATTACATGTAGCATAAACTGTGGGAATAGAATGGAATTATAAGAAGAGAAAAAAGAATAAAGAGCTTATTCTTGTGTGTGGTTTTTTTAATGTTTATTTTTGAGAGAGAGTGTGGCTGAGGGAGGGGCAGAGAGAGGGGGGGACAGAGGATCCAAAAGGGGTTCTGTACTGACAGCCACGAGTCCAATGTGGGGCTCCAACTCTAACTGTGAGCCCCATGTGGCGCTTGAACTCACAAACCATGAGATCACCACCTGAACTGAGGTCAGACACTCAACCAACTGAGCCACCCAGGCAACTGGTTCTTGTGTTTTTATTTATTTTGTAATGTTTATTTAATATTTATTTTTAATGTTTAATTTTGAGAGAGAGACAGAGTGTGAACAGGGGAGGGGCAGAGAGAGGGAGACAATCTGAAGCAGGCTTCAGGCTCTGAGCCCTCAGCACAGAGCCCCAGGCAGGGCTCGAGCTTGTGAACCGTGAGATCATAGGATCTGAGTTGAAGTCAGTCGCTCAACAGATTGAGCCACCCAGGCGCCCATTCATTCTTGTGTTTTTAAAATGAATGATGTTGGCTCAGGGCACCTAGGTGGCTCAGTCCATTAAGCGTCTGACTTCAGCTCAGGTCATGATCTTGTGGTTCTTGAGTTCTAGCCCCGCATAGGGAGGGCTCTGTGCTGACAGCTCAGAGCCTGAAGTCTGCTTCAGATTCTGTGTCTCCCTCTCTCTGCCCCTGCCTTGCTTTCTCTCTCTTTCAAAAATAAACACTAAAAAATTTCTAAAAAAATAAATAAAATGAATGATGTTGGCTCTCAAATCACTATGCTATTTGTGTCTAAATATATTGGTATAGCAAAAATGAATTACTGGGACCTTATGAAGATAAAAAGCTTCTGCACAGCAAAGGAAACAACCAACAAAACTAAAAGGCAACCAACGGAATGGGAAAAGATATTTGCAAATGACATATCGGACAAAGGGCTAGTATCCAAAATCTACAAAGAGCTCACCAAACTCCACACCCAAAAAACAAATAACCCAGTGAAGAAATGGGCAGAAAACATGAATAGACACTTCTCTAAAGAAGACATCCGGATGGCCAACAGGCACGTGAAAAGATGCTCAACGTCGCTCCTTATCAGGGAAATACAAATCAAAACCACACTCAGATATCACCTCATGCCAGTCACAGTGGCCAAAATGAACAAATCAGGAGACTATAGATGCTGGAGAGGATGTGGAGAAACGGGAACCCTCTTGCACTGTTGGTGGGAATGCAAATTGGTGCAGCCACTCTGGAAAGCAGTGTGGAGGTTCCTCAGAAAATTAAAAATAGACCTACCCTATGACCCAGCAATATCACTGGTAGGAATTTACCCAAGGGATACAGGAGTACTGATGCATAGGGGCACTTGTACCCCAATGTTTATAGCAGCACTCTCAACAATAGCCAAATTATGGAAAGAGCCTAAATGTCCATCAACTGATGAATGGATAAAGAAATTGTGGTTTATATACACAATGGAGTACTACATGGCAATGAGAAAGAACGAAATATGGCCTTTTGTAGCAACGTGGATGGAACTGGAGAGTGTGATGCTAAGTGAAATAAGCCATACAGAGAAAGACAGATAC